>NC_059199.1:34608303-35269136 GCF_020615455.1 Coregonus clupeaformis
GACATAGAAAAGCTCTTTACCTGACTCGTTTTTCAAAGATGGTAGTAGTCAGTCCCCCATTGCTGACCAGAAACTCACTAACTAGCAAAGAAGATGAATAAATGTGCACACGTGGCTACATGCAGCTCTCGCTTTGATCTCAAAACAAGCGCATCTACTCGCAACCGCTCATGCTCGTCATGTTGCATTGAAAGTGGCTAATATTATGTTGATTTGATTAAAAATCCCAGAGTAGAGGGAAACGTTGATAGTGCTAACGGGGACAAAACATCTTGTACTTCTCTGCGCGGGCTGGTATTGCTTCTAGCGCAGCAGTCCTGGGGGAGCTGCAGTCCCGGAGGAGCTGTAGGGAACATTGCCTGGGGTCGGTTGCATAAACATAGCCCTAGGCCTAGACATTGATTTAAAAGTGATAGTTTAATCCGAATACAAATTAGCATGATTTTCCACTTACCATGCTCCTTTGTGTGTGAAAGAGTTCATTAAGAAGGCGTACACAATTTAACTGTACTGTGTTGTGTGTGCGTGCGTGTTTCAGGGCTCAGTGGACTCTTTGAAACTGGCTTTGGGTGGCTCCATAGCCAAAGCAGGAATCCTGACCGACTGTCCGTTTCAGGGAGATACATATTTTCAGAATTCAGGTAAAATCGTTGTATACAACCATAAACACATGCAAATAATCCTCATACTAATGTATTACACTGAATATACAAAACATTAAGAACACCTGCTCTTTCCATGACATAGACTGACCAGTTGAATCCAGATGAAAGCTATGATCCCTTATTGATGTCACCTGTTAAATCCACTTCAATCAGTGTAGATGAAGGGGAGGAGACAGGTTAAAGAAGGAATTTTAAGCCTTGAGACAATTGAGACAAGGATTGTGTATGTGTGCCATTCAGCGGGTGAATGGGCAAGACAAAAGATTTAAGTGCCTTTGAACAGGGTATGGCAGTAGGTGCCAGGCACACCGGTTTGTCTCAAGAACTGCAACACTGCTGGGGTTTTCACGCTCAACAGTTTCCTGTGTGTATCAAGAATGGTCCACCACCCAAAGGACATCCAGCCAACTAGACAACTGTGGGAAGCATTGGAGTCAACATGGGCTAGCATCCCTGTGGAACGCTTTCGACACCTTGTAGAGTCCATGTTATGGTGACCGTATGACCGCCACAACGGCGGTCACGAGTCATGAAGGCAGTCAAATTCCACGTGATCGTTTAGTCATGGTAATTAGGCTTCTACAAGCTCTGATGCTGCTGATGGTCATTAGTAGCAAACTTGCTAACTGCCTGGTACTCAGCACTCTATTGTCCCTCTAATCACACTGACACCAATGCAAATGTAATTTGAAAATCGAATCAAACACTTCATGAGAGCCCATGAGCTGATGTTGCGCAATATTTCTATAGGCTATGCAATTGCGTGAGAAAACAGAGTTCTGGCCTCTATTAAAAAGAGGAGGATCCCATCAGCTTTCTATAGGCTAGGCCTACTATATTTCTTTCTCAACTTTCCTAATATTAAACACATTGCTTCTCTTTACAACAGGAGTATAGCCTACCTGCCTGGCATGAAAATGAACCACAGGAAAAGCGTCCTCTATTCGCTATTTAAGTGCATAGATGACATGTATTTCCCCCCTGTTTCGAGAACGGTGCATGATAATGGTCCATTCTAAATCAAAACAAATTCACACATATATTATTTAGTATATGTAAAGACAAGATTAAATCAAGAATAGTCTGATGGGTGACAATATTAGCCTATCACTTGTGAATTATATATTATCACCTTTATAATAAAAGCATTACATGCTAAATTGCATGTGTGGTCACTTTTGATAATGGTGTTTTCCCGCTAATGGAACATTTGCGCTTATAGCCTACTGTCGTGTGCACATGGCTACGCTTCTAATGTGAAGAAATAGCCTAATAGTTTATCAACATTTTAAGGTAAACGTTCTGATCTGTTTCGTCAGCCTAATTGCTTAAGAAAGGTTTTGTTGTATTAATGTGTGATCTATCGCATCCCACAACTGTCCCAGACTATGTTTGGAATATTTATTTCTCGCACAGAATAGAATAGGCCAACTTTTGTACTATGGGGGATAGTGAGAGGTGCGTCGAAGCAAGCAGCACGCAGGGAGAAGGAATTATAATTATTATATTCAGCCCAAGGGCACAACAGCCACTGGTCGCAAAGGGCATGGATTTTCTTAGGGGGAATTACGGCAACACAAAGGGTATTCGAGGCATTATCAAGTGCTTGTCAAATTGTGAATGAGAGACTGATGAAGTGTGTACAGCCTGCACAAAAAACAAAGCAGAACTCATGCCTTTCATGCAACTTTTTTCAAATCATCATTAGAGTCGGGTCATACAGCCTTAGAATGTATTAAAAATCAAAACATATAGCCCAACCTTTGTATCACAAATCAGATCAAATTAAGCATGTAGGAGTACCTGTTTCTTTGTTAACTTTGTGGTCCTCTGTAGCTCAGCTGGTAGAACACGGCGCTTGTAACGCCAAGGTAGTGGGTTTGATCCCCGGGACCACCCATACACAAAAAAAATGTACGCACGCATGACTGTAAGTCGCTTTGGATAAAAGCGTCTGCTAAATGGCATATTATATTATTATTATTATTAACCACTCAACACAGACTAGCTGCATGTGCACACTCCCTCAAATCGTTTGGAGAAAATATCCTTTCTATTTTATACTATACAATAATGCCACGGAATTCTATGCAAATCTTGTCTGCTAGATGAACTAGTGTAGCCCACAGCCATATGGCATAGCCAGATCAGTACCTAACATAAGGACAACTTAGAGTATGCTATTCTGTTCTTCTGAAATAGACTACATTGTCTTCATATCATGTTTCTTTAGACCTGTCTAAAATAAATAATGGATTTATTGTTAAGGTGTAGGCTATATTGCATGGATTTATTATACTTTTTTAAATGTAGATGTTCCTAAGGTCTGCATCAGTGGCTTGTAGGCTATGTGTGGAAGTCAGAAGATGCTAAATGCGTTTATGTTAATTACCGGTCAATTACTATGAGACCAGCAGTAATTTGCTTGACATTCCCTGGCTGACGAAATGTTGTGACCGCCACAGCCCTAGGCGCAACTCAGTATTAGGAAGGTGTTCCTAATGTTTGGTATACTCAGTGTATAACGTAATATTCACTTTAGTCTCGGAAACCCAGACCTAGGAGCAACATCACTAGATCTGGGATTAATGACTTATTGTCTTGGTAACAAAAAAACAAAAAAAGACAGACGACTCTCCCAACAAATCACGAGGCAGACATGCCAGAACGTCACGATTCGAAACCAAAATTTGCAGGTAAAACCTTTGCAGTGGTTTTAGTAAAGGTAGTTGATGGAAGCTAGCCACTTGCGAAAATGCACTCATTAAAAATAACCTATGATCTTGCTAGCTACTATTTTGTGTCCGGGGGAAGTTTACGCTAGGGCAACAAGCAGATAAGGCAGTGATGTAGGAAAGCCGGATGTCCCAACTCCGCCCTTTCCTCTATGCCAAACGGACATTTATTACGTACAGACGGGTAAACCAGAATATTGGTACATTGTGGGCGGCAACCCGTCTATATAGAGACTGGTCACTTTGATATCTGGTGATATATATTTCCATCCACTTGTTCCTCCTACCCAAACGTCACCTTAGGTATTTGGTCAGCAGAAGCTAATCTCAGTACTGTATTCTTATCACTATAACTCACTCTAGTGGTGAGCCCACGTAACTAACTTATAATTGTCTGGTTGTCCTTTTTCCATCTCTGTTTACATGTACTAGTTCATGTCTGTGAAAGGCATTGTTAGGAATAGTATATTAACATGAGTAGTGTATTGTGTTGTGATTGAAATGATTCAAGTGGACTTTCTTGTCTCCATAGTTGGCGCCGATGTCAATGCCATTCTGGGTGAGTATCAATCAGAAACACTCTGGTTTATCAACCTCCCCCTACCCAAATGCTACCTAACAATTATAGTTACCGGTATAATGCTATAATTTACTTAAATGGTTTCCCTGTGCTTATGTTCTAATGCTTGGACATCACTGTGTCAGGTGACCACACCAAGGCTTTGATTGGCCAGCTGATCATCTTCAATCAGATCCTGGGCGAACTCCGAGAGGACATCAGGGAACAGGTAAGAGATTGTGAGAGGGGGAAGAGGGGGGTTGACTGGATGAGAGGCACAGGGAGTGAGGGTGAGAGGGGACTAAAAGAGAGAGAGGGGAAAGAAAGAGAGAGGAACCAAGCAGAAATGTGCAGGTTCAACAATTGTGTGCTCACATAAACAAGAATGTAACTGTTTGAGAGATGGCAGTGTTCTATAGCAGGGGTCTTCAAGCTTTTCTTGCCCAGGGACCCCCTCCCAGGCAAACCGGTGACACAGGGATCCCCATTATATGTATTGTCTTATCATCAGGCAAGGAGAAGTAATCAACATTTTAAAATGAATAGTTTTGCTAGATCGTTTTTCAATATTTTGACCTCCCCAGACATTATAGCCTATTAGCAAGAAAGATTACTCCAAACACATTTTCGCTAAGAGCAGCTGTTTAGCTGGCTAAACAACGGTTTGCAAAAATTAATGTCTTAAGTCAAGAAAGCTTAAGTGCAGCCAGCCGCACTGGTAGCCTATTCGCGGGTGCCTTTTCAAAGCCTATGTCAGATACTCCAGTGAGTGTAATTGGCTCCAATGAGTGTACATTGTTCAATATTAGGAGTTGAGAAATAAAGTTGACATCATTAGAAAGAAGATATTATCCCCTTTTCTACTGTGGGTATGTCATTCTAAATTAGTTAATTGTATTGTTACTAGCGATATTCATTAAATAAACACGACATTTTCCACTTTAAAAAATGTAATGTGCGGACCCCCTGTAGTACCTCCCCCGGTTGAATACCCCTGTACTATAGAGTAACTACAGTATACGTACAAATACAGTTGAATAAATGAAACAGTTCTGGTGTCTGCTGTATGTTTGTGATCTTCACAGGTAAAGGAGATGTCTCTGATTAGGAACACCATCCTGGAGTGCCAAGTGTGTGGTGAGTGCATGAAGAGCAGTACTATACCGTCAGGCTGGGCCTCAGTGTATAGAACAGAGGGGAGAAGATCAAATAAACAAAAAGAGTTGAGAAGCACAGGAAATCAGAGGGAGAGACAGAGATTGAAATCTATGAAATACTTTAGCTGTGTTTGATTGATTTTGCCTGGCGCAATGGAACCAATGGAAAAATTGCCCCTTTCAATTTGCAGTTGCAACCCAAAAAATAAGAGTTCCCCGCCACTGTTTCGGTAAAAAGCTGAGGGATGGGGCTGGAGAAATGTAACCACTCTCAAATTCATAGACAGAGCTATGGATGCAAGGACTGACCATCCATGATACTAAAATGATAGTTTTGAGGCTATACAGTGTGTGTTTACATTTAATTTGTTTACATTGGAGTAAAACAAGCTTATATTTTGGGTTCTGATGGAATGCGACAGTTGAACTAAGCTCATTAAGCATTTATAAGTTATATTCTTCAAGAATCAATGGATATATATAATTAATTGATAAGTTCAAAAATTGATGTAACAACTGCAGACTGCCCCTTTAAGTACAAACCCTGCCCATATGGCACTCTTTGCAGGCTCGAAAGCATGCAAAAAAAAATCTAATCGTATTTTTAACCCAGATCTGGTATGTTCTATATCTTTGTTAACCAGGCTTCCACGAGACCCATTCTCGCTGTGAGCCCAACCCTTGCTATAAGAGCGTGCCCTGTACAGACACCCGGGAGTACCCAGGGTACCGTTGTGGTGCCTGCCCAGATGGCATGATGGGGAATGGCACCCACTGCCAGGACATTGATGAGGTATTCTAAGGGTCCTATTTCTATTTCTTTGGCACCACAAGATGATAGCATTATATGTTCCCATCATTTCCTTAACATTCCAGGGTGAGTTTCCCAAAAGCTTTGTAGCTAAGGTGGCACATTATTTCCCTCGACAACCCAGCTGCAAGAGAGTAACAATTAGAAAGTTGATGTTTGGCAACCAATCTTCATCAAATTAAGCAAAAAAACCCAGAATACACTGATAATTGTATTGTTACTTTCTGTCTCTCTCTCTCTATATGTCTAAGTGTGCTCTAGCCCAGCCCTGTTTCTCACCCGAAGGGTGCGTAAACACGGCAAAGGGCTTCACCTGTGAACCATGTCCTGTCGGCTTCTCAGGACCCCTCCTTAGCGGGCTTGGGGTGAAGTTCGCCAAGAGCCACAAGCAGGTCTGATCAACATAATACCCCCTGCCTCACACACACACACACTTTTTTTTTCGTGAAATGTCTTTTTGGAGTGTAAAAATGTTTGACCATTAAAAATCCTATTTTCCCTAACCCTACACACATACACACACACACAGAAGCCTTGCACATGCACACACCACCACCACTATTGACACCTCTTCTCACCCACTGTATACATGGATGTGCACTGTGTCAAAGTGATTGCCTCTATGGCCATGATAATAGGTGGTCTGATATATCTTGTCCTTAAATTGTTGTGTTCTGTCTGTCTATGTAGAAGTGCACAGATGTGGATGAGTGTGCTGACCTCTCCAAAACCTGCGTGCCCAACTCTGTCTGCATCAACACAGAGGTCAGTAGTGGAAAGGGAGTCAGAGGTTGCTAGGTGAAATACTTTTATCACTTAAAATAAATACATGATTCCCTTTCTCTGTGTCTATCTCTCTGTCTCCCTCTCTCTCCCCTTCTGTCTTCCCCCAACTCCCTCCTCCATCTCGCCCTCCCACCTCAGGGCTCGTTCAGGTGTGGTCCGTGTAAGGAGAGCTTCGTGGGCAACCAGACTGTGGGCTGTTTCCTGCGGAGGTCCTGCGCCACGCTTGGCTTCAACCCCTGTGACGTCAACGCCCACTGCATCATAAAGGGTGCTGCCAGGGTCTCCTGCGAGGTAAGACACGCATAGCACATCTCAATAGGCTAAAGACGCTTGTAAAATTAAGTTGTTAAAGAGATATTTCACCCAAATTACAAAATGACACATTGGTTTCCAGCAATTCATGCTTTGGTTTAGTTTCCCTGGCACTGTTTCCACATGCTAATGATTTAGCATTTGTGGCACAAATCCCATTCAAGTCATGGGATCGATATTAGCATTTTTCGTGCATCATGTCCAAATCATCCAAAAGTATCTAAAAATGATTGTGAAGCTCAACAAAGTCCCTTTATAGATTATTTCAACATGATGCACGAAAAATGCTAGTATCGGTCCCATGACTTGAAAAAGATTTGTGCCAGAAACGCTAAAACATTGCATGTGGAAACTAAACTAAACCAAAGCATGGATTTCTGTCAGTGCCTTGCAAAAGTATCCATCCCCCTTGGCATTTTTCCTATTTTGTTACATTACAACCTGTAATTGAAATGGATTTTTATTTGGATTTCATGTAACGGACATACACAAAATAGTCCAAATTGGTGAAGTCAAATGAAAAAAATAAAGTGTTAAGAAAAAGTATAAAAAATTAATAATGGAAAAGTGGTGCGTGCAAATGTATTCACCCCCTTTGCTATGAAGCCCCTAAATAAGATCTGGTGCAACCAATTACCTTCAGAAGTTACATAATTAGTTAAATAAAGTCCACCTGTGTGCAATCTAAGTGTCACATGATCTCAGTATATATACACCTGTTCTGAAAGGCCCCAGAGTCTGCAACACCACTAAGCAAGGGGCACAACCAAGCAAGCGCACCATGAAGACCAAGGAGCTCTCCAAACAGGTCAGGGACAAAGTTGTGGAGAAGTACCGATCAGGGTTGGGTTATAAAAAAATATACGAAACTTTGAACATCCCATGGAGCGCCATTAAATCCATTATTAAAAAATGGAAAGAATATGGCACCACAACAAACCTGCCAAGAGAGGGCCGCCCACCAAAACTCACGGCCCAGGCAAGGAGGGCATTAATCAGAGAGGCAACAAAGAGACCAAAGATAACCCTGAAGGAGCTGCAAAGCTCCACATTGGAGATTGGAGTATCTGTCCATAGGACCACTTTAAGCTGTACACTCCACAGAGCTGGGCTTTACGGAAGAGTGGCCAGAAAAAAGCAATTGCTTAAAGAAAAGAAATATGGGAGGCATGTGGGAGACTCCCCAAACATATGGAAGAAGGTACTCTGGTCAGATGAGAATAATATTGAGCTTTTTGGCCATCAAGGAAAACGCTATGTCTGGCGCAAACCCAACACCTCTCATCACCCCAAGAACACCATCCCCACAGTGAAGCATGTTGGTGGCAGCATCATGCTGTGGGGATGTTTTTCATCGGCAGGGACTGGGAAACTGATCAGAATTTAAGGAATGATGGATGGTGCTAAATACAGGGAAAGTCTTGAGGGAAACCTGTTTCAGTCTTCCAGTAATTTGAGACTGGGACGGAGGTTCACCTTCCAGCAGGACAATGACCCTAAGCATACTGCTAAAGCAACACTCGAATGGTTTAAGGGGAAACATTTAAATGTCTTGGAATGGCCTAGTCAAAGCCCAGAGCTCAATCCAATTGAAAATCTGTGGTATGACTTAAAGATTGCTGTACACCAGCTGAACCCATCCAACTTGAAGGAGCTGGAGCAGTTTTGCCTTGAAGAATGGACAAAAATCCCAGTGGCTAGATGTGCCAAGCTTATAGAGACATACCCCAAGAGACTTGCAGCTGTAATTGCTGCAAAAGGTTGCTCTACAAAGTATTGACTTTGGGGGGGTGAACAGTAATGCACGCTCAAGTTTTCTGTTTTTTTGTCTTATTTCTTGTATGTTTCACAAGAAAAAATATTTTGCATCTTAGTGGTAGGCATGTTGTGTAAATCACATGATACAAACCCCCCCAAAATCCATTTAAATTCCAGGTTGTAAGGCAACAAAATAGGAAAAATGCCAAGAGGGGTGAAGACTTTCACAAGCCACTGTACCTTGTCCCTACACTGCTTACAGGGTAAGGAAACCAATATGTCATTTTGAAATTTGGGTGAACTATCCTTTCAATGTCTTTTTAGCAACAAGAAAGAAACCGTCTTTCTAGATAACAAAACGTGTTGTCATGGAAAATACGTCTTTATCTGGTTGTAACAGAGACCAGTTGGTTGTATTCTGGTTATACAGTATGACATCATTAAGAAATCATGTTCCAATTTTTTACCACTTAGTATATTCTCTCTGAATATCTCTTTGATTCCCTTCCAGTGTAATGTGGGCTGGGCAGGTAATGGGCATACATGTGGTCCAGACACAGACATCGATGGCTACCCTGACCAGCCTCTCCCCTGCATAGACAATGACTATCACTGCCGAGCCGTAAGCATGTTACACACACACACAAAACACTAACAAAATGTCTCATTTACCACAATCATCATGTGTTGTGTTCCCTATGCAGGACAACTGTGTGAACACGCCCAACTCTGGCCAGGAGGACGCAGACGGAGATGGTATAGGTGACCAGTGTGATGAAGATGCGGACGGAGACAGCATCAAGAACGTGGAGGTCAGTCTAGCCTTGTATCAAAGACAGTACAGGATGAGGATAGGCTAAAACTGTTTCTCCAACAGAAATCCCAGATCACACTTGTAGGCGATGTCATGGCGACGTTGCCTAGCTCATGCGTAGAAACATGTCATCGGGTCTAACGGTCGTCTCATGCCGAACTGTGCATGTGCAGGCCGTCAAATCAAAGCTACTTCTTCAATATAAAGTTTTTGATGAAAATTAAATTGTGTCAGTTTGTCAATTTCACAAGGTTGAAGTAATAACATGTTCAACTACTTAAGACATTGGCTCGAATCAAGGTTGTGCCTTTACATTTTGAGAAAATTAACAAGTAAGGAAGAATTTTTCACTTCTCTCATTGACTCTTCAAACCATGGCCTGGTCTGTTTGGTCTGTTTCGCAAGTGTTCCCGGAAGTCTTGCGATGTTGCGCCTCTGGGTTTAGAAACTCTGTGCTTGTATTCTGTCGGTGTGTGGTCATGTTCATTAGGCAAAATGGAATCTCCCTGATTCCACTTCACACCATTTAGTTTTTCCTCTTTGTTTTTCTAGGACAACTGCCGTCTGGTCCCCAACAAGGATCAACAGAACTCGGACACAGACTCATATGGGGACGCGTGTGACAACTGCCCCAACGTTCCCAACAGCAGCCAGAAGGACACAGACGGCAACGGGGCTGGGGACACCTGTGACAATGACATTGATGGGGATGGTAGGCTATGGATCGCTTAGGACAGGGCTATTCAATTACTGTCCCACAAGGACAAAAGTACTGCTCTGGTTTTTTCCCACCTGGTAGTTAATTGATTGATTCATATTATTGATTGTGTACCTTGTTTGATTTAGTTCCTGAATAGATGGAGAGAATGGAAAACTGAAGTGTTTCGGCCCTCCAGGGCCCGTATTCACAAAGAATCTCAGAGTAGGAGTGCTGATATAGGATCACTTTTGCCTTTCAGATCATAATGAATAAGAGTATATGAACAGGGAGGACTTCATCCTAGATCATCAGCACTCTACTCTGAGACACTTTGTGAATACGGGCCCAAGACCGTAATTGAATTGCTCATCTTCCTCCTTCTCGTCCTCTCGCCAGGTATCCCAAACGTGCTGGACAACTGTCCCAAGGTGCCCAACCCTATGCAGACTGACCGTGACGGGGATCGAGTGGGGGATGCCTGTGACAGCTGCCCAGAAGTCAACGACCCCATGCAGGTCAGAGGTCAAGAATAACATTTAAGAGAGTTGAAATAAAAATATAGTTTGTTGAGGAAATCTTTGAAACCTCTTTTCTCCATTCAGTCTGATATGGACAACGACCTGGTGGGAGATGTGTGTGACACCAACCAGGACATGTGAGTGATCTTACTAGTTTTCTGGTTTAGGGGACTTCAGAACCAGATAAAGAGGTTATTTTGGGGTTGTTATCTGGTTATATAACCAGATGACAACCAGGCTGAACCAGGTAAAGCTGTCTTTTTCTTGTAGCTAAAAAGATATGTAAAAACATAATTTTACAGTAAGTATACAACCTGACTGTCAAAACAAATGTCAGACTGACATCATTGCAACCAGTCTTGCCTGCTGGGCCAATGAGCCTGTTCCTAATGTCCCGGTCTTGTCCAGAGATGGGGATGGCCACCAGGACTCCAGGGACAACTGTCCAGATGTCCCTAACAGCTCACAGCTGGACTCAGACAACGACGGCATCGGTGACGAATGCGACGATGACGACGACAATGATGGCATTCCAGATACGAGACCTCCCGGGCCAGATAACTGCCGTCTCATCCCTAACCCCAGCCAGACAGACACTGATGGTATGGAAGGAGTCACATGGAAAGAAATGCTTTGTTTTAACCCTTTGACACGTACAAACACATGGGTGTGATCATTCTACAGTGGTCCCTGCAGCGTACGCTCAAACCGGTGTGATTAGAACACTTATTTAGAACGTTACGATTGACGCAACAGTCAGTGTTTGAGCTGGCCATATTAGTCTTAGCGCTAACTAAGGAAAGAGTGACCTAACACAATCGGTCATATTTAGCTAACTTTCGGCTGACAGAAACGATAATATGAATTAGCTAATAGCAATTACTATTTACAATTCATCACATCACGGGTGACCTCACCAGTGATCGAAATAATTGAGTAAAACCCTTTCTAAAAATCTAAAGTTATCAGACGATGGGTAGTTTGTGCGCGCTGCCATGTGTGTTTGTTCGTGTCAACCAAAGATAAAGAGGTTACAAGATGAGTTGGGTCTGTTTGCAGTATGCATGTTAAAGGGGGTGTGTCGTCTAACATCATTCACTTCCGGAGGTTTACTCGAAAGACGAGTGAACCATCCCTTCACCTCGTTTTGCTATAACATCTTTGGTCTGACAGGCCTTTACGTGAATGCATTGTATGAGGTCAACAAACATGGTGCCACACATAGCTGGCAATTAGCTTAGCATTAGCTCATCATAATCAGTACAGCCTTCAAAAAAGTATTTTACACACATCATATGTGTCCATTACAATCTATGCAAGAATCGGAATGCATGATTTGTCACCAGTACTTGAAAACGTTAATTAAACAGTAAATACATTATGCACCATACATACGGTGTGCTACAGCAGAAACGACAACACGATATACAGAAACTATAATGATAGCGTAATAAGGCACTTACTTTTTATTAGGAATGCACACGTCCAAAGTTATTATTAGTAGTGAAGACAATGTGGGCGCCAGCCGGAAAATGTGCCAGGGAGGGAAAAAGTTTGTGCTTGGGCTCACATTGAAGAGAGAAGTTTGTCCTGCTCAGTAAAGCCTCAAACGTAAATTGTCCGCAACAGTGAAATGGGCTACTTCTATGTGAATTAATGAGGAGGCGGAACACACCTCAATTCAAACTGTTAGAAAATAAAACTCGTTAGAAAATAATTTGAAATTGACTAGTTAAAACATAGCCTATAAAAATTAGCAGGCAGCGTGTCTTGGTTTGAGGGCAGCGTGGGTTAACTGTCCTGTTGCGTAACAATCTCATTTTGGAACAAGTGAGTGCATTCTGACATCACGTGCATAAAAAAACTCACACTGGGGCGACCGTTCGAGATAGTTGAAACTCACATGTGAAAAGGTTAACAGGATTAAAAAGGCCCAATCTGTAACTTTCCAGACACGCACAGAGGGGTAGCACTTTTTACTGGAAATAAAGTTAAAAGTAGAATTTCGCATTCTGTTTGAAATGTTTTGGCATTTTATTGGCCTGCTGACAAACTACCACAGGCCACCTATGTTTGTTTGTCCTAAACTATACTGTATGTCATACTACAGTAACCTATTTTCTCTATAGTCCCATCCCCATCTGTGATCTCAGAGTGGTATATGTTTGTGTATTTTTGTGTCCCCCTTATCAGGAAATGGCGTTGGTGACATGTGCGAGAATGACTTTGACAACGACTCAGTGATCGACTTGATTGACGTGTGTCCAGAGAGCGCTGAAGTCACAATGACCGACTTCAGAGCCTATCAGACGGTCATCCTGGACCCGGAGGGCGATGCCCAAATCGACCCCAACTGGATAGTGCTCAATCGGGTGACCATTTGGAATATTCCCATCTAGAAAACAAACATTATATTGTATGTACTTAAATTAATTTAGCATTGTTCTGGAATTTAATTTTAGGGTATGGAAATTGTTCAAACCATGAACAGTGACCCTGGTTTGGCCATAGGTAAGTCTGTAAACCTCCTTCTGCCGCTCTGTGTATCTTTCTGTCTGTATTTCTCTGCTCCTCCCCCTCTCTTTATCCCACCTTATCTCCTTTTTAAGTGAAGATGTCTCATAAAAGAGCATGAAAAATCAAGTATCTCGCTCTCTCCCTCCACCCGATCCCCACCAGGCTATACAGCCTTTAACGGGGTAGACTTTGAGGGGACGTTCCACATCAACACGGCCACAGATGATGACTACGTGGGCTTCATCTTCGGCTACCAGGACTCGTCCAGCTTCTACGTGGTCATGTGGAAACAGACGGAGCAGACCTACTGGCAGTCGCTGCCTTTTAGGGCCATGGCCCAGCCAGGCCTGCAACTGAAGGTGGGGCACACAGGAAATTACACCAGTTGGTTTTAAAGGGACATTACACTCCAACATCAGAAGTTTGTCAGATGTTTTCAAACCTTCAAAGTAGTCTTATGTCAATAGGAGTCCACATCCCACACCATCCAGTTGTGTAGTTCCAGCTACATGCCTCAACTCCAAATGTAATAGATATTAGAAAACCCCAGCCACACACGTGACTTTACTCCCTTTTCTCTACAGGCAGTGAAGTCACGTACGGGTCCAGGCGAGTACCTCCGTAACGCCCTGTGGCACACGGGCGACACCCCAGGTGAGGTCACCCTGCTGTGGAAGGACCCCCGGAATGTGGGCTGGAAGGACAAGACATCCTACCGCTGGCACCTCAGCCACCGCCCGCAGGTGGGCTATATCAAGTGAGCCAAACTTCAAAGGGCATTACAGCCACAAATGCTCCACTCCTAGTTGTATTCTCCTGCCAATTTTATTTTATTTTTTATTTAACCTTTATTTTAATATTGAGATCTTGAGACCTATAAATATACACATTTTACACACCAAAAAAAGTATATATACTGAACAAAAATATAAATGCAACATTCAACAATTTCAAAGAAGTCAGTCAATTGAAATAAATTCATTAGGCCCTAATCTATGGATTTCACATCACTGGGTAGGGGTGCAGCCATGGGTGGGCATAGGCCCAACCACTTGTCAGCCAGGCCCACCCACTGGGGAGTCAGGCCCAGCAATCAGAATGAGTTTTTCCCTACAAAAGGGCTTTATTACAGACAGAAATGCTCCTCAGCAGTCCAGCAGTTTGGACACACCTACTCATTCAAGGGGTTTTCTTTATTTTTACTATTTTTTACATTGTAGAATTATAGTGAAGACCTCAAAACTATGAAATAACACAAATCAAAATATATTTTTAATTTGAGATTCTTCAAATAGCCACCCTTTGCCTTGATGACAGCTTTGCACACGCTTGGCATTCTCTCAACCAGCTTCATGAGGTAGTCACCTGGAATGCATTTCAATTAACAGGTGTGCCTTCTTAAAAGTTAATTTGTGGAATTTCTTTCCTTCTTAATGCGTTTGAGCCAATCAGTTGTGTTGTGACAAGGTAGGGGGGTGGATATACAGAAGATAGCCCTATTTGGTAAAAGACCAAGTCCATATTATGGCAAGAACAGCTTAAATAAGCAAAGAGAAATGACAGTCCATCATTACTTTAAGACATGAAGGCCAGTCAATCCGGAAAATTTCAAGAACTTTGAAAGTTTCTTCAAGTGCAGTTGCAAAAACCATCAAGTGCTATGATGAAACTGGCTTTCATGAGGACCGCCACAGGAAAGGAAGACCCAGAATTACCTCTGCTGCAGAGGATAAGTTCATTAGAGTTACCAGCCTCAGAAATTGCAGCCCAAATAAATGCTTCACAGAGTTCAAGTAACAGACACATCTCAACATCAACTGTTCAGAGGAGACTGCGTGAAGCAGGCCTTCATGGTCGAATTGCTGCAAAGAAACCACTACTAAAGGACACAAATAAGAAGAAGAGACTTGCTTGGGCCAACAAACACGAGCAATGGACATTAGACCGGTGGAAATATGTCCTTTGGTCTGATCAGTCCAAATATTTGATTTTTGGTTCCAACCGCTGTGTCTTTGTGCGACGCAGAGTAGGTGAACGGATGATCTCCGCATGTGTGGTTCCCACCGTGAAGCATGAAGGAGGAGGTGTGATGGTGCTTTGCTGGTGACACTGTCTGTGATTTATTTAGAATTCAAGGCACACTTAACCAGCATGGCTACCACAGCAATCTGCAGCGATACGCCATCCCATCTGGTTTGCGCTTAGTGGGACTATCATTTGTTTTTCAACAGGGCAATGACCCAACACACCTCCAGGCTGTGTAAGGGCTACTTGACCAAGAAGGAGAGTGATGGAGTGCTGCATCAGATGACCTGGCCTCAACAATCACACGACCTCAACCCAATTGAGATGGTTTGGGATGAGTTGGACCGCAGAGTGAAGGAAAAGCAGCCAACAAGTGCTCAGCATATGTGGGAACTCTTTCAAGACTGTTGAAAAGCATTCCAGGTGAAGCTGGTTGAGAGAATGCCAAGAGTGTGTAAAGCTGTCATGAACGCAAAGTATGGCTACTTTGAAGAATCTCAAATATAAAATATATTTTGATTTGTTTAACACTTTTTTGGTTACTACA
This sequence comes from Coregonus clupeaformis, assembly GCF_020615455.1. Taxonomy (NCBI): domain Eukaryota; kingdom Metazoa; phylum Chordata; class Actinopteri; order Salmoniformes; family Salmonidae; genus Coregonus; species Coregonus clupeaformis. The sequence continues at coordinate 34,624,208 of NC_059199.1, forward strand.
TGATTCCATATGTGTTATTTCATAGTTTTGATGTCTTCACTATTATTCTACAATGTAAAAAATAGTAAAAAATAAAGAAAAACCCTTGAATGAGTAAGTTTGCCCAAACTTTGGACTGGTAGTGTGTGTATATATACTTATGTAAATATATCCTTATGTAAAAAAAAAAAAAAAGTACAGTGGGGAAAAAAAGTATTTAGTCAGCCACCAATTGTGCAAGTTCTCCCACTTAAAAAGATGAGAGAGGCCTGTAATTTTCATCATAGGTACACTTCAACTATGACAGACAAAATGAGAAAAGAAAATCCAGAAAATCACATTGTAGGATTTTTTATGAATTTATTTGCAAATTATGGTGGAAAATAAGTATTTGGTCAATAACAAAAGTTTCTCAATACTTTGTTATATACCCTTTGTTGGCAATGACACAGGTCAAACGTTTTCTGTAAGTCTTCACAAGGTTTTCACACACTGTTGCTGGTATTTTGGCCCATTCCTCCATGCAGATCTCCTCTAGAGCAGTGATGTTTTGGGGCTGTCGCTGGGCAACACGGACTTTCAACTCCCTCCAAAGATTTTCTATGGGGTTGAGATCTGGAGACTGGCTAGGCCAATCCAGGACCTTCAAATGCTTCTTACGAAGCCACTCCTTCGTTGTCCGGGCGGTGTGTTTGGGATCATTGTCATGCTGAAAGACCCAGCCATGTTTCATCTTCAATGCCCTTGCTGATGGAAGGAGGTTTTCACTCAAAATCTCACGATACATGGCCCCATTCATTCTTTCCTTTACACGGATCAGTCGTCCTGGTCCCTTTGCAGAAAAACAGCCCCAAAGCATGATGTTTCCACCCCTATGCTTCACAGTAGGTATGGTGTTCTTTGGATGCAACTCAGCATTCTTTGTCCTCCAAACACGACGAGTTGAGTTTTTGCCAAAAAGTTCTATTTTGGTTTCATCTGACCATATGACATTCTCCCAATCCTCTTCTGGATCATCCAAGTGCACTCTAGCAAACTTCAGACGGGCCTGGACATGTACTGGCTTAAGCAGGGGGACACGTCTGGCACTGCAGGATTTGAGTCCCTGGCGGCGTAGTGTGTTACTGATGGTAGGCTTTGTTACTTTGGTCCCAGCTCTCTGCAGGTCATTCACTAGGTCCCCCCCGTGTGGTTCTGGGATTTTTGCTCACCGTTCTTGTGATCATTTTGACCCCACGGGGTGAGATCTTGCGTTGAGCCCCAGATCGAGGGAGATTATCAGTGGTCTTGTATGTCTTCCATTTCCTAATAATTGCTCCCACAGTTGATTTCTTCAAACCAAGCTGCTTACCTATTGTAGATTCAGTCTTCCCAGCCTGGTGCAGGTCTACAATTTTGTTTCTGGTGTCCTTTGACAGCTCTTTGGTCTTGGCCATAGTGGAGTTTGGAGTGTGACTGTTTGAGGTTGTGGACAGGTGTCTTTTATACTGATAACAAGTTCAAACAGGTGCCATTAATACAGGTAACGAGTGGAGGACAGAGGAGCCTCTTAAAGAAGAAGTTACAGGTCTGTGAGAGCCAGAAATCTTGCTTGTTTGTAGGTGACCAAATACTTATTTTCCACCATAATTTGCAAATAAATTCATTAAAAATCCTACAATGTGATTTTCTGGATATTTTTTTCTCATTTTGTCTGTCATAGTTGACGTGTACCAATGATGAAAATTACAGGCCTCTCTCATCTTTTTAAGTGGGAGAACTTGCACAATTGGTGGCTGACTAAATACTTTTTTTCCCCACTGTATATATATATATATATATATATATAGTGCCTTCGGAAAGTATTCAGACCCCTTGACTTTTTCCACATTGTGTTACGTTACAGCCTTATTCTAAAATTGATTAAATATGCATTTTTTTCTCAGCAATCTATACATGTGATATTTCAGTTTTTATTTTTTATATATTTGCAAAGATTTCTAAAAAACTGTTTTGGATTTGTCATTATGGGGTATTGTGTGTAGATTGAGGAGGGGGGGGACGACGATTTAATCCATTTTAGAATATGGCTGTAACGTAACAAAATGTGGAAAAAGTCAAGGGGTCTGAATACTTTCCGAATGCACTGTATACATTCATACAGTTGTGTGAAAGTGTTTGCCCCCTTCCTGATTTGTTATTTGTTTGCATGTTTGTCACACTTAAATGTTTCAGATCAAATACATTTAAATATTAGTCAAAGATAACACAAGGAAACACAAAATGCAGTTTTGAAATGAAGGTTGTTATTATTAAGGGAAAACAAAATCCAAACCTACATGGCCCTGTGTGAAAAAGTGTTTGCCCCCCCTGTTATAATAAATAATAATAATATGCCATTTAGCAGACGCTTTTATCCAAAGCGACTTACAGTCATGCGTGCATAAATTTTTGTGTATGGGTGGTCCCGGGGATCGAACCCACTACCTTGGCGTTACAAGCGCCGTGCTCTACCAGCTGAGCTACAGAGGACCACATTTATACACAACTCAACTGTGGTTTATCACACCTGAGTTCAATTCCTCTAGCCACACCCAGGCCTGATTACTGCCACACCTGTTCTCAATCAAGGAATCACTTCAATAGGACCTGCCTGACAAAGTGAAGTAGACCAAAAGATCCTCAAAAGCTAGACATCATGCCGAGATCCAAAGAAATTCATGAACAAATTAGAAAGAAAGTAATTGAGATCCATCAGTCTGGAAAAGGTTATAAAGCCATTTCTAAAGCTTTGGGACTCCAGCGAACCACAGTGAGAGCCATTATCCACAAATGGCGAAAACATGGAACAGTGGTGAACCTTCCCAGGAGTGGCTGGCCGACCAAAATTACCCCAAGAGCGCAGCGACGACTCATCCAAGAGGTCACAAAAGACCCCACAACAACATCCAAAGAGCTGCAGGCCTCACTTGCCTCAGTTAAGGTCAGTGTTCATGACTCCACCATAAGAAAGAGACTGGGCAAAAATGGCCTGCATGGCAGAGTTCCAAGACGAAAACCACTGCTGAGCAAAAATAACATTAAGGCTCATCTCATTTTTGCCAGGAAACATATTGATGATCCCCAAGACCTTTGGGAAAATATTCTGTGGACTGACGAGACAAAAGTTGAACTTTTTGGAAGGTGTGTGTCCCATTACATCTGGCGTAAAAGTAACACCGCATTTCAGAAAAAGAACATCATACCAACAGTAAAATATGGTGGAGGTAGTGTGATGGTCTGGGGCTGTTTTGCTGCTTCAGGACCTGGAAGACTTGCTGTGATAACTGGAACCATGAATTCTGCTGTCTACCAAAAAATCCTGAAGGAGAATGTCCGGCCATCTGTTCGTGACCTCAAGCTGAAGCGAACTTGGGTTCTGCAGCAGGACAATGATCCAAAACACACCAGCAAGTCCACCTCTGAATGGCTGAAGAAAAACAAAATGAAGACTTTGGAGTGGCCTAGTCAAAGTCCTGACCTGAATCCTATTGAGATGCTGTGGCATGACCTTAAAAAGGCAGTTCATGCTCGAAAACCCTCCAATGTGGCTGAATTACAACAATTCTGCAAAGATGAGTGGGCCAAAATTCCTCCACAGCGCTGTAAAAGACTCATTGCAAGTTATCGCAAACGCTTGATTGCATTTGTTGCTGCTAAGCGTGGCCCAACCAGTTATTAGGTTGTAGGGGGCAATCACTTTCACACAGGGCCATGTGGGTTTGGATTTTGTTTTCCCTTAATAATAACAACCTTCATTTCAAAACTGCATTTTGTGTTTACTTGTGTTATCTTTGACTAATATTTAAATTAGTTTGATCTGAAACATTTAAGTGTGACAAACATGCAAACAAATAAGAAATCAGGAAGGGAGCAAACACTTTTTCACACCACTGTACATACAGTTGAAGTCGGAAGTTTACATACACCTTAGCCACATATATTTAAACTCAGTTTTTCACAATTCCTGACATTTAATCCTAGTAAAAATGCCCTGTCTTAGGTCAGTTAGGATCACCACTTTATTTTAAGAATATGAAATGTCAGAATAATAGTAGAGATAATTATTTATTTCAGCTTTTATTTATTTCATCACATTCCCAGTGGGTCAGAAGTTTACATACACTCAATTAGTATTTGGTAGCATTGCCTTTAAATTGTTTAACTTGGGTCAAACGTGTCGGGTAGCCTTCCACAAGCTTCCCACAATAAGTTGGGTGAATTTTGGCCCATTCCTCCTGACAGAGCTGGTGTAACTGAGTCAGGTTTGTATGTAGGCCTCCTTGCTCGAACACGCTTTTTCAGTTCTGCCCACAAATGTTCTATAGGATTGAGGTCAGGGCTTTGTGATGGCCACTCCAATACCTTGACTTTGTTGTCCTTAAGCCATTTTGCTTGGGGTCATTGTCCATTTGGAAGACCCATTTGCGACCAAGCTTTAACTTCCTGACTGATGTCTTGAGATGTTGCTTCAATATATCCACATAATTTTCCTTCCTCATGATGCCATCTATTTTGTGAAGTGCACCAGTCCCTCCTGCAGCAAAGCACCCCCACAGCATGATGCTGCCACCCCCGTGCTTCAAGCTGCCGCCTTTTTGCTCCAAACATAACAATGGTCATTATGGCCAAACAGTTCTATTTTTGTTTCATCAGACGAGGACATTTCTCCAAAAAGTACAAATCTTTGTCCCCATGTGCAGTTGCAAACCGTAGTCTGGCTTTTTTATGGCGGTTTTGGAGCAGTGGCTTCTTCCTTGCTGAGCGGCCTTTCAGGTTATGTCAATATACGACTTGTTTTACTGTGGATATAGATACTTTTGTACCCGTTTCCTCCAGCATCTTCACAAGGTCCTTTGCTGTTGTTCTGGGATTGATTTGCACTTTTCGTACCAAAGTACGTTAATCTCTAGGAGACAGAACGCGTCTCCTTCCTGAGCGGTTTGACGGCTGCGTGGTCCCATGGTGTTTATACTTGCGTACTATTGTTTGTACAGATGAACGTGGTACCTTCAGGCGTTTGGAAATTGCTCCCAAGGATGAACCATACTTGTGGAGGTCAAAATAAATTTTTCTGAGGTCTTGGCTGATTTCTTTTCATTTTCCCATGATGTCAAGCAAAGAGGCATTGAGTTTGAAGGTTCGCCTTGAAATACATCCACAGGTACACCTCCAATTGACTCAAATGATGTAAATTATCCTGTCAGAAGCATCTAAAGCCATGACATCATTTTCTGGAATTTTCTAAACTGTTTAAAAGGCACAGTCAACTTAGTGTATGTAAACTTCTGACCCACTGGAGTTGTGATTAAGTGAAATAATCTGTCTGTAAACAATTATTGGAAAAATTACTTGTGTCATGCACAAAGTAGATGTCTTAACCGACTTGCCAAAGCTATAGTTTGCTAACAAGAAATTTGTGGAGTGGTTGAAAAACGAGTTTCAATGACTCCAACATAAGTGTATGTAAACTTCCGACTTCAACTGTACATACATACATACATACATACATACATAAGATTGGTGGAGGCCCTAGGAACATCAAGAGTTAACCAATCCTGTGAACGGGTTAGGCAACTCAGGTGTCTATAATTCAACAGCAAAGTTAGAGAAGATGGAAGTTTATGAAGTAGGGCCTTCCTCACTGTTTCATTGAGCCGTTTACTGAATAGAGATAGATCTATAACTCTTGATGGCTATACAGTATCTGTATATAATTCAGATGATAAAGAGAGATCTGTACGGCTCTTCATTGTGTATATCTATGCCACAGCGTGAGGCTGTATGAAGGCATGACATTGGTGGCAGACTCGGGCATGGTGGTGGACACCTCAATGAGGGGCGGGAGGCTGGGCGTCTTCTGCTTCTCCCAGGAGCAAATCATCTGGTCCAACCTGGGCTATCGCTGCAACGGTATGTCAACCCTCTCAGAACAGAATTTTCTTGAATTGGAATTTAACCTCTTGAATTTATTACATTGAAATGGTTATAGCTTCCTGGTTGTGTTATAATCTTTCTTTCTATCTTATCAGATACTGTACCAGAGGACTATGAGTTCTACCGCAAGCAGATCCACGTCAGGGTGTGACCTAGCACAGCATCAGTGCAGATACACTACATCACCTGTGCCTTCGCTGTGTCCTGTGTGTGTGCGTGTGTGTGTTTGTCAAATCAAATCAAATTGTATTTGTCACATGCGCCGAATACAACAGGTGTAGTAGACCTTACCGTGAAATGCTTACTTACAAGCCCTTAACCAACAATGCAGTTCAAGAAAGAGTTAAGAAAATATTTACTAAATAAAATAAAAAGTAACAGAATAAAATGACATAACAAAAACAAGGCAATATATCATATAATATAATAAGCCATTTAGCAGACGCTTTTATCCAATACAGGGGGTACCGGTACCGAGTCAATGTGCGGGGGTACAGGTTAGTCGAGGTAGTTTGTACATGTAGGTTGGGGTAAGTGACTATGCATAGATAATAAACAGCGAGTAGCAGCAGTGTAAAAACAAAGGGGGGAGGGGTCAATGTAAATAGTCCCGGTGTTCAGCAGTCTTATAGCTTGGGGGTAGAAGCTGTTAAGGAGCCTTTTGGACATGTGTGTGTGTGTTTAAGGTACATTTACTTTACAGTGGTGCTCTTTCTGTCTTTAACCCCACAGCAACCTTACACCTGACTACAGGTTGGCCAAGTCAAGAGTTAAAGATTGATTGACAAAATAATAGCTTTTAGTATTATTATATCAAATGAAGAATGAAAGCTATACGGAACAAAAAATGTAACGCAACATGCAACCATTTCAAAGATTTTACTTAGTTGCAGAAGGAAATCAGTCTATTTAAATAAATTCATTAGGCCCTAATTTATTAATTTCACATGACTGGGCAATGAACGCAGCCAGGCCCACCCACTGGGGAGCAAGGCCCAGCCAATCAGAATGAGTTTTTCCCCACAAAAGGGCTTTATTACAGGACAGAAATACTCCTCACCAACACACAATTTGAGAGAAATAAGCTTTTTGTGCATATGGAACATTTCTGGGATATTTTATTTCAGCTCATGAAACATGGGACCAACACTATACATGTTGCATTTACATTTTTGTTCAGTATACTGAGTGGCACCCCCTATTGCCCTCAGAACAGCCTCAAGTCGTCGGGGCATGAACTCTACAAGGTGTCGAAAGCATCCACAGGGATGTGGCCCTTGTTGACTCTAATGCTTCCCACAGTTGTGTCAAGTTGGCTGGATGCCCTTTGGGTGGTGGACCATTCTTGATACACAGGGAAACTGTTGAACGTGGAAAAACCCAACAGCGTTGCAGATCTTGAATTGTTTGTCTTGCCCACTCACCCTCTGAATGGCACATACACAATCCATGTCTCAATTGTCTCAAGGCTTTAAAATATTGTTTAACCTGTCTCCTCCCCTTCATCTACACTGATTGAAGTGGATTTAACATGTGACATCAATAAGGGATGATATGGATTCACCTGGTCAGTCTGTCATGGGAAGAACATGCACCAGGACATGGAACCGGAAGTGCAATGAAACTCTAATCAGAACTGTTATTCTGTTGCTTTGCGTGGGTGATATCGGTGCTTTGCAATTAGATAAGCGCCCTAATGTTCCTAATGTTTTGTACACTCAGTGTATGTGTATAATGGAAAATTAAATGCATTGTTTTTTTTTACTAGTCCTCCATGAATATATGCTGGAAAAATGTAAAATCTTAGACTTAAACTGAGCATCATGAAGGGTTCAGACTCACACTTGATGTCACATTACACACCACTGAATCCACTGTTAAACTACAATATTTGTCATGATGAAGGGTTTAACACAAGGCTGAGTTTACAAGGAATTCTATAATTGTTCTTTCTATGAGGATCATTGAAAACAAAGGTGTGTGTGCGTGTTATTTTTGCCAAATAAGGAACTAATGCTATGTATAGCTATTACAGATATGGAAGTAATTCAAGAGAAGTACTGTTTATCTCCCTGACATGGTAAAGGCTGATTACGTAATAACTACAAATCTTTTGTGAGGAATGAGATGAGACGCCTATGTGGAAGCCTGCGAGAAACACATTTCACAGTAATAAACATCCAAATCTCCATCCAACATCTATTTTACTGAGTCTATGGAAACCATAATATTAGATCTCACCAACCCAACATATACATAAGGTTAATTGCCTACATTTACACAGGCAGCCTAATTCTGATCATTTTTTTCACTAATTGGTATTTTAAGTGAATAGGTCTGATGTGATTGTTCAGAAGACCAATTAGTATGGAAATATTATCAGAATTGGGTTGCCTGTGTAAATGCAGCCATTATAGCCCAGTTTATACCTGGTTCTAACATGTGTCCTTTGTCCTGATCTTATCCACATTCTGATTGTGTTCACATTTTAAGACAGGAGTAGATGATTAAAAGATGCATTGTTGTCTCGTGACTGGTACAGTGGTCTAAGGCACTGTATCACGCAATTGGCCCAGCGCCGTCCGGGTTAGGGGAGAGTTTGGCTAGTGGGCTTTCCTTGGCTCATTGCGCTCTAGCGACTCCTTGTGTCGGGCGTCCGCAAGCTGAGTTCGGTCCTCGGAAACATGACCCGCCAAGCCACGCCAATGTCTCAACCTTCGCCTCTCCCGAGCCCGTTGGGGAGTTGCAGCGATGAGAAAAGGTTGTAACTACCAATTGGATATCACGAAAATGGGGTTAAAAAACTAAGATGCATTGTGATCTGAATATGATCAGATCCTCCTGCCTATCTCCGGAGGTAGTCAGGCACGCATTGTCTGGATATCTTACAAGTGTATTATACTGCCCTCTAAAATCAATTACAGCTTATGGCATCAACAGGCTATGCTTCCTACAGGAGGGCCGGGAAAGCTGGTCACAATGCGTACACAGTGGATGGATAAAATACATTTTAACACCATGTGCAGACACGTCTGAAAATATGGGCACAATCAGAATGTGGACAAGGACACAGGATGCATGTTAGAACCAGGGGTGTATTCATTATGCCGATTCCTTTGCAAAACTTTTCGTCTGTTGCAACAGAAACCACTTACACCAAATGGAAAACGTTTTGCAACGAAAACGAGAATTTCTATTGGAAAAATTCAGGTAGGTCCCTCCCTGTTTCCTTCAACCTAGCAACATTCAAAGCCACGCTGATTGGTCAGTTCGGACATTCCCTGTGACGAAGTCAAATCAAATCAAATGTTATTTGTCACATGCACCGAATACAGCAGGTGAAGACCTTACAGTGAAATGCTTACTTACAAGCCCTTAACCAACAACGCAGTTTTAAGAAAAATAAGTGTTAAGTAAACAATAGATAAGTAAAAAATAAAAGCAGTACAATAACAGTAAAAATAACAGTAGCGAGGCTATTTACAGGGGGTACCGGTTAGTCGAGGTAACTGAGGTAATATGTACATGTAGGTATAGTTAAAATGACTATAAAGTGACAGATAATAAACAGAGAGTAGCAGCAGTGTAAAAGGGGACAATGCAAATAGTCTGGGTAGCCATTTGATTAGCTGTTCAGGAGTCTTATGGCTTGGGGGTAGAAGCTGTTAAGAAGCCTTTTGGACCTAGACTTGGCGCTCCAGTACCGCTTGCCGTGCGGTAGCAGAGAGAACAGTCAATGACTAGGGCGCCTGGTATAGAGGTCCTGGATGTCAGGAAGCTTGGCCACAGTGATGTACCCTCTGTAGTGCCTTGCGGTCGGAGGCTGAACAGTTGCCATACCAGGCAGTGATGCAGCCAGTCAGGATGCTCTCGATGGTGCAGCTGTAGAACTTTTTGAGGATTTGAGGACCCATGCCAAATCTTTTCAGTCTCCTGAGGGGGAATAGGCTTTGCCGTGCCCTCTTCACGACTGTCTTGGTGTGTTTGGACCATGATAGTTTGTTGTTGATGTGGACACCAAGGAACTTGAAGCTCTCAACCTGCTTCACTACAGCCCCGTCGATGAGAATGGGGGCGTGCTCGGTCCTTCTTTTCCTGTAGTCCACAATCATCTCCTTTGTCTTGATCAAGTTGAGGGAGAGCTTGTTATCCTGGCACCACATGGCCAGGTCTCTGACCTCCTCCCTATAGGCTGTCTCATCGTTGTCGGTGATCAGGCCTACCACTGTTGTGTCATCGGCAAACTTAATGATGGTGTTGGAGTCGTGCCTGGCCATGCAGTCATGGGTGAACAGGGAGTACAGGAGGGGACTGAGCACGCACCCCTGAGGGGCCCCCGTGTTGAGGATCAGCGTGGCAGATGTGTTGTTACCTACCCTTACCACCTGGGGGCGGCCCGTCAGGAAGTCAAGGATCCAGTTGCAGAGGGAGGTGTTAAGTCCCAGGGTCCTTAGCTTAGTGATTAGTTTTGAGTGCACTATGGTGTTGAACACTGAGCTGTAGTCAATGAATAGCATTCTCACGTAGGTGTTCCTTTTGTCCAGGTGGGAAAGGGCAGTGTGGAGTGCAATAGAGATTGCATCATCTGTGGATCTGTTGGGGCGCATCATCTGTGGATCTGTTGGGGCGGTATGCAAATTGGAGTGGGTCTAGGGTTTCTGGGATAATGGTGTTGATGTGAGCCATGACCAGCCTTTTATAGCACTTCATGGCTACAGACGTGAGTCCTACTGGTCTGTAGTCATTTAGGCAGGTTACCTTAGTGTTATTGGGCACAGGGACTATGGTGGTCTGCTTGAAACATGTTGGTATTACAGACTCAGTCAGGGACAGGTTGAAAATGTCAGTGAAGACACTTGCCAGTTGGTCGGTGCATGCTCTGAGTACACGTCCTGGTAATCCGTATGGCCCTGCGGCCTTGTGAATGTTGACCTGTTGAAAGGTCATACTCACGTCAGCTACGGAGAGCGTGATCACATAGTCGTCCGGAACAGCTGATGCTCTCATGCATGGTTCAGTGTTGCTTGCCTCAAAGCGAGCATAGAAGTGATTTAGCTCGCCTGGTAGGCTTGTGTCACTGGGCAGCTCGTGGCTATGCTTCCCTTTGTAGTCTCTAATAGTTTGCAAGCCCTGCCACATCCAACGAGCGTCGGAGCCGGTGTAGTACGATTCAATCTTAGTCCTGTATTGACGCTTTGCCTGTTTGATGGTTCGTCGGAGGGCATAGACAGATTTCTTATAAGCGTCCGGGTTAGAGTCCCGCTCCTTAAAAGCGGCAGCTCTACCCTTTAGCTCAGTGCGAAAAGTGAGAGAGGAATAACACTAGCGGGAGAATCCCACCGAATGGAGGCTGCCTTGCCATGAACCGCGGGAGATGCGCAGTTTCGCTGCCTCGTTTGAAATGAGTAACTCTGTAGGTAGCTGACATCACATGATTGTCAGCAATAGGTAATCAATCAGTGGTGATTTTAGTATGTAAATCTTGGTGGGGCAAACTCAACCAATTTTTGTTAGATGCATGCAGTCTCAGTTGGTAGAGCATGGCGCTTGCAATGTCAGGGTTGTGGGTTCGATTCCCACGGGGGATCAGTATGAAAAGAAAAGTATGAAAATGTACGCACTCACTACTGTAAGTCGCTCTGGAGAGCTTTTCTTTCAGCACCATGGAGTGAATCCTTACCACCGCTACACCTGGCTATCAGCGGAGCCTCATCTGGCAGCGAAACAGTTCATTCAACCTCATTTACTGCCTTTTTAAAAACCGCCTTTTTAAAAAACATATCTGATATGGCTGACTTGCTTAAATACATATGGTTTCTACTGACTCCTTGTGGATAAAAAACGCATTCTCCTTCAATAATAACGAATGCCGACATGCGTTTAGACTTTTGAACCATACACAAATATTACATTTATGTTCAGTAAATTCATAATGTTTGTTCTTATATCATTAACACTTAGCTCTAAGTATAAGCAAGTGCAAGCAAACGAGCTGCGACGAGGTAGGCCTTTGATCAGCACTTTCAAAATGGACACCGACAGAAATTCAGATAGGTGTTAGTACAGATAAATTCAGCAAGATGTTGAGGCCTTAACTTTACTCTTCTTTAAGTCACCGCACACACACACAGAGAGAGAGAGAGAGAGAGAGAGAGAGAGAGAGAGAGAGAGAGAGAGAGACGCAGTTAGCTTACCATTTGAAGTATTTTATTAGGCCTACAAAATACAAGGAAAATACAATCACAATATTAGGCCAATGGGTCTATTACTGAACTTTCACTGGCAAACATGGTTACAGACCCAGCAACATTATAGTATCCCCTCCTTGTGGAGAAAAGCACATAAGCTAATTATAATACACAAAGTAAGCAAAACAAAGAAATGCATCATTCCAATATTGCCTAAAATAATGAATAAGATACTAATGACATACAGTGGGGGAAAAAAGTATTTAGTCAGCCACCAATTGTGCAAGTTCTCCCACTTAAAAAGATGAGAGGCCTGTAATTTTCATCATAAGTACACGTCAACTATGACAGACAAAACGAGAAAAAAAATTCCAGAAAATCACATTGTAGGATTTTTAATGAATTTATTTGCAAATTATGGTGGAAAATAAGTATTTGGTCAATAACAAAAGTTTCTCAATCCTTTGTTATATACCCTTTGTTGGCAATGACACAAGTCAAACGTTTTCTGTAAGTCTTCACAAGGTTTTCACACACTGTTGCTGGTATTTTGGCCCATTCCTCCATGCAGATCTCCTCTAGAGCAGTGATGTTTTGGGGCTGTCGCTGGGCAACACGGACTTTCAACTCCCTCCAAAGATTTTCTATGGGGTTGAGATCTGGAGACTGGCTAGGCCACTCCAGGACCTTGAAATGCTTCTTACGAAGCCACTCCTTCGTTGCCCGGGCGGTGTGTTTGGGATCATTGTCATGCTGAAAGACCTAGCCACGTTTCATCTTCAATGCCCTTGCTGATGGAAGGAGGTTTTCACTCAAAATCTCACGATACATGGCCCCATTCATTCTTTCCTTTACACGGATCAGTCGTCCTGGTCCCTTTGCAGAAAAACAGCCCCAAAGCATGATGTTTCCACCCCCATGCTTCACAGTAGGTATGGTGTTCTTTGGATGCAACTCAGCATTCTTTGTCCTCCAAACACGACAAGTTGAGTTTTTACCAAAAAAGTTCTATTTTAGTTTCATCTGACCATATGACATTCTCCCAATCCTCTTCTGGATCATCCAAATGCACTCTAGCAAACTTCAGACGGGCCTGGACATGTACTGGCTTAAGCAGGGGGACACGTCTCGCACTGCAGGATTTGACTCCCTGGCGGCGTAGTGTGTTACTGATGGTAGGCTTTGTTACTTTGGTCCCAGCTCTCTGCAGGTCATTCACTAGGTCCCCCCGTGTGGTTCTGGGATTTTTGCTCACCTTTCTTGTGATCATTTTGACCCCACGGGATGAGATCTTGCGTGGAGCCCCAGATCGAGGGAGATTATCAGTGGTCTTGTATGTCTTCCATTTCCTAATAATTGCTCCCACAGTTGATTTCTTCAAACCAAGCTGCTTACCTATTGCAGATTCAGTCTTCCCAGCCTGGTGCAGGTCTACAATTTTGTTTCTGGTGTCCTTTGACAGCTCTTTGGTCTTGGCCATAGTGGAGTTTGGAGTGTGGACAGGTGTCTTTTATACTGATAACAAGTTCAAACAGGTCCATTAATACAGGTAACGAGTGGAGGACAGAGGAGCCTCTTAAAGAAGAAGTTACAGGTCTGTGAGAGCCAGAAATCTTGCTTGTTTGTAGGTGACCAAATACTTATTTTCCACCATAATTTGCAAATAAATTCATTAAAAATCCTACAATGTGATTATCTGGATTTTTTTTCTCTCGTTTTGTCTGTCATAGTTGACGTGTACTTATGATGAAAATTACAGGCCTCTCTCATCTTTTTAAGTGGGAGAACTTGCACAATTGGTGGCTGACTAAATACTTTTTCCCCCCACTGTAGACCTATACAGTGAGGGAAAAAAGTATTTGATCCCCTGCTGATTTTGTACGTTTGCCCACTGACAAAGAAATGATCAGTCTATAATTTTTATGGTACGTTTATTTGAACAGTGAGAGACAGAATAACAACAAAACAGTCCAGAAAAACGCATGTCAAAAATGTTATAAATTGATTTGTATTTTAATGAGGGAAATAGGTATTTGACCCCCTCTCAATCAGAAAGATTTCTGGCTCCCAGGTGTCTTTTATACAGGTAACGAGTTGAGATTAGGAGCACACTCTTAAAGGGAGTGCTCCTGATCTCAGCTTGTTACCTGTATAAAAGACACCTGTCCACAGAAGCAATCAATCAATCAGATTCCAAACTCTCGACCATGGCCAAGACCAAAGAGCTCTCCAAGGATGTCAGGGACAAGATTGTAAACCTACACAAGGCTGGAATGGGCTACAAGACCATCGCCAAGCAGCTTGGTGAGAAGGTGACAACAGTTGGTGCAATTATTGGCAAATGGAAGAAACACAAAATAACTGTCAATCTCCCTCGGCCTGGGGCTCCATGCAAGATCTCTCCTCGTGGAGTTGCAATGATCATGAGAACGGTGAAGAATCAGCCCAGAACTACACAGGAGGATCTTGTCAATGATCTCAAGGCAGCTGGGACCATAGTCACCAAGAAAACAATTGGTAACACACTACGCCGTGAAGGACTGAAATCCTGCAGCGCCCGCAAGGTCCCCCTGCTCAAGAAAGCACATATACAGGCCCGTCTGAAGTTTGCCAATGAACATCTGAATGATTCAGAGGAGAACTGGGTGAAAGTGTTGTGGTCAGATGAGACCAAAATCGAGCTCTTTGGCATCAACTCCACTCGCCGTGTTTGGAGGAGGAGGAATGCTGCCTATGACCCCAAGAACACCATCCCCACCGTCAAACATGGAGGTGGAAACATTACGCTTTGGGGGTGTTTTTCTGCTAAGGGGACAGGACAACTTCACCGCATCAAAGGGACGATGGATGGCGCCATGTACCGTCAAATCTTGGGTGAGAACCTCCTTCCCTCAGCCAGGGCATTGAAAATGGGTCGTGGATGGGTATTCCAGCATGACAATGACCCAAAACACACGGTCAAGGCAACAAAGGAGTGGCTCAAGAAGAAGCACATTAAGATCCTGGAGTGGCCTAGCCAGTCTTCAGACCTTAATCACATAGAAAATCTGTGGAGGGAGCTGAAGGTTCGAGTTGCCAAACGTCAGGCTTGAAACCTTAATGACTTGGAGAAGATCTGCAAAGAGGAGTGGGACAAAATCCCTCCTGAGATGTGTGCAAACCTGGTGGCCAACTACAAGAAACGTCTGACCTCTGTGATTGCCAACAAGGGTTTTGCCCTAAGTACTAAGTCATGTTTTGCAGAGGGGTCAAATACTTATTTCCCTCATTAAAATGCAAATCCATTTATAACATTTTTTACATGCGTTTTTCTGGATTTTTTTATTGTTATTCTGTCTCTCACTGTTCAAATAAACCTACCATTAAAATTATAGACTGATCATGTCTTTGTCAGTGGGCAAACGTACAAAATCAGGAGGGGATCAAATACTTTTTTCCCTCGCTGTATAAGCAATATAACAATAGAGATGTACAAACTATGCCATAAGGGAATGATGAGCACCTAAGAGGCAAGCCGTAATTTTGATTAAGACATTAATGAGCGATCTAAGACGGACGATATACCTATTTGTTCAGCACTTCTGAAATGGACAGCGACATAATTCAGAACATGGGCCGTTCTTATAGTATTCTCCCTGTACATCAAGTCAGAAACGTAGGATAAATAACGGGGGCATATAAGCAGACAAAGAAAGCTTTTACAATATTCGATGATGACATTTCTCTAAAACTGGCTATAGGCTACATGTGCACCATCAAGTCAGAACAGTGTAGGTTAAGTTCTGAGTGGGAGAGGGACCACATTCTTAAGGTGAGACACATGGGCTACTAACAGCTTACTACACAACATTCACTTAGTATTACTTTCTTAGCTACAGTATATATATATCTCCCTGGCATTTTACATAATTTATGCAGCAGCATACAAGACATAGGCCTATTTTTGGACTCACCACTGTGAGTGGCGCAGTGGTCCTTCTTGTGGCCAAACTTTGTCATCAAACGCTGTCATCAAATTCTGGCATTATCTGGATTTATGGTGCTTTCAAGACAACTGGGAACTCTGAAAAAAACGAGGTTGAATCATTAATGCAGTGATCTTCAGGTCAGAAAGTCGGAGCTCTTGAAACCCGAGTCCCAAGTTCCGGACTTGGAATTCCGAGTTGGATGACCGTTCAAAACGTATTTTCCCAGTCGAAGCTTGTTTTTTTCAGAGTTCCCAGTTGTGTTGAACCCGGCAGAAGTCATGCTGGATTGACAGCATGGCCAATGTATTCTACCTTTTCAGGCCCATGGTGTTGCGTGTGAATGTTTATACTTTTAAGCTTGGAAAAGAGACCCTTTCAGGCAGATGTTTTAAATCCTTAAACCCAGACTTGGACCACACACCCTCTCCACCGAATAGCAGGCAGGGGAAGCAAAATAGTGCTTGCTTTGCATCGCAGTTAGCCACTGATTCCTTCCAAACCACTCATTGTTGAATTTGCGATTTCCGACTTGTTGTGTAATGTTTATGTCCAATGGCCGATGAGCACCGATACGTTTTAGCTTGTCTAGCTAGCTAGCTAAGATTTTGAAAGTATGATGTTGACATGATCAGTCCTATCAAAGCTACGGTAGATATAACGTAATTTGACATTTTATCTGTGGCCAATGACCTTGAGCCTTCTTGGACAGGCACTTTTAATGTACATTTATGGCAGCACCCAAGGGGGCTTAAACTGCCTAGCTCTCCCTGAAGATTCTGCGGTGAGGTAGTATCCCCATGAGTGACAGAACACTGAGCCAATTACGGAGCAACTAGAGAAAATTACCAACACCTATGCTCTGTGCTTTCGCTGGCTGCCCCTCCACCACAGAAAGCACTGAGCTAGGCTGAAACAACTGCATTTTGGAGCTGCCTTACTCAAGAGACCATGTTTGTATGCGGCTTTATTAACTCAAGGATTATTTATTTTCTACATTGTTTGCAAACTGATATGTACCCGGAATGAATGCCAAAATAACATGCAAAATACTATAATTCTATTTGTTATTATATACACTGCTCAAAAAAATAAAGGGAACACTTAAACAACACAATGTAACTCCAAGTCAATCACACTTCTGTGAAATCAAACTGTCCACTTAGGAAGCAACACTGATTGACAATACATTTTACATGCTGTTCTGCAAATGGAATAGACAACAGGTGGAAATTATAGGCAATTAGTAAGACACCCCCAATAAAGAAGTGGTTCTGCAGGTGGTGACCACAGACCACTTCTCAGTTCCTATGCTTCCTGGCTGATGTTTAGGTCACTTTTGAATGCTGGCGGTGCTTTCACTCTAGTGGTAGCATGAGACGGCGTCTACAACCCACACAAGTGGCTCAGGTAGTGCAGCTCATCCAGGATGGCACATCAATGCGAGCTGTGGCAAGAAGGTTTGCTGTGTCTGTCAGCGTAGTGTCCAGAGCATGGAGGCGCTACAAGGAGACAGGCCAGTACATCAGGAGACGTGGAGGAGGCCGTAGGAGGGCAACAACCCAGCAGCAGGACCGCTACCTCCGCCTTTGTGCAAGGAGGAGCACTGCCAGAGCCCTGCAAAATGACCTCCAGCAGGCCACAAATGTGCATGTGTCTGCTCAAACGGTCAGAAACAGACTCCATGAGGGTGGTATGAGGGCCCGACGTCCACAGGTGGGGGTTGTACTTACAGCCCAACACTGTGCAGGACGTTTGGCATTTGCCAGAGAACACCAAGATTGGCAAATTCGCCACTGGCGCCCTGTGCTCTTCACAGATGAAAGCAGGTTCACACTGTGCACATGTGACAGACGTGACAGAGTCTGGAGACGCCGTGGAGAACGTTCTGCTGCCTGCAACATCCTCCAGCATGACCGGTTTGGCGGTGGGTCAGTCATGGTGTGGGGTGGCATTTCTTTGGGGGGCCGCACAGCCCTCCATGTGCTCGCCAGAGGTAGCCTGACTGCCATTAGGTACCGAGATTGTGAGACCATATGCTGGTGCGGTTGGCCCT
Organism: Coregonus clupeaformis; assembly: GCF_020615455.1. Taxonomy (NCBI): domain Eukaryota; kingdom Metazoa; phylum Chordata; class Actinopteri; order Salmoniformes; family Salmonidae; genus Coregonus; species Coregonus clupeaformis. The sequence goes on from NC_059199.1 coordinate 34,642,351, forward strand.
GGGTTCCTCCTAATGCAAGACAATGCTAGACCTCATGTGGCTGGAGTGTGTCAGCAGTTCCTGCAAGAGGAAGGCATTGATGCTATGGACTGGCCCGCCCGTTCCCCAGACCTGAATCCAATTGAACACATCTGGGACATCATGTCTCTCCATCCACCAATGCCACGTTGCACCACAGACTGCACCACAGACTGTCCAGGAGTTGGCGAATGCTTTAGTCCAGGTCTGGGAGGAGATCCCTCAGGAGACCATCCGCCACCTCATCAGGAGCATGCCCAGGCGTTGTAGGGAGGTCATACAGGCACGTGGAGGCCACACACACTACTGAGCCTCATTTTGACTTGTTTTAAGGACGTTACATCAAAGTTGGATCAGCCTGTAGTGTGGTTTTCCACTTTAATTTTGAGGGTGACTCCAAATCCAGACCTCCATGGGTTGATACATTTGATTTCCATTGATAATTTTTGTGTGATTTTGTTGTCAGCACATTCAACTATGTAAAGAAAAAAGTATTTAATAAGATTATTTCATTCATTCAGATCTAGGATGTGTTGTTTAAGTGTTCCCTTTATTTTTTTGAGCAGTATATTCCGGACTTGGAATTCTGAGTTGGATGACCGAATATATATATATATTCTTTTTTCTAAACAGGTAGGGCTTAAAACAGGCTCTGCCCCACCTGCCCTGAATGACGGTTGCCACTGGAATCAATAGAGCTAGCTTTGCCCATTCAGCAAGAGCTAGCTATGCAGCATCTCTTTTAGTTGCCAACTAGCACAAAATGTAATGTAGCTAAGTATCTCAATAGTCCTTTCTTAAACACTTAGATAACCACACTAAGCTAATGCTAGAATACGCACACTACTAGACAGCTTCAGCCCAATCCGCGTTGTAAAATTCCAATAACACTTGTTATAATTCACAGTTTACTTACCTCCAAAAACAATGCAACTATCCATAATGTTTATGCTATTCATCTGGTCAGTCAGGCTGGCTTCAATCACTCACTAAAAAGCTACATAGTTTAATGCAACTTCATATCCAAATTTGGGAAAATGCAAGGTATGGATGGAAATATTTTGTTTAGGTGTGGTTCAGTCTCTTTCTCGCGCGCCTTTACAGGGAACAACCGAACTCTGACCAATCAGCGCGGCTTTGAAAGTTGCTAGGTTTCTCGTGGGCGTGGTTTTGCACCAAGTTTGGCGTGGATAAAAACGACGCCAGGTATTTACATAGAAAATAACTATAGCAGGTACACTTTGACCTCTAGATGGTGCAATGTGATCACAGTTTCAGTAGTGACAGGGGAAACATGAACTTTCTCTGCACTTCTGAATCGCGCTCCAGACATTCAACTTCAACCACCAGTCAAATGTGGGTCAACCAGATTATCTGATGCAATCGTTCACCACGATAGCACACGTACTGCACGGCTCACCAACGTCTTGCCAATTAGAAAACACTCTCCATACAACATTTTCCCGATGTATCATAATATGATATAATATATAATATGAGTCATGATATCCAATCAAACAATCTAATGTCTCAGAAAAAAAGGTAACACTTGAAGTCTTGATATATTTGCAGCATTTAAATAAAGTCACCGAAAAAAGTAAGGTATTGTAACGACCCTGGATTTATAAACGCGGATATCGACTCTGCCACGGGAGCATGCTTTTGGGGGCACAGTCGATGTCGCGCTGGACTTCGGGTTAGAAGGTTGAGCGTTCGAGACCTGCTCCCTGCCTGTTTCATTACAGTATGTAGGAACTTAAGAATCCATAACTATTTGGAACTCTGTATTGGTCATAGGTCAAACTTACAGTATGAGTATTACCTATAGGAAGCCAGCGTTTAAACATTGACATTTCTTGAGTCAGTTGTTTTCCTGCTTCCAAGAAAGCACATGGCATTCTCATAAACATCCGCTGTCAAAGCAAAAGCAACAGCAGTCGACCTCTCTTCAAACTTTATTCATACATTATGTAATTGGCACAAAGCCAGCTGTCGTTTTGTAATGGATATTACAAACAAGTTCAGGAATTAGCTATGTGTGTGACCCTTTATTCTGAGATTGTTTACCAAGTCTGTCTTCAACCCTAAATTAGTTTGACTCATGTTTGGTGTTTTACGGAATATTAATTTCATGCTACGGTTTCTCACTAGAGGGCGCTTTTCTCATCGCAAAGCAGTAATATCACCCACGCGAAGCTACAGAACAACAGTTCTGATTAGAGTTCCATTACACTTTCGTTTCCATGTCCTGGTGCATGTCACATACTGTATGAGTTGATGAAGAGCCAGGGTATATTGGTTGTTATTATTACTTGTTATAAGCATGTATGAGCCTTTACGATCAAATCAAATCAAATGTTATTTGTCACATGCGCGGAATACAACAGATGTAGTAGACCTTACAGTGAAATGCTTACTAACAAGCCTTTGACCAACAATGCAGTTTTAAGAAAAAATACCTAAAAACAAAAAATAAATAAAAGTAACAAATAATTAAAGAGCAGCAGTAAAATAACAATAGTGAGGCTATATACAGGGGGTTAATCGAGGTAAATGTGGTAATGTGTACATGTAGGTAGAGTTATTAAAGTGACAATGCATAGATAATAAACAGAGTAGCAGCAGCGTAAAAAAGGGGGGGAGGGTGTAAATGCAAATAGTCTGGGTAGCCATTTTATTAGATGTTCAGGAGCCTTATGGCTTGGGGGTAGACGCTGTTTAGAAGCCTCTTGGAACTAGACTTGGTGCTCCGGTATCACTTGCCGTGCGTTAGCAGAGAGAACAGCCTATGACTAGGGTGGCTGGAGTCTTTGACAATTTTTGGGCCTTCCTCTGACACTGCCTGGTATAGAGGTCCTGGATGGCAGGAAGCTTGGCCCCAGTGATGTACTGGGCCGTACGCACTACCCTCTGTAGTGCCTTGCGGTCAGAGGCCGAGCAGTTGTCATACCAGGCAGTGATGCAACCAGTCAGGATGCTCTCGATGGTGCAGCTGTAGAACCTTTTGATGATCTGAGGACCCATGCCAAATCTTTTCAGTCTCTTTAGGGGGAATAGGTTTTGTCGTGCCCTCTTCACGACTGTCTTGGTGTGCTTGGACCATGTTAGTTTGTTGGTGATGTGGACACCAAGGAACTTGAAGCTCTCAACCTGCTCCACTACAGCCCTGTTGATGAGAATGGGTTATTTTTCCTGTAGTCCACAATCATCTCCTTTGTCTTGATCACATTGAGGGAGAGGTTGTTGTCCTGGCACCACACGGTCAGGTCTCTGACCTCCTCCCTATAGGCTGTCTCATCGTTGTCGGGTGATCAGGCCTACCACCGTTGTGTCATCAGAAAACTTAATGATGATGTTGGAGTCGTGCCTGGCCATGCAGTCATGAGTGAACAGGGAGTATAGGAGGGAACTGAGCACGCACCCCTGTGGGGCCCCCGTGTTGAGGAATAGCATGGCGGATGTGTTGTTACCTACCCTTACCACCTGGGGGCGGCCTGTCAGGAAGTCCAGGATCCAGTTACAGAGGGAGGTGTTTAGTCCCAGGGTCCTTAGCTTACTGATGAGCTTTGAGGGCACTATGGTGTTGAACGCTGAGCTGTAGTCAATGAATAGCATTCTCACATAGGTGTACCTTTTGTCCAGGTGTGAAAGGGCAGTGTGGAGCGCATTTAGGCAGGTTAGTGTTATTGGGTACAGGGACTATGGTGGTCTGCTTGAAACATGTTGGTATTACAGACTCAGACAGGGAGAGATTGAAAATGTCAGTGAAGACACTTGCCAGTTGGTCAGCGCATGCTTGGAGTACATGTCCTGGTAATCCTTCTGGCCCTCCGGCCTTGTGAATGTTGACCTGTTTAAAGGTCTTACTCACATCAAGTAAGAAGCAAAAAAATACAAATACAATTGTTTTAGAAAAAAATGATGAAAGGAAATATATACTGTACATACAGTGGCTTGCAAAAGTATTCACCCCCCTTGGCATTTTACCTATTTTGTTGCCTTACAACCTGGAATTAAAATGGATTTTGGGGGGGTTGTATCATTTGATTTACACAACATGCCTACCACTTTGAAGATGCAAAATATTTTTTGGGGTGAAAAAAAAAAATCAGAAAACTTGAGCGTGCATTACTATTCATCCCCCCAAAGTCAATACTTTGTAGAGCCACCTTTTGCAGCAATTACAGCTGCAAGTCTCTTGGGGTATGTCTCTATAAGCTTGGCACATCTAGCCACTGGGATTTTTGTCCATTCTTCAAGGCAAAACTGCTCCAGCTCCTTCAAGTTGGATGGGTTCTGCTGGTGTACAGCAATCTTTAAGTCATACCGTCATGGGGCGGTGCACAATTGGCCCAGCGTCGTCCAGGGTAGGGGAGGGAATGGCCGGCAGGGATGTAGCTCAGTTGGTAGAGGGTTCGATTCCCACGGGGGGCCAGTATGAAAAATAAAGTAATGTATGCACTCACTAACTGTAAGTCGCTCTGGATAAGAGCGTCTGCTAAATGACTAAAATGTCAATGTAAAACCACAGATTTTCAATTGAATTGAGGTGTGGGCTTTGAGACATTTACTGTCTGGGCCATTCCAAGACATTTACATGTTTCCCCTTAAACCACTTGAGTGTTGCTTTAGCAGTATGCTTAGGGTTATTGTCCTGCTGGAAGGTGAACCTCCGTCCCATTCTCAAATCTCTGGAAGACTGAAACAGGTTTCCCTCAAGAATTTCCTTGTATTTAGCGCCTTCCATCATTCCTTCAATTCTGACCAGTTTCCCAGTCCCTGCCGACGGTATCCTCGGGGTGATGAGAGGTGTTGGGTTTGCGCCAGACATAGCGTTTTCCTTGATGGCCAAAAAGCTCAATTTTAGTCTCTTCTGACCAGAGTACCTTCTTCCATATGTTTGGGGAGTCTCCCACATGCCTTTTGGTGAACACCAAACGTGTTTGCTTATTTTTTTCTTTAAGCAATGGCTTTTTTCTGGCCACTCTTCCGTAAAGCCCAGCTCTGTGGAGTGTATGGCTTAAAGTGGTCCTATGGACAGATACTCCAATCTCCACTGTGGAGCTTTGCATCTCCTTCAGGGTTATCTTTGGTCTCTTTGTTGCCTCTGATTAATGCTCTCCTTGCCTGGTCTGTGAGTTTTGGTGGGTGGCCCTCTCTTGGCAGGTTTGTTGTGGTGCCATATTCGTTCAATTTTTTTATAATGGATTTAATGGTGCTCCGTGGGATGTTCAAAGTTTAGTATATTTTTTTATAACCCAACCCTGATCTGTACTTCTCCACAACTTTGTCTCTGACCTGTTTGGAGAGCTCCTTGGTCTTCATGGTGCCTCTTGCTTGGTTGTACCGCTTGCTTAGTGGTGTTGCAGACTCTGGGGCCTTTCAGAACAGGTGTATATGTACTGAGATCATGTGACAAATCATGTGACACTTAGATTGCACACAGGTGGACTTTATTTAACTAATTATGTGACTTCTGAAGGTAATTGGTTGCAACAGATCTTATTTAGGGGCTTCATAGCAAAGGGGGTGAATACATATGCACACACCACTTTTCCGTTATTTATTTTGTATAAAACATTTTAAACAAGTTATTTTTTTAATTTCACTTCACCAATTTGGACTATTTTGTGTATGTCCGTTACATGAAATCCAAATAAAAATCCATTTAAATTACAGGTTGTAATGCAACAAAATAGGAAAAACACCAAGGGGGATGAATACTTTTGCAAGGCACTGTATTATATATACAGTATATATTATATATGTAAACTCAGCAAAAAAAAAAGAAATGTCCTCTCACTGTCAACTGCGTTTATTTTCAGCAAACTTAACATGTGTATGAACATAACAAGAGTCAACAACTGAGACATAAACTGAACAAGTTACACAGACATGTGACTAACAGAAATTGAATAATGTGTCCCTGAACAAAGGGGGGAGTCAAAATCAAAAGTAACAGTCAATATCTGGTGTGGCCACCAGCTGCATTAAGTCCTGCAGTGCATCTCCTCCTCATGGACTGCACCAGATTTGCCAGTTCTTGCTGTGAGATGTTACCCCACTCTTCCACCAAAGCACCTGCAAGTTCCCGGACATTTCTGGGGGGAATGGCCCTAGCCCTCACCCTCCGATCCAACAGGTCCCAGACATGCTCAATGGGATTGAGATCCGGGCTTTTTGCTGGCCATGGGAGAACACTGACATTCCTGTCTTTCAGGAAATCACGCACAGAACGAGCAGTATGGCTGGTGGCATTGTCATGCTGGAGGGTCATGTCAGGATGAGCCTGCAGGAAGGGTACCACATGAGGGAGGAGGATGTCTTCCCTGTAACGCACAGCGTTGAGTTTGCCTGCAATGACAACAAGCTCAGTCCGATGATGATGTGACACACCACCCCAGACCAAGACAGACCCTCCACCTCCAAATCAATCCCGCTCCAGAGTACAGGCCTCGGTGTAACGCTCATTCCTTCGACGATAAACGTGAATCTGACGATCACCCCTGGTGAGACAAAACCGCGACTCGTCAGTGAAGATCACTTTTTGCCAGTCCTGTCTGGTCCAGCGACGGTGGGTTTGTGCCCATAGGCGACGTTGTTGCCGGTGATGTCTGGTGAGGACCTGCCTTACAACAGGCCTACAAGCCCTCAGTCCAGCCTCTCTCAGTCTATTGCGGACAGTCTGAGCACTGATGGAGAGATTGTGCGTTCCTGGTGTAACTCAGGCAGTTGTTGTTGCCATCCTGTACCTGTCCAGCAGGTGTGATGTTCGGATGGACCGATCCTGTGCAGGTGTTGTTACACGTGGTCTGCCACTGCGAGGACGATCAGCTGTCAGTCCTGTCTTCCTGTAGCGCTGTCTTAGGCGTCTCACAGTATGGACATTGCAATTTATTGCCCTGGCCACATCTGCAGTCCTCATGCCTCCTTGCAGCATGCCTAAGACACATTCACGCAGATGAGCAGGGACCCTGGACATCTTTCTTTTGGTGTTTTTCAGAGTCAGTAGAAAGGCTTCTTTAGTGTCCTAAGTTTTCATAACTGTGACCTTAATTGCCTACCATCTGTCAGCTGTTAGTGTCTTAACGACCGTTCCACAGGTGCATGTTCATTAATTGTGTATGGTTCATTGAACAAGCATGGGAAACAGTGTTTAAACCCTTTACAATGAAGATCTGTGAAGTTATTTGGATTTTTACAAATTATCTTTGAAAGACGGTCCTGAAAAGGGACGTTTCTTTTTATGCTGAGTTTAGTATATATTTTGTCTTTTTTTTTTACTGCAACCGCCAATCACAGGAGGACTCAGGAGCCCGCTCTCAATGAGTGTAGACAGCCTGCTGCTGCCACTCTGCTAATCATCAGATGGGGGGTGGAGAGGAGCTAGGAGGCCCACGTGGGTAACTGCCTTGATTGGGTAATTTAAAAAACTGCAGAATAAATCAATGTGACTGGTCAAATGTGTGAGTCAGGGGCTGGGCCCAAGAGGCAATTTGTTTTACAAAATAATAGATAATTAGGTTATTTTGTTTTATTATATTTTTTTATCCAACCACAGGAGCCCACTCTAAATGTTCAAAATACACCAGAGAACATAATTTAGCTACAGAGGATCAATAGTTTATCAAATTTATAACTGTGGATTAAGTTTTATCACAAGCATATACAGGTATCTGCCAAAAATAAAGGAAACACCAACATAAAAGTGTCTTAAAAGGGTGTTGGGCCACCACGAGCTGCCAGAACAGCTTCAATGCGCCTTGGCAATAAATTCTACAAGTGGACCTTAACCATGCCAGGAAATGTATCCTTTATTTAGGCAGTTATCAGAATGCCTACAGTCGGAAGGCCACAGTTTGGGCAGCGCGCACCAAATATGCCTTGTGGCCATAGACATATAACCCATAGAAGGGTTTTGTAACCTCTTACCCTGGCAATTAAAATGTTAAACTCATGGGTACCCTAATGTATGCCAGTCCTGATTTGAATGGGAACTGGGAAATGGGAATCATAAGGTGAATGCACCAATTTGTAAATCGCTCTGGATAAGAGCGTCTGCTAAATGATGTAAATGTAATTGAACTGCCACCTATGGATTATATTTCTATGGCTGGTTGTGGCTGTCGGTTTGCCTTTCGCAGATTTCAGAAACCTAGGGAAAAACGTAGTTTGGAAAGAAAATGCATACAGCTGAAAAGAGAAGACTAATCTGGCTGTAGAACCGTTAGAAACAAAAGATGTCTCAACAATTCCCAATGTTTTGCTAACAGCAGCACTGTTTTTCAAAGTAGCTCATCTTGAGATAGGTAACAGTACGCTAGTGCCACGACGAGCGCATCGGCCATCACCGGTTCATGAGTAGCCTAGCTATGGCTATCACCTTCATCATTAGGTGAGTCAGTGTGCCTATGATATACACTGACTATACAAAACATTAAGAACATCTGCTCTTTACATAACAGACTGAACTGGTGAAAGCTATAGACCCTTTTTCAGTACACACTGGCATCATGCACTGATGGGCGCGACTCTAGTCGGCAGTAAGAAAGCCATCGCCATCTGCCCCCATCCAACATTGCCTAGATTTACGTTTTTTAAAAACTTCTAAACAAAATTAACTTTTTTGTGTTCTCATACGTTTACAATGATGTTTTGATTCTTGCTTGAACAGTCGCTGAGATTATATTTGGTTGTGATCTTTGCAAAATAACTATTTTGGATGCAGAGGTTGTTAGCTAAAATGCTAACGGTCATTGATATAGGCTGTACTAGCCAAAGAGACATTTTACTGGTTGAAGTTGAAATGTTTTTTAAGTATAATGCAGCTGATTTGCGATGATGACACAAACATTATATTAAGCAGGCCATTCATACGAGCCTTACAATCCAATTATCATCCAAAAGTAGTGTGAAATGCACTCATAAGTAACATGTAAATAGAGGCTTTGGGAAGCATTGGAGTCAACATGGGCCAGAATCCCTGTCGAGCGCTTCGACACCTTGTAGAGTCACTGTCCATGCTCTGACGAATTGAGGCTGTACTTATGGCAAAAGGGGGGAGGGGGAGGGGGTGCTCAACTCAATATTAGGAAGGTGTCCCTAATGTTTAGTATACTCAGTATATTTATTTCCTCCTAATATTGTACAATCTGTGTGTCGCTTCATTGGCCTGGGCTATTGTTTGTTTGAATTCAAGACCAATTGATCTCAGTTTGTCAGAGTAGTCACTCATTTAGGTAATTTGTGTGGTGTTCAAAAATATTCAGTGGTCTAAGGCACTGCATCGCAGTGCTAGCTGTGCCACTAGAGATCCTGGTTCGAATCCAGGCTCTGTCGTAGCCGGCCGCGACCGGGAGACCCATGGGGCGGCGCACAATTGGCCCAGCGTCGTCCAGGGTAGGGGAGGGAATGCCCGGCAGCGATGTAGCTCAGTTGGTAGAGCATGGCGTTTGCAACGCCAGGGTTGTGGGTTCGTTTCCCACGGGGGGTATAAAAATAATAATAATAATGTATGCACTCACTAACTGTAAGTCGCTCTGGATAAGAGCGTCTGCTAAATGACTAAAATGTAAATGTAATGTCTTCTGTCATGTAAATTATGTAGAATTGCATGAAAAAAACAAAGCCCCGGGGCCTATGATTTCTTAATCCGTCCCTGCCTATGCTGAGAACTTTAGAGTCCATTTGTCAGTGATCAATATGTAATTGTGGATATTGGTTTGATAATAGCAGTGGACATCACCCCACATAAATCTCGTTAAAATGCAGTGCTGGCTACTTTTTCTAAGTGGGTTTCATGGAATAACAATCCTGAGGAAAATGTATGTAGTTATTTTTGATAATTTTGATTAACCTAATCACAGTGTGCTTCCTTGAAAGCCTACTGAAGGCATGGGCAAGCCTATGTTGAAATATTCCAAAGCAAGCTTGACCTCCAACAACTCTGTCAAATTGTTTCCCCAATACATCTGACATAGCTTGTAGAGCCATAACACTCATTTATCCACTACCAGGAGGGAAAATGTATATCTATGGGGCTGTAAAATAGACTATACTAAATCACATCATAGATTTGAGAGCTCTCCTTCCTGTCCTGGGCTTGGAACGTTAATTTATTTCTCCAGACAAGCATCTAGTCTAGCCACTCCTCCGAAACCCCCTTATCCGTTACAGCTGCTGAGCACTCGCGCTATCCTCTCAGCCACGAGGTGTCCACGCGCAGTTCCCGGGTGGTGATTGGTTAAAGACGACACAAACATCGTTTTCAACCAATGAGAGTGATGTGCATGCGCTGAGCCATAACTTGCATTCTGCTTCCACGTGCTCAGCTGAAGCGATCAACAACGCTGGTGAATCACTGGCTGGTCTCCACATATAAAAGCTGCACCTTCTTCGTTTATAGATCATAAAGTTAACATGAGAGTAGGTTACACCTGATGATAGTCATACACTAAAGCAAGCATTTTGCGCTGGTTCGCGGTCGTAGAACTCTGAAACCCACTCAGTCAATCATATTGACTTTGACTGTCTTATTGAACAACAAAACATCAACTTCGAATTGGAATAGCTCTGAACTTCTTGCATTTCAAATCTTCTTCGACTTGGATATCTATTCAATAGCGAACATGGTTGTTATGTCAAAGAGAGTGAAGACCTTCGAGGTTATTTTCAGCGATCCTAGCAAGGCTTTCTACTGCAGTGGAGACAAAGTAGCCGGGAGGATTGTGGTGGAAGTAGTGGAGGTGACGAAAGTCTCGGCTATGAGAGTGCTCGGAGTTGGATGCGCAAAAGTGGAATATGCCAAAGGAAAGCAGAAATGTCGACAGGAGAATGAGTACTTGAGATACGAAGAGGTTGTTCAACTTGATGACCAGCCAGCTGGTAAGATCCTCATTGAATTATCCCCTGCAATCAATATGATAAAGAATTTATTTTAAAGTTTAGCCAAATGGATGCCCATTTAGCTGGTGCTGCTGTTGATGATGATAGTGACTCAAAGATCAATTGTAACACGCATTTCAAATGTGAAGGTCACTGTAAGGATCGAGTTACAGATTAACGTGAAGGATTAGGTTAGTTTACCTAGCAGTTATATGGGTTGTTCTTTAGATTTAGTGTCCCCTACTTATGAGGAGTCATTGATTTAGAGTTGAATTTCACAGAATGAGTGACTGGCCAATAAAAAACCTTCTGACAGCAGTAACTGAGCAGTGCATGGTCAGTCGATACAGGGAATCCCCTTATGAGGTGTCAAGCATTTAGTATCTATGTTTCACCATACTTGGCTGAGGGTGGCATGGTGTCCTTGGCAAACCTCCACGGCTTGGCTTGGCAGGAAGTTAACATAGCTGATAGTCCAAAGTAAAAATAAAATAAAGCAGCCTTTTGCCTGATTAATGGAATTGGCAAGATAAATCACCTTTTTATTAAATCACTTTCTTTTCATTTTCAGATCATGATGGATCTGTTATCCTTAGACCTGGCAACAAGTACGAGTACATGTTTGGATTTGAGCTCCCCCAGCAAGGGTAAGTCTATGCATTGGCCTGTATGCTTTTATTGAGTCCATACAAGAGAACTTCCTCTCTGGGTCTGTGGCTCTGTCTTATCTTTTCCTTTTTGTTTCCCCACAGGCAGATTGTGTCTTCCTACAAGGGCAAGTTTGGCTATGTCCAATACTATGTCAAGGCCTTTATGGAGAGGCCTGCTCAGCCTGCCCTGGAGTGCCAGAAGCACTTTGAGGTGGAGGAGCCCCTGGATGTGAACACACCAGATCTGCTGGTGAGTTCATCTCATTTATCACAAAGCCTGAACTGCAAAAGTAGAAACTTGAAGTCTGAAAGGAACAAATATTTAATAGTATTTCTGATACATAACATATGACATTCTGAAAGCATTCAGAGTGAGCAGTCTGTATCAGACTTTTCCCTTGAGCTATAAATTCAAATGTGGGATTACAGTCATGTGACATGCCCCGGGAACCTGTGTCACATCCTGCTCAGCTGCCTTCCTTGTAAAGCCTTAAAGCATGGACAGATTTGACCGCATGCTATTCAGGTCATAGGTCCTAGAAGTCTTCAAATTATTAAGTTAACTTTGCATTTATGTGGACATGAAGGAAAATAGATATTGAATTAGAGCTCTCTAACATGGTTAAACATTTATGTTAAAGTGAGCCCCTGTGAAACCATGCTATCTTTTTCTCACCCTCTCTTCAGGCTCCTACAGGTGGCATGAAGGAGAAGAAGGTCACCTGCATGTTCATTCCCGATGGCCAGGTGTCCCTGAACGCCAAGATTGACCGCAAGGGGTTCTGTGAGGGTGAAGACATCTGCATCAGTGCCAAGTTTGAGAACACCTGCTCACGCATTGTGGTGCCAAAGGCAGCCATCATCTCCAAGCACACCTACCAGGCCAATGGTAGGACCAAGGTCTTCCGACAGAAGCTCTCCTCTGTGCGTGGCAACCACATCATCTCCGGCATGTGTGATGCCTGGCAGGGCAAGACCATCCGGGTGCCCAAGATCAAGCCCTCCATGCTGGGCTGCAACATAATCCGTGTAGAGTACGCCCTCATGGTGAGCATCTTGAGTCCCTCCAACTAGCATAATAGCATAGTGCTAATGGTTTTGGTGGTAAGCAGCCGTTGGGGAAATTAAGTGTATTTATTAACTGTCAAACTAATGCATCATACACATGCTTGTAATACTATGGTCATTACTCTAAATCCGCCAGTCCTTCAGTTAGATAAGAGGATAGCCAAGTGACCGCACTAGTTAGACATGCAGCCTTTTGAAATGGCCACTCGGCAAGTCTGGTTTCTAACGTTATCCCCTCTCCTCCAGATCTACATGCACATCCCAGGCAGCGAAAAGTTGATCCTGGAGCTGCCGCTGGTCATCGGCACAGCCGGGCTTGGAAGCCGCACCAACAGCGTGAGCAGCACAGACGGCTCTGTCAGCAACGCCTCAGCCAGCTGGGTGTCCCTGCGCATGCCTTCTGCTCCCCCCAGCTACTGCGACATCACCCGTGACTGCCGCCTGGACCAGCCCCTCACGCCTCTGCTGAATGACTACGATGGCGATGACAGCCCCATCTTCATGCACTCCCCAGCGTTCCAGTTCCCACCCCTGCCTGCCTACTCTGAGGTGAGTGTCTAAAAAATTAATGCAGAGTGATTAAGTGATAAGATATCTCCATGATGGTACTAGTTGAAGTGTGAATTAATTGATGAGCAGGTGATCTAAACCAAGCGTCTCTCGTTTGTTTCAGGTTGATGAGGAGTTAAATGGCAACGCTCATATGCTGCAGGTCTGCTGAACTACCTCGGCGCTTCCAGAACTCTAGGCCACTTTCGCCACTTAGCTCACTTGAGCAGAACATCCAAACTACTTATGGAGAAGTGTTGGACGGACTTTGGGAAGTGATGTGGTGGCGGATATCGGCGCTGGCCCTGCATCGAGAAAGGGAGAGGCTGTGACGGGCAAGAGGTTGAAGTGTTCTTGTGCCGGCGCTGTCGGCAATCTTTGGTGCACCACCTAAGCTGATCTTATTCTGTTTCCTCCTGGACTGTTGCTGTTCCGGTTTCTGCACCTGACTGTGACACAGACCTCGTGGTTTGCGATGTCTTGTCCATGAGTTTCCCACTGGGGCCAAGCACTTGTTCTTAAGTCCCAAACTGATTATGAATAAGCTCTTTGCTTGTTGGGTGTCCGTCCTTCATGGTGTATAGTTAATTCATATAATTCCTGTATTTCATGAAAATTTGGGATTTCATCTGAGGAACCATATTTTGTTTATTTCTAAAATGAAAGTAAGCAATTTTGTTAGGGACATTGTCAGACAGATGTTAAGAGAATATTTGTTGCTTTTGAGAATTGCGGCATGTTGAATATATATATATATTCCCAAGGTATCAAGGGACAATCGAGCATATCAAGTCCATATATTCTTCTGTACCAGTGTTTTTGAAAAATGTGTTCATTCTATGGTATAGCACTTTCTTATGGATGCATATTGTCTAGAACTGCCTACAGGAGATCTCCTGGTTTAGAATAGTTAGTTTCTCCGTGTTTAAAAAAAAAATTTTTTATGTTGAAGTGTCCAAAACAAAACTTCAATATATTGTGGCATCGCCTCACATGTATTCCAAATGAGGGCTGAATCACTAAGCCAAACTGGGGTGTATTTAGGCTGAACTACTCCCACATGCTCTGAGACATTGACAAATATACCTTATGTGAGAATAATATTGTCAATATATTTGGTGTTTCTCCTAGACAGCATTTCACTGTGGGATGCTTAAGCTGGTGCTCAATTTTATTGTTCTTCCTCAACTGAATGACTGTAAGACTGATCTGTGAGAACACGTATGCAATGCATCTTTTATATTTTGTGCATATCATAAATTAAAAGTATATTTTTGTATGAGACCCTATGGATTAGTTTTCTATTAATAAAAAGTTGAAATTAATCATTTGTTTCTTCCTTATTTGTGGTACAACCACGATAAGAGCAAATATACTTGGACCGGGATTCAATCTGATTGCGCTTTGTCTGCAATGCACGTTTTAAAGGCAATGTTACCACGTTCGCAGAGACCACATTCACAGTAAATGCTGCATATGGCGGCTAAATCGGAAATGGCCTCTAAATGGTGCATTGTCCAAATCCACGATTGGAATTAATCTCTGCCTTGCCCGTAAACTTCCCCTGCCCTACCAACTGAAGAAGTATAAACACAATTCTTTGGAAACATTCCCTTCATGAAATGGGTCAAGACAAACAAATACTCACTGTTTCAAATGAGTGGAGCGAATGCAGGCCTAGTTTAGCAGTGCTATGCATGGTGTATACACTATTGGGTTTGTGACCTCTTTCTCATGGTCTTTGGGAAGCTTGTCCTTTTATCCTTACTGTCAAGTTACCTCCATGTCTAGTGATCCCAGTTATGTTTTGTAAATAGAGGGAGATCAAAAGAACACCTGTCCCCAGGTTTTTACCCCTTCACCTCAATTATTGAACTATGTCCCAAATTAGATGGTTTTCTCAGTTTTGTCTATCTCTAGTGTGGGAATCCAAAGTCATGTCATTTTGCTTATATTACCTGAATGCAATGGTTATCCTACAAGCCTGTGGCCAGACTATTTTGGTAATTTGGCCTTTTAATGCTTGACTGCGGGAGACCGGCATAGATGGAGTTTGGAGAAGACTCCTTAATTGTTCGAGCCCTTGTCTGGTCAGTGATGGATGCAGTCAAGACTGAGGGCCCAAGAAGCATGCACGGGGAATTTTTCAGAAGCATGTTCTGCTCTGCATTTCGGTGCTGACGTGCCTGAGTGCTACTCCTGTGGGTTGAGCGATAAGGACCGTCGCTTATCTTCTCTCCAGCAGCTACACCACGCTACACCTCCTCTCTTCTCTGACTTAACCTCTAAAGCCTATGCTTCATTTTCACTTTCTGTCTGAACATATAGGGTTGATCCTAAGTTGAGATCCGCAAGGCCTGACTCTTCAGACAGCATAGGGTCAACGGTCACATGACCTGGGGAGACCTTGACAAGTTTGTTTCCTGGGCGCATCCCTCGTTTCCATTCAGGCTCCCCTCACGTTTGTGGACACATGGCCTCACACAGCTCTGTAAGGTCACACGGACTAGCTACGTTAGTAGTAGAAGTGTCCATCCTCGTACCATGCCATGCTTTTCCATTGCCATTTCTGCCAACATCTGCACTACTAATGTACATGGGCAAACTGTTTGTATGGCCATATGTCACAGGTGGGCAGTTGCATGTACAGGTGCATACAACTTCCCTATGGTCAAAGGATGAGAGTGGCATAGGACAGATAAAAACAAAAAACTTCTGGAAACATTCCCAAAGTTAATGGTTGACCAAAGGAGTAGCAGATGGCAAACAGAAATGGTTGAAACCCACCCACGCATATTGGTTAATGACTGTTTCCCTTGAGGTTGTTCTACCCCGTTGAGTCACCATTACTTGTATATTCTGAACTTGATGAGTGGGTATGGCTAATGTAGTGGCTGTGGAAGAAATATCAAACAGCAGATAACAGATACCCACATGAAAAAATACTATAGTATATGGTATAAATACTAAAGTATTCACTGTAGTATTTTTGCGGACTTTACTGTAGTATGCACTGTAGTATACTGTAGTATTTACAGTTAAAGCTGGAATATGAAACTTTTTGGGCAACCCGACCAAATTCACATAGAAATGTGAGTTATACAGTATCTCACAAAAGTGAGTACACCCCTCACGTTTTTGTAAATATTTGAGTATATCTTTTCATGTGACAACACTGAAGAAATGACACTTTGCTACAATGTAAAGTAGTGAGTGTACAGCTTGTATAACAGTGTAAATTTGCTGTCACCTCAAAATAACTCAATACACAGCCATTAATGTCTAAACCGCTGGCAACAAAAGTGAGTACACCCCTAAGTGAAAATGTCCAAATTGTGCCCAATTAGCCATTTTCCCTCCCCGGTGTCATGTGACTCGTTAGTGTTACAAGGTCTCAGGTGTGAATGGGGAGCAGGTGTGTTACATTTGGTGTCATCGCTCTCACACTCCCTCATACTGCTCACTGGAAGTTCAACATGGCACCTCATGGCAAAGAACTCTCTGAGGATCTGAAAAAATGAATTGTTGCTCTACATAAAGATGGCCTGGGCTATAAGAAGATTGCCAAGACCCTGAAACTGAGCTGCAGCATGGTGGCCAAGACCATACAGCGGTTTAACAGGACAGGTTCCACTCAGAACAGGCCTCGCCATGGTCGACCAAAGAAGTTGAGTGCACGTGCTCAGCGTTATATCCAGAGGTTGTCTTTGGGAAATAGACATATGAGTGCTGCCAGCATTGCTGCAGAGGTTGAAGGGGTGGGGGGTCAGCCTGTCAGTGCTCAGACCATACGCCGCACACTGCATCAAATTGGTCTGCGTGGCTGTCGTCCCAGAAGGAAGCCTCTTCTAAAGATGATGCACAAGAAAGCTCGCAAACAGTTTGCTGAAGACAAGCAGATAAAGGACATGAATTACTGGAACCATGTCCTGTGGTCTGATGAGACCAAGATAAACTTATTTGGTTCAGATGGTGTCAAGCGTGTGTGGCGGCAACCAGGTGAGTGGAAGAGGACTCCAGTGGCAACCTGTGAAGCTCTGGTGAACTCCATGCCCAAGAGGGTTAAGGCAGTGCTGGAAAATGATGTTGGCCACACAAAATATTGACACTTTGGGCCCAATTTGGACATTTTCACTTAGGGGTGTACTCACTGTTGTTGCCAGCGGTTTAGACATGAATGGCTGTGTGTTATGTTATTTTGAGGGGACAGCATATTTACACTGTTATACAAGCTGTACACTCACTACTTTACATTGTAGCAAAGTGTCTTCTTCAGTGTTGTCACATGAAAAGATATACTCAAATATTTACAAAAATGTGAGGGGTGTACTCACTTTTGTGAGATACTGTATATGTGTCATTATAATTGAAAGCAAGTCTAAGAAGTGGTAAATCTGTTCTATGTTTGCGATTTCTATGCTTCCCGTTCTTAAGTTTTATTTTTGCGTGTTTTACTATCGGGTTTGTACACCAGCTTCAAACAGCTGAAAATACAATATTTTTGGTTATTGAAAATACACTGCTCAAAAAAATAAAGGGAACACTTAAACAACACAATGTAACTCCAAGTCAATCACACTTCTGTGAAATCAAACTGTCCACTTACGAAGCAACACAGATTGACAATAAATTTCACATGCTGTTGTGCAAATGGAATAGACAACAGGTGGAAATTATAGGCAATTAGCAAGACACCCCCAATAAAGAAGTGGTTCTGCAGGTGGTGACCACAGACCACTTCTCAGCTCCTATGCTTCCTGGCTGATGTTTTGGTCACTTTTGAATGCTGGCGGTGCTTTCACTCTAGTGGTAGCATGAGACGGAGTCTACAACCCACACAAGTGGCTCAGGTAGTGCAGCTCATCCAGGATGGCACATCAATGCGAGCTGTGGCAAGAAGGTTTGCTGTGTCTGTCAGCGTAGTGTCCAGAGCATGGAGGCGCTACCAGGAGACGTGGAGGAGGCCGTAGGAGGGCAACAACCCAGCAGCAGGACCACTACCTCCGCCTTTGTGCAAGGAGGAGTAGGAGGAGCACTGCCAGAGCCCTGCAAAATGACCTCCAGCAGGCCACAAATGTGCATGTGTCTGCTCAAACGGTCAGAAACAGACTCCATGAGGGTGGTATGAGGGCCCGACGTCCACAGGTGGGGGTTGTGCTTACAGCCCAACACCGTGCAGGACGTTTGGCATTTGCCAGAGAACACCAAGATTGGCAAATTCGCCACTGGCGCCCTGTGCTCTTCACAGATGAAAGCAGGTTCACACTGAGCACATGTGACAGACGTGACAGAGTCTGGAGACGCCGTGGAGAACGTTCTGCTGCCTGCAACATCCTCCAGCATGACCGGTTTGGCGGTGGGTCAGTCATGGTGTGGGGTGGCATTTCTTTGGGGGGCCGCACAGCCCTCCATGTGCTCGCCAGAGGTAGCCTGACTGCCATTAGGTACCGAGATGAGATCCTCAGACCCCTTGTGAGACCATATGCTGGTGCGGTTGGCCCTGGGTTCCTCCTAATGCAAGACAATGCTAGACCTCATGTGGCTGGAGTGTGTCAGCAGTTCCTGCAAGAGGAAGGCATTGATGCTATGGACTGGCCCGCCCGTTCCCCAGACCTGAATCCAATTGAGCACATCTGGGACATCATGTCTCGCTCCATCCACCAACGCCATGTTGCACCACAGACTGTCCAGGAGTTGGCGGATGCTTTAGTCCAGGTCTGGGAGGAGATCCCTCAGGAGACCATCCGCCACCTCATCAGGAGCATGCCCAGGCGTTGTAGGGAGGTCATACAGGCACGTGGAGGCCACACACACTACTGAGCCTCATTCTGACTTGTTTTAAGGACATTACATCAAAGTTGGATCAGCCTGTAGTGTGGTTTTCCACTTTAATTTTGAGGGTGACTCCAAATCCAGACCTCCATGGGTTGATAAATTTGATTTCCATTGATAATTTTTGTGTGATTTTGTTGTCAGCACATTCAACTATGTAAAGAAAAAAGTATTTAATAAGATTATTTCATTCATTCAGATCTAGGATGTGTTGTTTTAAGTGTTCCCTTTATTTTTTTGAGCAGTGTATATTTCACAGCGGCACAATACCTCTCTTTACACATTGCTTGTTTCCTCACATATTGAAATTAGGTGAACTATTCAAATTTGAACAACCAGGAAATGGCGGAGTGATTTGTGCATATTGCACCTTTAATTATAATATAAATACTGTAGTAAAATATAAAAATTGTAAATACTAAACTAATTAATGTAGTGTTTTTGCAGAAAGTAGTATACTGTAGTATTTACTGTAGTGTTTTCGCGGACTGTAGTATAGTATTTACTGCAGTGTTTTTGCTGACATTACTGTAGTATTTACTATAGTGTTTTTGGGGGATAATACTGTAGTATTTATTATAATATTCTACAGTATAGTACAACATTATATAGTAAGTACTACACATGATCAAGGGACACTACAGTGTGTAATATAGTATTCTACAAAATCAGTGGAGGCTGCTGAGGGGAGGACGGCTCATAATAATGGCTGGAACGGAGTACATGGAATGGCATTAAATGCATGGAAACCATGTGTGTGATGTATTTGATACCATTCCACCTATTCTGTTCCAGCCATTACCACGAGCCCGTCCTCCATAATTAAGGTGCCACCAACCTCCTGTATACAGTATACTACAGTTTACTACAGAATTCTATAGTAAACTGCAGTATTTTTTAATGTGGGTATGATGTGCAGAGGGCATGGCTCCCTAAAGATGAGATTTGGTGAGGGGCTGCATAGATGAGTCTGTCAGCTGACCAGAGTGGACACAGATAACGAACATTAAAAGACGTAACATCAGCATCACGTTACGTTTTCCCACTGCCCGCATTAAAGGTGTTCGATTGATGCCGTTTCCATTTGGGCAATATTGAAAAATAAGTGAAATTCTGAAATGAAGTGTAAGTTAGGATTCACCATACTGAACAAAAATATAAACGCAACATGCAACAACTTCAAAGATTTTACTGAGTTACAGTTTATATAAGGATGTTAGTCAATTTAAATTAATTAATTAGGCCCTAATCTATGTATTTCACATGACTGGGAATACAGATATGCATCTGTTGGTCACAGATACCTTTAAAAAAAGTGGGGGCGTGGATCAGAAAACCAGTCAGAATCTGATGTGACCACAATTTGCCTCATGCAGAGCGACAGATCTCCTTCACATAGAGTTGATCAGGCTGTTGATTGTGGCCTGTGGAATGTTGTCCCACTGCTCTTCAATGGCTGTGTGAAGTTGCTGGATATTGGCGGGAACTGGAACACGCTGTCATACACGTCGATCCAGAGCATCCCAAACATGCTCAATGGGTGACATGTCTGGTGAGTATGCAGGCCATGGAAGAACTGGGACATTTTCAGCTTCCAGGAATTGTGTACAGATCCTTGCGACATGGGGCCGTGCATTATCATGCTGAAATATGAGGTGATGGTGGTGGATTTATGGCACGACAATGGGCCTCAGGACCTCGTCACGGTATCTCTGTGCATTCAAATTGCAATTGTGTTCGTTGTCCGTAGCTTATGCCTGCCCATACCATAACCCGATTGCCACCATGGGGCACTCTGTTCACAACGTTGACATCAGCAAACCGCTCGCCCACACAATGCCATACACGTGGTCTGCGGTTGTGAGGCCGGTTGGATGTACCAAATTCTCTAAAACGACGTTGGAGGCGGCTTATTGTATAGAAATGAACATAACATTATCTGGCAACAGCTCTGGTGGACATTCCTGCAGTCAGCTTGCCAACTGCAAAATTTGAGAGAAATCAACTTTTTGTGCATATGGAACATTTCTGGGATCTTTTATTTCAGCTCATGAAACATGGGACGAACACTTTACATGTTGCATTTATTTATATTTTTCAGTGTAGATTACTCGATTATTGTCCCTACTCATTGTGCTCTTCTGAATGTGGCAGAAATATTTTCAAAATGAAAACGGTTTGAGTATTCACACTCTTGTGTATTTAACACCAACAGGTGTATGCTCAAACAGGTTATAGCACACAGCTGTTAATCATATGCATGTGTGATCATTAGATGGTCCTATGCTGAATAGTTCAATTGTTCAAAGTGTTCAATAACAACACTGTTTCACTGATAACATTTGAAAAATATACACTTTCTAATGATATTCAATCTTTGTAGCATTTTGCTTCCCTTGAAATAAAGCCTCTCCAACAAAGTACATTTTTCTCAGATAGTGTGTTTTCCATGAAGGCACCAAAACATTAGCATTGAACTCCTGCACAGTTAAAAACCAGTCACAGTATGCTCCCTAACCCCAGCAGCTTTTCAACCTAGGATGCAAGACACAGGGACACTGCACGTACACAGCTGGCAACATGCTCTGCATGTCCTGAGAAAAGCAAGGCCTTTCACCCATATTCCCCACTTCAACATCTTATATATCTGAACAACAATTTACAGCAACCTTCATAGTCGATAATGTCTGGTCAGGGGTATGGCAATACCTAGTCAGTTGTACAACTGAATGAGTCTTCCGCATTTAACCCAACCCCTCTGAATCAGCAACACAGCACCCGGGAACAGTGGGTGAACTGCCTTGCTCAGGGGTAGAACAACAGGTTTTTACCTTGTCAGCTTGGGGATTCGATTCAGCAACCTTTCGGTTACTGGCCCAACGCTCCTACCCACCAGGCTACGAAGGTAGCCACACGTGAAAAAAAGTCACCATGCAAGAATATGTTTCTGGCTCTGGTATGGGGATGGACCAAGGTTTTTCAGTTGGGTCACTGACCTTTAACCTTCTACAGCCTTTGACCTCAGGTCATTCATCTCAAGCCAATGTTGTTGACCCTGCCTCCTATAACAGCTCTGCTGCAATGGGGTTAAGGAAGGGGACATGTTTCTGACAGCCCACTCACCAGGGTAAAGCATAAATGTTTGTTCAGGTGAACTGTCCCACTGGTTGAATCAACATTGTTTCCACATAATTTCAATGAAATTACGTTGAACCAACGGGGAATAGACGTTGAATTGACATCTGTGCCCAATGGGGTGTGAGTCATTTCCAGTGGTGTAAATTGCTTAAGTAGAAATACTTTAAAGTACTACTTAAGTCGTTTCTTTGGGTATCTGTACTTCACTATTTATATTTTTGACAACTTTTACTTTTACTTCACTACATTCCTAAAGAAAAGAATGTAATTTTTACTCCATACATTTTCCCTGACACCCAAAAGTACTCGTTACACTTTGAATGCTTCGCAACACAGGAAAATGGTCCAATTCACATACAGTTGAAGTCGGAAGTTTACATACACCTTAGCCAAATACATTTAAACTCAGTTTTTCACAACTCCTGACATTTAATCCTAGTAAAAATTCCCTGTCTTAGGTCAGTTAGGATCACCACTTTATTTTAAGAATGTGAAATGTCAAAATAATAGTAGAGAGAATGATTTATTTCAGCTTTTATTTCTTTCACCACATTCCCAGTGGGTCAAAAGTTTACATACACTCAATTAGTGTTTGGTAGCATTGCCTTTAAATTGTTTAACATGGGTCAAATGTTTTGGGTAGCCTTCCACAAGCTTCCCACAATAAGTTGGGTGAATTTTGGCCCATTCCTCCTGACAGAGCTGGTGTAACTGAGTCAGGTTTGTAGGCCTCCTTGCTCGCACACGCTTTTTCAGTTCTACCCACACATTTTCTATAGGATTGAGGTCAGGGCTTTGTGATGGCCACTCCAATACCTTGACTTTGTTGTCCTTAAGCCATTTTCCAACAACTTTGGAAGTATGCTTGGGGTCATTGTCCATTTGGAAGACCCATTTGCGACCAAGCTTTAACTTCCTGACTGATGTCTTGAGATGTTGCTTCAATATATCCACATCATTTTCCTTCCTCATGATGTCATCTATTTTGTGAAGTGCACCAGTCCCTCCTGCAGCAAAGCACCCCCACAGCATGATGCTGCCACCCTCGTGCTTCACGGTTGGGATGGTGTTCTTCAGCTTGCAAGCTTTCCCCTTTTTCCTCCAAACATAACGATGGTCATTATGGCCAAACAGTTCTATTTTTGTTTCATCAGACCAGAGGACATTTCTCCAAAAAGTACGATATTTGTCCCCATGTGCAGTTACTGGAAGAATGGCGCCGGAGAAGATGGCTGCCGTTTTACAGCCCTCTAACCAATTGTACTATTATGTGTGTTTTTCCGCGTTATTTGTCATTTATTTTGTACATAATGTTTCTGCCATCGTCTCTTATAACCAAAAAGAGCTTCTGGATATCAGGACAGCGATTACTCACCTCGTATTGGACGAATAATATTTCTTCAACAAGGCGGCCGCAAAGGATATCCTACAGACACCCGACAAGGCCCAAATCCCCGTCATTCGCATGAGGAAGAGACGGAGATATCGTGGACGTAGGTCGGGGTGCCTTGTAAGGATCCGACGGCGAGCGAGTAAACTGCCGCTCCCATCAATCCTATTAGCCAATCTTCAATCATTGGAAAATAAATTGGATGACCTAAGATTACGGTTATCCTACCAACGGGACCTTAAAAACTGTAATATCTTATGTTTCACCGAGTCGTGGCTGAACGACGACATGGATAACATACAACTAGCAGGCTATACGCTACATCGGCAGGATAGAACGGCTGACTCCGGTAAGAAAAGGGGTGGCGGTCTGTGTATATTTGTAAAAAACAGCTGGTGCACAAAATCAAATACTAAGGAAGTCTCAAGGTTATGCTCGCCTGAGGTAGAGTATCTTATGATAAGCTGTAGACCACACTATTTACTAAGAGAGTTTTCATCTATATTTTTCATAGCTGTCTATTTACCACCACAAACCAATGCTGGCATTAAGATTGTACTGAATGAGCTGTATAAGGCCATAGTCAACAGGAAAATGCTCATCCAAAGGCAACGCTCCTAGTGGCCGGGGACTTTAATGCAGGGAAACTTAAATCCGTTCTACCTAATTTCTACCAGCATGTTAAATGTGCAACCAGAGGAAAAAAAACTCTAGACCACCTTTACTACACACACAGAGACGCATACAAAGCTCTCCCTCGCCCACCATTTGGCAAATCTGACCATAACTATATCCTCCTGATTCCTGCTTATAAGCAAAAACTAAAGCAGGAAGCACCAGTGACTCGGTTAATAAAAAAGTGGTCAGATGACGCAGATGCTAAGCTACAGGACTGTTTTGCTAGCACAGACTGGAACATGTTCCGGGATTCTTCAGATAGCATTGAGGAGTACACCACATCAGTCACTGGCTTCATCAATAAGTGCATCGATGATGTCGTCCCCACAGTGACCGTACGTACATACCCCCAACCAGAAGCCATGGATTACAGGAAACATCCACACTGAGCTAAAGGGGTAGAGCTGCCGCTTTCAAGGAGCGGGACTCTAACCCGGACGCTTATAAGAAATCCCGCTATGCCCTCCGACGAACCATCAAACAGGCAAAGAGTCAATACAGGACTAAGATTGAATCGTACTACACCGGCTCTGACGCTCGTCGAATGTGGCAGGGCTTGAAAACTATTACAGACTACAAAGGGAAGCACAGCCGCGAGCTTCCCAGTGACACAAGCCTACCAGACGAGCTAAACCACTTCTATGCTCGCTTCGAGGCAAGCAACACTGAAGCATGCATGAGAGCACCAGCTGTTCCAGATGACTATTTGATCACGCTCTCCGTAGCCGATGTGAGTAAGACTTTTAAGCAGGTCAACATTCACAAGGCCGCAGGGCCAGACGGATTACCAGGACGTGTACTCCGAGCATATGCTGACCAACTGGCAAGTGTCTTCACTGACATTTTCAACATGTCCCTGACTGAGTCTATAATACCAACATGTTTCAAGCAGACCACCATAGTCCCCGTGCCCAAGGACACTAAGACAACCTGCCTAAATGACTACCGACCCGTAGCACTGACGTCTGTAGCCATGAAGTGCTTTGAAAGGCTGGTCATGGCTCACATCAACACCATTATCCCAGAAACCCTAAACCCACTCCAATTTGCATACCGCCCCAACAGATCCACAGATGATGCAATCTCTATTGCACTCCACACTGCCCTTTCCCACCTGGACAAGAGGAACACCTACGTGAGAATGCTATTCATTGACTACAGCTCAGCATTCAACACCATAGTGCCCTCAGAGCTCATCACTAAGCTAAGGATCCTGGGACTAAACACCTCCCTCTGCAACTGGATCCTGGACTTCCTGACGGGCCGCCCCCAGGTGGTAAGGGTAGGTAACAACACATCTGCCACACTGATCCTCAACACGGGGGCCCCTCAAGGGTGCGTGCTCAGTCCCCTCCTGTACTCCCTGTTCACCCATGACTGCATGGCCAGGCACGACTCCAACACCATCATTAAGTTTGCCGACGACACTACAGTGGTAGGCCTAATCACCGACAACGATGAGACAGCCTATAGGGAGGAGGTCAGAGACCTGGCCGTGTGGTGCCAGGATAACAACCTCTCCCTCAACGTGACCAAGACAAAGGAGATGATTGTGGACTACAGGGAAAAAAAAGAGGACTGAGCACGCCCCCATTCTCATCGACGGGCTGTAGTGGAACAGGTTGAGAGCTTCAAGTTCCTTGGTGTCCACATCACCAACGAACTATCATGGTCCAAACACACCAAGACAGTCGTGAAGAGGGCACGACAAGCCTATTCCCCCTCAGGAGACTGAAAAGATTCGGCATGGGTCCTCAGATCCTCAAAAAATTCTACAGCTGCACCATCGAGAGCATCCTGACTGGTTGCATCACCGCCTGGTATGGCAACTGCTTGGCCTCCGACCGCAAGGCACTACAGAGGGTAGTGCGTACGGCCCAGTACATCACTGGGGCCAAGCTTCCTGCCATCCAGGACCTCTATACCAGGCGGTGTCAGAGGAAGGCCCTCAAAATTGTCAAAGACTCCAGCCACCCTAGTCATAGACTGTTCTCTCTGCTACCGCACGGCAAGCGGTACCGGAGTGCCAAGTCTAGGTCCAAAAGACTTCTCAACAGCTTCTACCCCCAAGCCATAAGACTCCTGAACAGCTAATCATGGCTACCCAGACTATTTGCACTGCCCCCCCACCCCATCTTTTTACGCTGCTGCTACTCTGTTAATTATTTATGCATAGTCACTTTAACTCTACCCAGATGTACATATTACTTCAACTACCTCAACTAGCCGGTGCCCCCGCACATTTACTCTGCACCGGTACCCCCTGTATATATAGCCTCCCTACTGTTATTTTATTTTACTTCTGCTCTTTTTTTCTCAACACTTTTTTGTTGTTTTATTTTACTTTTTTATTAAAAATAAATGCACTGTTGGTTAAGGGCTGTAAGTAAGCATTTGTCTGCACCTGTTTTATTCAGCGCATGTGGCCGATAAAATTTTATTTGATTTGATTTGAAACCATAGTCTGGCTTTTTTATGGCGGTTTTGGAGCAGTGGCCTCTTCCTTGCTGAGCGGCCTTTCAGGTTATGTCGATATAGGACTTGTTTACTGTGGATATAGATACTTTTGTACTTGTTTCCTCCAGCATCTTCACAAGGTCCTTTGCTGTTGTTCTGGGATTGATTTGCACTTTTCGCACCAAAGTATGTTTATCTCTAGGAGACAGAACGCGTCTCCTTCCTGAGCGGTATGACAGCTGCGTGGGCCCATGGTGTTTATACTTGCATACTATTGTTTGTGTACAGATGAACGTGGTACCTTCAGGCATTTGGAAATTGCTCCCAAGGATGAACCAGACTTGTGGAGGTATACAACTTTTTTTCAGAGGTCTTGGCTGATTTATTTTGATTTTCCCATGATGTCAAGCAAAGAGGCACTGAGTTTGAAGGTAGGCCTTGAAATACATCCACAGGTACACCTCCAATTGACTCAAATGATGTCAATTAGCCTATCAAAAGCTTCTAAAGCCATGACATCATTTTCTGGAATTTTCCAAGCTGTTTAAAGGCACAGTCAACTTAGTGTATGTAAACTTCTGACCCACTGGAATTGTGATACACTGGATTATAAGTGAAATAATCTGTCTGTAAACAATTGTTGGAAAAACTACTTGTGTCATGCACAAAGTAGATGTCCTAACGGACTTGCCAAAACCATAGTTTGTTAACAAGAAATTTGTGGAGTGGTTGAAAAACTAGTTTTAATGACTCCAACCTCAGTGTATGTAAACTTCAGACTTCAACTGTATAAGCAATTTGAATTTTTTTATACTTTTACTTTACTTTTGATACTTAAGTATAGTATATTTTTGCAATTACGTTTACTTTTGATACTTGAGTCACATTCTATTAAGGTATCTTTACTTTTACTCAATTATGACAATTGGGTACTTTTTCCACCACTGGTCATTTCCCACTGTGCACACTATGTAATTTCAACGTGTATAATTGGCTAATATTTGGTTAAAATAAATCAATATTCACTGACAGCCAAAAATTTCCGATGTGTTATCACTATGCTTTCATTAAAAGTACATGGTGCAAGTGATCAATGCCGTTCGAGATTCTGCGCAGATTATTAAAGCAATTGTGAAGATCTCCACAGACCAGAACATATGCATGCTATCTTGAACATGAACACTTAATATGATTACATAAGAAGAAATGTATAGTTACAGTCACCTTATAATGTGTCTATGAATGTGTTACTCATTTTAAGGTTGAATGTTACATTAATTTGTAAGATAGCCTTAACCTTAGGCAATTTCTGTGTTATAAAAGTAATATTGAATTGTGTTTGGTTGACAATGCAAATACCAACATTTGAAGGAGATTTATCTTCTGCTTGGATAGTTACATCTGTGCCACTGATTTAGGGCTCTATTCAATCCGTATCGTTCAGCGTTACAGCATGATTGAAATTTAAAGGCAATGTTCCAGCATTAGCGGAGACTGCATTCACGGTAAACGCTGCATATGTCGGCTCAATCGGAAATCACGCAATCTGTAATACTTCAGCAATACAGATTGAATAGAGCCCTTAGTCTGGCTTCAATTCCAGTTTTTCTACAAATTAATAATTTATATATTGGATTCACGTCCTAGAATAGGACTAAATCAAATTAAATCAAACTTTAAATGCACTTTAAAGTCTGATTTGATTTAGTCCTATTCTTTAACTTTGATTTGGTTGAGATGAGACGTGAATCCAACATATCAATTATTAATTTGTAGACAAACTGGAAAGAAAGCCAGACTGAAGTCAGCGGCACAGATGGAACTATCCAAGCAGTAGATACATCTCCTTCAAATGTTGATATGTGGTTGATTTGACAACCAAACACAATTCAATATCACTAAATATCATTACATTTGAAATCAACCAGAGCTTGAAACCCTACGCCTACTGTATTGTCTATTTTTATTCTGTGTTGAATTGAAACAATAGCTGTTGATGACTTTGCAAATGTTATATAGGCCTAAATAGTATCATATGAGCATACATTAGTGATCAAGTATGGTCACATTTAATTTGCTCTGTTAAACCTACCCTTTGGAATGACTTCGATAGCAACAGTGAATCTATTTCGTTTTTAAGAGAAGATCGCTCAGCAATCATTCACACAATAGCACATTGGTAATAGTCAGTGACAAATATCATAGCTAAGCAGGGCTGGGCTTGGTTAAAACCCTGGATGGGAGTCCAAAGGGTAGCTGTAGATAGTAGTAGTTTATTTCATTTTACATATAGGCTGTGCTTGGCAGCTAAAAGCTAAATTGCAGTACACAACACACACAAGAAAAAAAAAACGTTTCTGCGTGCATAATTGTATGTGTGTGATACTTGTCCCTACCTGCCTGTGTAGCACATGGAGAGTTGAATGTGTGAAATGTACTGCTCAGCCTGAAGTGTCCCCACTTGCGACAGTAAATAGCTAGCCTTTCGCATGGCGCCGACTGGTAACCCAGCTAGCAATTCTAGGGAGAGAGAACGTTTTTGTAATGTTACCCATAATGTTCCCCAGATTTTTGAGTGTCCAGTTTTCCGTTAGTTAGAACCCCCTAGAGTCTAAGTAACATAATAAAAAAAATCCACATCAAAATCCGTCCGTTTAAGCTAGAGATATGTTTTATTGCATGGGCTGCGTCTCAGTCCACCGCATCCACCTATGGCGGCCTTCCGCATCTGCGGTGGAATGTGACCAAGCTACAGCGGTGTTCGTCAAACTAATATGACCACTCTACGGAAAGATGAGATTCTCACAAACACGATGGTGGCTCAGTTTTGCTCTACAACCGCCACAAGCCCCACGGGACTCGTCTGAAGGTAACCGGTACTGGTAAAAAAAATGAATGGAAGTATGGAGGTAGTTTTGTGCCTACCCAAAAAAAGGGATTCAATATGTCCAAATAATAATAATGATAATAATAATAATAATAATAAAAATAAAAATAAAATTATATATATATATATATATATATATATATATATATATATATATATATATATATATATATATATATATATATATATATAGAGGACAGGCACTTCAAAACCTTATTCCTTATGATGTATTTTTGGACTGTCTTTTTTGCCATTTATGAATGTGTTATTCAATACGTTTCTAGTAGTAGTGAAGGCCAAATTCAATATTTTACCCCCCCAAATATATATATATATTTTTATATATATATATTTTTATACCTAAATGGTTCCTAAAATTCAAAATCAAATAGCTAAATGATCCATGGTATAACCATATTAACACAATTCCATATGTCAGCTTAGACAACAAGTTTTTATTGGTGTAGCAGAGAGAAGAAGATACACAAAACCACACAGAATGAAGGGTTAGTTAAATAATAGATGATGAGCAGAATAGACAGGACCAGTATAAGCATGATGGAAGATGTAACATACACTGAGTATCCAAAACATTAAGATCACGTGCTCTTTCCATGACATAGACTGACCAGGTGAATCCAGGTGAAAGGTATGATCCCTTATTGATGTCACTTGTTACCTCCACTTCAATCAGTGTAGATGAAGGGGAGGAGACAGGTTAAAGAAGGATTTTTAAGCCTTTAGACAATTGAGACATTAATTGTGTATGTGTGCCATTGGGACAGTGGCGTGTATTCATGGATGCCAAGGGAAACCAGGCTTCCCAAAAAAGATTACCAAGAAAAAATGAACAAATGATGTATCTTTCGTCAATCTGTGTTTCATAATTTTCCTTCAATTCTCAAGAGGCGGAATGTACTGTATCTCACCTGAGAAACTATCAGAGCGAGTGAAACAGCGCCCCTCTGTCTCTGAATGTGTAGCCCATCTATCTGATGCTGTCTGGTCAAAAATAGTATGATATTGTTGCAATTGAATGCAAGGGAAGCCAGCGAGCATTTGGCCTCCCTTGATAAAGAAAAAATACAATAATTAGCCAATAGCCAATCAGTGTTGAGCTCAGTGAGCTCAACTGTGAATGGTCCTGGCGCACCAAAAAAAAGTGTCAATGGAAGCCAGTTTGGATTTGGCTATTGACAGAAAATAATTATTGCAACCCAATATAAAGAAGGTGTTCCTAATGTTTGGTATATTCAGTGTATATGTAAGCCATTAAATAAGAACACACAAAATAGACTTCAGAGTCCCTGGACTTAAAGAGCGACTGACTTTAAAAAGCAATTAATCACTTTGAAAATGGCCTATGTGGCATCGATATGAGTCAGAAACAGTTATTCTAGAGTCAGAATTTACTACGAAGTGTAAATAGGATTTTGGTCATAAAGTCAGTCTCGTCTAAAACAGAGTTTGGAACATCAGTGCGTCACAATGGGTAAATTAAGGTTGGATTTTGATTTGACGCGTGCACAACTATGGGGCAAAACAGACGGGTTGGCTTAGATGAACTATATTTCGTCTCCAATGTTTATTGAAAACAGAAATACATTTGCACAATGAACACTTGTTGTCTCTCAAATACATTGTTACAGTTGTTGGTTAGCTCGCTAGCGAATTTCAGCCATATTAGCATTGACATGAAATCAGTAAAAATACCTCAAAACAAGACATGCTATCAAGAACAAGAGGAAACTAGCTGAACTTCTGATTCCTTCTTACAAGCAAAAACTAAAGCAGGAAGCACCAGTGACTCGGTCAATAAAAAAGTGGTCAGATGAAGCAGATGCTAAGCTACAGGACTGTTTTGCTAGCACAGACTGGAATATGTTTCGGGATTCTTCTGATGGTATTGAGGAGTACACCACTGGCTTCATCCCCACAGTGACTGTACGTACATACCCCAACCAGAAGCCATGGATTACAGGCAACATCCGCACTGAGCTAAAGGGCTGACACTTTCAAGGAGCGGGACTCTAACCCGGAAGCTTATAAGAAATCCCGCTATGCCCTCCGACGAACCATCAAACAGGCAAAGCGTCAATACAGGACTAAGATCGAATCATACTACACCGACTGCGACGCTCGTCGGATGTGGCAGGGCTTGCAAACTATTACAGACTACAAAGGGAAGCACAGCCGCGAGCTGGCCAGTAACACGAGCCTACCAGACGAGCTAAATTACTTCTATGCTCGCTTCGAGGCAAGTAACACTGAAACATGCATGAGAGCATCAGCTGTTCCGGACGACTGTGTGATCACGCTCTCCAGAGCCGATGTGAGTAAGACTTTTAAACAGGTCAACATTCACAAGGCCGCAGGGCCAGACGGATTACCAGGACGTGTACTCCGAGCGTGCGCTGACCAACTGGGAAGTGTCTTCACTGACATTTTCAACCTCTCCCTGTCTGAGTCTGTAATACCAACATGTTTCAAGCAGAATACCATAGTCCCTGTGCCCAAGAACACAAAGGTAACCTGCCTAAATGACTACCGACCCGTAGCACTCACGTCTGTAGCCATGAAGTGCTTTGAAAGGCTGGTCATGGCTCACATCAACACGATTATCCCAGAAACCGATCCACAAATGATGATCTCTATTGCGCTCCACACTGCCCTTTCACACCTGGACAAAAGGAACACCTATGTGAGAATGCTATTTGTTGACTACAGCTCAGCGTTCAACACCATAGTGCCCTCAAAGCTCATCACTAAGCTAAGGTCCCTGGGACTAAACACCTCCCTCTGCAACTGGATCCTGGACTTCCTGATGGGCCGCCCCCAGGTGGTAAGGGTAGGTAACAACACATCTGCCACGCTGATCCTCAACACAGGGGCCCCTCAGGGGTGCGTGCTTAGTCCCCTCCTATACTCCCTGTTCAATCATGATTGCATGGCCAGGCACGACTCCAACACCATCATTAAGTTTGCAGATGACACAACAGTGGTTGGCCTGATCATCGACAACGACGAGACAGCCTATAGGGAGGAGGTCAGAGACCAGGTCGTGTGGTGCCAGGACTACAACCTCTCCCTCAATGTGATCAAGACAAAGGAGATGATTGTGGACTACAGGAAAAAGAAGAGGACCGAGCACGCCCCAATTCTCATCGACGGGGCTGTAGTGGAGCAGGTTGAGAGCTTCAAGTTCCTTGGTGTCCACATCACCAACAAACTAACATGGTCCAAGCACACCAAGACAGTCGTGAAGAGGGCACGACAAAACCTATTCCCCCTAAGGAGACTGAAAAGATTTGGCATGGTTCCTCAGATCTTGAAAAGGTTCTACAGCTGCACCATCGAGAGCATCCTGACTGGTTGCATCACTGCCTGGTATGGCAACTGCTCGGCCTCCGTCCGCAAGCCACTACAGAGGGTAGTGCGTACGGCCCAGTGCATCACTGGGACCAAGCTTCCTGCCATCCAGGACCTCTATACCAGGCGGTGTCAGATGAAGGCCCTAAAAATTGTCAAAGACTCCAGCCACCCTAGTCATTGACTGTTCTCTCTGCTAACATCTAATCAAATGACTACCCAGACTAATTGCATTGCCCCCCCCCCCCACTCTCTTTTACACTGCTGCTACTCTCTGTTTATTATCTATGCATAGTCACTTTAATAACTCTACTTACATGTACATATTACCTCAATTACCTCAACTAACCGGTGCCCCCGCACATTGACTCAGTACCGGTACCCGCTGTATATAGCCTCGCTATTGTTATTTTACTGCTGTTCTTTAATTATTTTTTATTTATTTATTTTTTATTTTATTTGATACTAGCCCCTTACGATTCCCCACATGGCAGTTTCTTGTCATTGTTGCTAGCTATCTGGCCATCCAGAATCACAACAATACATGGACTTCTGCCCCATTGAAGCGTGCGCACTGTTTTTGTGACGTTGTCAGCTAACCCATCTATAGACATTGAGACAGACCTGCCCAGTAGTTTCGATTTTGTTTACATAAGATAAAACATAGCAAAACTTGCAAAATACTGCACCAATTCCTTAGTTAGATGTAAAATTGCGCAACTAAAACATCCTCGGCAAAAATGTCCAAATTAATTACAGATTTCTTGAGTTATCTTAGATTCATTCTACAGTGTCTCATGGGGGACATACATCATTAACGAAATGCGGAATTGGTCAGGAAAAACCTCCAAGACTGCAATCTTGTTTTTTCTAATGAGCAACAGAAAAACACACGTGCCAATCGGCATGTTCAGTGGCTCTTTAAAAGTAGAAACACCTGTTGTTGTCATGAGAGAGTTTTTTTGCAGTTTGGGTACAGCAGAAGGCAATTCAAACATAGCCTGATTCTGAGTATTCTATAATCGCAGTGTAGAAGAGGGATTGGTCTGTAACCCAACTAATCAACTCCTACCCCCACAACCCACCCCCAGAGCCAGCGTTATGAAAACAAGTACCATCTCTTGACAGCCATATACTGTATATCTCTGTAGATGACTGAGCCACCCCCAGAGCTGTCAGCAGCCCCTGTTTATCTCACAATCGATTGGCTGACCAGTGATCCAGTGTTATGTAATGGGGGATACCACCCACATGTATTTCGGACACGTATGCAAATTAACAAGGCCTGCTAAAAACAACTGAACACTAGGGCCAGTTCTTAGAAACACTACTGGAAGCCTCACTATGTTCCCTTGGCATATGACGGAAACTATTTCTCAGCCGAGTGTGGAAAGATATCTCCGGTGTTACAGTATGGTCGTCTTTCACAGTCATACCAGGTTATGAAGAGGACAACACGATGTCCAAAATTGACATGCTATTGCTATGTGTCAACATTGCCAAGAGTGTGCAAAGCTGTCATCAAGGCAAAGGGTGGCTATTTGAAGAATCTCAAATATAAAATATTTGTTTAACACTTTTTTGGTTACTACATGATTCCATATGTGTAATTTCATAGTTTTGATGTCTTAACTATTATTCTACAATGTATAGTAAAAAATAGTAAAAATAGAGAAAAACCCTTGAATGAGTAGGTGTTCTAAAACTTTTGACCGGTAGTGTATATACAGTTGAAGTCGGAAGTTTACATACACTTAGGTTGGAGTCATTAAAACTCGTTTTTCAACCACTCCACAAATTTCTTGTTAACAAACTATAATTTTGGCAAGTCTGTTAGGACATCTACCCTAAGTATTTTTTGATTTGTTTAACACTTTTTTGGTTACTACATGATTCCATATGTGTTATTTCTACAATGTAGAAAATAGTAAAAAATAAAGACAAACCCTTGAATGAGTAGGTATTCTAAAACGTTTGACCGGTAGTGTACATACATAGCGTGTGCTGTAAACAGTGTTACTCAATGGGAAATATAGGGCACTTGGAGCAACCAGTACTTTACAAAGTACAAAGGCAGAAACCTTATCTGTGTGGACTACTTATCTGCTAATATAAACAGTTTAGTGTGTGAGCAGCTCCTTACTTTCTTCCACTCAGATTTCTGTGCACGACTTCTGAGGTCATTTAAGGTTGATGAAATATATAGAAGAGGCTTTTGATTCTAAAGTAGAGCTTTTTCCATGGCATTGCATTTGTGAACTCAGATAGACAAGCAGGCTATAAATAAAGAGTTTGAGAGCATTGTAATCCTCGCTCCCTCTGTCCACTGCATGACCTAGCCAGGGCATACCTCTAATCTTAGGCCCTAAACTGAGCGGAGACAGGAAACGGTTAGCATTAGCGTAATCTCAATTAACCCAGAACAAAAATCTCAACGTAATTTGGTCAACTGCTCAGCTGGTCCTCTGTAGCTCAGCTGGTAGAGCACGGTGCTTGTAACGCCAAGGTAGTGGGTTCGATCCCCGGGACCACCCATACACAAAAATATATACACGCATGACTGTAAGTCGCTTTGGATAAAAGCGTCTGCTAAATGGCATATTATTATTACGTTCTGGGGGGAGACGTGTTAGAAAATGTGATAACGCAATTTGCAAAGTCTTCACCCTTGTAAATGGAAACTCTCCACCACACCCTTGTAAACAGAAGCTCTCCACCAAAGCCCCCACCCTCCCCTTCACCTGTGTTTATCATCCGTGCAGTGTCAACATGAAAGTGTGTGAGCATGTTTTCGACACTGCTATTTCGAATCTTAGCAGTGTCCATTCCATCCCTTTGTTTAAGCCACTGCAACAGATGTGTTTAAAAATGTTGACTGGCAAAACAGACATGATACTGTAGCATGCTTGTCAAATGGCTATGGTAAAAGTTTAATATATCAAGCATGGCAAGGTTTGTGCAGTTTGCTGTCGGAGGTAGCCTCTTCGCTCAGGAGACCCGTCGCTGAAAGCTTTATCCCTTACCCCACAGGCCCTGCACACCACCAGGCACCATTATCTTTTGAAGAGGTAAGTCTCAAATGGCTGTTATTGAAAATAAATGTGATTGGAATTGAAAGGAATAATGGTAACAATATACAATACCAGTCAAAAGTTTGGACACACCTACTCATTCAAGGGTTTTTCTTTATTTTTTATTATTTTCTACATTGTAGAATAATAGTGAAGACATCAACACTATGAAATAACACATATGGAATCATGTTGTAACCAAAAAAGTGTTAAACAAATCAAAATATATTTTATATTCTTCAAATAGCCACCCTTTGCCTTGATGACAGCTTTGCACACTCTTGGCATTCTCTCAACCAGCTTCACCTGGAATGCTTTTCCAACAGTCTTGAAGGAGTTCCCACATATGCTGAGCACTTGTTGGCTGCTTTTCCTTCACTCTGCGGTCCGACTCATCCCAAACCATCTCAATTGGGTTGAGGTCGGGGGATTGTGGAGGCCAGATCATCTGATGCAGCACTCCATCACTCTCCTTCTTGGTAAAATAGCCGTTACATAGCCTGGAGGTGTGTTGGGTCATTGTCCTGTTGAAAAACAAATGATAGTCCCACTAAGCCCAAACCAGATGGGATGGCGTATCGCTGCAGAATGCTGGTTAAGTGTGCCTTGAATTCTAAATAAATCACAGACAGTGTCACCAGCAAAGCACCCCCACACCATAACACCTCCTCCTCCATGCTTTACAGTGGGAAATACACATGCGGAGATCATCCGTTCACCCACACCACGTCTCACAAAGACGCCGGTCTAATGTCCATTGCTCGTGTGTCTTGCCCCAAGCAAGTCTCTTCTTATTATTGGTTCCTTTAGTAGTGGTTTCTTTGCAGCGAAATCGACCATGAAGACCTGATTCACACAGTCTCCTCTGAACAGTTGATGTTGAGATGTGTCTGTTACTTGAACTCTGTGAAGCATTTATTTGGGCTGCAATTTCTGAGGCTGGTAACTCTAATTAACTTATCCTCTGTAGCAGAGGTAACTCTGGGTCTTCCATTCCTGTGGCGGTCCTCATGAGAGCTAGTTTCATCATAGCGCTTGATGGTTTTTGCGACTGCACTTGAAGTAACTTTCAAAGTTCCTGAAATGTTCCGTATTGACTGACCTTCATGTCTTAAAGTAATGATGGACTGTCATTTCTCTTTGCTTATTTGAGCTGTTCTTGCCATAATATGGACTTGGTCTTTTACCAAATAGGGCTATCTTCTGTATATCCCCCCTACCTTGTCACAACACAACTGATTGGCTCAAACGCATTAAGAAGAAAATAAATTCCACAAATTAACTTTAAGAAGGCACACCTGTTAATTGAAATGCATTCCAGGTGACTACCTCATGAAGCTGGTTGAGAGAATGCCAAGAGTGTGCAAAGCTGTCATCAAGGCAAAGGGTGGCTATTTGAAGAATCTCAAATATATTTTGATTTGTTTAACACTTTTTGGTTACTACATTTACGTCATTTAGCAGACGCTCTCATCCAGAGCGACTTACAATTAGTGAGTGCATACATTTTATTTATATATTTTTCATACCCCCCGTGGGAATCGAACCCACAACCCTGGCGTTGCAAACGCCATGCTCTACCAACTGAGCTACATCCCTGCCGGGCATTCCCTCCCCTACCCTGGACGACGCTGGGCCAATTGTGCGCCGCCCCATGGGTCTCCCAGTCGCGGCCGGCTACGACAGAGCCTGAATTAGAACCAGGATCTCTAGTGGCACAGCCTTAGACCACTGCGCCACATGATTCCATATGTGTTATTTCATAGTTTTGATATCTTCACTATAATTCTACAATGTAAAAAAATTTAAATATAAAGAAAACCCCTTGAATGAGTAGGTGTGTCCAAACTTTTGAGTGGTAGTGTATGTAAATTCCTAGAAATGCATACCTCACACACTATATGACGTTAAAAGAAAATCTGCAATTCATTCTGTATTAATACATTTCTTACGAAATGCAATTACACAGTGGACATGACTTCTGATATCACACATTCTGAAATGTGTTTAGTCTATGTATATTTCTATTACAGGAAAATTCTGAAATCAAATGCATTGTATACTATGATAACAATCATGTCAGCAATGTAAAAACACATTGATTAAAAGGCATAATTGATGTAGTGACTATTTACAGCTAACTGATGGCTTCTCTGTCCACCAACATAGCCCAGCAGTCCCGTTGGTCAGTGTCGTAGTAAGCCCCTACAGACACCACATGAGCAACCCAACACCGTTGTTTACTCCACCTGCAACTATTCTTAGAATAGAGCAAGACTCCCCTTTGGACTTGACTCCAATACCTCTCACCTCTTTACCCTCACCCCTTGGCCAACCCCCTAGCTGTCAAAATAGCAGTCCAGGTAACTACAGACAGTGGAAACCAGACACAAGGGAGCATCCAAGTGAGGCCAGGTCAACCACTGCACTCCTCCCTTCCATCACCACTTCCCCATTATGTGTGAGCATTTGCAACCCTCTCATCGCCAACTAACGACGCTTGGCTTTGTTTTAATGATAGTACCAACCTTGCCAACATGCCCCCACCTCACAAGGCCAGGATCCAGGTTCATGCTATTTCCATGGATACTTTGTTGTGTTTGTGAGAGAAGGTAAAGTGTCGATGTAATTTGGAAATGTTACATTTATTTTCGTATAATTGTTTGTTAGACGTAATTGATTCCTAGAAATCTTTTGATACAACCCACCGGAGGTAAATAAAGGATAAATAAAAAATGCTTAGGAGTGCTCTATTTATATCTAAGCTGTTTTTGCACTGACCCCAAAATATCCCCCACATCCCATAACCGAGCACTCTACTTTTAAGGTTTTTCTTGAGATCCTTTGGATCTTTGTGGAACTATTAGTTGAACTATAGCATTATGGTCTATGGAAATAATTAAATTAATCTTAAAGCGGAAATCTGTAGTTGCTACATCCATTTTTGGACTTATACATTTATGATGTATACCCATTGATTCTTGAAGAATATAACAGATTCCAGAATATAAGCTTGTTTAACTCCAATGTTTTGTGAACATAGCAAATGTAAACAAACACAGTTTCAGAATCTCTGCATTCTGAAGAGGCATATTGTCAGCATTAGCGTCACGAATGGAACTGAATGCTCTGTGGAGCAGCATGAGCTGGGAGTACAGTATGTGAACTGTGTGAATGTGGAACAAAGTTGAACGAGGATAACCCTGTTCTCCAGTTTCCATCACCTGCTGGGGAGCCAGTGACATCGCAGGGGAGATCACGTTGCTCTGAAATAAAAAATGTATCCAGGCACTCTGGGAGAGATGCAACATGTGGTGTAAATGCGTTTGTTTTGGAACGTTCAATGGCAAGCGAAGCCTAGAGGTGGAACAAACAAGGTCATGTCCTGCGACGCCGTGAGCCAAGAGGACGTAATATGAGACCTGTTCTGGGAGCTTTATGAGAGAATTATATCAAAACGAGTCTGACTGAGTAGCCCCATCTAGACGGATCTCATTACCAGCTTACCTTTCACCCAGTTGGCAAGATAAAGATCCTCAGGAAAAAAGTGGATTATATTTCTGAGACAGTTGTGAAAATGATTCTGTCTGCAATCAATGAAAAATATGTGTATTGAGATATATGCAGAAACTGCATGGTTATAGATTGATAAAAATCCACGTCTGTCTATAGGTCCACTAGTGAAGCCTACCTCAGGATTTTATATAAGGAACCCGGTGCGTTTTCACAAAAGCTCAGAGTAGTAAGTATAACAACAATTTGACAGTCAATCCTCTGTGCATGAACAAACCAAATTCGTCAAATAAAGCGGTTCTGTGTGTGGTGTGCATTTAGGTCGTCAAGAGAAATAAAGGCCCACTGAGTGTACAAAACATTAGGAACACCTTCCTAATATTAAGTAGAACCCCCTTTTACCCTCAGAACAGCCTCAATTCATTGAGGCATGGACTCAACAAGGTGTCGAAAGCATTCCACAGGGATGCTGGCCCAGGTTGACTCCAATGCTTCCCACAGTTGGCTGGACGTTCCTTTGGGAGGTGGACCATTCTTGATACACGGGAAACTGTTGAGGGTGAAAAACCCTGCACCCTGCGCCTTGCACCTACTACCATACCCCGATCAAAGGCACTTAAATATTTTGTCTTGCCCATTCAACCTCTGAATGGCACACATACACAATCCATGTCTCAATTATCTCAAGGCTTAAAAATCCTTATTTATTAACCTGTCTCCTCCCCTTCATCTACACTGATTGAAGTGGATTTAAAATAAAAAAAATAAAAAAAATAGGTCATTTAGCAGACGCTCTTATCCAGAGCGACTTACAGGAGCAATTAGGGTTAAGTGCCTTGCTCAAGGGCACATCGACAGATTTTTCACCTAGTCGGCTCGGGGATTAGAACCAGCGACCTTTCGGTTACTGGCACAACGCTCTTAACCACTACGTTACCTGCCGCCCCCTAAGCAAGATTTAACAGTGACATCAATGATGGATCATAGCTTTTGCCTGGATTCACCTGGTCAGTTTATGTCATGGAAAGAGCAGGTGTTCCTAATGTTTTGTACACTGTGTCTTTCAGGAAACTCATCTGAGAATTATGTCACAGAGAAGACACTCCACTCCATTGAACCCCACGGCAGTAAGTGTAAAGCTAGCTACCTTCACCACCAGACAATATGAATATGATTTAAAATGTGCATCTTTTAATGCAAGCGTTGCGAGTTATTGCTGAGCCATTCGTTCTATACTTAAACGGCCTGGAATGTCTTTACAGGGACAGGGCAAGTGTGCACACTGTCAAATAGCAGCCTGTTGATTAAGCCATTGAAATCCTTGGATTAGTGGGGGCTAATTTTACACAGTGCTCATTAGTGCTCTGAGGCCCCAGCCTATTTTTACAACTGCAATCACTGTCACAGTGCCAAGTTAACGATCAGTCAAATAAGATTAAAAACAGAGGGTCGCAAAGAAAGTGGAAGGAACAATTCGATTTTTGGAATACAACCCAGAGTTCTAGATTTGACTTCATCAACCTTTACTTGAATGTTTAGAAAGACATCATACGACAACTCTACAAACAGCATCACTATCATTATAAAATGTTTGAGAGGT
Source organism: Coregonus clupeaformis (assembly GCF_020615455.1). Lineage (NCBI taxonomy): Eukaryota > Metazoa > Chordata > Actinopteri > Salmoniformes > Salmonidae > Coregonus > Coregonus clupeaformis. Next base: position 34,683,455 of record NC_059199.1, read on the forward strand.
TAGAAAGCCTATTTATATGATTTGTGAGTCTCTTGATGTAATTGGAGGAAAACCAGCATGGGAAGTTTGATCTTTATCTCAGGTAGCTAAAGGCATTGCACACGCTCCTTATTAGAGCTCTGATTGGTTAAGAGGAGTTGTTCATCCAGTCTTCCATTGGCTGCCATGTCCAGACACTTGCTTGGCTCCTGACAGTTTGGAGCATGTCTAGAGTTTCATAGATTTCTTTGGCCCCAGGCAAAAGACATTGAGACATGAAGTAAACACACTAATTGTTCTACTGTGTCAACCGCTTTAGCTCAGCTAAAGGAGAACACTCGAGTAGCCACTACCTCTCAGTGACACATGTTGGAGTTTAACTGTTGTTTTGTCTGGTTGGCTTGGAGTTTTCTCTCTTGGGGGATTTCAAAGAACTCTGTTTCTGTGACAGAGTGGTGGTGGAGGGGGATTTTGGTTCTCATTTTGCCTTTACTTTCTGTTTCACTAAATACTTTCTTATTTCGCAATACAGTGGGGAAAAAAAGTATTTAGTCAGCCACCAATTGTGAAAGTTCTCCCACTTAAAAAGATGAGAGAGGCCTGTAATTTTCATCATAGGTACACGTCAACTATGACAGACAAAATGTGGAAAAAAATTCCAGAAAATCACATTGTAGGATTTTTAATGAATTTATTTGCAAATTATGGTGTAAAATAAGTATTTGGTCAATAACAAAAGTTTCTCAATACTTTGTTATATACCCTTTGTTGGCAATGACACAGGTCAAACGTTTTCTGTAAGTCTTCACAAGGTTTTCACACACTGTTGCTGGTATTTTGGCCCATTCCTCCATGCAGATCTCCTCTAGAGCAGTGATGTTTTGGGGCTGTCACTGGGCAACATGGACTTTCAACTCCCTCCAAAGATTTTCTATGGGGTTGAGATCTGGAGACTGGCTAGGCCACTCCAGGACCTTGAAATGCTTCTTACGAAGCCCGGGCGGTGTGTTTGGGATCATTGTCATGCTGAAAGACCCAACCACGTTTCATCTTCAATGCCCTTGCTGATGGAAGGAGGTTTTCACTCAAAATCTCACGATACATGGCCCCATTCATTCTTTCCTTTACACGGATCAGTCGTCCTGGTCCCTTTGCAGAAAAACAGCCCCAAAGCATGATGTTTCCACCCCCATGCTTCACAGTAGGTATGGTGTTCTTTGGATGCAACTCAGCATTCTTTGTCCTCCAAACACGACAAGTTGAGTTTTTACCAAAAAGTTCTATTTTAGTTTCATCTGACCATATGACATTCTCCCAATCCTCTTCTGGATCATCCAAATGCACTCTAGCAAACTTCAGACGGGCCTGGACATGTACTGGCTTAAGCAGGGGGACACGTCTCGCACTGCAGGATTTGACTCCCTGGCGGCGTAGTGTGTTACTGATGGTAGGCTTTGTTACTTTGGTCCCAGCTCTCTGCAGGTCATTCACTAGGTCCCCCCGTGTGGTTCTGGGATTTTTGCTCACCGTTCTTGTGATCATTTTGACCCCACGGGGTGAGATCTTGCGTGGAGCCCCAGATCGAGGGAGATTATCAGTGGTCTTGTATGTCTTCCATTTCCTAATAATTGCTCCCACAGTTGATTTCTTCAAACCAAGCTGCTTACCTATTGCAGATTCAGTCTTCCCAGCCTGGTGCAGGTCTACAATTTTGTTTCTGGTGTCCTTTGACAGCTCTTTGGTCTTGGCCATAGTGGAGTTTGGAGTGTGACTGTTTGAGGTTGTGGACAGGTGTCTTTTATACTGATAACAAGTTCAAACAGGTGCCATTAATACAGGTAACGAGTGGAGGACAGAGGAGCCTCTTAAAGAAGAAGTTACAGGTCTGTGAGAGCCAGAAATCTTGCTTGTTTGTAGGTGACCAAATACTTATTTTCCACCATAATTTGCAAATAAATTCATTAAAAATCCTACAATGTGATTTTTTCTCAATTTGTCTGTCATAGTTGACGTGTACCTATGATGAAAATTACAGGCCTCTCTCATCTTTTTAAGTGGGAGAACTTGCACAATTGGTGGCTGACTAAATACTTTTTTCCCCCACTGTATATAGCTTGCCTCAGGCTCTAGTAGTCTATCACCACCTCTCTCATTAATGTTTTTGGTCTGTTACAGCATGTCAATCTCACAAAACCTTTTATAACTTTGTAAGAAAAACTAAACTCAAAACCTAGATAAAGTTAAGTCTTAAAAGTCTTGAACTTGTAGTTTTAAGAGAAAGGACAACTGAACAAATGAGGATGTTTATGACAAAGCTGAAGATGTTGCCTTTTCTATGTTTTTGCTCAATGAAATCATTGTGACAATGCCTTACTTGCCAGTTCATGTTTATGAAGAGTTTCCTCATTATAAATTCAGCATGACCCAGAGCTCTGGGAAATGCTGTGCATGCAGAGTGCAAGTGGCAGCCCATGTGAAACTGGTCTCAGCCAATTGCGTTGCAAGTGATTTAGCCCTCTGGCCAATCAGAAACGAGTTGAGTCAGCACATGAAAGAGGAAATCCTTGGTGATGACAAACATCAGAAACCAAGGTACTTTAGGAGAGACTCTTTCCCTCTGACTGTTATCTTAGAACATTTGTACATGGAATATATTAATCACAATACCATCCACCATCCAGGCATAGCCTATAGGGGCACTCAATTGTTTCACAATGAACAATGGTTGAATTGACAGACTAAACTTGATTTTCATCCATTTGTAACAAACACAAAGTCCTCACTACTGTACCATGCAAAATGTCCTTAAAGTTTTGGTTTGATCTTCAGAGGGGAAAATGAATAATAGAAAGTGATGACCGAAAAGAGCTTCTGCACATCAGAACAGCTATCACTAACCTCGATTTGGATGAGGACTTCTACTTCAATGAGTCGGAGGCGAAGGACATATGGATTATCCAGAACCAGGCCCAAATCCCCGACACTCGGAGAAGGAGGCGCTATAGAGGCCGGTGTACGGGATACCTGACGAGACTACGTCGGAGAGGGGATAAACCGCTTCTACCCTCCGTTCAATTGGCGAACGTGCAATCACTGGAGAATCTATTCATTGGCAGGATAGAACGGCAGCGTCAGGGAAGCTCAGGGGAGGGGGTGTGTGTCTCTTTATTAACAACAGCTGGTGCGCAATCTTTAATATTAAGGAAGTCTCGAGGTTCTGTTCGCCTGAGTTAGAATACCTTATGATAAGCTGTAGACCATACTATTTACCAAGAGAGTTTTCATCTATATTTTTCGTAGCTGTCTATTTACCACAACAAACCGATGCTGGCACTAAGACCGCACTCAACGAGCTGTATAGGGGCATAAACAAATAAGTAAACACTCACCCAGAGGCGGTGCTCCTAGTGGCCGGTGATTTTAATGCAGGAAAACTTACATCCGTTTTACATCATTTCTAGCAGCATGTCACCTGTGCAACTAGAGGCAAAAAACTCTAGATCACCTTTACTCCACACACAGAGATGCATACAAAGCTCTCCCTCGCCCTCCATTTGGCAAATCTGACCATAACTCTATCTTCCTGATTCCTGCTTACAAGTAAAAACTCAAATAGGAAGTACCAGTGACACGCTCAATACAGAAGTAGTCTGATGAAGCGAATGCTAAGCTCCAGGACTGTTTCGCTAGCACAGACTGGAATATTTTCTGGGAGTCATCCGATGGCATTGAGGAGTTTACCACATCAGTCACCAGTTTCATTAATAAGTGCATAGACGACATTGTTCCCATAGTGACCGTATGTGCATATCCCAACCAGAAACCATGGATTACAGGCAAAATCTGCACATAGCTAAAGGCTAGAGCTGCTGCATTCAAGGAGCGGCGCACTACACTTATAAGAAATCCCACTACGCCCTCCGACAAACCATCAAACAGGCAAAGCGTCAATTAAGGACCAAGATCGAATCCTACTACACCGGCTCTGACACTTGTCGGATGAGACAGGGCTTGCAAACTATCACAGATTCCAAAGAGAAACCCAGCTGCTTGATGTCCTGTGACGTGATCCTACCAGACAAGCTAAATACACTATAATCACCAAAAGTATGTGGACACCCCTTCAAATTAGTGGAATCGGCTATTTCAGCCACACCCGTTGCTGACAGGTGTATAAAGCCGAACACACAGCCATGCAATCTCCATAGACAAAAATTGGCAGTAGAATGGCCTTACTGAAGAGCTCAGTGACTTTCAACGTGGCACCGTCATAGGATGCTACCTTTCCAACAAGTCAGTTTGTCAAATGTCTGCCCTGCTAGAGCTTCTCCGGTCATCAATTGTAAGTGCTGTTATTGTGAAGCGGAAACATCTAGGAGCAACAACGGCTCAGCCACAAAGTGGTAGACCACACAAGCTCACAAAACAGGACCGCCGAGTGCTGAAGTGCGGTTGCAACATTCACTACCGCGTTCCAAACTGCCTCTGGAAGCAAAGTCTGCACAAGAACTGTTCGTCAGGAGCTTCATGAAATGGGTTTCCATGGCCGAGCAGCCGCACACAAGCCTAAGATCACCATGTGCAATGCCATTGGACACTGGAGCAGTGCAAACGCGTTCTCTGGAGTGATGAATCACGCTTCACCATCTGGCAGTCCGACGGACCAATCTGCGCCAATGCATAGTGCCAACTGTAAAGTTTGGTGGCATAGCATCCCTCCCCTTAATTCCACTGATGTTGGGCCTAATCGCCCAACATCAGTGCCCGACCTCACTAATGTTCTTGGCTGAATGGAAGTCCCCGCAGCAATGTTCCAACATCTAGTGGAAAGCCTTCCCAGAAGAGTGGAGGCTGTTATAGCAGCCCATGATTTTGGAATGAGATGTTTAACGAGCAGGCGTCCACATACTTTTGGTCACTCACACACCCACAAAACACACATGCATATTGACGCCACACACATTCACACACACACTCTTTCACACTCTTCACATCCGCTGCTGCTGCTGTGTTTATTATCTATCCTGATTGCCTAGTCACTTTTACCCCTTCCTACATGTACATATTACCTCAACTACCTTGTACCCCTGCACATTGACTCGGTACTGGTACTCCTTGTATATAGCCATGTTATAGTTTTTTTATTGTATTACCATTTCCTTTTTTTTTTTTCTTTTTTTTACTTTTTAACTCTGCATTGTTGGAAAGGGCTTGTAAGTAAGCATTTCACGGTTAAGTCTACACTGGTTATATTCTGCGCATGTGACAAATATTTTTGGGGGGGATTTGGTTTTGATTTTATTATTTGTGTTCCGTATAGCTTTTCTGTAACAGAAGTGGTCAGTCATTTGGTAAACTGTCAGAAAGGATATAATGCATTTTTCATGTAACAGTGATACTGAAGGGAGAAGATGGATCAAATGTAACTACTTTACATAAAGCTGACAGACATAATGCTTTATAACTCTCCCGAGTGGCGCAGTGGTCTAAGGCAGTGCCACTAGAGATCATGGTTCGAATCCAGGCTCTGTCGTAGCCTGCCGCGACCGGGAGACCCATGGGGCAGCGCACAATTGGCCCAGCGTCGTCTAGGGTATGGGAGGGAATGGCCGGCAGGGATGTAGCTCAGTTGGTAGAGCATGGCGTTTGCATCGCCAGGGTTGTGGGTTTGATTCCCACGGGGAGCCAATATGAATTTTTTTTATAAATAAAAAATAATAATGTATGCACTCACTAACTGTAAGTCGCTCTGGATAAGAGCGTCTGCTAAATGACTAAAATGTAAATGTAACTTGTTTATAATATGTTATTATTTTAAGGTTTCCTGTATGATACAGTATATTATGTCTCTCTATGTAGCAAATTGTTGTACTCAAAATGGCTGTTATTTAGTCAGGAGGTCATACGTGCTTATACAAGACTTACAATGCATTATAAATGCATCATAATATGTTATACCTGTCGGTGTTAAGAATTGTGTTGTGACCGAAAGCTTGGCCAGCATTGTAAAGCTGAGAGAAGCGCCATCTGTCAAAGTACCCAATGTTCTCTTAGCCATTCTCTCTGACCAAATAAGGTTACTCTGTCTGCTGCAATGCTCTCCTTCCCTGCTCAGTGCTGCTCTGGTATGCCTTGACTGCTATGGCCTGTGCTTGAAGACTTCCTGACGCACGCACATTGGTCTCTTGCCAAGATATGTGCAGCCTGTCTTTTAGGGAAAAAATGAAATACTCCCCATCCAGCTTCTCCGCCTGACCAGGCTAGTAAACCGTGGACGCTGAAGCTACTGTAGTAATAGTTCATTTTGCAGCTAACTTTCAGTCACCGACACACAGACACAAGAATTGTGCGGTTATGTTAGTCACTCTTGAATCAGAGTTAGGGTTAGGGTTAGTCCCTGGTGTATGTCGTTCTCTTCAGTAATCATTCCATATTCTGAAATAAGCAGGTATGATACAATTAATAGAATATTACATTTTGTGGGAAGATTTGCCAGGATGACACCCAGTTAACACACATTACAATAACGATACATTGTAACTCCATGCACTTTCTGAATACCTTTGGAAACAAGCCTCATGTCAACTTTTTTTCATAATCAAAAAGGAAAAACAAGGTCATGTTACCATCCCCACAATATGCACAACATTGCAACAGACTATCCCGCCCTCGTTCTAACTTTGAGTATTGTCTCATCACACAAAACCTTCTGATGGTATGAAACCATGATACTCAACTCAGTAGTCACTCTCTCTGGTTTCTTTATAGGACTTCTCATTGGCTCAGGCACTTGATCACTCACATTGCGATTGGTCATATCGGTTGTTTATGAGGGCTACCATTCAGTCAGTACGTGTTCATCACACCTTGCCCCAGACACCCCCGCCCTCCCATTTGTGGATTTCTTGTTTCTGTTCTAGGTGCCTGAGTCAAGCATGCCTCCCTCTCTTCTCTTCCTCCCTGTTCTGCTTTTATTACAGCTGGTTGAGAGAATCCAGGCCACCATGTGCTAGCTAGCTGCTATAAGAAACAAACAGCGTCTCTGATCAGTTATAGACATGCTGTGATGCGTGTGATAGAAGGAGTCAGGCGCAGGAGAGTAATACGCATCCAAAAAGTTTATTCCGTCGATAAACAGTTACGCAAGCATGCGACAACAACACTCAGGCACAGGGGAAATATCTACCCTGGCAAACAACAAGGTAAGGGTAGCTCAACCGAGCTACACACAGCTCACAACAAACCATCACCCACACAGACAAGGAAGCAGAGGGAACACTTATACCATGACTAATTGGGGATAAGGACCAGGTGTGTGTGATTAATTAGACAAGACAAGTGAGTGATGATAAATGGATCGGCAGCAGCTAGTAAGCCGGTGACGACGAACGCCGAAACCTGCCCGAACAAGGAGGGGAGGCAGCCTCGGCGGAAGTCGTGACAGTACCCTCCCCCTTGGAGCCGCGCGCCGACCGCGGCCTCAGGGACGGCCAGGAGGACGCGGAGCAGGGCGAGCTGGATGGCGACAGTGGAAATCCCGTAACATGGAGAGATCGAGGATATCCCTCACCGGGACCCAGCACAGTTCCTCCGGACCGTACCCCTCCCACTCCACGAGGTACTGAAGGCCCCCCACCCGACGCCTCGAATCCAGGATGGAACGGACCGAGTACGCCAGGGCCCCCTCAATGTCCAGAGGAGGTGGAGGGACCTCCCGCACCTCAGACTCCTGGAGCGGACCAGCTACCACCGGCCTGAGGAGAGACACATGAAACGAGGGGTTAATACGGTAATCAGGGGGGAGTAATAACCTATATGTGACCTCGTTGACTCTCCTCAGGACTTTGAACGGACCCACAAACTGCGGGCTCAGCTTCTGGCAGGGCAGGCGGAGGGGCAGATTCCGGGTCGAGAGCCAGACCCGATCCCCCGGTACAAAGACGGGGGCCTCACTGCGGTGGCGGTCAGTGTTGGCCTTCTGACGACGCACAGCGCATTGGAGGTGAACGTGGGCAGCATCCTCCGTGCGCCGAAACCAGTCATCCACTGCAGGAGCCTCGGTCTGTCTCTGGTGCTACGGTGCCAGAACCGGTTGGTAACCTAGAACACACTGGAAAGGTGTTAGTTTAGTGGAGGAGTGGCGGAGAAAGTTCTGGGCCTATTCTGCCCATGGCAAGAACACCGACCACTCCCCCGGCCGGTCCTGGCAGTAGGACTGCAGGAACCTACCCACGTCCTGATTTACCCGTTCCACCTGCCCATTACTTTCGGGGTGGAACCCAGAGGTCAGGCTGACCGAGACCCCCAGACGTTCCATGAATGCCTTCCAGACCTTGGACGTGAACTGGGGACCTCAGTCAGACACTATATCCTCTAGTACCCCATAGTGCCGGAAGACGTGAGTAAACAGGGCCTCCGCAGTCTGCAGGGCCATGGGGAGACCGGGCAGAGGAAGGAGGCGGCAGGACTTGGAGAAGCTGTCCACAACGACCAGGATGGTGGTGTTACCTTGGGAGAGGGGAAGTTCAGTTAGAAAATCAATGCTAAGGTGTGACCATGGTCGTTGTGGAACTGGTAACGGTTGTAGCTTACCCACTGGGAGGTACCTAGGTGCCTTACTCTAGGCGCACACCGAGCAGGAAGAGACGTACACCCTCACGTCCTTAGCCAAGGTAGGCCACCAGTACTTTCCGCTCAGGCAGCGCACTGTACAGCCGATACCTGGGTGACCAGAGGAGGGTGACGTGTGTGCCCAGTAGATCAGACGATCACGGATAAGAGCAGGCACTATATCCGCGTCCATGACTGTTGTGTCAATTCCTGACTACAAGCTATACCGAGCACTCAAGCCTAAATCCACCCAGGGTGCTCAAAGCACTCCCAACCTGCAGGGGCAACCATGCAACCGGAGCTGTTGAAACCAACCACCAGGAAGTGCTCTGGGGACCATATTAACGTGCGCACCCACAAGCAGTGCATGTGCATGGCATCGAAATGTTTGGTAAAAGCTTACTTGGCTCTCACTCATTCCTGAGAAGAGATACCAATGACCACGGCTCCTGATCATCCAAAGACGCAACTGGTAGGACAGAATGTGTTGTGAATTCATGCTTCTATATGCCCTTTTGTTTGGTTGTAACATACAATACAATTATTAATTAAATTAAATAGTAAGACTTCATTATGTGAACGTAGAACTTGACAGTAACGTTACTATAATCATGTGTATTGTTAAATGTTTAATTAGGATATTGATATTTAATTATTAACTTGCAATGATCCTAGGTTAATCTAAATGATGAAATTATTGTTTGGTTAGGTTGAGGATTCAGTAACATTAGTTTATGCTTATTTTTGAGAAAGTGGAATTGAGAGTTATTTGTAACTAATCCATGGGTTTTGTTTGTGTGTTTTGAAGGTTATCAACCTATTCTGTTCCATCTTTATGACAATAAAAAATCATAAAGTGAACAGTTTTGAGTTGTCCTTTGCGTTCATAAAGGATAAAGCCGTTTTCAAGTTTGGGCAGAGCTGTGGTCAGCCAGAAATCACGCAGAACTTGACAGTTGATAACCAGCGCGGCAGTGAAGACGAGGATCAAAGGGCTGAAGTCAAGCTGTCGACGCAAAGGAAGAATTGCCTGTGAAGCTCTACACCATGGCCAAGGAAACTTTTGGGAAGACAGTCAAGCAACTGAAGCAAGAGCGGACCTTAGCCAAATCTGCTTTCACCAGACAAGCGAACTACCTGAGTAAAGCTGCAGCTGGTATGATTAAGCATGAACTACAAGAGGAGTTCAGCAAGCTCAGTTCCCTGGCTAGAAGTGTCGGTGATTCAAATGATGACTACGCGGCTGGCCTACTGGCTGAAGCGGGAACTAAGGGAGATGAAGAGGTCAAGCTCGACAAGGACCAGCATGCTGATCTTGAAAGGACGATTGAAGAGTGCGACATGAAATTGGAGGAAATCCGAGAGGCAGTCCAATTCAACCTCTGGCCAAGATACGGTAAAGAGGAGGTAGACTTTGCAATCCAAGAAGCGGAGAAAGCCTGTGACAGAGCCAAAGAAACCCCCGTCACTGCTATTAACAGGGACGGCTATGAACTACAGCTGGAAAGAGCGAGGAAGCTAATCCATGATGCAAGTGAGAGCCTGAAAGACTGGGAAAAATGGGTCCCACACGATGAGACTGCAGATCTGAAAGGCAGAGTAAAAGATCTGAGAATATTCGGCAGTAACCTCGAGGCCAAAAGAACAGAATTCCTCATCGCACAGAGAATTGCAGAAGAGGACAGAAGACCTACAGAGCTTCAACCAAGAGCAGTCCCACAACCAGTGGTGAGAATAAAACCAACCAGTCTACCTAAATTCACTGGGCTTAGGAGGAATTTCCACAGATGGAGGAAAGACTGGGAGAGCCTGCAAAAGCAGGGAGAGCCGACTGGTTCAGTGGAGGTGAAGAAGTTTCAACTTCTTGACAGTGTGGACGAGAGAATATGTAGAGACCTGCGCCTGTCATCATATAACAGTGCTGAAGACATGTTTAGAGTACTCCAAAACCGGTATGGAAACAAGCCAACAATTGCTTTGGAGATAATTGAGGACCTGGAGAGGATCCCTCCTTTAAAGTCACACCAACCAAGGAAGGTTATTGACCTGATTCAAGCTGTGGAAAAGGCCCTGAATGACCTCACGGAGCTCGAAAGCAGTGGAGCCATAAAGAATCCCCTTGTCATCAGATCCATAGAGAGCAAGCTGCCGGATAACATGAAGAGGGACTGGCTGACATTCATGGTCAACCCAAGAAATGGAGTCACACCTGACAATCACTTCGACAGCCTTCTAAGATTTTTAAAGACACAAGAGGACATACTGGAGAAACTAGACCAGTTGGGTGTAAGTGAAAACCCTGAAAAGAAAGCTACGTACCCGGAGAAGCGGTATGCTTCCACAAGGTCCACGAGAAAGGGAGGATGCGTTGTGTGTGGAGATGAAAAGCACCGTGAGAAGATTTTCTTTTGTAAGCAGTTCAAAGAACTAAAGCCTAGTGAGAAGCTGAATGCTGTCGAAAGACTGGGAGCATGCAGAAGATGCCTCAGATGTCATGGAGAGGATGAGGAATGTACGGACACTTACCTTTGCAGAAACAGAGACTGCAAAAGAGGAAGCTCCTCGGATCACCATTTCTTTCTCTGCCTTAAAGGAGGGGCTAAGAGGAAAGAATACGTGAAAGTGGAAAACCAGCACCAGGAGGCAAACATTCACAGAGGAGCAAGAGAGATTAATACGTGAGCTCACCCCGGACGTGGCAGAAAAGTTCAGGAATGCTTTCACCAACATGGCAAAATCACACTGCACTGGAGGAAGCCTTCCTGGGGTAATGGACTCAAGCACACGTGAATTACCAGTTATTCTTATGCTTCTCGAAGTAGCTACTAACGCAGGGCAGAAAATTGGAACTCTCATTGACTTAGCATCAGACACCAACTACATCACTCACACAGCCGCCAGGAGACTGAAGCTTCGAAGTGAAAGGATCACACTAGTCGTCCATGGAGTTGGAGGCATGGCCATGAAGGTGAAGACCAAAAGATACTTACTCAAGGTGAGAGTCAAGACACCAAGAGGCACGGAGAAAGCTCATGAGCTGATCTGTTATGGGTTGGATGAGATTGCAAAAGTTCACAGAGCAATCAAAGCACAACACCTCAAGAAGTTCTTCCCCGATACCAACCTGGAAGACCTTCACAGACCAGAACATGTTGAGCTTCTCATAAGCCACCGGGAAGGAAGACTTGCTCCACAGAGAGTTAAGGTAGTAGGAGATCTTGTCCTGTGGGAGAGCCCTTTAGGAAAGACCGTTGGAGGAGCACATCCAGACCTCTGTGAAGTAGTGGACATGGCCCTGCACAATTCTGAAACTCATTTTGCACGATCTATGAGAATCACAGCAGTAAAGTATCAAGAAATTGCTGAGATGCAAGAATCTAGAGCTGAAACTAAAACCACTGTTATTGGCAAAGAGTTCTTGGACTGGTGGAAGTGGGACAGCATTGGTGCGGCCTGTGAACCCATGTGGGGAGGATGTCGTTGTGGTAACTGTCAACCAGGAGGCAAAGACATGACTCTTAGTGAAGAAAGAGAGCTTGAGATAATCAGGCAAGGTCTCAGTTACGTGGAGTCAGATGTGCATAGTCAGGAGCCTCACTGGGACACAAAATACCCTTGTATTGAAGATCCAAGTTCCCTGCCCAACAACAGAAGCGCAGTGGAAGCCACGTTTCTGAGGACGGAGAAACAACTCAAGAGAGAACCAGATTGGCGTGCAGCATACACAACTCAAGTTCATGAGATGGTGGAAAGGAAGGCAGCAAAGAAACTCACTAGAAAGACCATTGCCGACTGGAAAGGTCCAGTATGGTACGTCAGTCACTTGATAGCACCAAACCCACACTCTATAACTACACCTGTCCGACTGGTATGGAACAGCAGCCAGAGGTTTAGAGGAAGCAGCATGAATGACCTTCTTCTGAAAGGGCCTGATGTACTTAATCCTATTCGAGCGGTACTGCTAAGGTTCAGGAGAGGAATCCATGCTGCTCTCGGCGACATCAAAAAGATGTACAATTCTGTGTGGCTCGAAGACCTGGAGATGCACCTCCATAGATTCCTCTGGAGAGACGGTGATGATGGGGACATTGAGGAATATGCCATCACCAGGGTCAACATGGGCGATCGACCAGCAGGGTGTATCGCACAACTAGCCATGAGAGAAACAGCGAAGTTGCCCATGTTCACACATCTGAAAGAGGAACGGAGGGTCCTTGAAGAGGATTCCTACGTAGATGACATCCTGACATCCCATAATGACCTGGAAAAGCTAGACGGAACCACCAAAAAAGTCGAAGAAATCCTAAAGGCAGGTGGATTCTTCCTCAAGCCGTGGGTCCGATCAGGCCAAAGTGGGAGGCAAACATCTACATCAGAACATCCAACATCATCAGATGAAGTCTTCATCCTCCCCAACCAAGTGAGAGAAGGAGACAACAGAGCCCTTGGAGTTGGTTATTTAGTCGAATCAGACAAACTGTACCTCATGACCTCGATAAACTTCTCAAAGAGACAAAAGAAGATGAGGATCAGTCAAGATCTCGTTGGAGAGGAAGTGAGAATGAAAACTCCAAACCCACTGACCAGAAGGCAACTGCTTAGCCAAGTAGCTAGTTTGTATGACCCAATAGGCCTTGCAACACCTGCCAAACAGAAAGGAGCCATTTTAGTCAGAAAAGCATTCCAAGAAACTGGAGGCAAAGCTCTAACAAGAGACACATGGGACACACCTCTGTCTGAGAAACTTAGAGGAGAAGCAATCCGCCTGTTTGAGGAATACAGACACCTCAACCAAATTACCTTCCATAGAAGCCTGACTCCAGTCAAAAGGATTGGAGAACCCTGGGGAATAACATTCTCAGATGGGAGCGACCAGAGTTATGGAGCAGTGGCATACTTCAGGTGGGAAACCGAGCAAGGCATCCTGGTCCGTCTTGTTGAGTCCAAAGCCAAGCTTACACCACTTGACCAAAAGGGAGAACCAGTGAAGGCTGAAGTCTGTGGTGCTGTGTTCGCTGCAAGACTCAGGAAATACATTGAAAAGCACAGTCGGATGCAAGTAGGACGTTGGATCCATCTGTTAGATAGTCAAACTGTGCTGGGTGCAATCCAAAGGGACAGTTATGGGTACCAGACCTTTTTTGCAAACAGAGTGGGAGAGATCCAGAAGTCCACATCAGTTGAGGACTGGAGATGGATTCCAGGTGAGCAAAACATTGCTGACCTCATGACAAGAGGAGCAACCCCAGGGGACCTCAAAGAGAACTCTGTGTGGCAGAACGGCCCAGAGTTTCTGAAACGACCTGTAGAGGATTGGCCGACAAAGTCAGCCAAAGAAGTCGCTGCAGATGCCAAAGAAGGCATAAACAAGCTCCAAAGGAAATGTTTTACAGCAGCACTGACCCGAGCGCAGGTGGGGAAAAAAATCCAACATGCTCCACGTATACCAATATCTCCAAACTCTGACAAAGGTGAAGACCTGCAAAGCAGCCCTAATGGAAGAGGGCACCAAATCCAAGTCCAAAGACCACCTTCTGGTTATTCAGTGGGGAATATCCTTAACATCAGCAAGTTCAGCAGTTTAACCAGGTTGACAAGAGTCATTGCCTGGGTGTGGAGAGCTGCCACAAGGTGGAAAGAAATGCTAGCCAAGACCACCACCACAAGCAAGCCAAAGAAAAAGGAAATTCCTTCAGCTGTTGAGATCAAGTCCAGAATCAAGAAAGCTACACTTACCATCATGGAGTGTGAAGATGCACTCAGGGATCTCTTCCTTGCAGCCCAAAAGGATGTAACCTGGCCAGACACCACACTCAGCAGGCTTGCTGTGGTCAAAGAGGAAAACACTGGACTCTTGCTCTGTGGAGGAAGATTCCAAATCTTTAATGAAGAAAAAACTGCAGTACAGGCTTGCCAGAGTTATTGACGTTAACACTGACAAGAAGGGAATTGTGAGGGATGTATATCTCCGATCCTTCCCCAGCTACCCAGTCACAACTGTGAAGCCCACTAAAAAAGATGGAAAAACATTCAATCAAGATACCAGCAACAGTTCTTCACAGGGATGTCAGACGGATAGTTGTCTTGCTTCCAGTTGAAGAGCAGCAGCAACAGGATCAAAAATAGAGTAACTGAATCCAACACATCACAGTTCTGTGTGACCTCCTTGGGTTGAAGAACCAGGAGGTCAAGTGGGAGGTGTTGTGTCAATTCCTGACTACAAGCTATACCGAGCACTCAAGCCTAAATCCACCCAGGGTGCTCAAAGCACTCCCAACCTGCAGGGGCAACCATGCAACCGGAGCTGTTGAAACCAACCACCAGGAAGTGCTCTGGGGACCATATTAACGTGCGCACCCACAAGCAGTGCATGTGCATGGCATCGAAATGTTTGGTAAAAGCTTACTTGGCTCTCACTCATTCCTGAGAAGAGATACCAATGACCACGGCTCCTGATCATCCAAAGACGCAACTGGTAGGACAGAATGTGTTGTGAATTCATGCTTCTATATGCCCTTTTGTTTGGTTGTAACATACAATACAATTATTAATTAAATTAAATAGTAAGACTTCATTATGTGAACGTAGAACTTGACAGTAACGTTACTATAATCATGTGTATTGTTAAATGTTTAATTAGGATATTGATATTTAATTATTAACTTGCAATGATCCTAGGTTAATCTAAATGATGAAATGATTGTTTGGTTAGGTTGAGGATTCAGTAACATTAGTTTATGCTTATTTTTGAGAAAGTGGAATTGAGAGTTATTTGTAACTAATCCATGGGTTTTGTTTGTGTGTTTTGAAGGTTATCAACCTATTCTGTTCCATCTTTATGACAATAAAAAATCATAAAGTGAACAGTTTTGAGTTGTCCTTTGCGTTCATAAAGGATAAAGCCGTTTTCAAGTTTGGGCAGAGCTGTGGTCAGCCAGAAATCACGCAGAACTTGACAATGACCCATACTACTGGCGCTACAATGCAGGAGGCCGGCAGTATGGCAGTGTTGTCTCTGGGCCTCTCCTCTGTGTCATACAGCCGGGACAGCACACGTGCCTTCACGTTCTTCGTACCCGGGATGTATGATAGAGTGAAATCAAACCGGGTGAAGAATAGGACCCACCTGGCCTGGCGAGGATTCAGCCTCCTCGCTGCCCGGATGTACTCCAGGTTCCGGTGGTCCGTCCAGACGAGGAAAGGGTGTTTTGCTCCCTCGAGCCAATGCCTCCACACGGTCAAGACTTAAACAACAGCCAACAGCTCCCGATCACCAACGCCATAATTCTGCTCCGCCGGGCTGAGCTTCTTTGAAAAGAATGCACAGGGGCGGATCTTGGGTGGCGTACCCGAGCGTTGAGAGAGGACAGCTCCTATCCCAACCTCGGACGCATCCACCTCCACTAGAACGGTAGTGATGAATCGGGGTGGGCCAGTACTGGGGCTGAGGTGAACAGACCCCGCAGTTTGCTAAAGACCAGGTCAGCCTCTAAAGACCAGCGGAGCCGGGACAGCCCACCCTTCAACAGGGAGGAAATCGGAGCTGCGACCTTGCCAAAGCCCCGGATAAACCTCAGATAATAGTTGGCAAAACCAAGGAAGCGCTGCACCTCCTTAACCGTGGTTGGAGTCGGCCAATTACGCACGGCTGAAATGCAATCTCCCTCCATCTCCACACCTGAGGTGGAAATGCGATATCCAAGGAAGGAGACGGACTGCTGGAAAAACACACACTTCTCTGCCATAGCATAAAGGTCATTTTCCAACAGTCGGGCCAGCACCTTGCGAACCAGGGACACATGCTCTGCGCGCGTAGCGGAATACACCAGGATGTCATCGATGTAGACCACTACACCGCGACCAAGCATGTCCCGAAACACCTCGTTCACAAAGGACTGGAAAACTGAGGGAGCATTCATCAAACCATAGGGCATCACCAGGTATTCATAATGCCCCGTGGTTGTGCTGAATGCTGTCTTCCACTCATCCCTCTATCGGATACGAACCAGGTTGTACGCACTCCTGAGATCTAATTTGGTGAAGAAGCGCGCCCCATGCATTGATTCAATCACTGAAGGAATGAGGGGAGAGGATAACTAAATCTTATCGTCTCCCTGTTCAGTGGTTGATAATCAATGCACGGGCGCAGACCTCCGTCCTTCTTCTTCACAAAGAAGAAACTCGAGGAGGCGGGTGAAGTGGAGGGACGTATATACCCCTGGTGCAGGGACTCGGTGACATGTTTCCATAGCCACTGTTTCAGCCTGTGAGGTACAGCGTCTACCCGGAGGTTTATCGCGCAATCCCCCACCTGATGAGGTGGAAATTTAGTAGCCTGCGTTTTAGAGAACGCTTGCGCAAGATCTAGGTATTCAGGGGGAATGCGCACAGTGGAGGTACTGTCTGGACTTTCCACCGTGGTTGCACCAACGGAAACACCTAGACACCTACCCTGACACTCTCGCGACCACCCCGTGAGAACCCTCTGCGGCCATGAAAAGGTGGGGTTGTGGAGTGCTAGCCAAGGGATACCTAATACCACAGGGAAAGCAGGAGACTCAATAAAGAAAAGAAAACGTCACCTGCTCACAATGATTCTCCTGGGTAATCATGGTGACTGGTGCAGTAACTTCCTTAACCAACACGGACCCTAATGGTTGACTATAAAGTACTCTGATGGGGTGTGGAATGGATAGGGGAATCAATGGAATGCCTATACGGTGTGCGAATGCCCTGTCCATAAAGTTCCCAGCTGCGCCTGAATTGACTAGCGCCTTACACTGGGGAACATCCATGTGCTCAGGAAAGGAGACAAGTATTTTACAGTGCGCAGCAGAGGGCTCTGAACGAGTGTGGGTGTTCGATACCTGGGGTGATACGTGAGTGCCCTGCCTGCCAACTCCAGGACCAAAAGAACATTGACTACGACGTGTGGTGGATTGTCCCTTCGTGCCACCAGAGTGGCACTGTCGCTGTCCTCCTCCGCTCTCTCGGCCGGCGGCTCCACCCAGCTCCATCGGCTCGAGGCCTGAGTCTTCCGGGGTGGAAACGGGCAGACCCCTACCAGGACGTCCTCTGGCTGCCAGCAGGTTGTCCAACCGAATGGCCATGTCCACCAGTTTATCGAAGGACAACATGGTGTCCTGGCAGGCTAGCTCCCGTCGGACGTCCTCCCGCAGATGGCACCGGGAAATGGTCGATCAGGGCCCGCTTGTTCCACCCGGATCCCGCTGCCAGGGTCTGGAACTCCAACGCGAAGTCCTGCGCGGTGCTCGTCCCCTGCCTCAGGTGGACCAGTCGCTCACCCGCCTCTCGAGCCTCGGGCAGGTGGTCGAATACCACCCAAAAGAGGCGAGCGAACTCCCTGTAGTCTTCCAACGCAGCTTCTCCTTCGTTCCACACCGCGTTGGCCCACTCCAGGGCTTTCCCACAGAGGCAGGAAACGAGGACAGACACCTTCTCCCGCTCCGATGGTGCCGGCTTGATGCTGGCGAAGTAAAGCTCCAATTGGAGGAGGAATCCCTGGCACAGCGCCGCTGTCCCTTGAAACGGCCGTGGTCGGGATATCTGGATCCCTCCTGCTGCTGGGGTGTAGGTGGCTGGATCCGGTTGGCCAGCTGGTCTCGACAGATCGGGTCTGTTCCCCTCCAGGCGTTGGACTACCTGAAGAACCCGATCCATCGCTTCCCCCAAGCTGGCCAGCATCGTGGAGTGCTCCTGGACCCGTGCCATGACTCCAGGCATGCACTCTTCTCCCGCTGACTCCATAGCAGATGGGTGATTCTGTGATGCGTGTGATAGAAGGAGTCAGGCGCAGGAGAGTAATACACATCCAAAAAGTTTATTCCGTCGATAAACTGTTGCACAAGCATGTGACAACAACACTCAGGCACAGGGGAAATATCTACCCTGGCAAACAACAAGGTAAGGGTAGCTCAACCGAGCTACACACAGCTCACAACAAACAATCACCCACACAGACAAGGAAGCAGAGGGAACACTTATACCATGACTAATTGGGGATAAGGACCAGGTGTGTGTGATTAATTAGACAAGACAAGTGAGTGATGATAAATGGATCGGCAGCAGCTAGTAAGCCGGTGACGACGAACGCCGAAACCTGCCCGAACAAGGAGGGGAGGCAGCCTCGGCGGAAGTCGTGACACATGCTTTTATGACTATTAGGTTTAGGCACCACTGAAAGACCTCCATAAATGCCAGGGCACACAATATAGTTGAATATAAAAGGGTTTACAATAGACTAATGTAAAACACTGCTATATTTTTACAAATGTATAACATATTTATTGTAAAAAGAGATGGGTTGAGCGTGTGTGAATAAAAAGTATGTGTAAGATAACAATGAAGCCTGATCTGTGAAAGAACACCATAAGCCATCATACTGGCAGGGCAAACAATTTCCATCTCTAAAATCCCCCATCAAACTGTGCAGTCTTCCTTTCTGTGCCTTTCTCTTTCATGTTCCCAAGGGAGAGCATGTCTGGATAAATGCAAAGGCTTACTTGGCATGCTGGCTTTACATTACATCACAGTCCTGTTCAACAAGTTTGACTATTGACCATTCTAAATACAGACTCGAGACTACCCCTCAGACCTTTTTCACCTGTAACAATTTGCCTGACAAATTAGTGAGGTAGTCCTACTGTATGTAGACTACATGACACACAAGATATTTGATGGGTAGGTGAATGTTAACTTGACCACCATTTTGTCAATCCAGCTTCATTAACTGACACGGGCATTAGATAACTAGAGTCACAGTGTGACACAGAAGCGCCAGTATAAGCATGGACCCTTTCATTCACAGTATAGCCCAGTCTGACTCTGAAATAGGAAACAGAGCAGGTCATTGTGTAAATGCTGAGAAAGAAGAACTGATCTGATAGCAGTATAGGATCTCACCGCAGGGATGATCAAAGTCAAAGCAGAGCCTTGTTGTACAAACTTCACTGATTAAATGGGGAATTACTAATTGAAATGTATATGGAATTGATGGTGAAAAAGAATGGGCTAAAACATGAATCTATATGTGTGAAGGTTATATTGTTTTAGAAGAATCTAACAGCCTGTATCAAATAAACTCATCAAGTACTGTATGAGGTGAGATACATTTTATGACCTTCAGAACATTTGCTATGGTACAACAGGCCCTCGCTTGAGGTGAACTCAGCCTTTTCCTCTCTGCTTATCCTCAACAAAAATGAGCTATCACTCGCTTTCTGATAGGCTGAAGGGCATGTGCATGCGGCTGCCATGCGAGGAGTGCATGCAAGCATCCCCTGTAGGCAGTTCAGTTCAGGCTCTGGTCTTGAGAGAGTACTTTTTTTTTTTTTTAGAAGAGATGCTTTCTCAAGGGCCTTCCTCATGCCACTAATGACTGACTAACTTTGTTTTAAGAGTGAGCTCCCCATTACTACGGTGGAGCCCAACTTCAAATGGACTGGACCCGAAGGACAAGGTGTCCTAGAGATGAACGCTAGTTAATGTCTCTTACCCCCTCCACTCAATGTCCACTACTAAAAGGTTACTCAATATTTATTCCCATTTATTTCATTCTTGTGAAACACTGGCTTATCTGGTTCCCAGTGAATTTTGCTACAGTACATGTGAAGCACTGGTTTATCTGGTTCCCAGTGAATTTTGATACAATCCCAGTTCCCACACTCTAATGGCACTACACCCCCGGGCCCCGCTCCAACCTCCCTATCCCCCCTGGGTAGAAGGTACATTGGTGGTATCCACATAACTCAGACACTGATCTACATCTTCCTCCATGATTGAGTGGACACACATGCGTCAGTTAAATGGGCCGAGTGTTTTAGCATATGCTCTTTCTATAGATGGGTTAGCTGACAGCATCACGAAAACGATGTGCGCGCTTCAATGGGGCAGAAGGCCGTGTGTTGTTGTGATACTGGGTAGCCAGATAGCTAGCAAAAATGACAAGAAGCTGCCATGTGGGGAATCGTAGGTGGCTCGTTTCATCTAGACAATCTTGTTGTTGATACCATGTTTTGATTTGATGTGTTTTGACTGATGTCACGTCTATGCTAATATGGCAAAACATTTGCTAGCTAGCTAACCAACCACTGTAACAATGTATTTGAGAGACAACAAGTGCTCATTGTGCAAACGTATTTATGTTTTCAATAAACATTGGAGACTAAATATACATGTTGTCAATAATCTAAACCAACCTCGTCTGTTTTTAGTTGCACACGCGTCAGTTTTGTTGCTAAACAACCAACCTATCTATGGTATAACACGGAACTCGTGTGAAACCCATACTCTGCTGTTGCCTATTTACTTGACTGTACCCACTGTAGTAAATTGTGAAGCATAAAATGTTAAATAATTACTCTAAACACATGTCAGTTGTAATTCCATGGGCTCCAACTAGTCAAGCTGATTCACAGTAACTTCTATATCAAGGATTCTTTATTTAAGAATTCAATTGAGAATGTGTAGACTACTGTTTTTGTTGAAACAGGAGAGAGCTTAACCTAGAAGGGAACACATGGAAAACAAATGATCAGACTCTGTTAGGTTGAATTAAGACGGTCAAGTTTTTCTTCTATTCTATGTGACCTACCATGGCAAAATGGGGTTTAATGAAGAGGGAGACAAGATGTTCGCTCAAGTCATGAGGGTGAGGAATCTCTTGACCACTCTCAAGGGGTGTGGAAATCAGACACAGTTAAATAGTTACATAAGCAAGTCTGCATATGCTACTAAAGGTAAAATAGCATTTTGTTTCAACAAATCTAGTGACATCTCTTTCACGTCATCCACTTTTACCTTAAATTTGCACATTTTGAACCACTTGAACCATTACAATATGTCTTAGAGCACTAAACGCATGTCTTCTTTGAAGTCTTCTTTGTTTACCACAGATAGAAGGTGCTTTCATGGTCAAGGACTGTGCAAACTTACACATAGACATGAGACTCAGGCTGCGGAAAATCGGTTTGATCCGCTAACACAGAAAAACTGTAAAAGAGAAAACACAACACAAGGACTGGTGAGAGATATAAACAGGATGTGGGCTGGTGGAATTTGAGATACTGCGGTCACGTCTCAAATGGGGTCATGTACATGTCCTCTGCTGAAGTATGAGACAGTACCTGCTATTCTGCCCACAACACACAGACATAATATGTAGGCTTAATCCATGTCTGGGAAACAAGATATTATCCCACATTTTCTGAATCATAGTAATGAAAGAGTCAAGTCAACTGCTCTGCACAGTAAAATACAGTATAAATGTGGAGATACAGTAGGTCTATCTATGACCTGAATACTATCAGTATTCAGACTGTGCAAATGTGTGAGAAACACTTGGTTCTCCTTTAAGACAATTAGAAGATAGAATCAAAACATCTTGGGCAAGATCGTTAACGAATGTACACAGAAAGGGAAAGAGTGTGTGTGCGTGTGTTGTGCGTGCATGTGGTGTATGTGTGCACATGTGTGTGTGTGGACATGCAGAGGCCTGCGAGGCTGAACAAACAGTGTGGCTGAGCAAACATATCCCTCCCACACTCTGCGAGGGATCAGAATGTGCTGTTTACCTGAAGCTTCAGCACACCAGAAGAAAGAGAGCAAAACAAGAGACACCACGAGGTTAACTCCCAAAGTCTAGCTCCGCCCTAGTTATCTGATAATGACCTCACTATACTGCTTGATTGTGGATAGGGTTTGCAAAACACACCAGTCAACTGTAATGCAACTGCATTTCAATGGCCTTTTCCATTAATTTGGGATTGAGTCACATACCGGTAGCTGGATCTCCACAACAGATGACTTAGAAAATAGACATATCCTGAAAATACACCACATTAAAAGATCTCTAAATGTCTGACAAACTTTGGTTTTGGAGTAAACTACCCCTTTAAAGCCATACTCCAGTCTCCTTTTCAGCTCATTTATCACCTGATTTACTTAACAAAAGGCCCATCTCAATAGGTGGTCCAGGTATCCTCATGACATAGCAAAAAGGGGATAACATCACAAATACCCATGAGACCAACTCCTTGAATGCCCTACTCCTTGAAGTTTGCAGCTGTGTCAAAAAAACAACAATTTTGCTCAAAAACATATTTTCTTTACCCTTTAGTGTGTGTACTTTACTGTATTTATACATGGGATTTCACTTTTCAACAGTAAAACTTTGGAGGATGTCTTAAACTCTAAACAGCATTGCATGTGCCAGAGAGATCCATTACCTCTAAAAGTACACTGTAACGATGCAGCTGCACTGTCAACCCCTTGCTTTTCCCCCAGCCTTGCAGGGAAATGCCCTTCTCACTATACCATAACATGGCCCCTCTGCCCTAGGCTAATAATAGCCTCAGCATCAATCATGGCCTGCTGAGCTCTGCTGGTTGTGGCAGTACGGAGCACGGATGTCCCCGCCGTCTCACCATGGGTTAGGGTTGCGCTGTCTCAGTGTCAACTTGTTGACATGGGCTTGGCCAAGGAACAGAATGACGATATATCACAGATTGGCCCTCTTAGTGGTAGAGAGAAGCTTTAATGAATGTTATAATGAGGATACAGAGCATGGAGGGTTTTGGCTGGACGTCAGAGAAACAGGCCTGGGAGTCCCATGCCTCTTTTCTGTAAAAGTGTAATTGAAGGAGGTATAGGTCTTGAAGGAGCCATTTGAGGAAACAAAGATAGACTATACTTTCATTTGTTTGAATGATTGCATTACATTACAGAAGGTGTTTCAGGACAGAGAAGGACACATATTTGTCCACGTGGATGCTGCTAAGATGCAGCTGCTGAGTTTTTGTTCTGTACGGATAGGACATCAGAAAAGAAAAACTGGAATCCTCCCAAAGGAAAGGTCAGGGATTGGGTGACTGGAACAGCTTTGAAATCAGATGGAATGTGTTGTCATCAAGGCCTCGATGGAAGAAAACCAATCCCTTTAGCCACACACTACTGACCTTGGCTTGTTCCGAGTATTGCACTCCGTTATGGCTAACGAATAGGTTTCAGCATATTGTTGTTTTGTTTCTCTATGTTCTCATCCAGAATCATTTAAATGGCTATGGCCTGCTTTGTTGCCATGGATATTGTATATGCTCTCTGATACCAATGGCTGTAAACTGCTTTTGAGTTTGGTTGGATAAGAAGGAGTGTGCTTCACTTTGCTATGCGTGATGTAACAACCCTTCAAAAGGCAATGGCACATCAATCTTCAGAGGTCTGCCCCTCAAAGTACAGTTACGATAATTTTTCTTCTGTAAAAAATAGATAAGTAAAAAATAAAAAATAGCAAATAATTAAAGAGCAGCAGTAAAATAAAAGAACAGTAGGGAGGCTATATACAGGGAGTACCGAGTCAATGTGCGGGGGCACCAGTTAGTCGAGGTAATTGAGGTAATATGTACATGTGGGTAGAGTTAAAGTGACTATGCATAAATAATAAACAGAGTAGCAGCAGTGTAAAAGAGGGGGTTGGGGTGGGGTGGGGTGGGGGGGCAATGCAAATAGTCAGGGTAGCCATGATTAGCTGTTCAGGAGTCTTATGGCTTGGAGGTAGAAGCTGTTAAGAAGCCTTTTGGACCTAGACTTGGCGCTCCGGTACCGCTTGCCGTGCGGTAGCAGAGAGAACAGTCTATGACTAGGGTGGCTGGAGTCTTTGACAATTTTTAGGGCCTTCCTCTGACACCGCCTGGTATAGAGGTCCTGGATGGCAGGAAGATTGGCCCCAGTGGTGTACTGGGCCGTACGCACTACCCTCTGTAGTGGCTTGCGGTCGGAGGCCGAGCAGTTGCCATACCAGGTGGTGATGCAACCAGTCAGGATGCTCTCGATGGTGCAGCTGTAGACCTTTTTGAGGATCTGAGGACCCATGCCAAATCTTTTCAGTCTCCTGAGGGGGAATAGGCTTTGTCATGCCCTCTTCATGACTGTATTGGTGTGTTTGGACCATGATAGTTTGTTGGTGATGTGGACACCAAGGAACTTGAAGCTCTCAACCTGTTCCACTACAGCCCCGTCGATGAAAATGGGGGCATGCACAGACCTCTTTTTTTTCCCTGTAGTCCACAATCATCTCCTTTGTCTTGATCACGTTGAGGGAGAGGTTGTTATCCTGGCACCACACGGCCAGGTCTCTGACCTCCTCCCTATAGGCTGTCTCATCGTTGTCGGTGATCAGGCCTACCACTGTTGTGTCATCGGCAAACTTAATGATGGTGTTGGAGTCGTGCCTGGCCATGCAGTCATGGGTGAACAGGGAGTACAGGAGGGACTGAGCACGCACCCCTGAGGGGCCCCTGTGTTGAGGATCAGCGTGGCAGATGCGTTGTTACGTACCCTTACCACCTGGGGGCAGCCTGTCAGGAAGTCCAGGATCCAGTTGCAGAGGGAGGTGTTTAGTCCCAGGGTCCTTAGCTTAGTGATGAGCTTTGAGGGCACTATGGTGTTGAACGCTGAGCTGTAGTCAATGAATAGCATTCTCACGTAGGTGTTCCTCTTGTCCAGGTGGGAAAGGGCAGTGTGGCGTGCAATAGAGATTGTATCATCTTTGGATCTGTTGGGGCGGTATGCAAATTGGAGTGGGTCTAGGGTTTCTGGGATAATGATGTTGATGTGAGTCATGACCAGCCTTTCAAAGCACTTCATGGCTACAGACGTGAGTGCTACGGGTCGGTAGTCATTTAGGCAGGTTATCTTAGTGTTCTTGGGCACAGGGACTATGGTGGTCTGCTTGAAACATGTTGGTATTACAGACTCAGTCAGGGACATGTTGAAAATGTCAGTGAAGACACTTGCCAGTTGGTCAGAGCATGCTCGGAGTACACGTCCTGGTAATCCGTCTGGCCCTGCGGCCTTGTGAATGTTGACCTGCTTAAAAGTCTTACTCACATCGGCTATGGAGAGCGTGATCACATAGTCATCTGGAACAGCTGATGCTCTCATGCATGCTTCAGTGTTGCTTGCATCGAAGCAAGCATAGAAGTGATTTAGCTCATCTGGTAGCTTGTGTCACTGGGCTTCTCACGGCTGTGCTTCTCTTTGTATTCTGTAATAGTTTGCAAGCCCTGCCACATCTGACGAGCGTCAGAGCCGGTGTAGTACGATTCAATCTTAGTCCTGTATTGACTCTTTGCCTGTTTGATGGTTCGTCGTACATTACATTCATAACCTTACAGCAATGTGAAATGTCCAGATCCACCACAAAAGGTACAGTATGTACAATATGCCAATGAGTTCAAATTACGATGTAATACACAGCACTAGAGATGATATATAACTTGGTGCCCTAACATCAGCATTGACTTCCTCATTCATAAGCATTAGAGGTCAATGATCTGCTGCTCTTGTGGAAGTACACTGCCATCAAGTCCTATCGAGGGCCCACAGGCACACACATAGGAAGTGTTGACAGCTAGTAGGGCTTCAACAAAGTGGCTCTTGCGTTAGCTGCCCCAGGCTGTTCACATGGCAGACAGTTTAGAGCATACAGTAATTGGTTGAAACCAGGAAGGTGAAAGGTCATCATGAGAACTGGGGACAAGGGCTTCATCGGATCAGTGATTCCTCCATAAAGAACATAAAAATCTTTGATGTTGAAAATATAGTAAGTAAGACACTGGATCAGTACAACATAGTAATATAATAACCTATAAATAAAGTATATTTGTTATTAGATATCCAAAACAGAGGAAACATAAGGAAAGGGGAAAGTGTGAAACCGGTTTTACGTCATATGCCCTGTTTATTACAACAATGAGGTATTTGATTAAAAATATGATATTTAATATTTACTGAAACCTTTGTAAGAGTGAAACACTAATGTCCTCTTTGTTTGTTGAAATAATAAGAGTATGCAGTCTCAGTGTAGCAAGCCCATTCCAGAGGAAGTTGTGAGGAAGCGATAGCTGTAAAACGAACAAACACAGGAAGTCTAACGCACACCCTCCCACAGTCAGGGACCATTCGGACAGTAAACACAGTCGAATGGCTTGTTCTGTACTGTGGGTGAAACAGGAAGTGGTTTATAGGCCGGGAGTCTTGTGGGAGTCAGGAGACTTGAACACACCACACCCAATTAGCGGAGGAAAAAAGGGACAGCCTCAGCAATAGAAGACCACACCACTACCTTATCAGCATAAACTGATTACAGGACATAAACATTATAGTCCAACTGGGGATTGATGGCTTTCGCGTGAACCTGATAACCCTAGATTTAGATTAGTTTTTACACTTACATTAGTTTATCTCACAGATTAAGAGCGGTAAAGTAGGAGGAAATCTGCGTTGATCACCAGTGGCAATGTTCATAAAATGGAAGAGGTCACGTTTTTCATTTTGTTTTAAACCAGGTCACAAGACCGAGTCTATCAGATTAAAAAGACATGTGAGACAAATATACCCAACAAGAGATACTTTTTTGTCAGCCACACAAAACTTCACTTCAGATGGATCTTTTTTGAAGCTATGACATAAGAGAAAGCAAAACTTGAACTTGATTTGGAAATGAGACTGATTCCTCTTGACAAGCAAGTAGCGCTCTGTAAACACTTATATTTTATTCACTATATAAAGACATAATGACAGCCAGTTTCTCTCCTCACAGTTAGACAGAGGATCAAACAATTAACGGCACAAATTGGTTCACTGACTTGTGTCATTTGGAGCTGTTGCTCCGGGGCCATATGCGGATAACTTTGATGTGGCCAAAGTGGAAGACCTCATATTTCAAGCGCCGTGCAAGACATCCGAGTCAGCCTGTGGCCTGAGATGTAGGGCTCATAACTAAGAGGTCAGGAGTTCTAGTGCAGAGTATTGGCTCTCGGTTACCCTGTGATACTCTCTTTCTATACAGTGGGGGGAAAAAGTATTTAGTCAGCCACCAATTGTGCAAGTTCTCCCACTTAAAAAGATGAGAGAGGCCTGTAATTTTCATCATAGGTACACGTCAACTATGACAGACAAAATGAGGAAAAAAATTCCAGAAAATCACATTGTAGGATTTTTAATGAATTTATGGTGTAAAATAAGTATTTGGTCATTAACAAAAGTTTCTCAATACTTTGTTATATACCCTTTGTTGGCAATGACACAGGTCAAACGTTTTCTGTAAGTCTTCACAAGGTTTTCACACACTGTTGCTAGTATTTTGGCCCATTCCTCCATGCAGATCTCCTCTAGAGCAGTGATGTTTTGGGGCTGTCGCTGGGCAACACGGACTTTCAACTCCCTCCAAAGATTTTCTATGGGGTTGAGATCTGGAGACTGGCTAGGCCACTCCTGGACCTTGAAATGCTTCTTACGAAGCCACTCCTTCGTTGCCCGGGCGTTGTGTTTGGGATCATTGTCATGCTGAAAGACCCAGCCACGTTTCATCTTCAATGCCCTTGCTGATGGAAGGAGGTTTTCACTCAAAATCTCATGATACATGGCCCCATTCATTATTTCCTTTACACGGATCAGTTGTCCTGGTCCCTTTGCAGAAAAACAGCCCCAAAGCATGATGTTTCCACCCCAATGCTTCACAGTAGATATGGTGTTCTTTGGATGCAACTCAGCATTCTTTGTCCTCCAAACACGACGAGTTGAGTTTTAACCAAAAAGTTCTATTTTGGTTTCATCTGACTATATGACATTCTCCCAATCCTCTTCTGGATCATCCAAATGCACTCTAGCAAACTTCAGACGGGCCTGGACATGTACTGGCTTAAGCAGGGGGACACGTCTGGCACTGCAGGATTTGAGTCCCTGGCGGCGTAGTGTGTTACTGATGGTAGGCTTTGTTACTTTGGTCCCAGCTCTCTGCAGGTCATTCACTAGGTCCCCCGTGTGGTTCTGGGATTTTTGCTCACCGTTCTTGTGATCATTTTGACCCCACGGGGTGAGATCTTGCGTGGAGCCCCAGATCGAGGGAGATTATCAGTGGTCTTGTATGTCTTCCATTTCCTAATAATTGCTCCCACTGTTGATTTCTTCAAACCAAGCTGCTTACCTATTGCAGATTCAGTCTTCCCAGCCTGGTGCAGGTCTACAATTTTGTTTCTGGTGTCCTTTGACAGCTCTTTGGTCTTGGCCATAGTGGAGTTTGGAGTGTGACTGTTTGAGGTTGTGGACAGGTGTCTTTTATACTGATAACAAGTTCAAACAGGTGCCATTAATACAGGTAACGAGTGGAGGACAGAGGAGCCTCTTAAAGAAGAAGTTACAGGTCTGTGAGAACCAGAAATCTTGCTTGTTTGTAGGTGACCAAATACTTATTTTCCACCATAATTTGCAAATAAATTCATAAAAAATCCTACAATGTGATTTTCAGGATTTTTTCTCTCTCAATTTGTCTGTCATAGTTGACGTGTACCTATGATGAAAATTACAGGCCTCTCTCATCTTTTTAAGTGGGATAACTTGCACAATTGGTGGCTGACTAAATACTTTTTTTCCCCACTGTAGGTATGGCTGGCTAAAGCTGAATTCATAGTTCACAACCACAGAACTGCAATAGTATGTCAGCCCATTAGGACAAAAATAAGAGCCTCATTAAATTGACTCTTACGAGGCTCGGACATGGGCAGTAATGGTCCTGCGGACAATCGCGGCTGTTTTAACCTCTTTTCCCCATTCCTGCCGCTAGATTAGGGAAGAACAGATTCATCGACAGACCAGAGAAGCATGAACCTACACTATGGCGTCAGTAAACGTAGGTTTGGGCACACTTCATAGGGATCACCCTGCTGTAATCTTCCTGTCGTCCTCCTCTTCCTCTCTCCTTCTGCTCTTCCCTGGTCTGGAGTGACACCATGGGAAGTTGTGACATGTGCACCCTCTCTTCATTCTCATTGGTCCAATCCTCTTTTTTACTTACTGCGTTCTGATCTTTCCGACTCTGGAAGAAAGCAAAGTCTAGCATTGCTCCTATAAGTACCTCCTCTTCCATCCGTCTTGTTTTGGCAGTTTGGCGGAAACCTGCGCCATGTGGTGTCACCTGAAGGACGGGGTCAGAACTTGGTGACCTGGGGGTGATGACGTAGAATGAGAAGGATAAAATCGGATAAGCCCATCCAGTTATCCCGTATGCTACCAGGACTGGCTTAGCCTCCAATGGTGGAAGAAGCATCCAATTGGGTCACTGCCAGCGCTTGGATAATAGCGGGGCCCTGATTGGATGAACAGCGGTGGCTCAAAGAGGGTGGTTTTATTGGATGGCCACCTGTGAAAAGAGCCTCTCAGAGCCAAAGGATGAGCTGCGAGACTAGCCGCGGCACGTGTGAGTCAGTGCACTTGACCTGACTGAGAAATCTTGGAAAGTACAGGCACTGGGAAATATAAGTTCTAATGTTACACTAACACACCATCCTTGAATGTATCAAAAGTCTACTATGGACCTTTTGGTTGGGAATATGGGCAAACATACTGGTTAGTGTGTTCTGCATGTACACTAATGACGAGCAGCTACTCAGTTCATCAACCTAAACGACCATTACCTCAGTTCAAGTCAGTCAATCTCCACTGTTTTTACCATGGTAACAAACCGCACCTGCCTTGGTCAAAGCCAGTCTCTCAACACAGTGGATATAGATGAGGGTGTTCAAGGCAACAATCTTTTTGATTAGTGATGAGCTCCTCCAAGCGTGACAGGTGGTTGGGAACCTAACCTGCTTGTGTTACTCAGCAGAACTCAGCTGGGTCAGCCAGGCAGAAAGCAAAACCTCTAACGGGCTAACATTGCAGAACTAGCCTAGAAACAAAGGGTTCCTTTGGTAACCCACACACACACGTAACCCACACACACACACTGGATTTAACCTTAATCAGGGCTGAGGCAATTTCCATTTCAAATAAGTAATGCAAATGTAAAGATATTCTGTTACTGGTACTGCCTAACTTTATTTCCCTAGTAATTATGTTTTTTGGAGTGTCATTGAAAACACAATGAGGTTCCGTGTTGAAATAGTTGAAGTAGCTAATTACACTAAAGTACTGTAGGCCTAATGATCGGGGTTTGATATATATACACTAAGCATGTGATTAGGCCAATAGATGATACCAGACATTCAAACAGCTCTTGCCCTGGCATGGTGTAGTCTCCGTTTCTGTCACTACTACAATGTGTTGCCATAGGAGCTACACAAACAGTGTGTCCTTTCGTGTTGTCCAGGATTTCATGTAGGTATTTTGTATGGCACAGCTTCAAACAAACAAACTAGCAAGCAAAAAAATAAATAAACACACACACATTGGATTGCCCTTGACAGTCTGTGCCCACTGTTTAACTCTTTACCATAGAGACATTCACTCTAACCACCATAAAGTTGAAGTTAGCTTATGCACACATGCCCACACTGCCACACACACACAAACATGTGGTGGAAGGCCCTGCTGAATGAACAGACTGGAAGAAACATGAAGGACAAAAAGGACACAATAACAAACTTCTTCAATGTAACAAAATGCACCATTCAAGTGAACCTCACAACTCCAGTTAGAGTTAGATGCTCCTTCGTCCTTGTACAGACCTATCTACAGACACTGTAGTGAATGCAATGCATTTCTTTTGATTACATATGATGGTTATTACTTCAACTAAAGGCAGAGCAACATATATTGCATAACTCCACATTGTTTCCATGGTTGGCGAGTGAAAGTGAGATAAACAAGTTCCTCTCCTATGAACTGTTTTGAACAAAGTTCAGAAGAGTATACTGCCACCATGAGGATGGTGGTGGAATTGCACCACCAGAATCAGATTTGACTGAACAAGCACTGTACAAACCTACTCCATCCGATCAGAGGATGCATTTTTTTTTTGCCTAAGTCAGTTGCTACGAAAAGCAGACGTGATATAAACGATAGGGAAGCATTAGAACCACACAATATTGTGCCATATCCTCGGGAAAACACAATGACACATTGAATAAACAACACTCTAGCTTGTGCCACTTTCCAGTGCTTGTCCCTATTCACAATTCTGATGTGCGAGTCTATTTTTCTAAGAGTTCATTTTCTCTGCAGACACCCATCCACCCAAAGGTTTCAGTAGAGTACACAGCACACCATGTTCTAGTTATGTTCTCTCCCACCACAAACAAAAGGAAAACCGCAATACCACTTTCACACTTACAGTAAACGTGATCTTGCACACCTTTTTTTCACATGGCTCATTGCACTGTTACGCCTGCATCAATAACCACCAATTATTTTCACAAATGTCTTGAGATGGAATATGATAGGGTGCTATGCTAAGTATAAGACACTGACAAAATGACTAGAATGGTAGGGGCCATAATAGCGTTCAACAAGGACTAACCTATACACGGTTCAAACACAAGGTTGCGGACGAAGAAATAAGTTTGCCCCATTGTAAAAACCGGCTTGTTGTGAAAAGGGGTGCCAATCCTATGGCCACAGGCCACTCCACTCCATAAGGCTGACATTCTCACAGGCAGTTAAAATGTAGGGGCTGTCAAGAGCTGTAAATTGTCGCCTGCTTAGCCAGCCATGACCAGACAGTAGAATCCTCTCTGGTTACGTCCCATGGCCCTGATTCATGCGGGAGCCGCATGGCTCGATTCCAGAAAGTGGGATACCCATGGAAGGCGTGTGGTGAACAAGTCCAGGGTCATGTTCATTGGAGACAAGCAACAAAAATATTTTGCAACGGAAAACTAAAATGACTGTTGCTCTCGACACAGGTAGTGCCTCCCTATTTCAGAATGTTTTCTTCTGTTTGGTGCCAAATGAACGCAACCTTGTTTTGAAGGAGTATTCTGTGATTTTGTTGACCAACTCTTCAGAATCAGTCAAGAGGTTGTTTGTTTACATGTCCTCGTTTATCTAGGTTAAATATCAATTGTGTAATAATGTAATCAAATAGAATCTCTATTAAAATGTACAATAAAGTGATGAAAATGAATTGGTGACATTTAATCATAAACTCAATAATGGCATTATTTCCCTCTATCAAGAGAGTTACATGTCAAAAATGAGAACAGTTTAATCCCCAGCAGTATTATAATGGCACTACCAACTCAGTTGAGATCATAGGGTGAGTTTTACGTAAGAATAACATTTTCACCATTGCATGCACAGAGCCCCTGGAAAAGCCGTGTTTCACCCTTAAACATGTTTTAGAAATACCCATGCCGCATAGTGTACAGAACAAAACTGTGCATGGGCCCCGCATGTACAGTATACCGTCTTCCCTCAGGAAGAAAAACACATTGCACAATGAAGGAGTCATCCGGCAAGAAGAGCAGGTGAGGTATGCAGGTCTGTAAACAGAACTCATGGTGGTGTGACCGACCAACAGAGGAGCACCGTCGCCTCCACTCCTTCTTTGTACAGTGGGGAGAACAAGTATTTGATACACTGCCGATTTTGCAGGTTTTCCTACTTACAAAGCATGTAGAGGTCTGTAATTTTTATCATAGGTACACTTCAACTGTGAGAGACGGAATCTAAAACAAAAATCCAGAAAATCACATTGTATGATTTTTAAGTAATTAATTTGCATTTTATTGCATGACATAAGTATTTGATCACCTACCAACCAGTAAGAATTCCGGCTCTCACAGACCTGTTAGTTTTTCTTTAAGAAACCCTCCTGTTCTCCACTCATTACCTGTATTAACTGCACCTGTTTGAACTCGTTACCTGTATAAAAGACACCTGTCCACACACTCAATCAAACAGACTCCAACCTCTCCACAATGGCCAAGACCAGAGAGCTGTGTAAGGACATCAGGGATAAAATTGTAGACCTGCACAAGGCTGGGATGGGCTACAGGACAATAGGCAAGCAGCTTGGTGAGAAGGCAACAACTGTTGGCGCAATTATTAGAAAATGGAAGAAGTTCAAGATGACGGTCAATCACCCTCGGTCTGGGGCTCCATGCAAGATCTCACCTCGTGGGGCATCAATGATCATGAGGAAGGTGAGGGATCAGCCCAGAACTACACGGCAGGACCTGGTCAATGACCTGAAGAGAGCTGGGACCACAGTCTCAAAGAAAACCATTAGTAACACACTACGCCATCATGGATTAAAATCCTGCAGCGCACGCAAGGTCCCCCTGCTCAAGCCAGTGCATGTCCAGGCCCGTCTGAAGTTTGCCAATGACCATCTGGATGATCCAGAGGAGGAATGGGAGAAGGTCATGTGGTCTGATGAGACAAAAATAGAGCTTTTTGGTCCAAACTCCACTCGCCGTATTTGGAGGAAGAAGAAGGATGAGTACAACCCCAAGAACACCATCCCAACCGTGAAGCATGGAGGTGGAAACATCATTCTTTGGGGATGCTTTTCTGCAAAGGGGACAGGACGACTGCACCGTATTGAGGGGAGGATGGATGGGGCCATGTATCGCGAGATCTTGGCCAACAACCTCCTTCCCTCAGTAAGAGCATTGAAGATGGGTCGTGGCTGGGTCTTCCAGCATGACAACGACCCGAATCACACAGCCAGGGCAACTAAGGAGTGGCTCCGTAAGAAGCATCTCAAGGTCCTGGAGTGGCCTAGCCAGTCTCCAGACCTGAACCCAATAGAAAATCTTTGGAGGGAGCTGAAAGTCCGTATTGCCAAGCGACAGCCCCGAAACCTGAAGGATCTGGAGAAGGTCTGTATGGAGGAGTGGGCCAAAATCCCTGCTGCAGTGTGTGCAAACCTGGTCAAGACCTACAGGAAACGTATGATCTCTGTAATTGCAAACAAAGGTTTCTGTACCAAATATTAAGTTCTGCTTTTCTGATGTATCAAATACTTATGTCATGCAATAAAATGCAAATGACTTACTTAAAAATCATACAATGTGATTTTCTGGATTTTTGTTTTAGATTCCGTCTCTCACAGTTGAAGTGTACCTATGATAAAAATTACAGACCTCTACATGCTTTGTAAGTAGGAAAACCTGCAAAATCGGCAGTGTATCAAATACTTGTTCTCCCCACTGTATATGACAGAGGTCACGTTTTTCATTTTGTTTTAAACCAGGTCACAAGACCGAGTCTATCAGATTAAAAAGACATGTGAGCCAAACGAATGCAATGCATTTCTTTTGATTACATATGATGGTTATTACTTCAACTAAAGGCAGAGCAACATATATTGCATAACTCCACATTGTTTCCATGGTTGGCGAGTGAAAGTGAGATAAACAAGTTCCTCTCCTATGAACTGTTTTGAACAAAGTTCAGAAGAGTATACTGCCACCATGAGGATGGTGGTGGAATTGCACCACCAGAATCAGATTTTACTGAACAAGCACTGTACAAACCTACTCCATCCGATCAGAGGATGCATTTTTTTTTGCCTAAGTCAGTTGCTACGAAAAGCAGACGTGATATAAACGATAGGGAAGCATTAGAACCACACAATATTGTGCCATATCCTCGGGAAAACACAATGACACATTGAATAAACAACACTCTAGCTTGTGCCACTTTCCAGTGCTTGTCCCTATTCACAATTCTGATGTGCGAGTCTATTTTTCTAAGAGTTCATTTTCTCTGCAGACACCCATCCACCCAAAGGTTTCAGTAGAGTACACAGCACACCATGTTCTAGTTATGTTCTCTCCCACCACAAACAAACGGAAAACCGCAATACCACTTTCACACTTACAGTAAACGTGATCTTGCACACCTTTTTTTCACATGCCTCCTTGCACTGTTACGCCTGCATCAATAACCACCAATTATTTTCACAAATGTCTTGAGATGGAATATGATAGGGTGCTATGCTAAGTATAAGACACTGACAAAATGACTAGAATGGTAGGGGCCATAATAGCGTTCAACAAGGACTAACCTATACACGGTTCAAACACAAGGTTGCGGACGAAGAAATAAGTTTGCCCCATTGTAAAAACCGGCTTGTTGTGAAAAGGGGTGCCAATCCTATGGCCACAGGCCACTCCACTCCATAAGGCTGACATTCTCGCAGGCAGTTAAAATGTAGGGGCTGTCAAGAGCTGTAAATTGTCGCCTGCTTAGCCAGCCATGACCAGACAGTAGAATCCTCTCTGGTTACGTCCCATGGCCCTGATTCATGCGGGAGCCGCATGGCTCGATTCCAGAAAGTGGGATACCCATGGAAGGCGTGTGGTGAACAAGTCCAGGGTCATGTTCATTGGAGACAAGCAACAAAAATATTTTGCAACGGAAAACTAAAATGACTGTTGCTCTCGACACAGGTAGTGCCTCCCTATTTCAGGATGTTTTCTTCTGTTTGGTGCCAAATGAACGCAACCTTGTTTTGAAGGAGTATTCTGTGATTTTGTTGACCAACTCTTCAGAATCAGTCAAGAGGTTGTTTGTTTACATGTCCTCGATTATCTAGGTTAAATATCAATTGTGTAATAATGTAATCAAATATAATCTCTATTAAAATGTACAATAAAGTGATGAAAATGAATTGGTGACATTTAATCATAAACTCAATAATGGCATTATTTCCCTCTATCAAGAGAGTTACATGTCAAAAATGAGAACAGTTTAATCCCCAGCAGTATTATAATGGCACTACCAACTCAGTTGAGATCATAGGGCGAGTTTTACGTAAGAATAACATTTTCACCATTGCATGCACAGAGCCCCTGGAAAAGCCATGTTTCACCCTTAAACATGTTTTAGAAATACCCATGCCGCATAGTGTACAGAACAAAACTGTGCATGGGCCCCGCATGTACAGTATACCGTCTTCCCTCAGGAAGAAAAACACATTGCACAATGAAGGAGTCATCCGGCAAGAAGAGCAGGTGAGGTATGCAGGTCTGTAAACAGAACTCATGGTGGTGTGACCGACCAACAGAGGAGCACCGTCGCCTCCACTCCTTCTTTGTACAGTGGGGAGAACAAGTATTTGATACACTGCCGATTTTGCAGGTTTTCCTACTTACAAAGCATGTAGAGGTCTGTAATTTTTATCATAGGTACACTTCAACTGTGAGAGACGGAATCTAAAACAAAAATCCAGAAAATCACATTGTATGATTTTTAAGTAATTAATTTGCATTTTATTGCATGACATAAGTATTTGATCACCTACCAACCAGTAAGAATTCCGGCTCTCACAGACCTGTTAGTTTTTCTTTAAGAAACCCTCCTGTTCTCCACTCATTACCTGTATTAACTGCACCTGTTTGAACTCGTTACCTGTATAAAAGACACCTGTCCACACACTCAATCAAACAGACTCCAACCTCTCCACAATGGCCAAGACCAGAGAGCTGTGTAAGGACATCAGGGATAAAATTGTAGACCTGCACAAGGCTGGGATGGGCTACAGGACAATAGGCAAGCAGCTTGGTGAGAAGGCAACAACTGTTGGCGCAATTATTAGAAAATGGAAGAAGTTCAAGATGACGGTCAATCACCCTCGGTCTGGGGCTCCATGCAAGATCTCACCTCGTGGGGCATCAATGATCATGAGGAAGGTGAGGGATCAGCCCAGAACTACACGGCAGGACCTGGTCAATGACCTGAAGAGAGCTGGGACCACAGTCTCAAAGAAAACCATTAGTAACACACTACGCCATCATGGATTAAAATCCTGCAGCGCACGCAAGGTCCCCCTGCTCAAGCCAGTGCATGTCCAGGCCCGTCTGAAGTTTGCCAATGACCATCTGGATGATCCAGAGGAGGAATGGGAAAAGGTCATGTGGTCTGATGAGACAAAAATAGAGCTTTTGGTCCAAACTCCACTCGCCGTATTTGGAGGAAGAAGAAGGATGAGTACAACCCCAAGAACACCATCCCAACCGTGAAGCATGGAGGTGGAAACATCATTCTTTGGGGATGCTTTTCTGCAAAGGGGACAGGACGACTGCACCGTATTGAGGGGAGGATGGATGGGGCCATGTATCGCGAGATCTTGGCCAACAACCTCCTTCCCTCAGTAAGAGCATTGAAGATGGGTCGTGGCTGGGTCTTCCAGCATGACAACGACCCGAAACACACAGCCAGGGCAACTAAGGAGTGGCTCCGTAAGAAGCATCTCAAGGTCCTGGAGTGGCCTAGCCAGTCTCCAGACCTGAACCCAATAGAAAATCTTTGGAGGGAGCTGAAAGTCCGTATTGCCAAGCGACAGCCCCGAAACCTGAAGGATCTGGAGAAGGTCTGTATGGAGGAGTGGGCCAAAATCCCTGCTGCAGTGTGTGCAAACCTGGTCAAGACCTACAGGAAACGTATGATCTCTGTAATTGCAAACAAAGGTTTCTGTACCAAATATTAAGTTCTGCTTTTCTGATGTATCAAATACTTATGTCATGCAATAAAATGCAAATGACTTACTTAAAAATCATACAATGTGATTTTCTGGATTTTTGTTTTAGATTCCGTCTCTCACAGTTGAAGTGTACCTATGATAAAAATTACAGACCTCTACATGCTTTGTAAGTAGGAAAACCTGCAAAATCGGCAGTGTATCAAATACTTGTTCTCCCCACTGTATATGACAGAGGTCACGTTTTTCATTTTGTTTTAAACCAGGTCACAAGACCGAGTCTATCAGATTAAAAAGACATGTGAGCCAAACGAATGCAATGCATTTCTTTTGATTACATATGATGGTTATTACTTCAACTAAAGGCAGAGCAACATATATTGCATAACTCCACATTGTTTCCATGGTTGGCGAGTGAAAGTGAGATAAACAAGTTCCTCTCCTATGAACTGTTTTGAACAAAGTTCAGAAGAGTATACTGCCACCATGAGGATGGTGGTGGAATTGCACCACCAGAATCAGATTTTACTGAACAAGCACTGTACAAACCTACTCCATCCGATCAGAGGATGCATTTTTTTGCCTAAGTCAGTTGCTACGAAAAGCAGACGTGATATAAACGATAGGGAAGCATTAGAACCACACAATATTGTGCCATATCCTCGGGAAAACACAATGACACATTGAATAAACAACACTCTAGCTTGTGCCACTTTCCAGTGCTTGTCCCTATTCACAATTCTGATGTGCGAGTCTATTTTTCTAAGAGTTCATTTTCTCTGCAGACACCCATCCACCCAAAGGTTTCAGTAGAGTACACAGCACACCATGTTCTAGTTATGTTCTCTCCCACCACAAACAAAGGAAAACCGCAATACCACTTT
Organism: Coregonus clupeaformis; assembly: GCF_020615455.1. Taxonomy (NCBI): domain Eukaryota; kingdom Metazoa; phylum Chordata; class Actinopteri; order Salmoniformes; family Salmonidae; genus Coregonus; species Coregonus clupeaformis. The sequence continues at coordinate 34,722,155 of NC_059199.1, forward strand.
CACACTTACAGTAAACGTGATCTTGCACACCTTTTTTTCACATGCCTCCTTGCACTGTTACGCCTGCATCAATAACCACCAATTATTTTCACAAATGTCTTGAGATGGAATATGATAGGGTGCTATGCTAAGTATAAGACACTGACAAAATGACTAGAATGGTAGGGGCCATAATAGCGTTCAACAAGGACTAACCTATACACGGTTCAAACACAAGGTTGCGGACGAAGAAATAAGTTTGCCCCATTGTAAAAACCGGCTTGTTGTGAAAAGGGGTGCCAATCCTATGGCCACAGGCCACTCCACTCCATAAGGCTGACATTCTCGCAGGCAGTTAAAATGTAGGGGCTGTCAAGAGCTGTAAATTGTCGCCTGCTTAGCCAGCCATGACCAGACAGTAGAATCCTCTCTGGTTACGTCCCATGGCCCTGATTCATGCGGGAGCCGCATGGCTCGATTCCAGAAAGTGGGATACCCATGGAAGGCGTGTGGTGAACAAGTCCAGGGTCATGTTCATTGGAGACAAGCAACAAAAATATTTTGCAACGGAAAACTAAAATGACTGTTGCTCTCGACACAGGTAGTGCCTCCCTATTTCAGGATGTTTTCTTCTGTTTGGTGCCAAATGAACGCAACCTTGTTTTGAAGGAGTATTCTGTGATTTTGTTGACCAACTCTTCAGAATCAGTCAAGAGGTTGTTTGTTTACATGTCCTCGTTTATCTAGGTTAAATATCAATTGTGTAATAATGTAATCAAATAGAATCTCTATTAAAATGTACAATAAAGTGATGAAAATGAATTGGTGACATTTAATCATAAACTCAATAATGGCATTATTTCCCTCTATCAAGAGAGTTACATGTCAAAAATGAGAACAGTTTAATCCCCAGCAGTATTATAATGGCACTACCAACTCAGTTGAGATCATAGGGTGAGTTTTACGTAAGAATAACATTTTCACCATTGCATGCACAGAGCCCCTGGAAAAGCCGTGTTTCACCCTTAAACATGTTTTAGAAATACCCATGCCGCATAGTGTACAGAACAAAACTGTGCATGGGCCCCGCATGTACAGTATACCGTCTTCCCTCAGGAAGAAAAACACATTGCACAATGAAGGAGTCATCCGGCAAGAAGAGCAGGTGAGGTATGCAGGTCTGTAAACAGAACTCATGGTGGTGTGACCGACCAACAGAGGAGCACCGTCGCCTCCACTCCTTCTTTGTACAGTGGGGAGAACAAGTATTTGATACACTGCCGATTTTGCAGGTTTTCCTACTTACAAAGCATGTAGAGGTCTGTAATTTTTATCATAGGTACACTTCAACTGTGAGAGACGGAATCTAAAACAAAAATCCAGAAAATCACATTGTATGATTTTTAAGTAATTAATTTGCATTTTATTGCATGACATAAGTATTTGATCACCTACCAACCAGTAAGAATTCCGGCTCTCACAGACCTGTTAGTTTTTCTTTAAGAAACCCTCCTGTTCTCCACTCATTACCTGTATTAACTGCACCTGTTTGAACTCGTTACCTGTATAAAAGACACCTGTCCACACACTCAATCAAACAGACTCCAACCTCTCCACAATGGCCAAGACCAGAGAGCTGTGTAAGGACATCAGGGATAAAATTGTAGACCTGCACAAGGCTGGGATGGGCTACAGGACAATAGGCAAGCAGCTTGGTGAGAAGGCAACAACTGTTGGCGCAATTATTAGAAAATGGAAGAAGTTCAAGATGACGGTCAATCACCCTCGGTCTGGGGCTCCATGCAAGATCTCACCTCGTGGGGCATCAATGATCATGAGGAAGGTGAGGGATCAGCCCAGAACTACACGGCAGGACCTGGTCAATGACCTGAAGAGAGCTGGGACCACAGTCTCAAAGAAAACCATTAGTAACACACTACGCCATCATGGATTAAAATCCTGCAGCGCACGCAAGGTCCCCCTGCTCAAGCCAGTGCATGTCCAGGCCCGTCTGAAGTTTGCCAATGACCATCTGGATGATCCAGAGGAGGAATGGGAGAAGGTCATGTGGTCTGATGAGACAAAAATAGAGCTTTTTGGTCCAAACTCCACTCGCCGTATTTGGAGGAAGAAGAAGGATGAGTACAACCCCAAGAACACCATCCCAACCGTGAAGCATGGAGGTGGAAACATCATTCTTTGGGGATGCTTTTCTGCAAAGGGGACAGGACGACTGCACCGTATTGAGGGGAGGATGGATGGGGCCATGTATCGCGAGATCTTGGCCAACAACCTCCTTCCCTCAGTAAGAGCATTGAAGATGGGTCGTGGCTGGGTCTTCCAGCATGACAACGACCCGAATCACACAGCCAGGGCAACTAAGGAGTGGCTCCGTAAGAAGCATCTCAAGGTCCTGGAGTGGCCTAGCCAGTCTCCAGACCTGAACCCAATAGAAAATCTTTGGAGGGAGCTGAAAGTCCGTATTGCCAGCGACAGCCCCGAAACCTGAAGGATCTGGAGAAGGTCTGTATGGAGGAGTGGGCCAAAATCCCTGCTGCAGTGTGTGCAAACCTGGTCAAGACCTACAGGAAACGTATGATCTCTGTAATTGCAAACAAAGGTTTCTGTACCAAATATTAAGTTCTGCTTTTCTGATGTATCAAATACTTATGTCATGCAATAAAATGCAAATGACTTACTTAAAAAATCATACAATGTGATTTTCTGGATTTTTGTTTTAGATTCCGTCTCTCACAGTTGAAGTGTACCTATGATAAAAATTACAGACCTCTACATGCTTTGTAAGTAGGAAAACCTGCAAAATCGGCAGTGTATCAAATACTTGTTCTCCCCACTGTATATGACAGAGGTCACGTTTTTCATTTTGTTTTAAACCAGGTCACAAGACCGAGTCTATCAGATTAAAAAGACATGTGAGCCAAACGAATGCAATGCATTTCTTTTGATTACATATGATGGTTATTACTTCAACTAAAGGCAGAGCAACATATATTGCATAACTCCACATTGTTTCCATGGTTGGCGAGTGAAAGTGAGATAAACAAGTTCCTCTCCTATGAACTGTTTTGAACAAAGTTCAGAAGAGTATACTGCCACCATGAGGATGGTGGTGGAATTGCACCACCAGAATCAGATTTTACTGAACAAGCACTGTACAAACCTACTCCATCCGATCAGAGGATGCATTTTTTTTTGCCTAAGTCAGTTGCTACGAAAAGCAGACGTGATATAAACGATAGGGAAGCATTAGAACCACACAATATTGTGCCATATCCTCGGGAAAACACAATGACACATTGAATAAACAACACTCTAGCTTGTGCCACTTTCCAGTGCTTGTCCCTATTCACAATTCTGATGTGAGAGTCTATTTTTCTAAGAGTTCATTTTCTCTGCAGACACCCATCCACCCAAAGGTTTCAGTAGAGTACACAGCACACCATGTTCTAGTTATGTTCTCTCCCACCACAAACAAACGGAAAACCGCAATACCACTTTCACACTTACAGTAAACGTGATCTTGCACACCTTTTTTTCACATGCCTCCTTGCACTGTTACGCCTGCATCAATAACCACCAATTATTTTCACAAATGTCTTGAGATGGAATATGATAGGGTGCTATGCTAAGTATAAGACACTGACAAAATGACTAGAATGGTAGGGGCCATAATAGCGTTCAACAAGGACTAACCTATACACGGTTCAAACACAAGGTTGCGGACGAAGAAATAAGTTTGCCCCATTGTAAAAACAGGCTTGTTGTGAAAAGGGGTACCAATCCTATGGCCACAGGCCACTCCACTCCATAAGGCTGACATTCTCGCAGGCAGTTAAAATGTAGGGGCTGTCAAGAGCTGTAAATTGTCACCTGCTTAGCCAGCCATGACCAGACAGTAGAATCCTCTCTGGTTACGTCCCATGGCCCTGATTCATGCGGGAGCCGCATGGCTCGATTCCAGAAAGTGGGATACCCATGGAAGGCGTGTGGTGAACAAGTCCAGGGTCATGTTCATTGGAGACAAGCAACAAAAATATTTTGCAACGGAAAACTAAAATGACTGTTGCTCTCGACACAGGTAGTGCCTCCCTATTTCAGGATGTTTTCTTCTGTTTGGTGCCAAATGAACGCAACCTTGTTTTGAAGGAGTATTCTGTGATTTTGTTGACCAACTCTTCAGAATCAGTCAAGAGGTTGTTTGTTTACATGTCCTCGATTATCTAGGTTAAATATCAATTGTGTAATAATGTAATCAAATAGAATCTCTATTAAAATGTACAATAAAGTAATGAAAATGAATTGGTGACATTTAATCATAAACTCAATAATGGCATTATTTCCCTCTATCAAGAGAGTTACATGTCAAAAATGAGAACAGTTTAATCCCCAGCAGTATTATAATGGCACTACCAACTCAGTTGAGATCATAGGGTGAGTTTTACGTAAGAATAACATTTTCACCATTGCATACACAGAGCCCCTGGAAAAGCCGTGTTTCACCCTTAAACATGTTTTAGAAATACCCATGCCTCATAGTGTACAAAACAAAACTGTGCATGGGCCCCGCATGTACAGTATACCGTCTTCCCTCAGGAAGAAAAACACATTGCACAATGAAGGAGTCATCCGGCAAGAAGAGCAGGTGAGGTATGCATGTCTGTAAACAGAACTCATGGTGGTGTGACCGACCAACAGAGGAGCACCGTCGCCTCCACTCCTTCTTTGTACAGTGGGGAGAACAAGTATTTGATACACTGCCGATTTTGCAGGTTTTCCTACTTAGAAAGCATGTAGAGGTCTGTAATTTTTATCATAGGTACACTTTAACTGTGAGAGACGGAATCTAAAACAAACATCCAGAAAATCACATTGTAGGATTTTTTATGAATTTATTTGCAAATTATGGTGGAAAATAAGTATTTGGTCAATAACAAAAGTTTCTCAATACTTTGTTATATACCCTTTGTTGGCAATGACACAGGTCAAACGTTTTCTGTAAGTCTTCACAAGGTTTTCACACACTGTTGCTAGTATTTTGGCCCATTCCTCCATGCAGATCTCCTCTAGATCAGTGATGTTTTGGGGTTGTCGCTGGGCAACACAGACTTTCAACTCCCTCCAAAGATTTTCTATGGGGTTGAGATCTGGAAACTGGCTAGGCCACTCCAGGACCTTGAAATGCTTCTTACGAAGCCACTCCTTCGTTGCCCGGGCGGTGTGTTTGGGATCATTGTCATGCTGAAAGACCCAGCCACGTTTCATCTTCAATGCCCTTGCTGATGGAAGGAGGTTTTCACTCAAAATCTCACGATACATGGCCTCATTCATTCTTTCCTTTACACGGATCAGTCGTCCTGGTCCCTTTGCAGAAAAACAGCCCCAAAGCATGATGTTTCCACCCCCATGCTTCACAGTAGGTATGGTGTTCTTTGGATGCAACTCAGAATTCTTTGTCCTCCAAACACGACGAGTTGAGTTTTACCAAAAAGTTATATTTTGGTTTCATCTGACCATATGACATTCTCCCAATCCTCTTCTGGATCATCCAAATGCACTCTAGCAAACTTCAGACGGGCCTGGACATGTACTGGCTTAAGCAGGGGGACACGTCTGGCACTGCAGGATTTGAGTCCCTGGCGGCGTAGTGTGTTACTGATGGTAGGCTTTGTTACTGTAAGTCGCTCTGGATAAGAGCGTCTGCTAAATGACTAAAATGTAAATGTAAATGTTACTTTGGTCCCAGCTCTCTGCAGGTCATTCACTAGGTCCCCCCGTTTGGTTCTGGGATTTTTGCTCACCGTTCTTGTGATCATTTTGACCCCACGGGGTGAGATCTTGCGTGGAGCCCCAGATCGAGGGAGATTATCAGTGGTCTTGTATGTCTTCCATTTCCTAATAATTGCTCCCACTGTTGATTTCTTCAAACCAAGCTGCTTACCTATTGCAGATTCAGTCTTCCCAGCCTGGTGCAGGTCTACAATTTTGTTTCTGGTGTCCTTTGACAGCTCTTTGGTCTTGGCCATAGTGGAGTTTGGAGTGTGACTGTTTGAGGTTGTGGACAGGTGTCTTTTATACTGATAACAAGTTCAAACAGGTGCCATTAATACAGGTAACGAGTGGAGGACAGAGGAGCCTCTTAAAGAAGAAGTTACAGGTCTGTGAGAGCCAGAAATCTTGCTTGTTTGTAGGTGACCAAATACTTATTTTCCACCATAATTTGCAAATAAATTCATAAAAAATCCTACAATGTGATTTTCAGGAGAAAAAAAATCTCAATTTGTCTGTCATAGTTGACGTGTACCTATGATGAAAATTACAGGCCTCTCTCATCTTTTTAAGTGGGAGAACTTGCACAATTTGTGGCTGACTAAATACTTTTTTCCCCCATTGTATCTGTGTATGCAAAGGTGAACATTTGCTACATGCTTATGATGTGAAAGTCATCCTACACTGAACAAAAATATAAACTCAACATGCAACAATTTCAAAGACGTAACCGTAAAATATATATGTATTTCACTTTATTATTTTCCCCTAAGCCTACCACCTCTCCCCTAATTGGTGTTTACTCCAAAGATTTGACTTTGTTACAGTTCATATAAGAAAATCAGTCAATTGATAAATTCATTAGGCCCTAATCTATGGATTTCACATGACTGGGAATACAGATATGCATCTGTTGGTCACAGATACCTTGTGCAGCACGACACATCTACTTCGCATAGAGTTGATCAGGCTGTTGATTGTGGCCTGTAGAATGTTGTCCCACTCTTTTTCAATGGCTGTGCAAAGTTGCTGGATATTGGCGGGAACTGGAACATGCTGTCGTACACGTCGATCCAGGGCATCCCAAACATGCTCAATGGGTGACATGTCTGGTGAGTATGCAGGCCATGGAAGAACTGGGACATTTTCAGCTTCCAGGAATTGTGTATAGATCCTTGCGACATGGGGCCGTGCATTATCATGCTGAAACATGAGGTGATGGCCGCGGATGAATGGCATGACAATGGGCCTCAGGATCTCGCCACGGTATCTGTGCATTAAAATTGCAATTGTGTTCGTTGTCCGTACCATAAGCCCACCGCCACCATGGGGCACTCTGTTCACAACGTTGACATCAGAAAACCGCTAGCCCACACGACGCCATACACGCTGTCTGCCATCTGCCCGGTACAGTTGAAATTGTGATTCAGACATGAAAAGCACACTTCTCCAGCCTGACAGTGGCCATTGAAGGTGAGCAGTAGCCCATTGAAGTCGGTTACGTTTATATTTTTGTTCAGTATATAACATTACTCACTTTAGGCTGCGCTTTTCAGAAGATGTGACACTAGATAACTTGAACTGAAGGCCAAATAGACTGCAGTAACTATTACTTTGGAGGAACTGTACGCCTTACCTCAGGCTAAACCACAAAACCATAGGCAATACAATGCAAGGCAAACAAAGTTGACCTGATATGAAGCTACTTAAAGGGATACTTTGGGATTTTGGCAATGAGGCCCTTAACCTACTTCCCCAGAGTCAGATGAACTTGTGGATACCATTTGTATGTCTCTGTATGAAGGAATTTAGAGGTAGTTTCGCGAGCCAATGCTAAATAGCATTAGCACAATGACTGGAAGTCTATGGGTAGGTATCTGCTAGCTAGCAGCTACTAGCAGATACCCATTGACTTCTAGTCATTGCGCTAAAGGTAGTTAGCATTGGCTCGCAAAACTACCTCTAAATTCCTTCATACAGAGACATGAAAATGGTATCCACTAGTTCATCTGACTCTGGGGAAGTAGATTAAGGGCCTCATTGCCAAGTAACCCTTTAAACAGCAGCCAGGGGCTATGCAGTGGGGTTACACACACAAGCGGTTGATTTGTTGCACACAGCCTATGCTGACTACACAGTCTGCTGTTCCTAAAAAGGAACTAACCCCAGGACTAGGTCCCGACACAGTAGCAATGGGTATCATTTCCCTTAGCAACTACATGAAAACATACACTGAGTATACATTAAGAACAACTGCTCTTTCCATGACAGACTGACCAGGGGAAATTTAAGATCCCTTATTGATGTCACTTGTTAAATCCACTTCAAATCAGTGTAGATGAAGGGGAGGAGACAGGTTAAAGAAGGATTTTTAAGCCTTGAGACAGGGATTGTGCATGTGTGCCATTCAGAGGGTGAATGGGCAAGACAAAAAATTTAAGTGCCTTTGAACGAGCTATGGTAGTAGATGCCAGGCGCAACGGTTTGTGAACATCAACATTTTAGTCATTTAGCAGACACTCTTATCCAGAGCGACTTACAGTTAGTGAGTGCATACATTTTCATACTGGCCCCCATTGGGAAACGAACCCACAAACCTGGCGTTGCAAGCGCCATGCTCTACCAACTGAGCTACTGGGTTTTTCCTCGCTCAACAGTTTCCCGTGTGTATCAAGAATGGTCCACCACCAAAAGGAAATCCAGCCAACTTGATAAAACTGTGGGAAGCATTGGAGTCAACATGGGCCAGCATCCCTGTGGAACGCTTTTGACACCTTGTAGAGTCCATGCCCCAACGAATTGAGGCTGTTTTGAGGGCAAAAAGGGGTGGGGGGATGGGTGCAAGTCAATATTAGGAAGGTGTTCCCAATGTTTGGTATACTCAGTGTATTTCCCCATTTTCAACATGGAGAAGCCCCGGACCCAGGTCACCCCTAGACCCTTGTTTAGCTATGCTCTAATGAGGGAACTGCAGAGGGAATGCTTACATTGCAGATACAACCATGTCAACATGTAAGGCAACACTTTTGCATACATGCACATTTTGCATAAGTGCACGACGTGACAAGTGCTGTGGCTTAAAAGCAAATACCAAAGAATAACTTTGGCATTTGGTATACCTCCTTGACTTACACCAGCAGCAGAGGAGAGGGAGTTCACCTGCTGTAGGCTAGTCTGGATCAGGTCAAGCAGGTTGTGTGAGGATGATAATGAATCACCCAAGGACTTAGCCCACTTGTCTGTCTGCAGAGGATTAACTGAGCACTAAACAGACATTGTGCACAGTGTTCATAACACACTTTTTCATAATAATAATAATAATTTTTATTTGGGGGGTGCTTATATTTGTCCTGTTACTCACAAGTGTGTAATGGAAATGTGTTTTATGCATATCCCAACTCGCCGAGACACTCGCAGGGAGTTGGGTCACAGCCAGGGTCACTATTGTCTAGCGGCCCTGGAGCAATTAGGGTCAAGCGCCTTGTTCAAGGGCACAGCGACAGATTCTTCACCTTGTCAGCTTTGGGATTTGAACTAGCGACCTTTCAATTACTGGCCCAACGCTTTAACCTTGAGGCTACCTGCAACCACGTTTATTGATGTTGTTTATATATAGAATTTCTCAAAATCCAATGGTTAAAGAGCATAAGACTTTACAAGGCTGATATTCTGAGTTTAAAAAAAAGCTTTTCAAAGCTAGTCAGATTAGGCTTGCATTTCAAGGGTTGTCTTTTCAACTTGGACGGCAGGATGTTAAACCTTGTTAAATGAAATAGAGGAACACTCCTTTTTATGGGTAGAAAAAAAAAGAACAAGAAAGAAATTCTGCGAGCTCACCACTATAAATTACCAGGAATTCAGCTCAAAAAATACTTTTTACATGTCATGAGTTTCCACATGTTCACACCCAATTCCATCCCTGCTCCTTTTAATTGGCAATGGTGAAACTTTTTTTTGTCAACTGCATAACCTACCAATTACACACAGTGAACATACACCACACTTGATTTACCTTATATAATATGCCATCTGTTGGTTGGTTGATACAAACGAATATTTGCTATGGTTATTTCAAATGTATTTAGACTCAAATTCAACACTTTCAAATTGTCAACTCGCATAACATAATTTGACATTACATTAATAAAATATTTTTTAAAAACAAATGCTATTTTTTTGATTAGCTAAGACATTGAAAACAATAATTACAACCTTTGATTGTCGTATACACTTAAAAAAAGATTGCTACACCAAGGAATTACAAAAGCTAAAATACCTGTCTTTAAAACATGTATTTACTTTAAAAACCCTATACTACTGCAATTGTACATATGTTGATTAAAACCATAAAATCTATTAAAGTTATAAAAGGCATTAATAGCCTGTAAATACATCAGCTCCCATTACTACCTCAACATAGCTGAAGAAAGGGGAACAGTCAGTATGACTTGTTAGTATCTTTGGCACTTTAAATCCCCACATACAATAAGAAAATGTCTGAGTATTCTCTCTAGAAGTCTACATTGAGCCACTGTTTCCAACAGTAGTCACCACCTTCCATGTCTTGGACATAGGTTATCAGATAGCAGTATATTGTTCTTTCCATGTTTTATACTATACCGGTCAATGTTTTTGTTCCCATGGCCAATGACTCCACAAGTAATTAGAATACTATAACTACGTCCGCAGGGAGGATAACTCAAGGCCATCTCGTTTTGTCTATTCAGTGTTATCAGGCCTCTTACGGTCTCTCAGTAAGTTGCTTCGTCCATGTTGTCGTCACTGTCCCCTCCAAACTCCTCTCCATTTTCAAAGTAAGACATGATGTAGTCGGTATCCTGGAACACAGATGAGAAGCAGCATTTCCGTTAGGAAAAAACTTGTGCCGGTCAAATGTAAGACCAGATTTTAATTTGCCAGAGTGCCTGCCCACTGCCGATTGACACCACATGTGGAATCGAGTCAATTGCAAATTATTATTGAGCTATGCAAGGAGGAATGATAGCCTACCAAGTGAACAATGGCTCCATGCACATCTCCCCCGGTCCACTGGCTTGTCAACATCATCTTTTTCAGTGTCGCTTCATTTTCCCACTTGTCTGTGCCTCCTTGGTATAGTAGCTAGCTAGTTTGATTTGCGCTGTTTTTAGCATGTTTGACATAGCTATTCAACCATACATTAGAGGAAGAAGGCATCTTACTTCATCTAAATACTCCTCCTTTGTGAACTTCTATGAGATTTCTGTCAGTACACTTTTGGGGAGATTAATCTAGCAAAACATCAAAGAACACTTATGGCCTGCGTAAATACAGCTGTGTCTGTCACAAACTCAATGGCACGGGAAACTTTGAAGGCCGGACCCATTTGATAGAATGTGGCAAATTCGCTAGCTAGAGTGCTAGCTCAAGACAGACAGGAACAGTCGACAGATGACTGAAAGACAACCTGAACCAATCTCCATCCATTGCCATGGTGACTTATAGAATATATGTATTTTCATCAGGATATTTTATGTTGGCCAATGTGTCCGGCAATGTTTTTATTTTCGTTTATCGACCAAAAGATGGCAATTACCAGCTAACGGACTTCTGATGAGAAGGTAGGGATTTTATATAGTGTTTGAGTAGCTATTACGATAAATGAGCGCTGTTAGCATTTAACTGCCATTTTACACATTTTTTACCACTAAATCCCTGACCATAACAATCAGGTTCAAAGAGGGAACAGGTACAAAATGTGACGGGACTTATCAGTCGCCATTACCCCTTACCTCTTCAAAGTCTTCCTCATAGTCCTCTTCATCTGCCTGTTCTTCTTCCTCGTTCGTCTTCTTTTTCTCCTCGTCCTCCTCTTCCTCTGAATTTACCGCCTCTTCTTTCTTTTCGAGATTCTGAAGTGTGAGTTTCCAAGAAACATCAAAACCAGGGCAGGGTGTATGCAAATGAGCCCCTAATTAGGAGTAACTAAAAGGTTAATATTTCTGATCTCTAGTCTCCTTTCGAAGAAAGGTTAGTTGTTTCTGTAATATCCTACCTCTAGCTTGGTGAGAATCTCCTCTTTTCCCACAAGAGGTTTCTTTGGCCGTTTAACTTGAGTTGTAGGTCCTAGAAGAGAAGAATGGAACATGAAGGTTAGCCCAAAAGTAAGTAAATAAAAAAAGGAGAACTGACATGGCAACAAATGGCGCAGGACAGAAGCACGGCCGTAACTACATGAGGACACTGAGGTCTTCGTAAATATTTTATATTAAAATATAGATATACAGTACCAGTCAAAAGTTTGGACACACCTACTCATTCCAGAGTTTTTCTATTTTCTACTATTTTCTACATAATAATAATAATAGTGAAGACATCAAAACTATGAAATAACACAAGCTTCCGTCCTCCTCTTGGTACATTGACTTCAATACAAAACTTAGGAGGTTCTTGGTTCTCACCCCCTTCCATAGGACTACACAGTAATTTTGACAACTTCCGGAGAATGTCCTCCAACCTATCAGAGCTCTTGAAGCATGAACTGACATGTTGTCCACCCAATCAAAGGATCAGAGAATGAATCTACATTTTACATTTACATTTTTAGTCATTTAGCAGACGTTGTTATCCAGAGTGACTTACAGTTAGTGAGTGCATACATTTTCATCTAGTACTGAAAGCATAAGCTACAGCTAGCTAGCACTGCAGTGCATAAAATATGGTGAGTAGTTGACTCAAAATGAGAGAACGACAATAGTTGAACGGTTTTGAGGAGAAGCAAGAGAGAGAGATGTCATTTTTTCACTTTCACTTACTTAGCTAGCAAATGCAGCTGTCTAGTTTAGTTACTCAAACACCCTGCTCAAACAGAGGGATGCTATGTTAGCTAGCTGGCTATGACTTTCCAACACAACACTGGAACTCTTCCAAGTCAAGGTAAGCTTTTGGTTTTATAAATGTATTGCCACCGGGGCCCGCCGGTGTAACTGCTTACTGACTATACACTGTAACGTTACTGCATGATTGTAGCGGGTTTACTAACGCATTAGTTCTATTAGCTATGCTGACTAGGACGTTACTTTAGCTAATATGGGGACAACGATGTAGGCTGTGTGTAGCGGTTATGACATAGTTTGGCTTGGAAAGGTTTATTTGCCTGTTCACATACAGCTGATGTGTTGTTCATTGAAGTCCACAAAAAACGGAAAAGGTGAGAGGAGGAGAGTGCTGCTATGAAAGAGTGTGCAAGGCGGTATTGGATGTGTCACTCGTTGTCCATGTGTCACTGTCTGTCATCTCAAATGTTTTCATGCTAATGTCCACCCTCATCATAAACGGCACTGACCGCCACATATACAGTACCAGTCAAAAGTTTGGACACACCTACTCATTCAAGGGTTTTTCTTTATTTGTACTATTTTCTACATTGTAGAATAATAGTGAAGACATCAAAACTATGAAATAACACATATGGAATCATGTAGTAACCAAAAAAGTATTAAACAAATCAAAATATATTTTATATTTGAGATTCTTCAAATAGCCACCCTTTGCCTTGATGACAGCTTTGCACACTCTTGGCATTCTCTCAACCAGCTTCATGAGGTAGTCACCTGGAATGCATTTCAATTTACAGGTGTGCCTTCTTAAAAGTTAATTTGTGGAATTTCTTTCCTTCTTAATGCGTTTGAGCCAATCAGTTGTGTTGTGACAAGGTAGGGGGGGTATACAGTTCTAAAAATGTCATACGTTTGTGTTTCGTCGCTGATGCTATGTGTCAGTGTGAATAATTTCTCATATTTCCCCCCTTTCAGGGGTATAATGTTACAATTGTATAGCTAATAGGCTATGAATTTGTAGATCAACTGAGTTAAATTAACCTACAGCAGCCAAGGTGATAATGGCTGGGATCATTTTTGCTGTTCTCCAAATAGCATTTGAACGTTATTTTTATTGTATAGAAATGCAGTAAATGTTTCGGACCTCACTTAAACTCAAAACCTGGTTAGGGCCTGGACAGAAGGGGTTGGAATCGGTTCAATAGTGGCATATGTTTTGCAAGGGATTCAAAAGCCAAAGTAAATAGCTAAGAAAATATGTAAATGAAATTTCACTGATTGAGTATCTGAGAAAGACATCTCTTAATTGAAAACAATACATGGCTTACACAAAGTTTGAATTCCACACACAAGTCCTTGAGACAAAGTACTCACTTTTACCCTGAGGTTTTCTCACTTTAATGCAAAGCTCTTTAGGCAATCTGCTCCAGTCTGAAACATAACCATAAAAAAAGAGAAACACGTTAACATAGAAAAATACGCATGACATAAAACACACCAGAAATGCATCACATTCAAACTGTGGAATAATTACACCCAGCCCAAGACTAAAAGTCAGACTAGTTCAGACCAGAAATGGATTTGTTGTCTGGCACCATCTGCTGGACATATACCAACACTGCATCAAAAGAAACCACTTCAGAAACAGGACTGACTCAGTCTGGCTAGGGGTTGCCACTAAAGAATACTAGCAGTAGGTAAGTGGTACAGGGAACTAAATAGTTCATAAAAGAGACAACTGTTCTGTGATCAGTTGGGTGCAGATTCTAACCCCCAGTATATCCACAAACCAGCCCCAGCCAATCGTCACGCACCTGGGCTCCACTCGATGGTGCTGTCCTTGGGCTCTCCACTCTGGTACTTATCAGAATAGCGATCGACATCTACTAGGGAAACAGCAGCGAGATTATAACTGACAATTTCCTATTCATATAATACCAGCCAGGGAAAACAAGTAGAACACTCAATTGCAAAACCTTCTATACCATACCATTCGTCTGACATAACAGCCATTATAATTGGGTACTTTTACATGCATTCAATAATACGATTATTGTGAATACTCTGATTAATATAATAGTTTGATTTAAACATTTACATGTTTTGCCCTTACATGGACAGCTTATAATCAGGCTACTAATGGGACTTTGAAAAATGTAGAACTTTGCCAATCAAAATAAACATTCTATCACAGAGATGATATAATCTTTGGGAAGCCTATTTGATTATGACAAAGTTTGTATGTGAAAACTACTTCACTTCACTCAAGCCAACAAATGACATAACAAATGCTTGCAACATTATTTAAAAGTTTACCAATAACATTAACCACACATAACTTTGGAAACTAGCTCAATCACAGTTAATAACATTCTATGATTTCTCCACCCCTTAAACTGAGACTCTGCGATATGACGTTGCCACAAGCAGCACCGCAGATGTTGCAGATGAGCGCGATGCAAGACGATGCACTCACCGAGTATCATAGAGTATCAGTGCATGTGCACTTCAATCGCTACATTTACATTTACATTTTAGTCATTTAGCAGACGCTCTTATCCAGAGCGACTTATAGTTAGTGAGTGCATACATAATTTTTTTCATACTGGCCCCCCATGGGAATCGAACCCACAACCCTGGCATTGCAAACGCCATCCCTGCCGGCCAAACCCTCCCCTACCTTGGACGACGCTGGCCAATTGTGCGCCGCCCCATGGGTCTCCCGGTCGCGGCCGGCTACGACAGAGCCTGGATTCGAACCAGGATCTCTAGTGGCACAGTTAGCACTGCGATGCAGTGCCTTAGACCACTGCGCCACTCGCTACAACGTGATAGCTATGGGACCAAAACGGCAGAGCAGTTTTAGTTGTTGTGGAAATCGGCCTTATATTGCCATTTGCTTTGTGCATCGCTTACTCTACCTCTTTTGGGAGCGGCCCGTCTGATGTAGAAGGGCAGTGTCTTGGTGGCGACCCTCATCTCCTGTTTCAGAGCCAGCATGTACTCCACCTCATCTCCTGTCTGCAGGGGCACAGGCTGGGCTGGCATGGGCTGAGGTTAAAGAGAGAGAACAGATCAGGAGACTGGGTTGTTATAGCGCCACAACACTAGCACTAAGCAAACACGTTACTACATTTAAATTACCATACAGTATTTCATAATACTGCAACCCGTTTAATGGATGGTAGGCTATATAATGTGTCTAAACCAGACAGTGTCCATACAAATCATATTGTACATGTACCTCAGAGAGAAAAATGCCTAGAAGAGAAAAACAAAACATTTAGCCATTACGTTACTAGCAATATTATATAACTGTCATTCTTTTAATTTCGTGATGCTCAAGAGCACTATAAGCAATTGTGGCAAGGTGAGTCCAGACTGTGTTACAATGTGCACACTCACAGGGAAGAGGGGTGAGGGCTTAAATGTGGTGGGGGGAAGGCTGTCTCCCCTTCCTATGCCCACGTCCTCCAGGTTGAAGGTCATCTGACCCCTTCCACGACCCCTGCCTCTTCCAGCCATGGGGATGAGTATGTAGCTAAATGCTGAAAGAATCGTGAAAGAAAACAGATAATAGACATTGCCTAACAAACACAAATACACATTGGAACCTATTATTGTGGATATCTAACTAGCATTTGAGAGGGGGCTCCCAACACTAGGCCCCCAATTTACAGATAACTAGTAACTAGCTAGCTAGGTAGCTAGCACTCATTGACCACATGGAAGTCCATACAGAATACGATAGCTAGCTAGCTATCGCATTTCACCCTGGCCCTACTGACTTTTCCGTATGGTCTTGGGTTCTCGAGAGTTAATTTCACACATGATTACACCACATCCTTAGCAAGCAAAAATATCTAGCTTCAGTAGCTAGCTATGAAATTTGAACTGCCGGCCAGTGACCTCTCCAGTGCAGCATTGTGCTTGTTTGCATAGCCAGCTAGCTAGTATTGGCTGGCAAGCAAGCTATATTTCGCTGCTACGGGTCATTCTATGACATTATACTTTTTTACGTACCTACTACGTGTCAGTTGAGTTCGTGAAATATAGAGCCAAGCCCTGCAACGTACAGTATAAAAATCAAGCCCAACAGAATCCAACCCAAATTTCTTGAATAGCTAGCTAACTTAGTAGTAACGTTAGAAATGCTGCAGACTGATGAGTCCAAACCAGATCAACTGGCTGATAGCGATGTAGCCAACGTTAGCTAGCTGACGATTAAGCTTGCAGATTGAGCAGTCTATAATACGTATGCTGCTTTTCCTCGACACATATATAGTTTATTATACTGTAGAATATGACACATGTTTTAGGTGTAAGCCCACACGTGCACAGACTGCCGGATGTTTTCAACTGGAGTCCACGTGTGTTCCGTCGGCAATGAATGTCTCAGGAAACATATTCTGTGCGCAATAGTTCTGCCCTACTGTCTGTACTGATATAACGTTCGAATAATTGTTGCTAATTTAATCTTCCATAATACCATTTCCCCACAAAAATGTGGTAGTGTTTTTGAGCAGTTGTGGTGAGCCACATAATATAAAAAACAAAACAACTCACAACATATTGATGCTCCCCAAAATAGACCTACCAGTGCTGCCACCAGGTCGCGCTATTATTCCTTACGTTTTAAGATTTTGGATTGTTTGACTGTCAGTTGCACAAATGAATGCAGTCAACCGAAATGCGTCTTCAGCATTTAACCCAACCCCTCTTAATCAGGTGTGTTGTGTTTAGTTTGGAGTGCATTTTAGATTTGCATGTAAGCTTTGTGCTTGTGTTGATGTAAAGGTTAGCCTCTTGAATGGCATGTAAATGCCAAATTATTATTTTACACATCTTCCCCTATAGGAACTTCACAGGATTTTTTAAAATGTAGAACACAGTCACACAATCCAGAAGTAAATCGTTCCATCCTTTATTAAACATAGCTTGCAAGAGATAAATATTACAAAGTTATTTCCTCCAAAATTAGCTTATTTTTTCAGTCAATGCATAATCGTTATTAATCAACTGGCAGTATTCAAACAGCATTAATATTTTTTTATTTTATTTTTTCTTTGAAGACAGTTAAATATCAAGTATGTGCAAAAGGTCAGGATTTATATTTGAAATAAAAATTAAACAAAAAATGGCCTTTATTTTCTAGGATAAAAATTAATTTAATATTTTCACCCGTTCCCCAGATGATACAGATTGATAATGACTCCATGTCATTTTTTCTCTCACAAATGTAATTTACAACAACATTATGCAATGTTCAAACTGAGGAATTGCAGTTCATTTTATATGTATAAAAGAAAAACTTCAGCATTTTCACTTCAAATGTAGAAAATTATTTGCAATGAATACCCCCCTCCCTCCCCTTCAAAAAGTTCCCTGTATTTCCAACAATAACGAATATGCCAAGAGTAAATGAAATGATACCAATAAAATAACATAATACATTTGTATAGCCAGGAAATGTGATAAATCCTCCATAAGAATAACATCACGATTAGTAAACCCCATAACTACAACACTGTCTTGATGGGCAGCTTTATCTGCCTTAGAATGTTTTAGACATAACCCTATTGTTGAACTCACTTATTTGGCAGTCAGTTTGAATATTGTCAGTTTGATAACTCCATGAAAATTCCCCCAAAACAGATGTTGACCAGAACAAAGGCGATAAGGGCAAGATTTCTCTAATCTCCAACAGCTCCTAGCACACTAGATTTTAAAAAGGTAAAAACAAATACATGTATATTTTCCAATGGAAAACATGAGCATTGCAACATGCCATATTTTCATATTCATAGAAATATGGAAGAAAGAAAAGGAAATGTAATTTTTATACCTGTCATTTCAGACATGGGTAGCCCTGTAGTTCAATACAGAAATTGAAATCAGCAAAACACAGAGCTATGTTTCAGAGTGAGATCTGTAGATTTGATGACGACTCTGGGGTAATACTGTCTGTCAGTGGTTTGATCCATGCCACATCCTCACAAATGAAGTCTGCATGGGTTCATCCAAAGTAAGAAATACACTGAACAGTGTTGAGTTTCTAACAGAACATACATACAACAAACATACGTGAACCTGACATTATTCTTCACGCTCGAAGCCTGTGGAATGGATTCAAACTCCATCAGAACAATGATCACTTTTCCAGCAAACACTACTCACTACAAAAAAAAACATACATTCAAGAAGAAAATGTGTCTAAAAGAAAGAATAATAATCCCATACATTTTGCACATTTGTTACACAATAATACACAGAGATCACAAAACGAAATGACAAGCTTCACTATATTCATGGCTTTTTGTTTGCTTTTCTACACAATATACCATTTTATTTTTTTATCGAAGGGAGAAAAAAAGCTTATGTACAATAAGTCATTATTACTTCTGACCTAGCAAATATCATGGAATTTTTATTTCAGTCAATAAAATGTTTTGTTTGATTAAATTGGATTTTTTTTTCTTGAAAACGTAAAACATTACAAACAAAACAACAAAAATTACTTAATTGAGACATCAGAAATAGGACAATTAAAAACCCTAAAACATTAGATAATTCAAAAAAAGATTGTGGTTGAAATTACAAAGGTGTGTGGATGCGTCTATTACAGCCTGCAAGAGAGAACAAGAGAGAGAAATGAGCTTCAATATACAAGTCCAGCTTCATAGCAAAAGGACATAGAAAAACGAGACAGCCGAATCAAACATATGAGGGGGTGGGAAAGAAAATGTACCCCGACATAAAAAAATAAAAATGTCATGACATCCTATTCTAACCAACCACAAAAGAGGGAATTGATTGACAATTGTATAAGCAACAAAAAACAAATCTCTTCTGAATGTAAACTTCCATTCACATCTACATATTGCACCTGCCAATCAAACCAAAGGTAGTTTCATAAATTACTTGGTGTGTGTTCAGTATAAATAACTTACGAGAACTAGGAAAGGGGACTTGAGATTTCATAGGCCGCCGCATGAGTGCACTTGACTTGATACACCAAATCTGTGTATCTAGTGGGCAGAGCTTGCACCCAATTTAAACCTAGTCTGCTTTAGGACTAAATGTAAGCCCCTGTCATGTCAGGCCTGCTAAACTGCGTACACCCAATGATAGTAGAGTGTTAACTATCATGAGATTGATCCAATCAGTTGATTACCCCATTTCAAATAATCCATCTTGATTGGTTCAGCTCCTCATAGCTTCCACTCAAACAGTGTTTGTAATGCCATAATCTCTCAGCCAAACCTTACAGGTTGTCAGTGCGTAAGAGGGTGACAAACCCCAAACTCCACAACTCTTTCTTGAGGCCAGTGAACAATACAGGTGGGACATTTTTAAGTGCCAATATTATTGCAGTGTTGCCATGGATCTTTCCATGGTCCTTTGGCTTTACTTAAGTATTTCTATGGCCATCAGGATGGTGATGTGCCCTAACCCCTGATTCTACAACCTACTTGACCAAATACTGACATAATACGCTGTTGAGCCAATGGCCTTCCAGAGCACATTTTTTACGTCATTCAACGGTTGACCTAAACTCCTGATACAGTGAGACGTAAAATTTAAAATATGGTTTATAGCAGTTATAGCCGTAAATAATTCAACAATCTTCTAAAAGCCTGAAATAAAGACTGAAACCTGTGACGCTGAACCTAGCACAAACTAAAAGTCCTGTCTGATCTTCCCAACACTAGCCATAAACCCCCTATAGCTTCTACATGGATGCACTTGTAAATACTTAGTTCCTATGCCAGCCAGACAAACTCCAAATTAATTGAAGATCTGCTGGTCTACCTCTCTCTGAGTAATACTGCACATTGTCTGAACACTGCTTTAATGTATTTTATGACCTGTAGCAAACTTGGCTTAGCGAGTCTAGGCGACTTCAAAACCAAACCGAAAAACAAACAAACACAGAAAGTGCTGCTGGTGAAATGTGCGTGGCAGTGGTAACAGTGTTGACAGGTGTGAGAGACCATGCTCACATGACCGATGTCCCAAAGGTCAATGAGGGGCAAAAATTGACAAAAACTATTTGGTGTCACTGCCAGCGTTAACGAACCTGTTCAAATAATTGAAAAAGGTAACCAATTGAATGTCGTCTGATACAGTCCACATGAACACTCTGGACAATGGTCCCTCTCCCGACTCTCTCGTAGACAATCAGATGACATCCGCACCTTGGGGGACCTGTGAATTGTAACATTCTAATTATCTTTTTAAACTTTTTTTATTTATTTTATTCATAATAAGAAAAGTGCTCCTCGAGAATGAGGCATCTCGTGTGCATTGCCTGAACACGATGATTGATCAACGTCTCTCCCATTTTAAAGATAAATCCATATCAGTCTCCTTTCTCTCAAGCTTGCCATCGATACGTAATCCATATAGATATTTGAATAGTTTCAATCTGTTCACTACTTTTTGATAATTATCGTCTCCTGGGGCAAGTACCTCTGAGATACGCAGCCTTTTCTACAGAGACGCCGCAAAAAAACGAAAATGACAATCAAGAAACCCTACAACAAGAAAACAAAAAACGTGCCCCATGCCACCGCCACCTCAAGTCCTCACCATTTCCATCACGGTACCACAAGGAACAGTTGGGTTTAGAAAAGGTTGAAGTCTCTGGACTTGAGGCATTGAGGGGCAATGAGGGATCTTGGGGGCAGCTTTCATGACCCCATTTTGAGGCCAGTGCCGAGCACCGAGATGGGACGATATGCCAGAATCCAAAATGGCTGCCACGCTCCTCCTCTCTGCAGGCCATGGCCTCCGCTGGTGACACGGCATGGATTTTTTTCCCAACCGCAAACACCAGTGGACTTTCCTGTGCTTAGTTCATTGATTTGTTTATCTATCCGCACCTTAGTGTGCACTTTGTGGATCCTGTCCTTGTTCTCGCTCCCATTAATACTGTGTCAAACTAAAATATTAATAGTGCTTCCTGGTTATGATCCATCATCTTTGCTGGTCCACTCAAAGCAGGGCAGTCAGTCATTGGACCAGTGTCCAGTTGGATCTGGTTCATTCCACATTATCTCCCTCTTACATAGCGGTATGCCCATCTATTTTGCTGCTTTAAAAATCTTGAAAATGAAAGAACCGTACATTTGGAGTGTAACAGGGGAGTAGCTAAAATAAAATTATGTGAAAAGAAAAACAAAGATATCCTAAAGCAACCCTGCAACAGTACCCCCTACCTCCCCCCAAAATAAATAAAAATAAGGGTATGAACTGAAAGTGAGGCGCTCTACGAGGCATAAGAATAGAAAAGCTTAAGAGTAATAGTAACTGAATCGGTAACAGTAATCATAATAATAATAATAATAGTAACAACAGCAATAATAGTAGTAGAAATTATTTGAGAGTCTTCGAAATAATTTTGCTATAGTAAGAAAGTCGAGAAGATGCACTGACAGTTTGGTTGTCTTTTGTCTGGCTGATTGTGTCGTTTCTCAGGCTGATTGTGTAGTTTCTCATGGGTTAGTTTAGGTAGGCACACGGACAGGCACTGCATGCAATGGGGTTGGGGAGGTGGTAAAGTCTTTTTTTTTTTTTTTTAGGGCATGGTGGTGGGGGGTGCGGAAGGTGGCCCTTGGGGTGGGGATTGGGAGGGTGGGGACAAGGAGGGGGGGGTTCATTTCTGTCCGTTGATGGACTGTGATATGGAGCGTGGCGGGATCATGTCCAATAGGTACTCCCTCTGACGGTCTGCTAAGCTGGAGCCTTTGTTGGCCCCGACCCCTCCTTGGTTCAGGTAGGCAATGTTCAACCCTGAGAGAGAAGGAGAAAGAGAGAAATCAAGAATAATAGAGAGAAAGAGACCGAGAGAGTTCAAACAAGAGGTTGAGAGAACAAGGAAAGTTAAAAGGACAGGAAGAAACACAGAGGAAAAAGAGAGAGAGGAAGAAAGAGGAACACATTTAATAAATCCTTTGTCCCCACAACATATTTAAAAATGAACAATATTCCAGAGTCTGCTGTGTCTGTTTTGTCCACCAGGGTTCGGGTCAATTCCAATTTAAATTTAAATTCCAATGTAAAATTGAATTCAGTCATGAAGTGGAGAATTTACGTTGAATTCACTTACAATTACAACAATATTCAAGTTATAGAATTTGACTGTTTAAATTGTAATTCAATTGAAATTGTAAAACAAATATTTGTTTGAATTTAATATTTATACATTTCACAGTTAATGCACTTAGTATAAACATTTACTGCAGGATTTGTTAAAAAATTATTTCAACTTGGATTTCTATATGTCCAGTTTAGCTAGGCTGTCTGAACAGTGACATGATCAGCCTAACAGCCTGAGGGAATTTAATTGGAATTTGGATTTTATTTTTTTTGAATAACCTAACATTGGAATTTAGAGGGATTGAATTCCCTCAGAATTCAAAGACTGACCTGGAATTTTAATTGAATGAAATCAAATTTACAGGGAGAGGGAATTTAATTATATAGAATGTAAATTGTTGAATTAACCCCAACCCTGCTGTCCACCTCATCTGAGATTAGATGTTTGTTAGACAATGATAGGTATGACAATTATTATTGAAATAATTATTTTATGTATGCTCTCTGTATGGCTATCTTTGTGAAAAATGTGTAAAGCTCATCGTGTCTCACTCTTACTCTTTCTTTGAATGCTAAACATTTGGGCAACACCTTCAGGTATTATGCATTATAATGCTGGTATAATGCATTGTAAGACTTGTCATAAGCACATATTACCCCCATATTATCATCATTATCTCATCATGATCCTGACTAAATTAAAAAGCCATTTGGAAGCAGTTAAAAATGTGCCACATAGAGAAACATAACTTATTATGAGTATTACAATAACACATTATAAAGGCTCACACATGCTCATTACATTTTAATCATTTAGAGACTTACAGAAGTGAGTGCAAACATATTCATACTGGTCCCCCGTGGGAATCAGACCCACAACACTGACATTTGCAAGCGCCATGCTCTACCAACTGAGCCACACGTGACCAGTTATATACAGTGCATTCGGAAATTATTCAGACTTTTTCCACATTTTGTTATGTTACAGCCTTATTCTCAACTGGATTAAATAAAAACATTTCCTCATCAATCTACACACAATACCCCATAATGACAAAGCGAAAACAGAAATACCTTATTTACATAAGTATTCAGACCCTTTGCTAGGAGACTCGAAATTGAGCTCAGCTGCTTCCATTGATCATCCTTGAGATGTTTCTACAACTTGATTGGAGTCCTCCTGTGGTAAATTCAATTGATTGGACATGATTTGGAAAGGCACACACCTGTCTATATAAGGTCCCACAGTTGATAGTGCATGTCAGAGCAAAAACCAAGCCATGAGGTCAAAGGAATTGTCCGTAGAGCTCCGAGACAGGATTGTGTCAAAGCACAGATCTGGGGAAGGGTACCAAAAAATGTCTGCAGCATTGAAGGTCCCCAAGAACACAGTGGCCTCCATCATTCTTAAATGGAAGAAGTTTGAACCACCAAGACTCTTCCTAGAGCTGGCCGCCCGGCCAAACTGAGCAATCGGGGGAGAAAGGCCTTGGTCAGGGAGGTGACCAAGAACCCGATGGTCACTCTGACAGAGCTCCAGAGTTCCTCTGTGGCGATGAGAGAACCTTCCAGAAGGACAACCATCTCTGCAGCACTCCACCAATCAGGCCTTTATGGTAGAGTGGTCACTCTTCAGTAGAAGGCACATGACAGCCCGCTTGGAAAGGCACCTAAAGGACTCTGACCATGAGAAACAATATTCTCTGGTCTGATGAAACCAAGATTGAACTCTTTGGCCTGAATGCAAAGCGTCACGTCTGGAGGAAACCTGGCACCATCCCTACGGTAAAGCATGGTGGTGGCAGCATCATGCTGTAGGGATGTTTTTCAGCAGCAGGGTCTGGCAGACTAGTCAGGATCGGGGGAAAGAGGAACGGAGCAAAGTACAGAGAGATCCTTGATGAAAACCTGCTCCTGAGCGCTCTGGACCTCAGACTGGGGCGAAGGTTCACTTTCCAACAGGACAATGACCCTAAGCACACAGCCAAGACAATGCAGGAGTGGCTTCAGGAAAAGTCTCTGAATGTCCTTGAGTGGCCCAGCCAGAGCCCGGACTTGAACCCAATAGAACATCTCTGAAGAGACCTGAAAATCCAACCTGACAGAGCTTAAGAGGATCTGCAGAGAAGAATGGGAGAAACTCACAAAAAAAGGTGTGCCAAGTAGCGTTAAAATCCAAGAAGACTCGAGGCTGTAATCGCTGCCAAAGGTGCTTCAACAAAGTACTGAGTAAAGGGTCAGAACACTTATTTAAATGTGATATCAGTTTTTCATTTTAATAAATTAGCAAACATTTCTAAAAACCTGTTTTTGCTTTGTCATTATGGGGTATTGTGTGTAGATTGATGAGGGACACATTTTTTAAATTCATTTTAGAATAAGTCTAATGTAACAACATTTTGAAAAACTCAAGGGTTCTGAATACTTTCCCAATACACTGTATATACACAAGGGACCAGACTTATCACATGTAATAGCATTATATCTGCAGGCTTTAGGCCTAAGTGAAGTGTTACCATAAGGGGTTCTCAAAAACCCACCGGGGATGTTGTAGATCTGGCGACGGCCATCATGCTGGATCCGACTGCTGCCACCGCCACCACTTGTGCCGCCACCTCCTCCTCCGCAGCGCTGCTTCCCCGTCATCCCCAGCAGGCCGCTGGCCACGGAGAGCTGGGAGGCCTGGGCGAAGTTGGAGAGGACACCCCTCGCCGAGCTGGAGAGACCCCGCTGCATGGAGGCCTGAGGCTGGGGAGCCTGAGGGAGCAGAGGGTGAGAGAGCGGTGGAGGAAATCAGTGACCTCCAGATACGTTGGTCCAGTCAAAACGGTTTTGGTAACAATGATTTAAAACATCATATGATACTGGGCCAGAGTACGATCTACAAATGCTGCAAACTATGGACTACACCCCAGATTTAAATGGGGCCTATAGGATGGTTGATTGAGGCATATAGCTGGATCTACGCAACAGATTGGGGTGGGCCAAGGACTAATCTCAGTATACATTTTTTAAACTACTTTTGACGTCTGATAACAGCCAACAAATTAAGGTTTGTCACTAAGGTTTCTTAGTGTAGGCCCGTTACCTGACGCAGGGCGTGATGTCGGATCATGGTCTCGGCCTTGCTGACGTTGGGAACAGTCGGTGCCGTGCTGGGGGAGAGGGCTGCCTGCTGCTGGAGCCTTTGCTCAATCTCCTGTTAAACACGAGGAGAGCGGGAGAGATAAGGGTTGAGACAATGAACAACGGATGGGAAGAAAAGGTTGGGACAGGAAGAGGGATGGAAACAGACAAGAAATTCAAGTACAAAAGGACATTCGCACACACACACACGCTCCTGTAAAAAAGCTTTTAACAGTCGGAGCATGTCAGTGGTCAAGTGGAAAAAGTCAATTGGTTCACTCCGACAGCTCAGGGCCCTAGAACATAATGAGGTCACACCCTCTGACAGCTGTCAAAAGAGGTCAGCCGCAAAATGTACTTATCGTTAATCACACATAGTTTGTAACATTCCTGCATACTAGTATATTTGACCTAACCCCGTTGTAAAGCCTGTTGTGCATCTCTTTAATCCATGCTTTATTAAACAGCTGACCTGCTCCTGCTGCAGGGCCTTGACGAATGCGTTCTTCAGCCTATTGGTGTGCTCCGCCTTCAGGGCCTTCTTCTGATTGGACGTCATGCACTGCTCGCAGAGGATACGCCCACCCTTCTCCTGCTTCCAGTGGGGGGTGAAGTCGATCCTGCACTGGGCGCAGAAGAAGGGCTCCATGTGTGACAGCGCCCCCCGCAGCTTACCTGATGAGAGAGGCAGGAGAGAGGCAGTTATTACAGGTTTTGGCTCTTAAATCAACATATTTGAGGGGTCAGTTTAAAGTTACTGTCCAGTGTTTCCATATTTCTATGAAATATTACCTAGAATTAATTACAATATGAGCAAATAGTTTCCCTTCAAATTTGTTTAATGAAGTATGTTAAAAAGCAGCTTTTATGTGTTGGAATGGTGTGGACATACACCAAAAGCAGAATGGTGTGGGCATATACCGGTCATTAAAAATATTCATGCGAGTAGACCCGGTGATTAACCAGCTAATCCTTAGGAGGATGACATCATCCTCTGAGGAAATAGCAAGCATTTTTTAAACAGTCTATTTGAGATACAAGTCTGAGGTGGGGGGTTTTGAAGTGTTGTTTTCCATCAATTTATGCTTTGCCCACAAATATGAGTATATGATGAGTTAACATTATTTGGGTATGAGTTAACAGAATATTAACTTTTAAAAGTTAGATTTTCACTGGACAGTTACTTTAAGCACGTTGAGGCGCAGAATCACTAATCTTGATCATATAATGAGAAGTTATTTGGGATGCAGTGTGATTTGTAGCGGTGCCTGTCCAGTGGCTCACCCTGGCTGTCGATGACGCTCTGCACCACCTCCTCCAGGCCCACCATGTAGATGAACTCGCTGTTGGCCGCCGACGGCAGGAAGTGCAGGAGTGGGGCCGGTGGCTTGGGCGGCGGGATCTCCAGCAGGGTCTTTTCCAGCTGTTTGCGCAAGGCCAGCTTGGCTGCCGCCTGGCTGCTGGCCTGGTCCGCCAGGGAACTCACGCCGGAGCTGCTGCCACCACCTGTGCCGCTCGACATGGTGGAAGGGCTGACAGCGCCCATCCCACTGCTGCCCATCCCCACGCCGGCCACGCCACCAGCCACCTGCATGTGGGCCAGGTTCATGTAGATTGCAGAGGAGCCCGAACGCTGGGACGCCACCACCTGCTGGCTGGTGGCCTGTGGTGCGTTCAACGCACAAGGGAAAAGGGGCACAGTGGAAAAACCGTGAGACAAGTTGAAGTGATTGCTATTATTCATACGGAAGGGTCCTCTGGATGGTCTTTATGACTTTTAAACATGCTCAATGAATGTAGTGGTATAAGGAATATGGTGGAAACTTCCTCCAGCCATGCTTGCACTGATCCAATGCTTTTAAATGCATGAAGGGGAGTGACCGAGTGGATACTCGTGGGTGAAGGGTAGAGAATCGGAATGCAACCAGAGTTTGCTGAAACGTGGAGAGCAGAGGGTTGGCACCATACCTGCTGGTAGCTGACGTTACTCATGCTGCCCGTGCTAGAGCGGTTCATGCCAGACTTGGAGGGCATTCTCTGGCCCTGCAGCTGGGACGGGTTGGGGGCGATGACCCTCTGTGACATCATCATCGGGGGCAGGGAGGCGTTAGCCCCCGACCTGATGACTGTGTGACCCTGTGGAGGGAGAAGAGGAAAGGTTAGAGGAAATCAAAAGAGAAGAAGGGATGCATTATTATATGCCCAGCAGGGATGGAGGAGGAAGAGGGACAGAAAAAGGTGAGAAAGTGATAAAGAGAAGAGATGGTTAATAAAAATGGGGAGAACCATGAGAGGGTAACAATTAAAAATTTGGACACAATTTAATTAATTCCGCAAATAAATTGACCAGGAATCCCCATTTGCTACACTGAGTGTGCCATTGAAATATAGGGAGCCAGTCAGCCACAAATGTAATGCTTCTATTTCTGGGTATATGTTGTACCGTTTGTAGTCACTAGAGGGAAATAGATACATACGTGGCCTTATCGTCACAGTTCAGACAGTCAATGTGAACAGCTTACATAAAAAGCTGACCTGACCAACCTATGTCCAATTCAAGGGATCATGGCTCAAAGCACTGTCTTCCATATATAGATGTAAGATATCAACCTAACCAGGAACCATATGCTTTCCAAAACACAAACATGATCCAAAGAGTAGTGAAATAGATTTGCCTAAGCATGCACACCCAATTAGCATACAGTATAGATCCTATAGCGCTGGTATGTAATGCATTACAAGACATTCCAACTGAAGGAGCAATAATGCTCATGGAGCTGTGGATAGCAGGTTTGACTCAGACCAGGGGTGCAGGTTGAGTTCCAGTCAGGCTACTGCCAAAATCACTGCAATACACACAGACCGACACACACACACACACCTGTGCAGTGCGGAGGTTCTGGGGATCCGGGGTGTGCATGCCAGGGCGGACCGGCAGCTTTCCCATCCCCTGTGAACTGTGGATGGGGGACGGCTGCACCGAAGAGGTGGTATTCTGGACCACAGGTACCTGGATTGGTTGTAATAGAATAGTACAATAGAATAGAGAACATTATACAGATGATACACAACAATTGGTGCAATGTATATAAGTTATGATACAATATATAAATAGTAGGGTCAGGTCTGGCAGAAGAATGTGGCACACACAAGAACACACACACACTCTCTCTTTCAAACAGAGACACAGATCGCACACAATAACGTCACTGATACACTATAACAGATCTCTGCTATTTTACTCCTGCTCTGACATTGAGCTGTTTAGTCTGTGTGTCAGCACAGTCTCATTACTACCTCAAACAGGGGCCTTAGGTAACACTGCTACATGCTGGGCCATTCACATTTACCGTATTTTCCGCACTATAAGGCGCACCGGAGTATAAGCCGCAGCAGCTAAATTGAATGATATTGAATGATGTGTACATATATAAGCCGCACTGGACTATAAGCCGCAGGTGTTTTAATGTTTAATTACCATATGTAAGGGTTGGTGCACAGAGGGGATTGTCGGGAAAGAGACAAACTGTCTCGCTCTCGTAATGTCTGTCTGTCTTGCTCTCGTTCTGTCTCTCGTTCTGTCTCTCGTACCACTCTCGGTTCCACTTTTACTTTTGCGCGCTACCTGTCTCACTCTTTTCCGGCCTCCAGCTTTTCCTGCTGGAGCCCGCCGCTTAAAGGTGGGGGGCGCGGACCGGTCATAGAGCCCATAGAGTTAAAGTTGGTGGACTGTAACCTGTAAAATCCATAGATTTAGGAGGTCTTCTAGTGGCCATTAGCTGTAAAAATCCATAGATTAGCCGCACCGTTATATAAGCCGCAGGATCGAAAAATGGGAAAAAAGGCGCGGCTTATAGTCCGAAAATTACGGTACACTGTGAGTAGAGGTTGTACTAGTATCAGGCTGTTTAGGTGGCTATACAGTCAAGCAAGAGTGACATTAGCCTGTATTTTGTGGGATACAATAGCCATTATAATATTTGATGCCGATTTGAGTGAGAATTCATCCCGGATTTAGATTTTTGTTACCAGTTGATTATCCAATGTAAAGTGAGGTAGTTGGCTAAGGAATTCAAACACCAGTATATTGTCACATACTAGGGTGCTGGGTCTCATTTGACATTTTCTATAACGATATTTCAATCTCTGAATTGGAAATGAAATATGGAATGGTAATGGTGTCAACGCTGATACTAACCTTCTGCACGACGTTCTCCTTCTGGATCTGGCTCTGCCGAAGCTTCTTGAGCAGCACCAGACGGGCCTCCTCCAGACGCAGCTCTTCCCGCAGAGCCTTGATCATCTGCTGCCGCTCTTCGCCATTCTTCCCCTAGAACGCATACGTTACACACTCACACGTTTATGGATAGGACAGTGAAGGGCTGACAGGAAAAATTGGAGGAGTGTGAGTATGAAGGGCAGTTGGTCAGATTTGAACCCACACCGACTATGGTCTACTTGAGTGCCAGGGTCAGCGGCTCTAACCGCTAGACCACACAGGCCAAGTGGTGACAACGTACCTTGAAGATCTCCAGGTTGGCCTGGTGCAGCCTCTCCCCGGGGTAGGGCGTCCCCCTGGGACTGGATGCCTCGTTGTCCGACAGGATGATCACGTCTGGGGACGGAGTGTGTCGCTCACGGTCCACATCGCTGGATATGGGAGAGAACGGGATCAGAGATGAATGACGACTAACAGAGGATGAATGGTGTACTCTGTCTAGCACTACATCCACATCTTCTGAACAACTCATTTCAATCCGCAATTGTCCATCCATCACCTGTCCTACGTCCATTCTAAATCATGATTCTTACCCTCTTCTGGCGCTGAAGTCCACTGGTTCGTCCACCATGTTCTCCTTGCCATTCTTACTGGGGCCTCCATGGCCCCCCAGCCTCCCCAGGCTCCCGTTAATCTTCTCCTCGTAGGCCGCCGCTGCGCCCGCCAGCATACTCTGGTGGTGGTGGCTCCCCCCCGGCCCCCCTTTGCTGCCGTCCAGGGACCCGGCCGCCACCGCCGCCGCCCCTTCCAACGCGGCCAGGTCCTTGCGCTTGAGCAAGGCCAGCATCTTGAGGCGCTCCATAGCCTCGTGGCCCTCCATCTTGAGGCGCTTGGCCAGGGCTTC
The DNA here is from genome assembly GCF_020615455.1 of Coregonus clupeaformis. Lineage (NCBI taxonomy): Eukaryota > Metazoa > Chordata > Actinopteri > Salmoniformes > Salmonidae > Coregonus > Coregonus clupeaformis. The sequence continues at coordinate 34,753,089 of NC_059199.1, forward strand.
TTCACGCTCCTCGGACGTCTCCAGGCCCCGCTTGAGCAAGTTCAGCCTCAGCACCTCCTCAGACATCCGCTCCATCCTGGAAACAAAGGAAGGGAGGAACGTGATGTTCAATTCAATGTAATTTAATTCAATTCAACAAGATATTTTAAAGCATTTCACAGATACAGTGGGGAAAAAAAGTATTTAGTCAGCCACCAATTGTGCATGTTCTCCCACTTAAAAAGATGAGAGGCCTGTAATTTTCATCATAGGTACACATCAACTATGACAGACAAATTGAGAATTTTCTTCCCAGAAAATCACATTGTAGAATTTTTTATGAAGTTATTTGCAAATTATGGTGGAAAATAAGTATTTGGTCACCTACAAACAAGCAAGATTTCTGGCTCTCACAGACCTGTAACTTCTTCTTTAAGAGGCTCCTCTGTCCTCCACACGTTACCTGTATTAATGGCACCTGTTTGAACTTATCAGTATAAAAGACACCTGTCCACAACCTCAAACAGTCACACTCCTAACTCCACTATGGCCAAGACCAAAGAGCTGTCAAAGGACACCAGAAACAAAATTGTAGACCTGCACCAGGTTGGGAAGACTGAATCTGCAATATGTAAGCAGCTTGGTTTGAAGAAATCAACAGTGGGAGCAATTATTAGGAAATGGAAGACATACAAGACCACTGATAATCTCCCTCGATCTGGGGCTCCACGCAAGATCTCACCCCGTGGGGTCAAAATGATCACAAGAACGGTGAGCAAAAATCCCAGAACCACACGGGGGGACCTAGTGAATGACCTGCAGAGAGCTGGGACCAAAGTAACAAAGCCTACCATCAGTAACACATTACGCCGCCAGGGACTCAAATCCTGCAGTGCAAGACGTGTCCCCCTGCTTAAGCCAGTACATGTCCAGGCCCGTCTGAAGTTTGCTAGAGTGCATTTGGATGATCCAGAAGAGGATTGGGAGAATGTCATATGGTCAGATGAAACCAAAATAGCACTTTTTGGTAAAAACTCAACTTGTCGTGTTTGGAGGACAAAGAATGCTGAGTTGCATCCAAAGAACACCATACCTACTGTGAAGCATGGGGGTGGAAACATCATGCTTTGGGGCTGTTTTTCTGCAAAGGGACCAGGACGACTGATCCGTGTAAAGGAAAGAATGAATGGGGCCATGTATCGTGAGATTTTGAGTGAAAACCTCCTTCCATCATCAGCAAGGGCATTGAAGATGAAACGTGGCTGGGTCTTTCAGCATGACAATGATCCCAAACACACCGCCCGGGCAACGAAGGAGTGGCTTCGTAAGAAGCATTTCAAGGTCCTGGAGTGGCCTAGCCAGTCTCCAGATCTCAACCCCATAGAAAATCTTTGGAGGGAGTTGAAAGTCCGTGTTGCCCAGCGACAGCCCCAAAACATCACTGCTCTAGAGGAGATCTGCATGGAGGAATGGGCCAAAATACCAGCAACAGTGTGTGAAAACCTTGTGAAAACTTACAGAAAACATTTGACCTGTGTCATTGCCAACAAAGGGTATATAACAAAATATTGAGAAACTTTTGTTATTGACCAAATACTTATTTTCCACCATAATTTGCAAATAAATTCATTAAAAATCCTACAATGTGATTTTCTGGAAAAAAAATTATTCTCATTTTGTCTGTCATAGTTGACGTGTACCTATGATGAAAATTACAGGCCTCTCTCATCTTTTTAAGTGGGAGAACTTGCACAATTGGTGGCTGACTAAATACTTTTTTTCCCCACTGTACTTATGAACCATGTTTGAGAGTGAGCCTATGTGAAGATAACACATCTAAACGAACAGTCTTGAAAATAGGGGCTTTATTGTTCTTTCCATGTGCGTGCGTGCGTGTAAAAATGAGAGCGTGGGATTGCTCGTTTCCTGACCGCCCACTGACTAACTACCCAATCAGGTGACTCCCTGACAGCATCGAATTAACTAATTACACAAGCATTACATTTAGATGATACCAGTCATATTCACCGCTTGATAGCACTAATATTCACCCCTTAAAGTCAACATGGTTATTAACAAAAAAAAAGGGATGTTTGAGTCTTTCAAAATAGTATATATATATATATATATATATATACAGTGGGGAGAACAAGTATTTGATACACTGCCGATTTTGCAGGTTTTCCTACTTACAAAGCATGTAGAGGTCTGTAATTTTTATCATAGGTACACTTCAACTGTGAGAGACGGAATCTAAAACAAAAATCCAGAAAATCACATTGTATGATTTTTAAGTAATTCATTTGCATTTTATTGCATGACATAAGTATTTGATCACCTACCATCCAGTAAGAATTTTGGCTCTCACAGACCTGTTAGTTTTTCTTTAAGAAGCCCTCCTGTTCTCCACTCATTACCTGTATTAACTGCACCTGTTTGAACTCGTTACCTGTATAAAAGACACCTGTCCACACACTCAATCAAACAGACTCCAACCTCTCCACAATGGCCAAGACCAGAGAGCTGTGTAAGGACATCATGGATAAAATTGTAGACCTGCTCAAGGCTGGGATGGGCTACAGGACAATAGGTAAGCAGCTTGGTGAGAAGGCAACAACTGTTGGGACCACAGTCTCAAAGAAAACCATTAGTAACATAATACGCCGTCATGGATTAAAACCCTGCAGCGCACGCAAGGTCCCCCTGCTCAAGCCAGCGCATGTCCAGGCCCGTCTGAAGTTTGCCAATGACCATCTGGATGATCCAGAGGAGGAATGGGAGAAGGTCATGTGGTCTGATGAGACAAAAATATAGCTTTTTGGTCTAAACTCCACTCGCCGTGTTTGGAGGAAGAAGAAGGATGAGTACAACCCCAAGAACACCATCCCAACCATGAAGCATGGAGGTGGAAAAATAATTATTTGGGGATGCTTTTCTGCAAAGGGGACAGGACGACTGCACCGTATTGAGGGGAGGATGGATGGGGCCATGTATCGCGAGATCTTGGCCAACAACCTCCTTCCCTCAGTAAGAGCATTGAAGATTTGTCGTGGCTGGGTCTTCCAGCATGACAATGACCTAAAACACACAGCCAGGGCAACTACGGAGTGGCTTCGTAAGAAGCATCTCAAGGTCCTGGAGTGGCCTAGCCAGTCTACAGACCTGAACCCAATAGAAAATCTTTGGAGGGAGCTGAAAGTCCGTATTGCCCAGCGACAGCCCCGAAACCTGAAGGATCTGGAGAAGGTCTGTATGGAGGACTGGGCCAAAATCCCTGCTGCAGTGTGTGCAAACCTGGTCAAGTCCTACAGGAAACATATGATCTCTGTAATTGCAAACAAAGGTTTCTGTACCAAATATTAAGTTCTGCTTTTCTGATGTATCAAATACTTATGTCAAGCAATAAAATGCAAATTAATTACTTAAAAATCATAAAATGTGATTTTCTGGATTTTTGTTTTAGATTCCGTCTCTCACAGTTGAAGTGTACCTATGATAAGAATTACAGACCTCTACATGCTTTGTAAGTAGGAAAACCTGCAAAATCGGCAGTGTATCAAATACTTGTTCTCCCCACTGTATATATATACACAGTGGGGAGAACAAGTAATTGATACACTGCCGAGGTTTTCCCACTTACAAAGCATGTAGAGGTCTGTAATTTTTTATCATAGGTACACTTCAACTGTGAGAGACGGAATCTAAAACAAAAATCCAAAAAATCACATTGTATGATTTTTAAGTAATTAATTTGCATTTTATTGCATGACATACAGTGGGGAAAAAAAGTATTTAGTCAGCCACCAATTGTGCAAGTTCTCCCACTTAAAAAGATGAGAGGCCTGTAATTTTCATCATAGGTACACGTCAACTATGACAGACAAAATGAGAAAAAAAAATCCTGAAATTCACATTGTAGGATTTTTTATGAATTTATTTGCTAATTATGGTGGAAAATAAGTATTTGGTCAATAACAAAAGTTTCTCAATACTTTGTTATATACCCTTTGTTGGCAATGACACAGGTCAAATGTTTTCTGTAAGTCTTCACAAGGTTTTCACACACTGTTGCTGGTATTTTGGCCCATTCCTCCATGCAGATCTCCTCTAGAGCAGTGATGTTTTGGGGCTGTCGCTGGGCAACACGGACTTTCAACTCCCGCCAAAGATTTTCTATGGCATTGAGATCTGGAGACTGGCTAAGCCACTCCAGGACCTTGAAATGCTTCTTACGAAGCCACTCCTTTGTTGCCCGGGCGGTGTGTTTGGGATCATTGTCATGCTGAAAGACCCAGCCACGTTTCATCTTCAATGCCCTTGCTGATGGAAGGAGGTTTTCACTCAAAATCTCACGATACATGGCCCCATTCATTCTTTCCTTTACACGGATCAGTCGTCCTGGTCCCTTTGCAGAAAAACAGCCCCAAAGCATGATGTTTCCACCCCCATGCTTCACAGTAGGTATGGTGTTCTTTGGATGCAACTCGGCATTCTTTGTCCTCCAAACACGACGAGTTGAGTTTTTACCAAAAAGTTATCTTTTGGTTTCATCTGACCATATGACATTCTCCCAATCCTCTTCTGGATCATCCAAATGCACTCTAGCAAACTTCAGACGGGGCCTGGACATGTACTGGCTTAAGCAGGGGGACACGTCTTGCACTGCAGGATTTGAGTCCCTGGCGGCGTAGTGTGTTACTGATGGTAGGCTTTGTTACTTTGGTCCCAGCTCTCTGCAGGTCATTCACTAGGTCCCCCCGTGTGGTTCTGGGATTTTTGCTCACTGTTCTTGTGATCATTTTGACCCCACGGGGTGAGATCTTGCGTGGAGCCCCAGATCGAGGGAGATTATCAGTGGTCTTGTATGTCTTCCATTTCCTAATAATTGCTCCCAAGAGTTGATTTCTTCAAACCAAGCTGCTTACCTATTGCAGATTCAGTCTTCCCAGCCTGGTGCAGGTCTACAATTTTGTTTCTGGTGTCCTTTGACAGCTCTTTGGTCTTGGCCATAGTGGAGTTTGGAGTGTGACTGTTTGAGGTTGTGGACAGGTGTCTTTTATACTGATAACAAGTTCAAACAGGTGCCATTAATACAGGTAACGAGTGGAGGACAGAGGAGCCTCTTAAAGAAGAAGTTACAGGTCTGTGAGAGCCAGAAATCTTGCTTGTTTGTAGGTGACCAAATACTTATTTTCCAACATAATTTGCAAATAAATTCATTAAAAATCCTACAATGTGATTTTCTGGATTTTTTTTCCTCAATTTGTCTGTCATAGTTGACGTGTACCTATGATGAAAATTACAGGCCTCTCTCATCTTTTTAAGTGGGAGAACTTGCACAATTGGTGGCTGACTAAATACTTTTTTTCCCCACTGTAAGTATTTGATACATCAGAAAAGCAGAACTTAATATTTGGTACAGAAAACTTTGTTTGCAATTACATAGATCATACGTTTCCTGTAGGTCTTGACCAGGTTTGCACACACTGCAGCAGGGATTTTGGCCCACTCCTCCATATAGACCTTCTCCAGATCCTTCAGGTTTCGGGGCTGTCGCTGGGCAATACGGACTTTCAGCTCCCTCCAAAGATTTTCTATTGGGTTCAGGTCTGGAGACTGGCTAGGCCACTCCAGGACCTTGTGTGTTTCGGGTCGTTGTAATGCTGGAAGACCCAGCCACGACCAAAATTCAATGCTCTTACTGAGGGAAGGAGGTTGTTGGCCAAGATCTTGCGATACATGGCCCCATCCATCCTCCCCTCAATACGGTCCTGTCCCCTTTGCAGAAAAGCATCCCCAAAGAATGATGTTTCCACCTCCATGCTTCACGGTTGGGATGGTGTTCTTGGGGTTGTACTCATCCTTCTTCTTCCTCCAAACACGGCGAGTGGAGTTTAGACCAAAAAGCTCTATTTTTGTCTCATCAGACCACATGACCTTCTCCCATTCCTCCTCTGGATCATCCAGATGGTCATTGGCAAACTTCAGACGGGACATGCGCTGGCTTGAGCAGGGGGATCTTGCGTGCGCTGCAGGATTTTAATCCATGACGGCGTAGTGTGTTACTAATGGTTTTCTTTGAGACTGTGGTCCCAGCTCTCTTCAGGTCATTGACCAGGTCCTGCCGTGTAGTTCTGGGCTGATCCCTCACCTTCCTCATGATCACTGATGCCCCACGAGGTGAGATCTTGCATGGAGCCCCAGACCGAGGGTGACTGACAGTCATCTTGAACTTCTTCCATTTTGTAATAATTGCGTCAACAGTTGTTGCCTTCTCACCAAGCTGCTTGCCTATTGTCCTGTAGCCCATCCCAGCCTTGTGCAGGTCTACAATTTTTATCCCTGATGTCCTTACACAGCTCTCTGGTTTTGGCCATTGTGGAGAGGTTGGAGTCTGTTTGATTGAGTGTGTGGACAGGTGTCTTTCATACAGGTAACGAGTTCAAACAGGTGCAGTTAATACAGGTAATGAGTGGAGAACAGGAGGGCTTCTTAAAGAAAAACTAACAGGTCTGTGAGAGCCGGAATTCTTACTGGTTGGTAGGTGATCAAATACTTATGTCATGCAATAAAATGCAAATGAATTACTTAAAAATCATACAATGTGATTTTCTGGATTTTTTGTTTTAGATTCCGTCTCTCACAGTTGAAGTGTACCTATGATAAAAATTACAGACCTCTACATGCTTTGTAAGTAGGGAAACCTGCAAAATCGGCAGTGTATCAAATACTTGTTCTCCCCACTGTGTGTATATGTGTATATATATATATATATATGTACATATATACATATATACACACACACACACACACACAGTGAGGGAAAAAAGTATTTGATCCCCTGCTGATTTTGTACGTTTGCCCACTGACAAAGAAATGATCAGTCTATAATTTTAATGGTAGGTTTATTTGAACAGTGAGAGACAGATAACAAAAAAAATACGTACGTCAAAAATTTTATAAATTGATTTGCATTTTAATGAGGGAAATAAGTATTTGACCCCTCTGCAAAACATGACTTAGTACTTGGTGGCAAAACCCTTGTTGGCAATCACAGAGGTCAGACGTTTCTTGTAGTTGGCCACCAGGTTTGCAAACATCTCAGGAGGGATTTTGTCCCACTCCTCTTTGCAGATCTTCTCCAAGTCATTAAGGTTTTGAGCCTGACGTTTGGCAACTCTAACCTTCAGCTCCCTCCACATATTTTCTTTGGGATTAAGGTCTGGAGACTGGCTAGGCCACTCCAGGACCTTAATGTGCTTCTTCTTGAGCCAGTCCTTTGTTGCCTTGGCCGTGTGTTTTGGGTCATTGTCATGCTGGAATACCCATCCAGGACCCATTTTCAATGCCCTGGCTGAGGGAAGGAGGTTCTCACCCAAGATTTGACGGTACATGGCCCCGTCCATCGTCCCTTTGATGCGGTGAAGTTGTCCTGTCCCCTTAGCAGAAAAACACCCCCAAAGCATAATGTTTCCACCTCCATGTTTGACGGTGGGGATGGTGTTCTTGGGGTCATAGGCAGCATTCCTCCTCCTCCATGTTTGACGGTGGGGATGGTGTTCTTGGGGTCATAGGCAGCATTCCTCCTCCTCCAAACACGGCGAGTTGAGTTGATGCCAAAGAGCTCGATTTTGGTCTCATCTGACCACAACACTTTCACCCAGTTCTCCTCTGAATCATTCAGATGTTCATTGGCAAACTTCAGACGGCCCTGTATATGTGCTTTCTTGAGCAGGGGGACCTTGCGGGCGCTGCAGGATTTCAGTCCTTCACGGCGTAGTGTGTTACCAATTGTTTTCTTGGTGACTATGGTCCCAGCTGCCTTGAGATCATTGACAAGATCCTCCCGTGTAGTTCTGGGCTGATTCCTCACCGTTCTCATGATCATTGCAACTCCACGAGGTGAGATCTTGCATGGAGCCCCAGGCTGAGGGAGATTGACAGTTATTTTGTGTTTCTTCCATTTGCGAATAATCGCACCAACTGTTGTCACCTTCTCACCAAGCTGCTTGGCGGTGGTCTTGTAGCCCAATCCAGCCTTGTGTAGGTCTACAATCTTGTCCCTGACATCCTTGGAGAGCTCTTTGGTCTTGGCCATGGTGGAGAGTTTGGAATCTGATTGATTGATTGCTTCTGTGGACAGGTTTCTTTTATACAGGTAACAAGCTGAGATTAGGAGCACTCCCTTTAAGAGTGTGCTCCTAATCTCAGCTCGTTACCTGTATAAAAGACACCTGGGAGCCAGAAATCTTTCTGATTGAGAGGGGGTCAAATACTTATTTCCCTCATTAAAATGCAAATCAATTTATAACATTTTTGACATACGTTTTTCTGGATTTTGTTGTTGTTATTCTGTCTCTCACTGTTCGTCGGTGAATCTGTGAGAGAGTCTGAAAGTGAACTCTTTCACCTTGAGTGAATGGGGCTATCGGTTATTCATGTCATGTCGTTATATTAAAACAAGTTCCTATTCACCAAATGAATGCATGAGATGGAACACACAAATGAAACAAATGTGTGTTAAACATTGACTTGGCATTTTAAAGTAACCTACATTGTTGTTCTCAAGTCTTCTCTTTAGGGCAGGGATCATCAACTAGATTCAGCCGCGGGACGATTTTTTCTTGAGCGGATGGTCAGGGGGCCAGAACATAATTACAAATAATTTGTAGACTGCAAATTGACCGCAAGAAGCCAAACAGATGGAATATTTGACTAAAACATAATAATTTCAAACCTTGCTTACATTTGTATATGATCACATCTCTCTCTATGCTGCGTGGGAATATTTTGGAACAGATTCCCAAAATTTAAAATCACATGGAGCTGATTTGCTGGTGTTTTTACAGTATTTTAAGTCCAACAATAACAAATAAAATCCAAGTTAAAAATGTTTTGCTCAGGAAACTTGGGGGCTAAATAAAAAATCCCCCGTGATACAAATACGGCCCGTGGGCTGCTAGTTGGAGAACCCTGCTTTAGGGGATGCTTGATGAATTCCATTGTGTGGGGTTACTATGTGGATCACACTAGTGAGGAAGACTTCGGTTAGGTGGCAACCAATGACCTCTCACAAACACGGCTGTCATGTGACTGGTTGCTATAAGTAGGCTGACTGAGCTTTTGGTCCAATCAAAAGCCTGTGTCAGGAATGCAAGCTGGAAGTGCAAAAAGCCTCAAAGAGCTACACAGTAATTGCATGTTTACTGAATAAGGCAACAATATCAGATTGTACGTTTTACACATACATCTTCATAATGCACGTGAAAGGAGCCCTCGGTCTGTACAGTTAAAGTACAGCCGTAAGATATAGTTTCCAACGAAAGGTCCTATAATATCCACATGGGGGGAAAAAGGCCAGTATTAATCCAGATCATACTAGATAGTGTATGTTCAATGTGGGTGGAGAACATATGAGCATGAGGTCATACGCGTTCAAGTGCCTGTGAGTTAAATTGTGTGCATACATACAGAGTCTGCTCGGGTTTGACCATGTCACGTACAAGTGATCTAAATTATCGTGTGTGCGTGCTAGTCACATTAGGTTAAGCATGCTTGGGTGGGCTATGGATGGCCCGAGGACACACCCACACACACTAGACAGTGTGTGTCGGCTTTTGTCTGCTGGCAACTCCCTATTTGCCCAATACATTTGTATTCCAGTCAGCGTAGATAGCAAGCCTGAGATTAAGTGCATTACTATCAGGTGTTGCACTGCACAGTGCTCTGACGTCTGCATCGGTTCCTAGAAATCTTGCTCTGCATAGAGAGGACTTTCTGGGGTAAAAAGAACAACGATAAGCACACAATTCAGAACTGAACTTACAAAAAGCTATCCACTGTCTACAAGTAGACAAAACATAAGATTGCAGTCAAAATACAACATTACATAAAACAACAATAAAGCTAAAAAGCAGCAAAAGACATACATAAAATAAACACCAGCACATCAAAGGCTAGTATAAACACAAGATGTTGGTGACAACATGTTGAGTACTTTTAAATCTATGGATGTATGGCTCGGTTATAATCTTCAGGTATTTCCCAGATTTTCTACAAAAAATATATATCTGTATGGATAACCATTGCAGATACAGCCAGTATCTGATAGTTTCTTAATTGGAATGGTTTTTCACCAGATACTATCTCGATTCATATTCAGACAATGTGCGCGGAGAGCCAAGCTCATTCTTAATAACAGATGAGGCCTTCAGTGATGCATATGAGTGCACTGCACCAACAGTCAAACAGTGCTGTAGTAGTAGCACAATGGAGGATGCCTTGTCCGTAGTCACACATACCACCTAAATGCAGGTGTTCTGTCATACGATGCTTACCTATCAGAACATGAGTCCATGTGTGTCGTAACTGTGTTACCCTTCCAGTTCTGTTATGTAAATGAAAAATTATACCTTTTCACGGGGGCAGCATCAGGGCCTGTAAGTTATACAGTAGCATTGTTATGGTACAGTGTTACCACTGACACTGACCTTATTCGCCTTGGTGACAGGCACAGAGGCTGCTAGACAAACTGCTCTGTGTTCAGCCATGTTGACTGATGGGGTCTGATTCGCACCAGACCTCACAGAGATGGAGGCGTTTGATGAGGTGCGGTAAGAAGAACACAGTCTCCAGACACACCATCAGAAGAAGTACCTCTGACCGAAAGTCAACAGCGAGCAGACTTCCACCAAAGACTGGTGACTGTGTTCCAATGAATCCCTGGTCCTCACAATGCATACCAATGGTCTACTTTCTTGTGAAGTATTCAGTTTATAGCCTATTGCTTTAGCACGGTTTCAGTCCTGGTTCAAATTAGTCTCACAAAACTTGAAACCAAATAAAGACTCCACCACTAGTGCCCACCACCAGTAAAGTAATTTCCAAATGTTAATGGTCTCAAAAGACAAATGGATCCCAATTTGCTGTGATTTCAACTGCCAAAATAGAATAACATTATCAAGATGAACCCTCTAAAGCATAGATAAGTGCCTCATCTATGCTTGGGGCTGTTTCAAATCAGGTTTACCTACAAACATGGAGTCAGACATCGAACTGTGTTACAAAAGGATCTGGATCCTTGGGTAGACTCACAGGTAGACAGACTGAGCTCCTGAACACACAACTCTCAGACCACGCTCGCTGGTCATTGCCAAGTGAAGGGCAATGTAGAGGTCAAGCTCTTCAAGGGAAAGTTAGTTTATCTGGCTTCTCAAAACAGTCACATTCTGTTTTAAGCTATCAGAGACAATCAGATGCTCTGCCAAAGGTCTTTGTGAGACCAAAAGCTTGGCACATTAAATTACTGAAATGTGCATTGTTTGAAGAGTGCAGAGACTCTTTTCTAAAAGTTACAGTCCAAAATGTTCTCAACTTCAATACTGAATCTCGTTAGAAGATTTATTTGGCCCTCAAAGGGCCACAGTATGCAAACACCTGCTTTGAACTGACCTTTGTAAGACTGAGCCATCATCAATAGTAGTTCACCTGCAGCATTGTACATGAACCATCACTAATTAATCCCAAAGGCCCTACATCTAACTCTACAAAAATGTAATGTAGCAAAAGCCTCCTCAATTGGAATTCAAATAGAGATTTAATTGGCCCCTTTTATCACTTAATCACTTCCCTGATAGCGGATTATTCCTTGTGGTGTCATTCTATCATTCCCCCTCATCTATAGCATTATCTTATTCTTCTGGCTGGCACCATTAAATCCATTCAGCCTGTCATTCTGTTACATCTCAATATTATCATCTCCAGATCTAAAGCAGTTCAGTAAAAAAATGTGGGGAATCTTTTATGATAACGTAATATCCCCTCCTCAATAATAGGGACTCAGGGAGTGTCAGGGCAATGAGAGTGCACATTCGCCTCGTTTCATTTTGGATGCCTCAAAGGCATGATGTGAATCACAGTCTCCATTTCGTGTAAAAAATAAATAAATAAACACCCTCGCAACCTCCATGCCAAGCCACCCACCTCTAATGAGAGACAGAGGAAGAAGGAAAGAGAGAGAGAGCATAAGCACGCGCATGGCCAACAATGGCACTGGCCGAGCCAATCAGAGTGGCTTCTGTGGTGCGCGTCAGTCTTGCCCCCCTCCACCCACTGTGCCCCCGTCTGCCTTTACATAATATAATGACTGTTTCAGTCAGCTGCTACACAAACCAGACTCTTTCTCCCCAACAACCCTCTCCCCCTTATCCCTCCGCCTAAACGCCCGCCCCTGCACTCCCCCCTCTGCCACCCCTCCCTCCCCCCCAACCCCCTCCCTCCTTTCACAGAAACCTGCACACGCGCACTCCGTGACAGACTCACGGCTTTGGGCACTTTGCCAGCCAATGCAGCAGCAGCTAAGGGAATCGAAAAGAAAGAAAGACGGAGAGGGAGAGCGAGACAGGGAGGAGAGACAATTTGAGACAAGAACAACATCATCCCCCTTTACCCCAAATCGCAATTTTTCCTTTAACCCCCCCTTGTCTCTGTGCTGAGTTCCTCACCTCACGTCGCCATTGATACAGAGGGATTCCACAGCAATGCGCGCACGCACACACACACGGAATGTAATTGTTACAAGTAGCATAGTCGGACCCCAGGGACAGTGAGGAGACGGAGGGCAAGAGGGGCCTCCTACCCCAAAAATGCTGCACACAGGGACTTAACAGGCCATGCCAACATAAGGCACTCTTTTGTAACCCCCCTCATCCACCCTCCCCCTCCTCTTCCCCTCTCCGGCATTCTACTACAGCTGTGCCACACCACAAAGAAGTGTGCATAAGCGACCCCTCCCTTCTCCTGCACCCCTCCCCCATCCTTTAAAAAAAGTAAGCCTTTTTCCCCTCTCCCCCTCGTTGTAAAAATAAACACACTTTTTGGGGGCCCCTCGAAGGTACTGACCCACACACTGGCTTTTTAAAACTGAATGCATTTTTCATTACACTATGTGTAAGGAAGAGAGAGGTAGGGGGTGGGGAGGGGGATAGAGGAAGATTGAGCAGAAAAAAAGATGAGCTCTCTCCTGACACGCTACCCTGTCATAATGCCAACCCTTAATTCCCCCCACCGCCCATCCCCCCACCGACACACACCATTTTCTTTATGCGCATGCCACTGCTGCCTGTCGATCAGATCAGAGCATGCACACACACACTCCAAAATGTCCGCCTCTTTTTTTTTTGCACCCCAAAAATCCACCACCTCCAGACACCTTAACGTCAATACGTCCGCAAAATCAGTCTTCCTATGCTGCTAGGCATAACTGGTTTGGAGAGTTTACCAAACAGGCCAAATGCCAGATAGTGGGGTACAATAGTAATAAGGCCATTTGCAACCACACGGTGGAATCCGCAGCTCATTACACGCATGATCTGCATCATGACAATTCATTTGGCTGATGCAACTCCCGCGAATCACCGTCCCCAACCCAATACGCTGGTGGCACAGCATCATTTACCCAGGGCTAGAGAGAGAGAGAGACTCTTTCTGAGGGAGCAGACAGGGAAATTGTTCACCCCTTTCCGACTCAACTTCACACATGACTATGAGAGCTTCCTCTTTTTCTCATTTCATTTTTAAAAACAATTTGATTCGTCTGATGGTGGAGACGCTTATCACAGAGGTGCAGGGTGGGGGGTTCGCCATCACCACCCCGCCCCCTCATCTCTATCCTATGATCCTGGCCAAACGCCCCAAAAATCTCTGGCTCTACCCATCCAGCTCGTCTGATCACCCACAAGCTCAATTGGCTCAATTAATCCTTTCTCTTCACCGCATCGGATACCAAGCGAGCATTACGGGCACACAAAATGGCCACCGTCGCCATAACCCAAGTGGACACTTACCCTTGTGAAATGCATATATTTGTCATTATCATTACAGTTATCATCAAGGCCTTATAAAAGTTACGTACTGTATGTATGGCCTTCTAAGTAATGTATGTAATTTGTGGTATGGTACCACAAGGCTTTGGGCTATGACCCAGTTAGGAGTTATAAAAGCCCGGCCTCAAAACAGGGTCAGAAAGGGTGAGCATTGCAAGTGTCTGGGGATGCGGGGTGGCTGCTGGGCTCGGGGATCTTTATGGAAACGCATGATCCAGTCCTGCTATCCCCACTTGGCCTTTTATGTGGTTTGGAGGGACAGTGCCACTACTATGTACATATGTTGAAATTAGGAGTCTAATTGATTAACTAGCTTGCATAATCAAAGTTGTATTACCGCGTTTCATGGAATTTCTCCAAAGACTAAGTTCATGCAGATGAGGAATAGGTCTGTGAAGTAACGCTGAGCAATTCACTGACATTTCAGTAATTTGTTGGGTTTTAAACAACTAACTTGACCTAAGTTGGTTCAATTATTTGAACTCCATTTTGTTCGTTTATTTTAGGTGAGCTCAATGCGCATATTGTTATTTTTATTTATTTAGATACATTAGCTACAGCCTGAACTGTGCAATGTAGTAGGGAGATGTGGCCAATAGGCCAATATTCTACATAGTTTAGCGCATAAAACATTGTAATTAACTACAAGTACCATAATCCATTGTGCATCTACTTGTCCGGTCTGTTTTTTTTATGCCTGCTACTGAAGAGACAGAAGAATGTGCAATCGTGAGGGGATATAGAGAGCAGCTGTTGCTTCACATGATCTAAGTGATTGACAGTTGGTATACAGCAGTCATAAAAGTATGCCTTATTTACAGTGCATTCGGTAAGTATTCAGACCCCTTGACTATTTCCACATTTTGTTACGTTACAGCTTTATTCTCAAATTGATTAAAATTGTTTTTCCCCTCATCAATCTACACACAATACCCCATAATGACAAAGCAAAAACAGGTTTTTAGACATTTTTGCTAATTTATAAAAAAAAAAAAAAAAAGTGTTCAGACCCTTTACTCAGTACTTTGTTGAAACACTTTTGGCAGCGATTACAGCCTCGAGTCTTCTTGGGTATGACGCTACAAGATTGGCACACCTGTATTTGGCGAGTTTCTCCCATTCTTCTCTGCAGATCCTCTCAAGCTCTGTCAGGTTGGATGGGGAGCATCGCTGCACAGTTATTTTCAGGTCTCTGCAGAAATGTTAGATCGGGTTCAAGTCCGGGCTCTGGTTGGGCCACTCAAGGACATTCAGAGACTTGTCCCAAAGCCACTCCTGCGTTGTCTTGGCTGTGTGCTTAGAGTCGTTGTCCTGTTGGAAGGTGAAACTTCGCCCCAGTCCGAGTCTTTAGGTGCCTTTTGGCAAACTCCAAGCGGGCTGTCATGTGCCTTTTACTGAGGAGTGGCTTACGTCTGGCCACTACCATAAAAGGCCTGATTGGTGGAGTGCTGCAGAGATGGTTGTCCTTCTGGAAGGTTCTCCCATCTCCAGAGGAACTCTGGCGCTCTGTCAGAGTGACCATCGGGTTCTTGGTCACATTCCTGACCAAGGCCCTTCTCCCCCGATTGCGCAGTTTGGCTGGGCGGCTAGCTCTAGGAAGAGTCTTGGTGGTTCCAAACTTATTCCATTTAAGAATGATGGAGGCCACTGTGTTCTTGGGGACCTTCATTGCTGCAGACATTTTTGGTACCCTTCCCCAGATCTGTGCCTCTACACAATCCTGTCTCGGGGCTCTACGGACAATTCCTTCGACCTCATGGTTTGGTTTGCACTGCCAACTGTGGTTCTTATACAGATAGGTGCGTGCCTTTCCAAATCATGTTACATCAATTGAAATTACCATAGGCGGACTTCAATCAAGTTGTAGAAACATCTCAAGGATGATCAATGGAAATAGGATGCACCTGAGCTCAATTTCAAGTCTCATAGCAAAGGTCTGAATACTTATGTAAATACGTTTTTTATTTTATTTTATTTTTTATTTTATTTATTGCATAAACCTCTAAAAACCTATTTTCGCTTTGTCATTATGGGGTATTGTGTGTAGATTGATGAGGGGAAAAAAATATTTAATCAATTTTAGAATAAGGCTGTAACGTAACAAAATGTGGAAAAAGTGAAGGGGTCTGAACACTTTCCGAATGCATTGTACTTCGAAGAACTACAAAATCGTGATTTTGTCAGACAGCAGCGCTATAGAGATGAGATGATGACTTGCAATGAAATAATAAGTAATCAAATAAAACAAACAAACACAACAACTGAAATATTTTATTAAAGTAAATGGTTAATAACTGACAAGAAGCAATGGGCAGTCACTACCATCATGAAAATGTATGAATTGTTTTATTCTGTGTTGTTGCAGCATTCAACCCAAATAATCGAAACCGAAAACAGTGATAAAAAAAATAATTATAGAATGGAAACTGAACCGACCTCAAATAGCACTAATCGCTCAGCACCACTGTGAAGTGAAAAGATAAGTGTTGGCATGAGTCAGTTTCTCTGAGGCTATAGGGCAGACATTTTTTATTTGAGCTCAGCGCCCAGGCCATTGATGGCTGACCAATCTCCAATTTCACATTCCCAGTTCCAAAGCAGGGTAACCATAGACACAGGTTGGTGTGCTTGTGCCACAGATAAATATAAACTGTATGAGGAATAACACAGAACGTAGAAACTGGCTTTCCATTGTGATTAATGGATTTCTGAGAGACATCCGATTAAGCTTTCTCAGACTGGTGAACATTTACTAACCAGCTGAACATGGCAATAATGTTATTGGAATAATGACACCTGACATCATGTATAGGTCATATCATTTGACAGATTTTGGTTGCTGAAAATAGCTTCCTACAGATTTTGAGTTCCTCTGAATTCCACAGGCCGTTTACGACCCTAGTATCAAGGGATCAGATAAAGGGCCAATTTTCATTAGCGTAGCTGTATGCTCCGAACTTTCTGCACAATGGAGACAAAGTCCAGATTTAAAGTGGTTTAGCGGCCCTGCTCGGGGTTGAAGGTCGCCACGACAAACAGCCAATCCTTTGTGATTAGGATAGCAGTCTGATGGGGTTCCGCAAAGCAGAGCCGAGACACCATGAGCTCGCTTTCACAGGCGACAACGTACTAGGTGAGAGTGTGACATCCCCAAGGGCACATAAAGCAGAAATATTACTTCAGCAGCAGACACTGGCTTCATGATCTCACACTGCAGCCATTCCTGTGCCTCGTAACTCCACAGGAGACTATCGCAGGTGACAAAACACCATAAAGGGTCAGAAACGCTGGGGTTGCAGAAGTTCCATTTCCATCTTTCCCTCCATTTCACTCGATAAAATCTCTTCGGTTGAATAGCATTTGCAGATGATCCATCCATCCTTTTTGCTTTTATAGTGCTTATAGTTAAGGGGAATGCATTATTGGGGAACATGAGCGTACCAAATGGTTAGCAGCACTAAAAAGCCAGATGTGGAGTTCCAGAGCTTCATTTGAGGCCAAAGCTTGGTTTCTACAGAGCTTTCCTACAAGAGCTCCATACCCATTCCTTGTTAGTAATTATTTAACCTTGTATTGGTTTCCAGGATTGGTGACCCAAAAATCAACATTGATTGATGAGTTCATAAAATAAAACGGTAATCTAGTTGATAGAAATCAATACTCTGATTGGTATTGGTCTTCTGATTGGAATTAATCTCTCAATGCAGTTGTATGCAAAGAGAAAAGGTTGGAAAACACTACTGGATCTGCGAATGTTGTAAGCAGAAAAACCGTGGTGGAAGCATACAGTGAGAATGTCTGAATCCCATGCTTCAACCGAATGTAGGAGTGATGTAGACAATCCCATTTTATCAGTCACCAAATCTGTTAAAAATTATTATTAACAAATTCACTAGAACAATAAGGCAAGGCAGAGACTTGGAACAACGCACCGATTAGCTTTACGAGTTGCTGGGTGTTATACTGTTAGCTTGGCTTTTGCGCTAATCGTTGTGCAACAACAAAGAAAAACAAACTGGTGATGTTAGTGGATAAACTGATTCTGAGCTACAAGAGAAAGATAATGGTTTATTTTCTATTTCAGTAGGGCGACATTACATGGTATCAATAGCAGCTAATGCTGACTTATTTGAAACTATTTACAAATAAATCATACAATCCATCAAGATAATAAAATCTAAAAAATGTAAATACATATTTTCTGGAAAAAACATCAGTGCTGTGGGTATGGTACATACAGATCACAGGTAAATGTCACATTAGTTGGACAAAAAGTGGCGGTCCATCGATCACATTTATTGTGCTCTTTTCACACAAATGTAAATAAAGAATGTTTAATACAGCCTAGGACAGAGCAGCAACATGAGCCTATCTATAAAAGGTAGGCCTAAGTCCAATGCAGGTTATCATCAGTGGTAGCTAGTTTTTGTGTCACATTATTAGTTGATTGAGTTGCCATGACATCAACAAACTGCTAGCAAATTTCTAAAATACTTATTGGTATTCTACAATGACAATATGCCATGCACATTTTTGTTGTTAGAAGGGGAATTTGAGGTCTACTGTATCACATTTGTTGTGCTGATAAAGATATGTCTGGGAACAGGAATAAAACACTGCACAACAATTTTGAAAAAGCCAATGGAATGTCTGGGCAGGAGAGCTCATTGGTTAATGTATTAATTGGACCTACATCCTGATCAACCCACACACTGGCAGCCCTGCCGTATATTACTCAGATGTGGGGGCTGCTGGGAATATGACCAGAATTTGCATATGGTTAGTTTCTGACACTAATGAGGCCAATTAGGCGGATGGCGCTCATGGCCACAGAGTTGTAATTGGTTGGCTTGAACTGCTCAGGAGTTATGGATAACAGGATGTGGGTTCAAAGCCAATAGTAAGCACTGCAACTGTGAGATGTTGACAGACTTACAGCATCTTATTTCATATTGGTGGTTCTTGTTTATATAGCCTCAGGTTGAGTAAGCCTATCAAGGGTTAGACTGACAGAGAAAATCAGTCTCTCAGAAGCAACATCCACATAGAAATGGCGTGGGGGAGTGGGCTTCCAAATAAATATTAAACACACATACAATTAGCTATTAGCTACATACAAACACATATGTGCACACCTGAACACCGACATAAAATACGAGCCATAGTCTACTTCATCTACTCAACACCAAACGCAAGTCTCTCCTCCAGGCAGCGAACACACCCGCATCGATACACCTAGATGTGAGCACCTCAGTCTCCTCCTGTTCACACCACCCCTGCTCTGCCACAACACTTAAAAACACACCCCTGGTCTTCATTAAACAAGACAACCGCTCATTGTGGTCGTTGCCACGACAACCGACCCCCTTCTATTTTCAAGCCATGCCACTAATCAATTCCTGTTCTGCTGTCGCCCGAAGGGAGGGAGAGAGGGAGTTGTGGCTAGGGAGGAGGGTAGAGGTGGTGAAGAGGGGTGGGGGGCTGGGCAGTGGCAAGGGGCAAAGGGGAGGAAGTGTGTGGGGGTGTGAAGTTGGGAGACAAAGAGCCGAACGCATAAAACGTGAGCCCAGAGGTAGCTAACTGACATGGTGGAGCTCGACAGTGGCCTTGAGGGACCGTCCATGGTGTGCAGCAAGCAGCAGCAGCATTATAGGGAAGAGGAATGAATCTTCAACCAGGGCTGTGTTCATCAGTTTTAAAATATTTTTTGCAACGGAAAACAAAAATCAGCATTTCTTAAGTCCATGTAGTCCCTCCCTTCAGTTAAGTCAGTTTTCTTCCAGTTGGTGCCAAATGTACACAACCCAAGATTTCATTCTAATAAGTCCACCTTACGGTCTGGGTTTTTGGAGACTACCATAAGGACGGTAACAGATGAGAACCCAATGGGTCATGGTTACCAATCACAGACCAAATGGGTCCAGGACCCAATGAGTTTAGGTTACCTAGCAGAGAACAAATGGGTCCAGAACCCAACGGGTCATGGTTCCCACAGACCCAGTCATCCACTGCTGGAACACGCGTTTTAAAGACGGCAAGCCAGGTCAGGCCAAAATACAGACAAACTGTACGCCTATGGAAAGAACACCAAACAATATCTATGTTTTTTCCCCTTGCATAAGATGAGCATAAGCTAGCTCATCTGAGGCCCTATTACATAGGCTAGTTTCAAATGGAACATATATTTTATTCAGACATTCCAGGAATGATGATACATTCAAATGAGAAAATTCTTGGGTATTGAGACGTGAATATTTAGCCGACACACAATTTTTCAAAGTGTTTATAATTTTTATCCAACATTATCTAATGTCAAATTACTTTTGTGAAGAATAATAAAAAAACTACTCCATAGCAGTCTCCAGTGAAATATCATGCTGTTTTCCAGTCTACAGTGCCTTCAGAAAGTATTCATACCCCTTGACTTATTCCACATTTTGTTGTGTTACAGCCTGAATTCAAAATGGATTAAATCGATTTTCTCCCTTCACCCATCTACACACAATACCCCATAATGAGAAAGTGAAAACACGTTTTTAGATATTTTAGCAAATGCATTGAAAATGAAATACAGAAATATCTCATTTACAAAAGTATTCCCACCCGAGTCAATACTTTGTAGAACTACATTTGGCAGCGATTACAGCTGTGAGTCTTTCTGGGTATGTCTAAGAGCTTTCCACCCTTGGATTGTGCAACATTTGCCCATTATTCTTCAAAAAATTATTCAAGCTCTGTCAAATTGGTTGCTGATCAGTGCTTGAGAACCATTTTCAGGTCTCGTCATAGATTTTCAAGTAGATTTAAGTCAAAACTGTAACTCGTCCACTCAAGAACATTCACTGTCTTCTTGGTAAGCAACTCCAGTGTAGATTTGGCCTTGTGTTTTAGGTTATTGTCCTGCTAAAAGGTGAATTAATCTCCCAGTGTCTCGTGGAAAACAGACTGAACCAGGTTTTCCTCTAGGATTTTTCCTGTGCTTAGCTCCATTCAGTTTCTTTTTTATCCTGAAAAACACCCAAGTCCTTAATGATTACAAGCATACCCATAACATGATGCAGCCACCACTATGCTTGAAAATATGGAGAGTGGTACTAATGTGTTGTATTTGATTTGCCCCAAACAAAAAACGTTGTATTCAGGACAAAAAGTGAATTGCTTTGCCACATTTTTTTGCAGTATTACTTTAGTGTCTTGTTGCAAACAGGATGCATGTTCTGGAATATTTTTATTCTGTACAGGCTTCCCTCTTTTCACTCTGTCAATTAGGTTAGTATTGTGGAGTAACTACAATGTTGTTGATCCATCATCAGTTTTCTTCTATCACAGCCGTTAAACTCTATTGGCCTCCTGGTGAAATCCCTGAGCGGTTTCCTTCATCTCTGGCATTGTAGTTAGGAAGGACGCCTGTATCTTTGTAGTGACTGGGTGTAATGATACACCATCCAAAGTGTAATGAATAACTTCACCATGCTCCTGAGTGGCGCAGTGGTCTAAGGCACTGCATCTCAGTGCTTTAGGCGGCACTACAGACCCCCTGGTTCGATACCAGGCTGTATCACAACCGGCCGTGATTGTATGCCGCCCTATGGGACTCCCAATTGGCCCAGCATCGTCCGGGTTTGGCCGGTGTAGGCCGTCATTGTAAATAAGAATTTGTTCTTAACTGACTTGCCTAGTTAAATAAAGGTATAAAAAATAAATACAAAATATGCTTTTTTATATTTTTACCCATCTACCAATATGTGCCCTTCTTTGCAAGGCATTGGAGAAACCTTGTTTCTGTGTTTGAAATTCACTGCTCGACTAAGGGACCTTAAAGATAATTGTATGTGTGGGGTACGGAGATTAGTTAGTCATTCAAAAATCATGTTAAACACCATTATTGCATTAAGAAAATGAGTCCACGCAACTTGTAATAATAATAATAATAATAATAATTATTATTATTATTATTATGTGACTTAAGCAAATGTTTACTCCTGAACTTATTTAGGCTTACCATAACAAAAGGGTTGAATACTTAGACTCAATACATTTCAGCTTTTACATTTTTTATTAATTAGTAAATACTTCTACTTTGACATTATGGGGTATTGTGTGTAGGTCAAAAAAAAGAAAAAAAAAAGAAATCAATTTTAAATTCAGGCTGTAACATAACATAACGTGGAAAAAGTCAAGGGGTGTGAATACTTTCTGAAGGCACTGTATTCAGACCAATGGGTTCCATTTCTGAGTGTGGGTCATATGGACATTATGTTGTGCTTTCATAGACGCTGATTTTGTGTGCATATCTCAACCATGGAACCCTTTCACTTTAAGTGGGCCATACACAGGCATGCTGACATACAGTACTGTGGCGTATACAGTAGGCAGCATTAAGATTAACTAATTATGATTTTAACTGACACCGGATTTTCACTGACCTACGTTACAGTAAAGTCACTGCATAACATTGACTAGTGACACTGCTTTTCGAGGTACTCTGACTATTCACTGAAGAATTGGAGAGGCAAGGGTAGAACAAAGGGCATCGAATCAGAACCCATCCCAAGTCATTAGTTCAACATGAAAACAAGTCTACTCTAATGAATTGAGTTTCGTTCATTGAGAATGTATGGTTACCCCCACGACTATCAAAATGCGATGAGACTCTGTAGCCTACTACATCCACCATTTGTATTTGTATGTGGATGTGGCTGTGTGTTTCTCAGACAAAGTATCATTACTTTATGTCACTGTTTGCATGAATTAGTGTCCTGTTCCTTTAAAAAGCAGTTACAATTCTGTTCACTTTTATTTTTTTTATTACCCAAAGCAGTCAAAATGCGAGAGAGCCAGTCTAAGCCGGTTTGTAACCTCAGGGTATGGAATGATCTCTTAATATGTAGCCGTTAGTGGTCAGGACGTCACACGAAGACAGGGAGAGAGAAAGAGTCAGAGAGGGAGGTAGGGAGAGAGAGCGAGAGGGGTGGGGTGGGGGAGGGGCAATGAAGCCCCTGTGCTTTCAGGGCAGAAAGAAGAAAATCTACTTCTTGCAAGATGCTGATTCTAAAACCTGGCATCTTGACAAAAAAGGATCATTGCGGAACTTCAGACCACAGGGTGGGGCATACGTTGTTTAAACAAAAAAAATGTAATAGGAAAAAAATGCTGGAACATAGGCCATCTGGAGAGAACAAGGTAGCCGAGAGATTTGTAAAATGGGGTTGAATGGGGGGCAGTGAGGGTATCGATGTCTTCCACGAAATGAGAGGAGAGCAGAGAATAATACTGTAGGTACAGTGAAGACAACAAATGCCTACAGACGCACATAAGTCACAAGAAACACATCTTAACCAAACAGACATACAGGCTGGTTTTCTACATTAACACGTCTTGCCAACATAGTGGTGCGCACACTCAACAATCTGGCACAGACGGGGTGTCATACACTACAAGATTCTTCACTTGGTCGTGAGGGATTCTCCATACCACCACGCTGTCTTGAGAAAAAACAATGATGTGATGTGATTAGATTGTGTAGCTAGAACGAACTGTGGCTCAAAGCAGCCTCAAACGTTTTCAGTCAGACATTCACGCTTGCCATACAGAGTTGACATTTCTAGCCAACATTTTGAATAGCACTGCTTGTGAACTTCAGAGCTGTAATGATTTGCCGCTTAGGTTAAAGGCAATATAAAACACATACTAGTAGTCATGGCTCCTGCTCGAGAGTCTACAAATTCTAGGTGACGCGAAACAACCTAATCTCACTGGCTTCTTTGACGAGCTCTCATTGGCTATTGCTGGTCGCCGTTCTCAAAACTTGTTGCACATCTCACACTACAAGAGCATTGCAGATTTTGTGCCGATCAAATCAAGCATGTTTGAAAATATTGGGACGTCTGGGACTGTTCAAAGACGGGATCGGTAGCCCTCAGATTGCGTCTCTGAACTGCTCACATTAAACGAGCGTCGGTGACGGCCACGCGCCCCGAGTAGGCAACTACATGGGGAAAATGTCTCCGATCTCAAAAATGTGTCTGGGACAGATAAATGGGACCAAAATTGTGTAGTGTACACCCGGCTTTATGGGAGGGATGCGTCATCAAGTGGAGATGGCATCAGCAGGGACACTTATCCTAAGAGTAATTGGCACATATATACCAGTGGCGGTCAGTGCCTTTTAAGATGAGGGAGGACGATTTTTTTTTCATGAGCATGGCCTTGTTTCTATTACAGCATAATGGATGACTCTCATTCATATTCCATTCACCCAGTTCAATGTAACAGCGATAGGTTTAGGCTACTACATGATACTCAAATTTTCCCTATACCCATCATGAGGTTGCTACAACCTAGTGTATGAATGAAAGTTTACAACGTAGGAGCACACAGGTCGAGGGACAAATTTGAGGTGACAGACAGTGACACTTGGACAGACAGTGACATTCAATACCGCCTTGCACACTCTTGCCTGCATCTAACTGATATAGGGTGTAATCATTAGTCCAACAGTTGCAAATTCAGGTATGTTGATCCCCGTTTTGATCCGTTTGCTTCCATTTAAGAAACGTTTTTCAACAGAATTGGTGGAATGAATACACCCCTGATCACCCGTAAACACAGTTTCATAGCAGCCACGTCGTATTCCTTCTCGCATCTCTCCTCCTCTCACCTCTTCCCTTCGCTTGTGGACACAACACATCAGCTGTATGTGACCAGGCGAAAAAACCTTTCCAAGCCAAACCGCTACACACAGCCTACACCATTGTCACCATATTAGCTAAAGTAACGTCATAGTCAGCATAGCTAATATAACTAACACGCTAGTAAACCCGTTACAATCATGCAGTAACGTTACAGTGTACAGTCAGTAAGCAGTTACACCGGCGGGCCCCGGTGGCAATAAATGAGTAATACCAAAAGCTTACCTTGACTTGGAAGAGTTCCAGTGTTGTGTTGGAAAGTCATAGCCAGCTAGCTAACATAGCATCCCTCTGTTTGAGCAGGGTGCTTCAGTAGGCTAAACTACAGTGAGGGAAAAAAAGTATTTGATCCCCTCCTGATTTTGTACGTTTGCCCACTGACAAAGAAATGATCAGTCTATAATTTTAATGGTAGGTTTATTTGAACAGTGAGAGACAGAATAACAACAAAAAAATCCAGAAAAACGCATGTCAAAAATGTTATAAATTGATTTGCATTTTAATGAGGGAAATAAGTATTTGACCCCTCTGCAAAACATGACTTAGTACTTGGTGGCAAAACCCTTGTTGGCAATCACAGAGGTCAGACGTTTCTTGTAGTTGGCCACCAGGTTTGCACACATCTCAGGAGGGATTTTGTCCCACTCCTCTTTGCAGATCTTCTCCAAATCATTAAGGTTTCGAGGCTGACGTTTGGCAACTCGAACCTTCAGCTCCCTCCACAGATTTTCTATGGGATTAAGGTCTGGAGACTGGCTAGGCCACTCCAGGACCTTAATGAGCTTCTTCTTGAGCCACTCCTTTGTTGCCTTGACCGTGTGTTTTGGGTCATTGTCATGCTGGAATACCCATCCAGGACCCATTTTCAATGCCCTGGCTGAGGGAAGGAGGTTCTCACCCAAGATTTGACGGTACATGGCCCCGTCCATCGTCCCTTTGATGCGGTGAAGTTGTCCTGTCCCCTTAGCAGAAAAACACCCCCAAAGCATAATGTTTCCACCTCCATGTTTGACGGTGGGGATGGTGTTCTTGGGGTCATAGGCAGCATTCCTCCTCCTACAAACATGGCCAGTTGAGTTGATGCCAAAGAGCTCAATTTTGGTCTCATCTGACCACAACACTTTCACCCAGTTCTCCTCTGAATCATTCAGATGTTCATTGGCAAACTTCAGACGGGCCTGTATATGTGCTTTCTTGACCAGGGGGACCTTGCGGGCGCTGCAGGATTTCAGTCCTTCACAGCATAGTGTGTTACCAATTGTTTTCTTGGTGACTATGGTCCCAGCTGCCTTGAGATCATTGACGTGATCCTCCTGTGGAGTTCTGGGCTGATTCCTCACCGTTCTCATGATCATTGCAACTCCACGAGGTGAGATCTTGCATGGAGCCCCAGGCCGAGGGAGATTGACAGTTATTTTGTGTTTCTTCCATTTGCGAATAATCGCACCAACTGTTGTCACCTTCTCACCAAGCTGCTTGGCGATGGTCTTGTAGCCCATTCCAGCTTTGTGTAGGTCTACAATCTTGTCCATGACATCCTTGGAGAGCTCTTTGGTCTTGGCCATGGTGGAGAGTTTGGAATCTGATTGATTGATTGCTTCTGTGGACAGGTGTCTTTTATACAGGTAACAAACTGAGATTAGGAGCACTCCCTTTAAGAGTGTGCTCCTAATCTCAGCTCATTACCTGTATAAAAGACAACTGGGAGCCAGAAATCTTTCTGATTGAGAGGGGGTCAAATACTTATTTCCCTCATTAAAATGCAAATCAATTTATAACATTTTTGACATGCGTTTTTCTGGATTTTTCTGTCTCTCACTGTTCAAATAAACCTACCATTAAAATTATAGACTGATCATTTCTTTGTCAGTGGGCAAATGTACAAAATCAGCAGGGGATCAAATACTTTTTTCCCCTCACTGTAGCTAGCTGCATTTGCTAGCTAAGTATGTGAAACTGAAAGAAAATGACAACATTTCTCTCTATTTCTCACTTGCTTCTCCTTCATTTTGGAAGAAATTCATTTGTTCAAACATGTTCAACTATTGTCTTTCACTCTCTTTGAGTCAACTAATCACCACATGTTATACACTGCAGTGCTAGCTAGCTGTAGCTTATGCTTTCAGTACTAGATTCATTCTCTGATCCTTTGATTGGGTGGACAACATGTCAGTTCATGCTGCAAGAGCTCTGATAGGCTAGAGAACGTCCTCCAGAAGTTATCATAATTACTGTGTAAGTCTATGGAAGGGGCTGAGAACCATGAGCCTCTTAGGTTTTGTATTGAAGTCAATGTACTTAGAGGAGGACGGAAGCTAGCTGTCCTCCGGCTACACCATGGTGCTACCCTACAGAGTGCTGTTGAGGCTACTGTTGACCTTCCTTGCAAAATAGTGTGTTTTAAATCAATTATTTGGTGACGTGATTATATTTATATTTATATATAGTTTTATGTTTTATAATTTAAATTTGTATGTAATTCACTGAGGAGGATGGTCCTCCCCTTCCTCCTCTGAGGAGCCTTCACTGGTATACACTCACACACATACACAAAGGACAACACAAGATCCCACTATACAGGGCCAGGTGAAAATAGGTTACAGGAAGAGGAAGAGAGAAGGGAGCTACAAAGACAGAGTATAGTAATATATATATATTTTTTTGTCATTTAGCAGACGCTCTTATCCAGAGCGACTTACAGTTAGTGAGTGCATACATTTTCATACTGTGGGCTGACGCCACTAAGTATATGAACAAAATATATTTGAGGTCTGGCCACAGCCACACAAAGGTGCCCTATTGCAGAAGGTAAACTGTAGTTCTCATAATGGTGGGCTGATGCTGCCATAAAGAACACGGATGAGGAAAGCGGCAGAATAGCAATCTGTTCCTGTGCATAAACATGCTCATATGAGAGAGGGAGAGGGCGGTGGTTGAAGACAACGAGGACATAGCCCTGTATTATCGTTAGCATTAGTGAGTAGCACAGGTGAAGGACATATAGTCACATGAAGACAGTGTTTCCAGACCTGGTCCTCAGGGACCCCCAACCGTTGCACATATTTGTTACATTCCACCACTAATCAGTACACCAAATTCAACGAGTCAAAGGCTGGATTGACTAGTTGAATCAGGTGGGCTAGCGCTGGAATCAAACACATACAGTGCATTCAGAAAGTATTCAGACCCCTTGACTTCTTCCACATTGTTACGTTAAAGCCTTATTCTAAAATGGATTAAATAGTTTTTTTCTCCACTCATAAATCTACACACAATACCCCATAATGACAAAGCAAAAACAGGTTTTTAGAAATGTAAAAAAAAACTAACAAATAAAAAACTTTACAATACATTTACATAAGTATTCAGACCCTTTACTCAGTACTTTGCTGAAGCACCTTTAACAGCGATTACAGCCTGGAGTCTTCTTGGGTATGATGCTACAAGCTTGGTACATCTGTATTTGGGGAGTTTCTCCCATTCTTCACTGCAGATCCTCTCAAGCTCTGTCAGGTTGGATGGAGAGTGTCGCTGCATAGCTATTTTCAGTCTCTCCAGAAATGTTAGATCAGGTTCAAGCCCGGGCTCTGGCTGGGCCACTCAAGGACATTCAGAGACTTGTCCCGAAGCCACTCCTGCGTTGTCTTGGCTGTGTGCTTAGGGTCGTTGTCCTGTTGGAAGGTGAACCTTCGCCCCGGTCTGAGGTCCTGAGCGCTCTGGAGCAGGTTTTCATCAAGGATCTCTCTGTACTCTGCTCCATTAAATCTTTCCCACGATCCTGACTAGTCTGCCAGTCCCTGCCGCTGAAAAACATCCCCACAGCATGATGCTGCCACCACCATGCTTCACCGTAGGGATGGTGCCAGGTTTCCTCCAGACGTGACGCTTGGCATTCAGGCCAAAGAGTTCAATCTTGGTTTCATCTGACCAGAGAATCTTGTTTCTCATGGTCTGACAGTCCTTTAGATGCCTTTAGACAAAACTCCAAGCGGGCTGTCATGTGCCTTTTACTGAGGAGTGGATTCCGTCTGGCCACTCTACCATAAAGGCCTGATTGGTGGAGTGCTGCAGAGATGGTTATCCTTCTGGAAGGTTCTCCCATCTCCACAGAGGAACTCTGGAGCTCTGTCAGAGTGACCATCGGGTTCTTGGTCACCTCCCTGACCAAGGCCCTTCTCCCCCGATTGCGCAGTTTGGCTGGGCGGCTAGCTCTAGGAAGAGTCTTGGTGGTTCCAAACTTCTTCCATTTAAGAATGATGGAGGCCACTGTGTTCTTGGCGACTTTCAATGCTGCAGACATTTTTTGGTACCCTTCCCCAGATCTGTGCCTCGACACAATCCTGTCTTGGAGCTCTACCGACAATTCCTTCGACCACATGGCTTGGGTTTCGCTCTGAAAAGCACTGTCAACTGTGGGACCTTACAGTTGAAGTCGGAAGTTTACATACATTTAGGTTGGAGTCATTAAAACCCGTTTTTCAACCACTCCACACATTTCTTGTTAACAAACTATCGTTTTGGCAAGTCGGTTAGGACATCTACTTTGTGCATGACACAAGTAATTCTTCCAACAATTGTTTACAGACAGATTATTTCACTTATAATTCACTGTATCACAATTCCAGTGGGTCAGAAGTTTACATACACTAAGTTGACGGTGCCTTTAAACACCTCTTTGCTTGACATCATGGGAAATCAAAAGAAATCAGCCAAGACCTCAGAAAAAAATTGTAGACCTCCACAAGTCTGGTTCATCCTTGGGAGCAATTTCCAAATGCCTGAAGGTACCACGTTCATCTGTACAAACAATAGTATGCAAGTATAAACACCATGGGACCATGCAGCCGTCATACCGCTCAGGAAGGAGACGCATTCTGTCTCCTAGAGATGAAGGTACTTTGCTGCGAAAGTGCAAATCAATCCCAGAATAACAGCAAAGGACCTTGTGAAGATGCTGGAGGAAACAGGTACAAAAGTATCTATATCCACAGTAAAACAAGTCCTATATCGACATAACCTGAAAGGCCGCTCAGCAAGGAAGAAGCCACTGCTCCAAAACCGCCATAAAAAAGCCAGACTATGGTTTGCAACTGCACATGGGGACAAAGACCGTACTTTTTGGAGAAACGTCCTCTGGTCTGATGAAACAAAAATATAACTGTTTGGCTATAATAACCATCGTTACGTTTGGAGGAAAAAGGGGGTTGCTTGCAAGCCGAAGAACACCATCCCAACCGTGAAGCACGGGGGTGGCAGCATCATGCTGTGGGGGTG
Organism: Coregonus clupeaformis; assembly: GCF_020615455.1. Lineage (NCBI taxonomy): Eukaryota > Metazoa > Chordata > Actinopteri > Salmoniformes > Salmonidae > Coregonus > Coregonus clupeaformis. The sequence continues at coordinate 34,782,916 of NC_059199.1, forward strand.
CTTTGCTGCAGGAGGGACTGGTGGATTTCACAAAATAGATGGCATCATGAGATAGGAAAATTATGTGGATATATTGAAGCAACATCTCAAGATATCAGTCAGGAAGTTAAAGCTTGGTCGAAAATGGGTCTTCCAAATGGACAATGACCCCAAGCCTACTTCCAAAGTTGTGGCAAAATGGCTTAAGGACAACAAAGTCAAGGTATTGGAGTGGCCATCACAAAGCCCTGACCTCAATCCTATAGAAAATGTGTGGGCAGAACTGAAAAAGCGTGAGCGAGCAAGGAGGCCTACAAACCTGACTCAGTTACACCAGCTCTGTCAGGAGGAATGGACCAAAATTCACCGAACTCATTGTGGGAAGCTTGTGGAAGGCTCCCCGAAACGTTTGACCCAAGTTAAACAATTTAAAGGCAACTCTACCAAATACCAGATTCTCCTTCACATACTGGCCTTAGTTATCTTTACACCAGGACACAGAGAGCAAAGAAATTAAAACTGAACTGGAGTTCAGTGTTTACCAACCAGTTCTGATACCACTACTTTACATTTCTGGCTGAATCATAACAGCACAGAGATCTCTACAGACCAGTGAAGGGGACAGCGTTTGGGTGACAGGGAATGATACACATGACAGCCAGGACACGTCCTGGCTGTCAACATTGGGAAAAGTTCAACATTGGGGAAAAAAGGTCAAAAGAGCGGGAAAAGGCCAAAGCCGTGCCAGGATACGCGTTCTACAAAAAGGTCACAGGGTCAAAGTAGTGTAATTTGTGTGAAGATTTTGGTGGACAAAATACATTGTGGAAGGTGACAATGAAATTCACTTCATTTAACAAGAGGTAGCACACCATAAAATTGAAATTATTTTGTTTTTGTAGGACGCAACTGTGTCTAAGCTATTTTCAAATGACTTTTTTCAGATGTGAAACGTACACAGTGGAACAAAAGGAGAGCTACAGTAGTGTAGCACACCAGCTACACAATCTAACTCAAGAACATTGGAGAATCTACTGCCTGCTGGATCTGGGAAGCGCTAAAAAAAGGGAACCACCTTCTCATTGACAGGTGGGAAGAGTTACTTATGTCAATCTATAGTGTCACTTCAGTCTATGAGTCCAATTCCTGCATACACATCACCACCTCTCTTCATCAACCCAAGTCTGAGAGGTTTTTGTTGCATAATTGTCTCCTCCCCTCATCTACATGGGGACCCTACAAGTCTATAAAGCAGTATTTTATACATGGTCATGTAAAAGTTGAATTTCCATGTAACCTTGTTGTTATCCCCCCCATCTTCATTTGAGTGTCATGCAAATTATAACCGGACCAAGCATCGACACTACTTCTCCCTCAGTCCATCAGCCTTTCATTTTCCAACTCATCCCCTTCTTGTAAACCTTCCAGCCTACCTTTGCAGTGCATTCATTTTCATTTTAAGCTCATCTTAACAAACAAAAAAAACACCATTAACCCAAGAAGGGAACACCCAGAAATGGGAATGTTGTGAAAGCCAACTGGGAGGCGAAACTACTCATCCAGAACAACGGTGCCAATTAGCCACCATGGTGCCATACGCATTTAACCTTTATGGTCACTGACACAATGGCAGAGGTTCAACACAAGAGAACACGGTGGCATTAGGACCCCCGTGGACCTAAAATGTTCTTATGAAAGGAGTCATTCAAAAGGTCTCACTTTGTCTGATCGAACCAATTATAGGCTACCCTGTTCACACTACTGAGCTGAACTATACTGGGCTGGCCTGGTTACGCATCCACCATCTTTGCTGGAACTGTGCTGGAAAGGACAATGTGAAAACAAAATATATATTCCAGCACAGCAAGGTTCGGGTAGGCACTGTTTATTTTATTTATCCCTTATTTTACCAGGTAAGTTGACTGAGAACAAATTCTTATTTACAGCAACGACCTGGGGAATAGTTACATGGGGAGAGGAGGGGGGATGAATGAGCCAATTGGAAGCTGGGGATGATTAGGTGGCCATGATGGTATGAGGGCCAGATTGAGAATTTAGCCAGGACACCGGGGTTAACACCCCTACTCTTACGAGAAGTGCCATGGGATCTTTAGTGACCACAGAGAGTCAGGACACCAATTTAACGTCCCATCCGAAAGACGGCACCCTACACAGGGCATTGGGATATTTTGGGGGGGACCAGAGGAAAGAGTGTCTCCTACTGGCCCTCCAACACCACTTCCAGCAGCATCTGGTCTCCCATCTAGGGACTGACCAGGACCAATCCTGCTTACATCAGAGGCAAGCCAGCAGTGGGATGCAAGGTGTTATGCAGTTGTCTGAAAGGGTATGAGTCATCCGGGACCTGGTGATGCTTGGCGACCACGTGTTCCACATGAGTTCCACAGCTGCGTTTTGCTTATCGAGCAAAAACATTGGGGAGGCCCGCTAATTAAGCGTCACAGGGATCCATTCATCTGGGCTGATTGTTTCTGTGCAGGGTTTAATAAGACTCGCGTGAAGCCCACTGAACAACACAGCCACCCCCATTCAGGTGTTAACCAGGCCGTGACGCCAAACATACACACTTAACATGCAAAACCAAACATTCTTGAGACCCATTCGCAAACCAATTACATCCCATGCTGCTAATGAATTAAATTGATATTCTCTTCTTCTGGGTTTGCTAGTTAAGGCCCCATTGAAAGAAGGGGCCTTCCAAGGTGAGTAGTAAAGGTACCTTTTTCTTTGACTGACAACAAATAGGCCAAACCTGTGTAATATCTGTGGGAAAGTCTAGCCAATTACCTTCCCATCTCACCTCCAGATTCAAACGATGGTTTTCGTTAAACCAATGGATATGTGTGAGCATGTATAGCCTGCAGCTATTGGGGATTTCATTTAGCCTACCCATTTTTGGTTCAGGACTTACACTGAACAGAACCCACATTACAAGCAAGGGTATCCCCCCCAATGCATGCCTCGACACTCCTATTTGGGAATGCCTTTCACTAAAACTGAAGTCTTGTTCATTGGTACTCACTGACCTGGACAGGGACTGGTTTCAATTATAATTATTTCAAGGAACAGCATAGGTTGAAGGTTAAACCATAACAAACTATATATGCAAATAAGGGGACATCACTGGCTGGGCTGACCTTTCATAACCTGTGGACAGCGAGAAAATGTCTAAAACCAACACGGCATTGCAGTGATCTTCTCAATACTAAGCTCCCGTACAGGCTGCAATGTGCACAATTGCACTGGTGGTCCTCTGTAGCTCCATTGGTAGAGCATGGCGCTTGTAACGCCAGGGTAGTGGGTTCGATCCCCGGGACCACCCATACGTAAACATGTATGCACACATGACTGTAAGTCGCTTTGGATAAAATGCTAAATGGCATATTATTATTATTATATTATTAATATTGTTTGCAAAACATTGTTACTGAGCATGTCAGAAAGAAATTAGAAGCCTGTGAAGATGCATTTTTTTGCACTCTCCTTTCGTTTAACACACGTTGCTATGCGAGATGAATCCCTTGTTTATCGCTACACTTCACATACAGTCATTAACATCACACATATCAATTAGCGCCACGTGCCAGCTTCCGACAAGGCTTCTCCCGCTCAAAGGATTTTCACTTGGGCGGATTCTTAAATAAACTTCATTTTCCTGATTAAGATGTAATTATACAGATTTCTCTCCCCTCCAACAGAGAGCGGTTATATCTTAATTTCAAGTAAGTATGGACCACTAAATGAGCATAGATTTTAAATGGGGTCCCTCTTCTAAGGGTCCCTCTTCCACGACTGAAAACACAAGGAAGGCGTTTCGTTGGACACAGCAGCTTTCAGAAGATACCACAGGCTGTGTGTAGGGTATGACAATCCTTTTGCACAGCAAATGTGTTTGAGCTCAAATAACATAGGCCTACTCGAATGCTGGACAATAACATAGCAAAGCTAGTGGTACCAAAGCTGACTGACTCAACTGCAAATTTGACCTCCTTTAAATACAAAATTAAGGCTACCGTTACCCCCTCATAAATCAGCTCTGATAAAAACTTCGGTGGGAAAGCTGCCGGACCATAGCTTCTCCAGACCAATAAGTGGTACACTCTTTGTTGATACTTTTCAGAGAGTTTTCCTGTACACTCTGTTCTATGAAAGTCTGAGGTAACGGTGTTGTCATGACTCTGCTTTTGTATAGAATCAAATCACATTTTATTTGTCACATGCGCCGAATACAACAGGTAGACTTTACCGTGAAATGTTTACTTACAAGTCCTTATCCAACAATGCAGATTTTTTTTTAAGAAAGAACAAAGATATTTGCTGGGATTTTTTTTTTACAAATCAATTACAAGTAAGGAAAATAAGAAAAGTAACAATAAAATAACTAGGCTATATACAATGGGATACCGGTACCGAGTCAATGTGCAGGGGTACAGGAACCAACAGCTGGTGAATAGCTGGTGTCAAGGCACACAGGCTTTATCTGTGAGAGTGAGAGCATCAGTCCATCGGGTCAATCTGGACATGCCAACTCAGTGGTAGGGTCATCACACACACACCAAAAGCGAGGGTCTCTTGAAACAAGCACTGAGTGTCTGAATCAATGGGTGAGTGCAATCAACATTGTATATTTTCTCACACCACGTGAGAAAAATCCCTTCCCTCTAAAGGTCATGAGATCAATATTAGGATATTCAACATTCGAGGGACTCCACCACAACGTGCTCCTTTCATCAGGGGTCATTGTGACTGTATCCTAAGTACATCAGTGGAGGGCAACTGGTTTATTGTTATCCAACCGCAGGTGCACTTGTCACTTTGTTGTGTTTGGGACAAAGGGGGTGTTTAAAGGGCAGCCATTCTGTTTTCAAACCTTTCTTCTTTTGACCAAGGTCAACGATCCTGAAGCAGAGCCAAGGCCACCTACACTGAGTGCTGTTGTGATCTTTCCCTCCAAAAATGATAAAGCCTACATAAACTGTCCAGTTGGTCTGATATACAGTGGGGGAAAAAAGTATTTAGTCAGCCACCAATTGTGCAAGTTCTCCCACTTAAAAAGATGAGAGAGGCCTGTAATTTTCATCATCGGAACATGTCAACTATGACGGACAAATTGAGAAAAAAAAATCCAGAAAATCACATTGTAGGATTTTTTATGAATTTATTTGCAAATTATGGTGGAAAATAAGTATTTGGTCACCTACAAACAAGCAAGATTTCTGGCTCTCACAGACCTGTAACTTCTTCTTTAAGAGACTCCTCTGTCCTCCACTCGTTACCTGTATTAATGGCACCTGTTTGAACTTGTTATCAGTATAAAAGACGCCTGTCCACAACCTCAAACAGTCACACTCCAAACTCCACTATGGCCAAGACCAAAGAGCTGCCAAAGGACACCAGAAACAAAATCGTAGACCTGCACCAGGCTGGGAAGACTGAATCTGCAATAGGTAAGCAGCTTGGTTTGAAGAAATCAACTGTGGGAGCAATTATTAGGAAATGGAAGACATACAAGACCACTGATAATCTCCCTCGATCTGGGGCTCCACGCAAGATCTCACCCCGTGGGGTCAAAATGATCACAAGAACGGTGAGCAAAAATCCCAGAACCACATGGGGGGACCTAGTGAATGACCTGCAGAGAGCTGGGACCAAAGTAACAAAGCCTACCATCAGTAACACACTACGCCGCCAGGGACTCAAATCCTGCAGTGCCAGACGTGTCCCCCTGCTTAAGCCAGTACATGTCCAGGCCCGTCTGAAGTTTGCTAGAGTGCATTTGGATGATCCAGAAGAGGATTGGGAGAATGTCATATGGTCAGATGAAACCAAAATAGAACTTTTTGGTAAAAACTCAACTCGTCGTGTTTGGAGGACAAAGAATGCTGAGTTGCATCCAAAGAACACCATACCTACTGTGAAGCATGGGGGTGGAAACATCATGCTTTGGGGCTGTTTTTTCTGCAAAGGGACCAGGACGACTGATCCGTGTAAAGGAAAGAATGAATGGGGCCATGTATCGTGAGATTTTGAGTGAAAACCTCCTTCCATCAGCAACGGCATTGAAGATGAAACGTGGCTGGGTCTTTCAGCATGACAATGATCCCAAACACACCGCCCGGGCAACGAAGGAGTGGCTTCGTAAGAAGCATTTCAAGGTCCTGGAGTGGCCTAGCCAGTCTCCAGATCTCAACCCCATAGAAAATCTTTGGAGGGAGTTGAAAGTCTGTGTTGCCCAGCGACAGCCCCAAACCATCACTGCTCTAGAGGAGATCTGCATGGAGGAATGGGCCAAAGTACCAGCAACAGTGTGTGAAAACCTTGTGAAGACTTACAGAAAACATTTGACCTGTGTCATTGCCAACAAAGGGTATATAACAAAGTATTGAGAAACTTTTGTTATTGACCAAATACTTATTTTCCGCCATAATTTGCAAATAAATTCATTAGAAATCCTACAATGTGATTTTCTGGATTTTTTTTCCTCATTTTGTCTGTCATAGTTGACGTGTACCTATGATGAAAATTACAGGCCTCTCTCATCTTTTTAAGTGGGAGAACTTGCACAATTGGTGGCTGACTAAATACTTTTTTTCCCCACTGTAGGCCTAAAATCTCATTTATAAGGCATGTTTGTTTGGAACAGATTTGTTCCAAGGAGAGGAAGCAGTTACTTATCCTTAAATGAGATGCAGAGCCTGATAGTTTTAGCGGATGATAAAAATGTAATCTGCAAGTTCTATTGAGCCAAGGGACTGGCTTAGCCATAATTTGTGATAGATCTGAAATATTGCATTCATGATACACATCTACAGAAACCAAACAGTGGAACGTTTATCAAGGCAATAGCTCAACCTTTCTTTCTGGAACTGAATCTGTATGATGGGAACTTGTCAGAGTCAAAAATCCAGGAGGACGAGTGACGGAGGCCTCATGGGCATTGCTACACCAGGCAGTCAGTAACGATAAGGCACCACGGGAAATTAACGTGTGCACACTGCGTGAAATCCCTTCATGGGCAGCTTTAGTGTGCTGGAGCACATCAATTGTGTTAAAGAACTGTAAATAAATAAATAACATTGTGTGTCACATACTACCTAAACTGAGTAAACCCTCCTTGATTATGAACTATCGACGCACTATATCAGGGACAGCATTCACGAATATGCTACAGCCACCCCAAAAATGATAAGACATTTGTAATGGATTCCTCTTCTACCCCATGTAGTTGAGTGTGATCAGGGCCATAGGTCTCTACATACACATACAGTGTGGGAAGGAGAGGATGGATGGTAGAGTGATACAGTTGAAGTCGGAAGTTTACATACACCTTAGCCAAATACATTTAAACTCAGTTTTTCACAATTCCTGACATTTAATCCTAGTAAAAATTCCCTGTTTTAGGTCAGTTAGGATCACCACTTTATTTTAAGAATGTGAAATGTCAGAATAATAGTAGAGAGAATGATTTATTTCAGCTTTTATTTCTTTCATCAGATTCCCAGTGGGTCAGAAGTTTACATACACTCAATTAGTATTTGGTAGCATTGCCTTTAAATTGTTTAACTTGGGTCAAACGTTTCGGGTAGCCTTCCACAATAAGTTGGGTGAATTTTGGCCCATTCCTCCTGACAGAGCTGGTGTAACTGAGTCAGGTTTGTAGGCCTCCTTGCTCGCACACGCTTTTTCAGTTCTGCCCACACATTTTCTATAGGATTGAGGTCAGGGCTTTGTGATGGCCACTCCAATACCTTGACTTTGTTGTCCTTAAGCCATTTTGCCACAACTTTGGAAGTATGCTTGAGGTCATTGTCCAATTGGAAGACCCATTTGCGACCAAGCTTTAACTTCCTGACTGATGCCTTAAGATGTTGTTTCAATATATCCACATAATTTTCCTTCCTCATGATGCCATCTATTTTGTGAAGTGCACCAGTCCCTCCTGCAGCAAAGCACCCCCACATCATGATGCTGCCACCCCCGTGCTTCACGGTTGGGATGGTGTTCTTCGGCTTGCAAGCAACCCCCTTTTACCTCCAAACATAATGATGGTCATTATAGCCAAACAGTTCTATTTTTGTTTCATCAGACCAGAGGACATTTCTCCAAAAAGAACGATCTTTGTCCCCATGTGCAGTTGCAAACCGTAGTCTGGCTTTTTTATGGTGGTTTTGGAGCAGTGGCTTCTTTCTTGCTGAGCGGCATTTCAGGTTATGTCGATATAGGACTCGTTTTACTGTGGATATAGATACTTTTGTACCTGTTTCCTCCTGCATCTTCACAAGGGGCTTTGCTGTTGTTCTGGGATTGATTTGCACATTTCGCACCAAAGTACGTTAATCTCTAGGAGACAGAACGCGTCTCCATCCTGAGCGGTATGACGGATGCGTGGTCCCATGGTGTTTATACTTACATACTATTGTTTGTACAGATGAACGTGGTACCTTCAGGCATTTGGAAATTGCTCCCAAGGATGAACCAGACTTGTGGAGGTCTACAATTTTTTTTCTGAGGTCTTGGCTGATTTCTTTTGATTTTCCCATGAAGTCAAGCAAAGAGGCACTGAGTTTGAAGGTAGGCCTTGAAATACATCCACAGGTACACCTCCAATTGACTCAAATGATGTCAATTAGCCTATCAGAAGCTTCTAAAGCCATGACATCATTTTCTGGAAATTTCCAAGCTGTTTAAAAAGCATAGTCAACTTAGTGTATGTAAACTTCTGACCCACTGGAATTGTGATAGTGAATTATAAGTGAAATAATCTGTCTGTAAACAATTGTTGGAAAAATTAATTGTGTCATGCACAAAGTAGATGTCCTAACCGACTTGCCAAAACGATAGTTTGTTATCAAGAAATTTGTGGAGTGGTTGAAAAACGAGTTTTAATGACTCCAACCTAAGTGTATGTAAACTTCTGACTTCAACTGTACATATTGGGAGAACATGGCCATGGCTGGTCCATCATTGACAAAGCAGTGCCGTAACCGTTCATTCATACTGCTAGACAGTGTTCAACACCAGGGACTACCATTCACAGACTAAAGACTTTCATTCATGGAGAGAGAAAGGTAGACAGACAGACAGAGAGAGCGAGATGAGCACTGGATTTTCCAGGGCTCAGAAAGTACTGTACTTTTGTATTCAACTGGTAGAATTTAGTGTCTGGTTGGTGGCAAAGCACAGGTTGAAATACATCTCAAAAAGGTATTGTAGGATAATAAAGACAAAGGGAAAAGTAAATAAATCAAATCAAATCTTCAGACAACAAGACCCATGATGAAGGATTCATGTTTAGATGTGTTTATCCTTCATTCCCGCATATCTTGGATTGGTAAAGATACAGTCGGTTATGTAGCTCTTACTTCAATGTATGATCGAAAGAAAATACTTCCTCTTGGCTGCAGAGTTTTAACTCCAAAATGAACTTTTTCATTGCGCCCGAGTACCCCTGCATCATTCTGAAGTTGAGACCCCAAAATAGAACAGACATAGGGTATATTTTGAACTTTTAAGAATGGTCCCTCCTGTGTTCCAACTAACAGCAGTCTTCATCATTCCGCTGAGACTTTTCCTTACATTGTTCTGTAAACTGTAGCCTATAATTAGGCCTACAGTATATAGACACTTAGAGCTCCCGTTGTCAGATTAATTCGTAGAAAGTAATTCAATGAGGGAAGAGTAGAATAATTGAAATCAATCAAAGTATTTTGGCAATCTGTTAACAATCGATAGGCTAATCGAATGGGTTAGGGCTATTCTCACTGGGAACAAATGCATATTGCAATTTAGTCTCTTCCAACAGCTGCCTGGCAAGAGTCTACACATGGACTCCACGAAATGTTGCCAAAGCCGCATGAGTATCAGACAGTTCGGCTTGGCCCGGTTCAGTAGCCTTGGCTCTACCCAGATCACCTATATAAATAAATTAGGCGCTGTCTCACTATTGACTTTTCTGCCTCACCGAGAATAATAGCCGGCACATATTAGCTAATGATGTGCGTTTCTTTCCTAACGGCATCTAGACATCTACTGCCGTTTATCAGTGGCTGCCCGTTGGTTACAATCTATACATGCATTCGCGTTAGAATAAAATGTCAAGTCTTACATGTCAAGCGTCAGGCAGCCATTTGCGTGCATATGGAACAAGTTGAGAGCACGTCCTCACTTACATACATGGCTGATGCATTTTCGGATTTTTTTTCTAATTGTACAGCCATCAACTACAGTGCACACTAGCCTAGGCTACTCTCTGCGCCCTCCACACAGCTCTGTGACGCTACCGCTTGGTCTTGTGTCTACAACTACCACTACATTGGTAGTACACACGGATATGCTTCATACAAGGGGTTTTAAAGCGAAATATTTTGGTATATTTAGGGAATTTCACCGTGTGCACATGCACTGCTTGTGTAGCCTGCCGGGCGCACTCAGGGCATTCTCCGCCAATATGAGTTAACCCCTAGAGACTCGAGATGAAACAATGAAACGGATTTCAGACATTCGCTACAATGTTGCTATTGCCCGCGTCTTTGATATTTCTCTAAAACGTTCGTTTCTTTCACATGCGTCCTAAATGACAATGCGCGACATGCATTCAAAAATGCCTATCAAATGATCCCAGACCTTGATTAGTCACTTTGAACCGTTGGTTGTTGATGGCTTGCAAATAAGCTTGCATCAATATACGAACCATGCTATTGTATTGTATGTCTTTGCGCCACATCTACCCCCGAGTCACCCCCATAACATTGGATGTGATTATTACTACCCCAAGTAGAGTTCACTCTACCATCCGTAAGAATCCAAATCCTGCCGCCGCAATTTCAAAAATTATATTCAATTTTATCTAGGCCTCATCCATATCCTCGGACTCACCTGACTCGCCTTTACCCCTCAGGTTCCACAAGCTCAGGGTTCTCTTTCCGATCCTGAAGCGCTGCAGTAGCTCCTCACGACCAGTCCCCGGCACCGGCAGGCAACACAAAAGCGCTGATTGGGCCTCAACGAGCGCTCATCCCCTTGGTCTCAGCCCAGACAGACGGGTTATTGGTCGACGGCTGTGTCGGAGGCGCGCCCCTATTATTATAAGGTGTGTGTTTTTGTCTATGTCTAGAGGGGAGGGGACAAAAAGCCCTGAAATGATGGGAACTAAATGGGTTGTTATGGGCGCCGTGTCCGCAGCACAAGGCAAGCTTACTACATTGACAGATAAATAGTGGACAGCCATATTAACTCCCTCTTCATTCAGCGATGGCCATCGACTGGATCAGGAACAATGCCCTTTCTACGACTCATCTTGAACCTAGTATTTTCTTAACTTGTAGAATCGCTTTTCTAGCAAGAAGAACACCCGAGCAACCGCTTGATAGTCTATCTATACGAGCAGTAAATCATATGCGTAAAAGCGTAAATAAGATCAATCGATTTGAAACTTTTTTAACACAATTTAGGATTTGTCTAAAATATATATATATAGCCTATATACATATTCTATATACAGGGCTTACGTATAATCCATATTCATACATACAATCATGTAACATCAGTAGCCTATCCTTTAGGCTACAATAGAAATAAACTCGAAATAAGATCGATTATGGTGAATGGATGAACGATGACACGATCAATAATGTATAGCCTCTCTGCGTTGAGGCACGAACAATAAGATGCCTGACCTACTTAACAAACTATAGCCTAATCGAAAGTAAATGTTTCAATATGCATCTTTGGAACTAAAATAGGATTGTTAAAGCATGGATTTGGCTCAGAAGTATTGTTGAACTCCACTTTAGGTCGTGCGTAAAAGGCAAGCAATATTGTTCCATACAAAAAAATGTTTGGTTATGCATATGATACATAGGTTATGTCAGCATTATATAGACTTAGCCTCTAATAACCTAAATTCGAGGACATCAGTCATAGTTTATTGATGGCTGTGATAATAAACATAACCTATACAGTAGGCTATAGCCATATGGCAAGGAAAAACGTCATAAGCAAGACTTACTTAAAGCTTAGCCTACTTTATGGACAGCTCCATATGAACTCAGTGACCAAGTTCAGATTCCCCTTCATTGCACATAGATTCCCTCATAGCCTACATTTTATTATGGCATTGTATATTATTGTAATGGAGAAATACGCAGCCATCTAATAAAAACCATTGTCCCGTCTACATACGGAATCGAAACCGATAGGTTTTCAATGTCAAGTGTCAAAATGTGAGTGTCAACAGCTGCAGCTTGGTGTGACCTTGGGGTAAATTAATGGTTAATTGGAGTAATGTTTATGTTGGACATACTGTACCAGTCAAAAGTTTGGACACACCTACTCATTCAAGGGTTTTTCTTTATTTGTACTATTTTCTACATTGTAGAATAATAGTGAAGACATCAAAACTATGAAATAACACATTGGAATCACGTAGTAACCAAAAAAGTGTTAAACAAATCAAAATATATTTTATATTTTAGATTCTTCAAAGTAGCCAACCTTTGCCTTGGTGACAGCTTTGCACTCTCTTGGCATTCTCTCAACCAGCTTCATGAGGAATGCTTTTCCAACAGAGTTCCAACATATGCTGAGCACTTGTAGGCTGCCTTCCCTCTGCGGTCCAACTCATCCCAAACCGTCTCAATTGGGTTGAGGTCAGGTGATTGTGGAGGCTAGGTCATCTGATGCAGCACTCCATCACTCTCCTTATTGGTCAAATAACCCTTACACAGCCTGGAGGTGTGTTTTGGGTCATTGTCCAGTTGAAAAACAATTGATAGTCCCACTAAGCGCAAACTAGATGGGATGGCGTAACGCTGCAGAATGCTGTGGTAACCATGCTGGTTAAATGTGCCTTGAATTCTAAATAAATCACAGACAGTGTCACCAGCAAAGCACCCCCACACCATAACACCTCATCCTCCATGCGGAGATCATCGGTTCACCTACTCTGCGTCTCACAAAGACACGGCGGTTGGAACCAAAAATCTCCTATTTGGACTCATCAGACCAAAGGATAGATTTCCACCGGTCTAATGTCCATTGCTCGTGTTTCTTGGCCCAAGGAAGTCTCTTCTTATTATTGGTGTCCTTTAGTAGTGGTTTCTTAGCAGCAATTCGACCATGAAGGCCTGATTCACACAGTCTCCTCTGAACAGTTGATGTTGACATGTGTCTGTTACTTGAACTCCGTGAAGCATTTATTTAGGCTGCAATCTGAGGTGCAGTTAACTCTAATGAACTTATCCTCTGCAGCAGAGGTAACTCTGGGTCTTCCTTTCTTGTGGCGGTCCTCATGAGAGACAGTTTCATCATAGCACTTGATGGTTTTGTGACTGCACTTGAAGAAACCTTCAAAGTTCTTGAAATTTCCGGATCGACTTACCTTCATGTCTTAAAGTAATGATGGACTGTCGTTTCTCTTTGCTTATTTGAGCTGTTCTTGCCATAATATGGACTTGGTCTTTTACCAAATAGGGCTATCTTCTGTATACCACCCCTATCTTGTCACAACACAACTGATTGTCTCAAATGCATTAAGAAGGAAAGAAATTCCACAAATTAAGTTTTAACAAGGCACACCTGTTAATTGAAATGCACTCCAGGTGACTACCTCATGAAGCTGGTTGAGACAATGCCAAGAGTGTGCAAAGCTGTCATCAAGGCAAAAGGGTGGCTATTTGAAGAATATAGATATAAAATACACTTTTTTGGTTACTACATGATTCCATATGTGTTATTTCATAGTTTTGATGTCTTCACTATTATTCTACAATGTAGAAAATAGTAAAAATAAAGAAAAACCCTGGAATGAGTAGGTGTGTCCAAACCTTTGACTGGTACTGTATATGCCCATGCATTTTTACGTGCAGGCGTAGGATTGCAAAGTGAGTGTATATTACTGGAAACTTTTTAAGTTTACCAGTAAACTTCCAGAATTTTTGTATCTTTCAAGGATTTTATGTAATCTAGCACAAGACATGTAGTGGCCCTTTTGGGTACTTCAGATTATTACAGGTGTCTGTAATTATCTTGGGCCCTCTCTCTGGCCATATCACATGTAAAATATATGAAATAAATAAATAAGATGATTTTAAAAAAGAATCAATGATAAAGCTCTAAAACATTCTCCTAAATATAAACCATCAATTTAGTATATACCATTGGTGTTTAATAGGAGGCTTTTACACACGTCCTTATTTATTTTACTATGTCAATATGTATTTGTTGTCAATGTTTTGAAGTCAAACTGATGGCAGTTGTGAGGTCAATAGTTGGATGAGTTGCAGAGGTAATTTAAAATAATGCCATTGTTGGTCAGATGCTTTTTTCATGAATTAAGCTATTTTCTCTTGAAACTCACGGCAATATGGACACACACATATATATATATATATATATATATATATATATATATATAAAATGAATACTATATGGAATACATTTTATAAAACGTATTAAAGTATAAATTACCAATGTTACAATAGATTGCCATATATTTTGTAAATTAACAAAATTACTGAAGATTACCGTAAACTTTGGTATATTACCGGTAGCTTAGCAACCCAATGCAGGCCTGCAGAGCTGCAGTTTACACGATATTAATCGCGATTGTGTTGATATTCACTGTTAAAATCATTATATTGTTTGGAAACAGAGGTAACTGAGCCCTCTAGCGGCGTGCAAAGAAATCCTCGCTTGGCACTTGGCCAACATGTGTAACCATACAGTCAATGTACTACATGTACTATATAGGCCTATCAGGCGATTATATAAAATCACAAAGACTATGCTACTCATGTAGACCCCCAGTGATGCAATCTTGAGGCTTTACCATCTGTAAATTATGGGTTTAACATCTGTTTTTATTTATTTATTTACCATACATGTTATATTACACTGTATAGAAATATTAAACTGGGTCACATTAGTCTTATAACATGAGCTGGCTTAGCCATGTCCTGTAAAATATAATGTCACATTATCAACCAATGACGTAATCATGATGTCAAGGCCACAGGGTCACATTTGTTTGGTCAAAAGTCATCTTAACCAAGAAGAGTAGCCAAGGAAACCTGGTTAAGGAGCTTTGTTCACTAATTGACATTAATCAATGGGATGAGGTAATGCCTCAAAAACAAGCAGACTCTATCTCAGGGTTCTTCAGTCTATTGTATGGTGAAAATAGAAGCTTCATCACTCTTTATGGACACAATATGATGACTGCAGACACTTTTTCATTTTTTGAGTGTGTGTGTCTGTGTGTGTAAACTCCAAAAATGATGCAGAAAAATTAATCCATGCATTTGTTACTTCTAGGTTAGACTACTGCAATGCTCTACTTTCCGGCTACCCGGATAAAGCACTAAATAAACTTCAGTTAGTGCTAAATACGGCTGCTAGAATCCTGACTAGAACCAAGAAATTTGATCATATTACTCCAGTGCTAGCTTCCCTACACTGGCTTCCTGTTAAGGCAAGGGCTGATTTCAAGGTTTTACTGTTAACCTATAAAGCGTTACATGGGCTTGCTCCTACCTATCTTTCCGAGTTGGTCCTGCCGTACATACCAATACGTACGCTACGGTCACAAGACGCAGGCCTCCTAATTGTCCCTAGAATTTCTAAGCAAACAGCGGGAGGCAGGGCTTTCTCCTATAGATCTCCATTTTTATGGAACAGTTTGCCTACCCATGTGAGAGACGCAGACTCGGTCTCAACCTTTAAGTCTTTACTGAAGACTTATCTCTTCAGTAGGTCATATGATTGAGTGTAGTCTGGCCCAGGAGTGTGAAGGTGAACGGAAAGGCTCTGGAGCAACGAACAGCCCTTGCTGTCTCTGCCAGGCCGGTTCCCCTCTCTCCACTGGGGTTCTCTGCCTCTAACCCTGTTACAGGGGCTGAGTCACTGGCTTGCTGGTGCTCTTTCATGCCGTCCCTAGGAGGGGTGCGTCACTTGAGTGGGGTTGAGTTACTGACGTGATCTTCCTGTCTGGGTTGGCGCCCCCTTGGTTTGTGCTGTGGTGGAGACCTCTGTGGGCTATACTCGGCCTTGTCTCAGGATTGTAAGTTGGTGGTTGAGGATATCCCTCTGGTGGTGCGGGGGCTGTGCTTTGGCAGAGTGGGTGGGGTTATATCCTTCCTGTTTGGCCCTGTCCGGGGTTTCTTCGGATGGGGCCACAGTGTCTCCGGACCGCTCCTGTCTCAGCCTCCAGTATTTATGCTGCAGTAGTTTATGTGTCGGGGGGCTGGGGTTAGTTGGTTATACCTGGAGTACTTCTCCTGTCTTATCCAGTGTCCTGTGTGAATTTAAGTATGCTCTCTCTAATTCTCTCGTTCTCTCTTTCTCTCTGAGAACCTGAGCCCTAGGACCATACGTCAGGACTACCGGGCATGCTGACACCTTGCTGTCCCCAGTCCGCCTGGCCTTGCTGCTATTCCAGTTTCAACTGTTCTGCCTGCGGTTACGAAACCCCTACCTGTCCCAGACCTGCTGTTTTCAACTCTTAATGATCGGCTATGAAAAGCCAACTGAGAGACCTGAGCCCTAGGACCATACGTCGGGACTACCGGCCGTGGTGACTCCTTGCTGTCCCCAGTCCGCCTGGCCTTGCTGCTATTCCAGTTTCAACTGTTCTGCCTGCGGTTATGGAACCCCTACCTGTCCCAGACCTGCTGTTTTCAACTCTTAATGATCGGCTATGAAAGGCCAACTGAGATTTATTCCTGATTATTATTTGACCATGCTTGTCACTTATGAACATTTTTGAACATCTTGGCATGGTTCTGTTATAATCTCCACCCGGCACAGCCAGAAGAGGACTGGCCACCCCTCATAGCCTGGTTCCTCTCTAGGTTTCTTCCTAGGTTTTGGCCTTTCTAGGGAGTTTTTCCTAGCCACCGTGCTTCTACACCTGCATTACTAGCTGTTTGGGGTTTTAGGCTGGGTTTCTGTAAAGCACTTCGAGATATTAGCTGATGTAAGAAGGGCTATATAAAATAAAATTGATTGATTGATTGATTGTCTATGGTGTGTGTGTGTGTGTATCTATTTAACATTTACATTTTAGTCATTTAGCAGACGCTCTTATCCAGAGCGACTTACAGTTAGTGAGTGCATACATATTTTTATTTTTTCATACTGGCCCCCTGTGGGAATCGAACCCACAACCCTGGCATTGCAAATGCCATGCTCTACCAACTTAACCCCTGCTAAATATGATAAATGCATCTGCCACTCACAGAGAAGAGCGTTTTTTCTTGCTGTTTCTGTTTCTCTCTTTTTTGACTCTCTCATCATCACCAAAGAATTATGAAGCATAAAATTAAGATTACAGGGAAAATCTACACAGAATATAAACACATCCTCTATCTACAGTTTGTCAGGGTCAAGTGAACCTTGATAGGGGTCAGTTCCTAGTTATGTCCCTTACTCTAAATTGAGACACTACGCTTTCCTTGTTTTCATTATCCAAATCGAATCAAATAAAAATGTATTTGTCACATGCGCCGAATACAACAGGTGTAAAGCTTACCGTGAAATGCTTTACGAGCCCTTAACCAACAATGCAAAGGTTTAAAACAGTAAGTAAGAAACATTTGCTAAATAAACAAAAGGAAAAATAGTAACACAATAAAATAACAATAATGAGGCTATATACAAGGGGTACCGGTACCGAGTCAATGTGCAGGGGTACGCGGTAGTCCCTAGCCACCAGGTCATCTCTCTAACTGCTGTACTGTATTGTACGTTTGAAACACATTCAGAGCCTTTCCCAGAAGTGACCTACCACTGCTACCCAAAAATAACCCACAAAGACAGGAAGTCAAGCCATTTTCGTGAGCCTGCTTTTTGTTCTAGAGTGGTAATTTCCCCCCACCACTCCTTACTTAAAGCTCTGATTATGCACGAGGCAGTGGGTTGTGCAATGGTATGTATGTACAACGTACGAGTAGGAACGGAATGCGACATAGTCCCCTGCGCCGAACGTCTCGTTAACATCCATGGAGCTGCTGTACTGTCAGAGGACCATGCAGGGCACAAAGCGTGAGAGCCAGAGTGTTCTTCTCCGGGGCCTGCTCTAAGTCATTAATGTGAAGGTGGGCACTGCAACTGGACAAGAGATCAACAGAAAACAGAAAAGGCATCTGGAGGGTTGCAACACTGCAGTAGTCCACCAACCGCATTATACTGCATATCATATGATTCATTGTACCTTGCTTTGAGAGAGGATGCTGTGTGACTTATCTCATGCATTATTTAATCTCAGTGCCTTAATGCACATTGCTTGAGCCAACAGTGTCATTTAGATATTAATCTTATAACCCCTTCCTTTTGAATATTGCATTTGTCAACTATTGGCTCAACAAATGCTGTTTGTAAAGCTCCACATTTCCCTGCAAATCCTTCTTGGAAAACACCAACTTGAAACACTTGAAAACACCAACACTTTACTTCCTCTGTGAAGCTGGCCTGATAATTCAGTGGTGATTTCCTACAATGCAGATGATTAACTTGATTTAGGTATTAAATAGATTAGAGATCAATTTCATACACATCAAGGATCAGGATAAGACCCAGATGCAGACAGTTCGAAATAGCAAAACGTTTATTTACAAAAACAGGGGGCAGGCAAACGACAGGTCAAGGGCAGGCAGAGGTCAGTAATCCAGAGCAGAGTCCGAAAGGTACAGAAACGGCAGGCAGGCTCAGGGTCAGGGCAGGCAAAATGGTCAAAACCGGGAAAAACTGGAAACAGGAGACAAAGGGCTGTGAGACATAGGTTTAATCCTAGACACATGAAAAGTGGGATGTAGACTGAGGGTACGGGGCCTCTGCTCGAGACGATACCTGGGAGCCGTGGTCCGGTGGCGGTCCGCCTGTTGTCGATACCTGGAGGTGGTCTTGAGAAGAGCCAACCGGGCTCTCTTCCAGGTACGGCGACAGTGGCGGACGAACATCTGGGCCGAGGGTATGCCGACCTCTTCCTCTTGCTCCGGGAAGAGCGGGGGCTGATATCTCAAGGAACACTCAAAAGGTGAGAGACCAGTGGCAGAGCAGGGAAGGGTGTTGCGGGCGTACTCAACCCACACGAGTTGCTGGCTCCAGGTGGTGGGGTTGGCGGAGACAAGGCAGCGAATAGTCGTCTCCAGGTCCCGATTGGCTCGCTCCGACTGGCCGTTAGACTGGGGGTGGAACCCGGAGGACAGAATGGCCGACAACCCAATGAGCGTGCAGAACGCCTTCCAGAACCAGGACGAGAACTGAGGACCCCGGTTGGACACCATGTCCACCGGGAGTCCATGGATCTGGAAGACGTGCTGCACCATGAGCTGGTAGGCCACCAAAAGCATTGTCGCACAAAGGCCAGGGTCCGGTGGGAACCAGGGTGGCAGGTAAGCCTGGAGGAGTGGGCCCCCCCCATCGTTCGGCTGAGAACGCTGTGCCTCACGGACCTGCTTCTCAATTCCCCAGCTGAGAGCTGCTGCCAGACACGAGGTGGGGAGGATGGTCTCGGGGTCCGGTGGGGTAGCCCCGGGTCTATAGCGGCTTGAGAGCGCATCTGGCTTGATATTCTTGGAACCCAGGCGGTAGGAGAGGGAGAAGTTAAACCGGGTGAAAAGCAGGGCCCACCTAGCTTGCCTGGAATTGAGACACTTGGCGGTGCGGACATATTCCAGGTTCTTATGATCCATCCACACAATGAAAGGATGTTCCGCCCCCTCCAACCAGTGCCTCCACTCCTCCAACGCCATCTTCACCGCGAGAAGCTCATGATTCCCCACATCGTAATTTCTCTCCTTGGTGTTAAGACGATGAGAGAAGAAGGCGCAGGGATGCAGCTTGAGGTCGGCCTCCACCACGAACTGACGGGACGGGTCAGGATGAACTAATATGGGAGCTGTGGTGAAGCGGTGTTTGAGGTCCCGGAACGCCCGGTCCGCAGCTGAGACCACGTGAACGGAACCTTGGGAGAGATGAGTGCAGACAGGGGAGAAGCCAGAGTGCTGTAACCCCAGATAAAGCGGTGATAAATCCCAGGAAGCGTTGCAGCTGCACTCTGGACGTAGGCTGGGGCCAATCCACCACCGCTCTCACCTTTCCAGGATCCATCTGTACATTCCCTGCAGCGTTGATGTAACCAAGGAAGTGGATGGTGGAGTGAGGGAATTCGCATTTTTCCGCTTTCACAAAAACCTGGTTCTCTAGGAGGCGCAAGAGGACCTGTCGGACGTGGAGCACGTGTTCTTGGGCTGAGCGGGAGAAAACGAGGATGTCGTCGAGGTAGACAAAGACAAACCAGGTTCAACATGTCTCGGAGAACGTCATTAACCAGGGCCTGGAACACAGCTGGAGCGTTGGTAAGGCCAAATGGCATGACCAGATATTCGTAGTGACCACTGGCCATGTTGAAGGCAGTCTTCCACTCGTCCTCTTCCCGTATCCGCAACAGGTGGTATGCATTCCGCATGTCCAACTTGGAGAAGACGGTGGCCCCCTGGAGCGGCTCGAAGGCCGAGGCGATGAGTGGTAGCAGGTAGTGGTTCTTAACCGTGATGTCATTGAGGCCACGGTAGTCGATGCACGGGCATCGGGTTTTGTATTCTTCTCCACAAAGAAGAACCCTGCGCCGGCGGGGGAGGCAGAAGGCCGGATACACCCTGCAGCCAGGTAGTCCTCGGTGGAGGTCTCCATAGCCTTGGTCTCCGGACCCGCAGTCATAGGGTTGGTGCAGAGGAAGCGAAGTGGCCCAGGCCTTACTGAAAACCTCCTGGAGGTCCTGGTACTCTGCGGGACTGGCGGAGAGGTCCAGGGCAACTTCCGATTCCACAGGAAGACGTCCCGGGGCAGGCTGCGCCGACTTCAGGCAATGGGCGTGGCAGAACGGGCTCCAGCCCATGATGGCACCAGCAGTCCAGTTGATGAGGGGGATTGTGTCGCTGGAGCCAAGACAATCCCAATACAACAGGAACCTGAGGGGACTTAATAAGCAGGAATTGGATAGCCTCGCTGTGGTTCCCTGACACTCGTAGGTTGATGGGAGTGGTATTGTGGGTGACCCTTCCTGTAGAGCGCCCGTCCAGCGCTCTAGTGTCCATGGGAATGGAGAGGGGCTGAGTGGGGATGTCCAGCTCAGATGCCAGGGTAGCGTCCATAAAACTCTCATCGGCCCCTGAGTCGTTGAGTACCCGGAGAGATTTTGACTGGTTCCCCCACAGCAGGGTGGTATGGAGAGGGGTGCGAGTAAGGGGAGAGGGAAAGTTCTCCGTATGGCCCACCAGAGTACACCAGAGCCTGGTGGACACAAAATGACCAGTAGGACACAAAATGACCAGTAGTCCCGCAATACAGACAACTCTTAGTGTTAAGCCTGTGTAAACCTCCTCTCCTTCCTACGCCGCACATCGATCCGGATAGTCAAGGCGATAAGCGAGTCGAGATCCATAGGTAGTTCCTGGGCTGCTAGCTCGTCCTTAACTTCCTCCGATAACCTGTGCAGGAACGTGTCGAACAGCGATTCCGGGTTCCATGCACTCTCAGCCGCCAAGGTGCAGAAATCCACTGCATAGTCTGCCATACTGTGGGAGTCTTTCCGAAGCTGGAGTAACTTCCGGGCAGCCACTCTCCCAGACAATGGTGAATCGAAAACCTTCTTCACCTCGTCCACGAAGGACTTGTTGTTCCCACACTGCCATAGCCCAGGCGAGAGCCCTCCCGGACATCAGCGTGATGAGGTACGCTATCTTCGAGCGGTCTGAGCGGTCTTGCTCCAGAAATGTATTCAACGCGCGGTCATGGCTTTCGGCCAAGGTCTGGAAACCCTCCATAAGACCATGCAGCAACTCCTCGTGGTGGGGTTGGAGGGTAATAAAGGGAAATATATATTTTTAAAGGATATATATATGTATGTATATATGTATGTATTTATGTGTATATGTATGTATGTGTATATATGTATGTATGTGAATATATATATTTGCGAGAAAAAAAAAACATATGGGGGATTGGAAGTGATGCAGACAATTACATTGATGGAAGTTACAATCTATCTGCAATATTAAAGTTGATCTACCCCCTAAAAAAATTTAAAAAATAAAGAAAAATAAACTCCTCGTGCCTCCCAATGGTGGCGCCTTGGGAGGAGACAGCATTGCACAGCTGGTCCGAGTCTGCTGGGTCCGTCATGGCCAGTTCATACTATCAAGGCTCAGGATAAGACCCAGATGCAGACAGTTCGTAATAGCAAAACGTTTATTTACAAAAACAGGGGGCAGGCAAACGACAGGTCAAGGGCAGGCAGAGGTCAGTAATCCAGAGCAGAGTCCGAAAGGTACAGAAATGGCAGGCAGGGTCGGAGCAAGCAGAGGTCGGTAATCCAGAACAGTGTCACAAGGTATAGAACGGCAGGCAGGCTCAGGGTAGGCAAAATGGTAAAAACCGGGGAAAACTAGAAAACGGGCTAGAGCAAAACAGGAGTGCGGGTAAGCTTGACGAGACAAGACGAACTGGCAACAGACAAACAGAAAACACTGGTATAAATACACTGGGGATAATGGGGACAAATGGGAGACACCTGGTGGGGGGTGGAGACTAGCACAAGACAGGTGAAACCGATCAGGGTGTGACAACACATGTCCCCTGTAATTCAACAACATGTTCACTAATGGTTGGCCATTTTGGTGTGAAAAGGAAGAGAGGGGAAGTCTTCTTTTACATGGCTACACAGAACTTACACCTTCACAGTCATGTCAGATCAGTGACTCCTCAAATTAAGGGAGGAAGAACGCATATTCAAAGTATTTTCAACAGAGACACTGAGCTACTTCCTGATCCCATATGAAAGGACACGTGACCATTGACGCCAAAGCTCACCGTCACATGATGTGGGGATTACGGGTTATGAAATGGGGGTTCTTGAGTACATGACAGGAAATTACAGTTAAATGGGTGAGGGACCGCTTAAAACACTGCAGATACGGAGGGAGATACACAGTAGTGTAACCTAGGTCATGTTTTTAGGGGAACATTTTATGAGCGATTCTTATTGGACAAGTCCAGGAAGTCCCTCCCTATTTTAGTCAGTTTTCTTCGTCATTAGTCAGTTTGGTGCCTAATGAACACAACCCTTGCCCTTCCCAACAGTTCAGAAGACATAGGCCGGGATTCAATCCAAGGGAACTATACAGCCGACAATTGCCTTTTAAATGACCTTTTAACGTCAGTTATAGTGCAGCTCCTTGCATTGAATCCCAGCCATATTCATTGTTTACACCACTGGAGATTACCCTGACATTCCAATAAAATAGTTTGGGTCATTGGCTAATAGGCGATTAGCATGCACGGCAAAGAAAAACTGTGTGATCTCAAACCTTGATTGATTGATTGCTGATGAGAAGTGCAGTCAGTACAGGTACATTCTGCCACTCATATGGTTGTCTGGCAGTTGCTTTACCATGCAGGTCAAAATCATGCTTACACTGGGCCACCAATACATTTACACTGGGCCACCTGAATTTTAGAGGGAGACGGGGAGTCTAAAAGAATGTGGTTAAAAATATCTGCTTTCTCATCCCTTCATAGGTATTTTTTCACATCTAATTGACTGACAGATTTTCTTGGCAGTGGCTGCAGTGACTGTTTTAGCAAGGCCCTCTGTAGATCCAAGCGGGGTTTTGTCATCGCTCAAAAACACTCGTTTGACGAAATGTTTCTAACGGCTTTAAACCCTTGCATCACCCCAGCTGACACAGAGATATGTTTTTACACCACAATTAGATGTGATGTTTGGCTTAATCCGACATTAACCTCTCTTCAACCTACAGTAGGGTAGAAAGGGAAAAAACTCACACAGAGGGAGATCTGAGGGTGGATGTAGTTTTCAACTGGCCCCGGTCCAGTCTTTGCCAAAAAAACACTTCATTATGGTTGCCCAAATTCAATCTATAATCCTGCCCCCTCTAAGTTGGGTGTGTCAACATGGGGCCCGCATTAAATACTGACTCTAAGTAGATTACCAGATTTAACTCCTGATTAAAAACCCATACTACAAAATACGGATAAGGCAGAAAACACTTTGGTGAGACTGTCAGATGTTAGAGAGAGGAACAAGTGGTGTTCCAGACAGTTAGTAGATACAGTAGACAAGCAGACGGACACAGATGCATAGACACACACGCACATGCACACATACCATGTGAGGAAATATAAAATAGTAAAGAAACTTTATAACTGAAGAGAAGATAGTATATCTCACATTGACACAATAGTCCAATTGTCTTGCTGATTGACACTGAAAGCATTCGCCTCATACTGTAGGTCTGACAACAAAGTCTGTTGACCTCTGGATTGCTGGCTTCCAAATCAACTCCTATCTCCTTACCCCTAGGCACTCCTGTAGATCTAAAATCATTGAATAAATGTACTGTATGCACTGTGCTGAAAATTCCACTCAGAGCAAGGTGAAGCAATTATCACATTGTCTCAAACCCATCTGATCCTTTCAGATTTACAGGAGTGGCTAGGGACCAATGATGTGTATCAACCTATTGCTAGGGACTAGGTGGTCGAGTTGGGGATTAAAATACATGAACTCATATGAGAAGATTCCAGGTGAGTTCTCCATTTAGTGGCCATATTCTGGCATTGCATTCCTTTACATAAATTCCTTTAATCAGGGTTGAGTTTGGGTTACTCAACCTGTATTCAGTAGGGGTGTGGATGGTCCTGTCCTCCATATTGAAGGTGTGTTTGTTCAAATGCGTCACAGGGAGATTTTCACAAGATGTCCGCTTCCAGAACACCATTGGTGGTTGAAGCTGTATCCACTACTGTTCCAGCCTTCTCCTCCTTACCAATGTGACCCACTAATTAATAGCGTACTGTATAATGTTTGGACATGAATATGGATGTTCTCAGACTGTTATACAACACACATTAATATCAAGAGAAAACAATGACACACACTTTATTCAACATATCAAGCAAGCTAGCGACCCTGTATTGTGTCATTGCAGCTCAAAGAAACCGAAGTGTAGCCTAATCAGGCTACTATTTCATTATTATGTTATTACCATTATTACAGGTGTGTTCTAAGTAACTACCTGGTAAACGCTGGGCTGTAAAATAAAGCGTTACTTATAAATAGTACATACATACGTACATATAAACGTATACTTAAACAATAAGGCCACGTACTTTCGTTAGAATTTGATATGCTATATATTCAGTTTTACATGGTTAAAGGCAACAATCTGGGATATTTCCTGCTGTTCAATGCTTATTTAAATTAATGGTATGACCATTGATTCTTGAAGAATGCAATAAGAAGAATTTAAAGGCTTCATGAGCTTAGTACAACTGCCTTACCCTATCATAGCTCTCATGGACTGTCAGTTCTTGCACCAATTGCTCTGTCAGAACGCTGCGTGTGGATGTGGTGCAGGGAATCAAGCGCAGGAACCAGGGTGTTCGTCAACAGACTTTAGTATATCCAAAAACAGGAATGAGTCGCCAACCCAACCGGGTGGCACGAACAATTACGCACAACAACAACAGTGCGAAATACAAGAAAAAGCGCACGCAGTGCGAACTCTCAAATACAACGTTATGAGAGAGGAAACTCCTCAATGGCAACAGCTGACAAATAATAATCACACATAACACCTGACCCAACACACGATAACTAAATAGGAAACAAAATCAAAGACTAACAAGGGACAGGTGTACAACCAGACAAAACCAAACAAACATGAAACATCGAACGGTGGTAGCTAGTACTCCGGGGACGACGACCGCCGAAGCCTGCCCGAACAAGGAGAAGGAGCAGCCTCGGCCGAAACCGTGACAGTACCCCCCTTGACGCGGCGGCTCCAGCCGTGCGCCGATCCCGGCCTCGGGGACGACCAGGACGACGCGGAGCAGGGCGCGTAGGATGACCCCGATGGAACTCGGTCAGCAGGGACAGGTCTAATATGTCCCTCCTCGGCACCCAGCACCGCTCCTCCGGGCCGTACCCCTCCCACTCCACGAGATATTGGAGACCCCCCATCCGGCGTCTCGAATCAAGGATGGACCTCACAGTGTACGCCGGAGCCCCCTCGATGTCCAACGGGGGCGGAGGAATCTCCTCTATCTCATAATCCTGGAGTGGACCAGCTACCACCGGCCTGAGGAGAGACACATGAAACGAGGGGTTAATATTCCTGTACTCAATAGGCAGTTCTAACCTGTAACACACCTCGTTCAACCTCCTCAGGACTTTAAATGGCCCCACAAACCGCCAACCCAGCTTCCGGCAGGGCAGGCGGAGGGGCAGGTTTCTGGTCGAGAGCCAGACTCGATCTCCAGGTGCGTACACAGGCCCCTCACTGCGGTGGAGATCGGCGCTCGTCTTATGCCGACGGATGGCCCGCTGCAGGTGAACGTGGGCAGCGTTCCACGTCTCCTCCGAGCGCCGCACCCACTCATCCACCGCAGGGGCCTCGATCTGGCTCTCGTGCCAAGGTGCCAGAACCGGCTGGTACCCTAACACACACTGGAAAGGGGTTAGTTGGGTGGAGGAGTGGCGGAGAGAGTTCTGCGCCATCTCGGCCCACGGAACGTATCTCGCCCACTCCTCCGGCCGGTCCTGGCAATAAGACCTCAGAAACCTCCCCACATCCTGGTTGACACGTTCAACCTGCCCATTACTCTCCGGGTGGTAACCCGAGGTAAGGCTCACCGAAACCCCCAACCGTTCCATAAACGCTCTCCACACTCTGGAGGTGAACTGGGGGCCTCGATCAGACACTATATCCTCGGGTACCCCGTAATGCTGGAAGACATGGGTAAACAGAGCCTCAGCGGTCTGTAGGGCAGTAGGTAGACCCGGCATGGGTAGGAGACGACAGGCCTTCGAGAACCGATCCACAACGACCAGGATGGTAGTATTCCCCTGTGAGAGGGGAAGGTCTGTAACAAAATCCACCGAGAGGTGGGACCAGGGTCGTTGTGGAACGGGCAGGGGTTGTAGCTTACCCCTGGGCAAATGTCTGGGCGCCTTACACTGGGCACACACCGAACAGGAGGAGACATAAATCCTCACATCCCTGGCTAACGTTGGCCACCAGTACTTAGTGCTAAGGCAGTGAACTGTCCGGCCGATACCTGGATGTCCAGAGGAGGGGGACGTATGAGCCCAATAAATGAGGCGATCGCGTACCTCGAGCGGAACGTACGTCCGACCCACAGGACACTGGGGAGGACTTGGGTCGGTGCGTAACGCCCGCTCGATCTCGGCATCGACCTCCCATACCACCGGTGCAACCAGACAAGACTTCGGTAGTATGGGAGTGGGCTCAACGGACCTCTCCTCCGTGTCATATCGCCGAGACAGGGCATCTGCCTTCCCGTTCTGGGACCCAGGGATGTAAGTGATTTTAAACACAAACCGGGCTAGAAACATAGTCCAGCGGGCCTGGCGAGGATTCAGTCTCCTAGCTGCCCGGATGTATTCCAGGTTACGGTGGTCAGTTAGAATGAGGAAAGGGTGTTGAGCCCCCTCAAGCCAATGCCTCCACACCTTTAGGGCCTGTACCACGGCTAACAGCTCCCTGTCCCCTACGTCATAATTCCGCTCCGCCGGACTGAGCTTCTTAGAATAAAAAGCACAGGGGCGGAGTTTAGGTGGTGTGCCAGACCGTTGTGAGAGAACGGCCCCAATACCAGCCTCGGACGCGTCAACCTCTACCTGGAACGGTAAAGCGGGATCCGGATGCGCCAACACCGGCGCTGAGGTAAACAGGTCCTTCAGTCTCCCAAAAGCCCTGTCCGCCTCAGCTGACCACTGCAAGCGCACCGGACCCCCCTTCAACAGAGACGTAATGGGAGCTGCCACCTGTCCAAAACCCCGGATAAACCTCCGGTAATAATTCGCAAAGCCCAAGAACTGTTGCACCTCTTTCACAGTGGTTGGGGTTTGCCAATTACGCACAGCTGACACCCGGTCAACCTCCATCTTCACCCCTGACGCAGACAATTGATAACCCAAAAAGGAGACCGACTTCTGAAAGAACAGACATTTCTCTGCCTTGACATACAGGTTATGCTCCAACAGCCTCCTCAACACTCGGCGCACCAGGGCTACATGCTCAGCTCGGGTAGAACTGTACACCAGAATATCGTCTATGTACACGACTACTCCCTGCCCCTGCATGTCCCGGAAAATCTCATCTACAAAGGATTGGAAGACTGAGGGAGCATTCATTAACCCATATGGCATGACGAGATACTCGTAATGACCGGAGGTCGTGCTAAATGCTGTCTTCCATTCATCGCCCTCTCTAATGCGCACCAAGTTATATGCGCTCCTAAGATCCAATTTTGTGAAGAACTGAGCACCGTGTAATGACTCCGTCATAGTCGCAATCAGAGGAAGTGGATAGCTGTACTTCACTGTAATCTGATTGAGACCGCGGTAATCAATACACGGGCGCAGACCTCCATCTTTTTTCTTCACAAAAAAGAAGCTTGAGGAAGCCCGTATGTATCCCTGTCTCAGAGACTCGGCGATGTAAGTTTCCATTGCCTTCCTCTCCTCTTGGGACAAGGGATACACATGGCTCCGCGGGAGGGCTGCTCCTGACTGGAGATCTATCGCACAATCCCCCTGTCTATGAGGCGGCAGCTGCGCCGCCCTAGTCTTACTGAACACCAGTTTCAAATCCTCATACTCAGGGGGAATCTGCAGTGCTGGCATTAGATTCGGACTCTCCACCGAGGTCGCCCCTATGGAAACACCCAGACACAGCCCCACACACTGAGCAGACCACCCTGTAAGAGCTTTCTCTCGCCACGAAATAGTAGGGTCATGGGTAATTAACCAGGGAAGCCCCAGTACCACCGGATACGCAGGAGAGTCAATCAGATAGAGCTGAATCGTCTCCTCATGACCCCCCTGCGTCACCATCTTAAGAGGCGCTGTGACCTCCCTAATCAACCCAGATCCTAACGGACGGCTATCTAGGGCATGTACAGGGAAAGGCTTATCAACGGGACGGAGGGGAATCCCTAACTTTACACAGAACTGGCGATCTACAAAATTCCCAGCTGCGCCTGAATCTACCAGCGCCTTATGCTGGGAACGAGGTGCAACCTGTGGAAAACAAACAGGCAAGGTTAGGTGAACGACAGAAAGCTCTGGGTAAGTAGGGCGCCTACTCACCTGGGAGGACTCCCCAATGCCTGGCCTGACCTCACCTCCACCAGGAGACCCTCCCCAACACCTAGCCGCGGTGTGCCCTCCACGGCCACAGTTGGTGCAGGGAACGGCCCCCTCGGGTTCCTACTCCTCCGTTCCCTAGCGCCAGCACCTCCGAGCTCCATAGGGCTCGGCTCGGAGGTGCTGGAAGGTGGAATGGGCAACCCCCACCCGGGGACGTCCCACGGGTAGCGAGCAGGGTGTCCAGCCGAATGGCCATGTCGACCAGCTGGTCAAAGCGACAACGTGGTATCCCTGCACGCCAACTCTCTCTGGACGTCCTCCCGGAGGCTGCAGCGGAAGTGGTCTATGAGGGCCCGCTCATTCCACCCTGCATCTGCCGCTAGAGTCCGGAACTCCAACGCAAAAGCCTGTGCGCTCCTCATCCCCTGTCGGAGGTAGAACAGACGCTCCCCCGCCGCCTTCCCCTCCGGTGGATGGTCAAACACGGCACGGAAGCGGCGGGAGAACTCCGCATAGGTAACAGTAGCGGCGTCTATTCTCCTCCATTCGGCGTTGGCCCACTCCAACGCCTTGCCGGTGAGACAGGAGATGAGGGCGGAGACGCTCTCATGTCCCGAGGGAGCCGGGTGTACGGTGGCGAGGTAGAGCTCCACTTGCAGCAAGAACCCTTGACACCCGGCAGCGGAGCCGTCGTACGCCCTCGGGAGGGAGAGCCGAATCCCGCTGGGTTCCGGAAGGGGGACAGGAGGACTGACCGATGGGGATGGTCCGGTAGGTGGGGGCGTGGGTACCCCGCTGGTCTCCCATCGGTGGAGAGTGTTCATCACCTGATCCAGGGCGTGACCGATCTGGTTGATCCTGTCCTCCTGCCCACGAAGACGGTCTTCCATAATGTCCGTTGGCGCGGCTGCTCCTGCTGATTCCATAGTGTGATGTGTGATTCTGTCAGAACGCTGCGTGTGGATGTGGTGCAGGGAATCAAGCGCAGGAACCAGGGTGTTCGTCAACAGACTTTAGTATATCCAAAAACAGGAATGAGTCGCCAACCCAACCGGGTGGCACGAACAATTACGCACAACAACAACAGTGCGAAATACAAGAAAAAGCGCACGCAGTGCGAACTCTCAAATACAACGTTATGAGAGAGGAAACTCCTCAATGGCAACAGCTGACAAATAATAATCACACATAACACCTGACCCAACACACGATAACTAAATAGGAAACAAAATCAAAGACTAACAAGGGACAGGTGTACAACCAGACAAAACCAAACAAACATGAAACATCGAACGGTGGTAGCTAGTACTCCGGGGACGACGACCGCCGAAGCCTGCCCGAACAAGGAGAAGGAGCAGCCTCGGCCGAAACCGTGACATGCTCTGTCTATTCATGTAAGAGTGGTTACATTCCTCATCTTCACACCAAACCAGTGGTTAAATTGAGCCTGAGCTACCATCCCTTTAATTCTCATTATAAACTGGGTTGTTCGAGTCCTGAATTCTGATTGGCTGAAAGCCGTGGTATATCAGTCCGTGTACCATGGGTATGACAAAACATTTATTTTGACTGCTCTAATTGTGTTGGTAACCAGTTTATAATAGCAATAAGGCACCTCGGGGGTTTGTGATATATGGCCAATATACCACGGCTAAGGGCTGTTCTTAGGCGTGACGCAACGCGGCGTGCTAGGTCACAGCCCTTAGCAGTGGTATATTGGCATATACCACACCCCCTCTGGCCTTATTGCTTAAATAGAGCGCCATTACAACTAACCCCTAAAGAAACACTGGGGATTATTGCACCCTCTTTATCACCTTAAACATGAGTGGCTGAATCTAAGTTACATCTAACGATGTACTCCAAAATAATTCCATACTGTAACAGCTGTAATATCCTAGAGTATGATTTGGTTTGGGAAACATATTCCTGCTATTCTTTTCCATAACACAAGGTATGCCAAAGTATGAAATAATCTTTCAGTGTAAAACAGAGGATTACACACTATCAATAGCACAGGGCATGGGACCAAGGATCTACTTGTAGTCTGACACACAAGACTGAAGTTATGTAAACAAACAGAGTGTGCATACATTATGAGCTTGTGAGAGTGACATAACCCTGTCTGCAGGGATGGACTGCAACACAAACTAAAGGAGTTGCTTGCTACCCTATACCACTGTGAATCAAAAATAACTTACATGAAGAGAATCTGCGAGTGTGGAGAAAAAGAATGCTGAAAAGAAATCCAAATGTCATGAATTTCCTAATTTAAGGCAACTAAATGTGAAAATTGTGCAAGGGAGTGAGCACTGTCACTAGGCACTGTACATATGAAAATGGTCAAAACATATCTGAGGCCTGGTATGAATATGAAATGACATTGTAGGAGACAGGATATCTGGTGAGAATACTGTACTCACATTCATAAAGTGTGTGAAAAGGAGTAGAGATTAGGACAGTTCCAGCATTATGGATTTTACATTTGTACTCAAAATCACACAAAAAATACCTTACAACCAAAACATAAATGCAAGGTATGAACTTGGTGCCTACCTTTAACTATATCTGGGCTCTGTTTGATTAATAATGTAATAATGCACCCTTCTTTCCTCAATGTATTCGCAGATCTGACATGGTAAAATCATTTTTTACCTATCCACTTACAGATTAGTGATTACCTCAAGGAAGGGAGGAAAGAAGGATGCCCTTTAAAGGTATTAGTGTGACCTAGGGTGGTCTAGTGGTCCTAGCCGCTGCCTTCAGTGCAAATATACCACTGCATCATGGGTTTCAATTCATTTCCATTTTAGTCATCAGGCCCACTGCTATTTCAGCACACTCTCCTCTTTCCTCTCTACTTCTGTCCTATCCAATAAACAAAAATAGTTGTGAGGAATGGGACTTGCCCTACTGCTTAAAAAAAGAAAAAGGGATTTGAACAGGGCCCTGGTGCCACGATGTAATTATTGGAAACACTTTTTTTAAAAAGAGCATTTACCCAGCTGCACCTTATGAATCTGAACAGCAGAGGTCAGTATTGTCCTTTGGCTTACTTCATTCCATAGTCAAACCCTATGGGTGAATCTCAATAATTTAGTTCCCTTACCCATCTCCTACTCCAGTCACAATAAAGCAGTCCCCCTGTAGGCTTCCGTAATACTGCTTCACTTGTCCTGTCTTTTCAGATGACAGAGCAGAAACATTAGGCCTGCATTACGTTTACATTTACAGCTCTGTGGCTCCTTCCAGCCTCTCGTTTCAGTGTAGGCTATGTGTAGTGTCTTGGGGGTTGAGGAAAAAAGCATAAGACAGCATAAATACAAATGTCTATTTCGCAATGGACAAATAGAGTTGAATGAATAAAAGTTTAGTTAATAAACGTTAATTAAAAACAACAACTATTGCACTCAGGAAACAGACTCATATCCATCTATCAGATCTAAGTAGAAAAACAAAGAAGAGGGATATATTTGTCCAACTTTGAAAATCATTCGCTAGGCCTACCTGTACCTCTGTAGGGCTACAAAATCATTTTGACTGTATTTACAAACGCAGAGTCAAGTCTGCTAATAAACACTGAGAGTAGCCTTTAGAGGAGAGTAGGGTGCACATCATGGCAGCAGAAATATGTTTAGGGGTGGGGGTGCTATGTGAACTAATTGTGTGAAGAAAAACAAAATTGTCCAAATATTTTATATTTAATTTTTTTATTCTGATTTATCTGGGGTGCTGCATCACCCTCAATACCCCTACTCACGTGACTATGGTGCACATCCAAAGCTTCCCTTGAGAAAAACCCAGGCGAAAGTCACATTGACTGGTTTAATTGATATATCAATAATGAAAAGTTAAAGAAGCATTTTATTTGCGTGCGCAGCGCACCCTACTCTTCTCTACTCTCAACATTCAAGTTGTTGGCATCAGTGTTGGAAAAAGTACCCAATTGTCATACTTCAGTAAAAGTATAGATACCTAAATAGAAAGTTACTCAAGTAAAAGTGAAAGTCATCCAGTAAAATACTACTTGAGTAAAAGTCTAAAAGTATTTGGTTCTAAATATACTTAAGTATCAAAAGTAAATGTAATTGCTGAAATATATTTAAATATCAAATATAAAGTATAAATCATTTTAAATTCATTTTATTAAGCATACCAGACAGCACAATTTTCTTGTTTTTAAAATGTATGGATAGCCAGGAGTACACTCCAACACAGCCATCATTTACAAACGATGCATTTGTATTTAGTGAGTCTGCCAGATCAGAAGCAGTAGGAATGACCACGTGTTCTCTTGATAAGTGCATGAATTGGACCATTTTCCTGTCCTGCTAAGCATTCATCATGTAAAGAGTACTTTTGGGTGTCAGAGAAAATGTATGGAGTAGAAAGTACATTATTTTCTTTAGGAATGTAGTGAAGTAAAAGTAAAAGTTGTCAATAATATAAATAGTAAAGTAAAGTACAGATACCCGAAATGACTTAAGTAGTACTTTAAAGTATTTTTACTTAAGTACTTTACACCACTGGTTGGCATGACAAATCATCTCTATAGTTGCCATCTACCCCATTCTGTGCATTTAGCGCTTTCAAACAAAATGTCTAACTGTGGATGTTCTTTTATGTGGGAACTTAATCATCAACCTTTGAACTTAGATGACAGCAATTATTACTAATCAGGCTGTCTTGTCCACAGTAGCCATTTTGTTTAATCACCTCACAGCGGCAGAACTCCTTTGACCTACATGGCAAATGGAAAATGAAAGACTGCTCTTTAAGGAAATCACTTTTTAATCAGGACAATGACATCTGTGCCGCACGTTACCAGTGTGCCTGGTGTGGGTTTGTGCATTGAATGTCTCCCCATCTATTTAAATAACTTGAATGCGCGCACACACACTAACATAAATGGACAACCACAAGTGGACAATCTTATACAGGCCCATACAGTGGGTATCATAAGTATTCACCCCCTTGGATTTCTTCACATTTTATTATTGTGTAATTTTTTTGGTCAACGAGCTACATCAACTACTATGTAATGTCAAAATGTCAACAACAAAAAAATCTAACATTTCTCAAAAATTAATGCAAATTTAAACACTAATGGTAGTGGTTGGAATTTGGGAAGGGTGCACAGGTCATAGATCTTGCCGAACGGCAACATCTACTAGGTGCCTTATTCACACCTTTTTCTAGATTGAAAGAGTTCTTATTATTTCTTGTCACCAAAAGGGTAATAAAAAAGTTCCTAAAATACAATAATTGCCTCTGACAGACATGGAATGATGGATTGTCAGGGTGATTTGGCTACCGTTGTCTCTAATGCAGTGAAATATTGAGAGGTCAGGTGGGAATTGTCGCCTCAGAATTGAAGAGATGCCATTGGTGCGTGACGATGCCGGTGGGATGGGGAGAGGGGAGTCGGCATGTGTCGATGAGATAAGACTCGAACAGCCGACTGTACTGGAGTCTATAAGTCTTTGGCAATATATTTGAACATTTCTTACAGAATGAATGAACCGTCAGGATGCACGAGCTCTTTCGTTTTTCTCTGCTTCTGATAAGAAAATTTTACGGTGATGCTATGTGAATATTAATCCCATATTAATAGCATATTAATTCATTTACAGTTTTTAATTTTTTATAGTGAATTTCGATGTATTCGGATTAACATTTGGAGGAGCTTTAACATGTTTGCGCGAGATGGTTAAAAAGTTGCGCTTCAGCACAGCTCCTCTCTATGCTGCCAGGTTGGTCTTTGTCGCAGTGCCATTCGCACGCTCTTTCGGTGTTATTAGTAGCCTACCCTACAGTGTGCGCTGATGGGAAGTGCACTATATTGTACATGAATGAACTCAATATTTTGACACCAGTCAGTTTGGACAGCTGTGGAATACCGTGACACTTGTCAGGACTAGGTTTTGAGCCGTCAGTGACCACGACCACTTGAGAGTGAGAGCTTTTATCATATTTTTGGGAGATGAAAACATAAGGAGTTTTTCTGAAACAGTTCAGAAAAAAGGCATTCTCACGGTTTTTGTATTACAGTATTTGGAGGAGGAGTGAATTGATGGGCCTTGAGGCAGAGCATTGGATTTTTTGAATGATTTCATTTTTCAACTCTGTCATGCCAAACTAATCCGGTAAGCACGCTTCTTAATAATCATAAAATCCTTCAGTCATTTGTCTCTTGGGTTGCATTTCCTCACATCTAAATATTTTTTGGGGAGTTTGAAACATTGAACAGGAACCCTTAAGGAGTGGACACTAACAATCACGTATCTCTCAGATAGCCTACATATGTTTTGTCTGCTATGTCATTACCAGCCTGTCAAAACATTAGGCACATTATCCAGGCACATTATCCATGTGCACGCGCTGCACATAGAAAAGATCGATAAACTTAATTCCCATATAGTGAAATCTCCTATATGAAATAATGCGTCTTTATTGACTGTATCGTGTCTAAACTACTTGAAATACACCTTAGTAAAAGAAAAAACTTGTAGCAGTCGCGCAGAGGGGCCTCTTGCGCTCATGTCTTTTTGAATGGTATTAACGTTTAATTGTAAACCTGCAAGCTCAACATCAGTTGACTCTTCTGATGGCAGGTACTGATGGCTGTGGATGCTTTGCTGCATTGTTCCCATAGTGATGATAATCTACCCCTGCTGGTTTCAGTGAATTGAATACAGAATAGCTAGGGGCACAAGGTCAGTATTTGGGAAGTAGGTGAGATTGCGGTAAATTGAGCAATTTTTTACATTCAGCATAACTATGTCAAGGGAAATATAGTATTCTTTCTAACAAAGATATCTACATATATTACAGGATGTTGTGTATCACTGGAAGAATTCATGTAAACATTACAGTTTTGAAAACATATATTGTCCCCCCAAAAAAGTGGTCTCTTGGCACAACTTGCCCGAGTAAGTTGAGCCGCTGGGTAAGTTCAGACGCCTACAAACTTATGTACTGAATTAAATATTACAACTACCTTTTAAAAACCAAGTCTATCTTTATTTCCCTAATAAAAAGCATGAAGAAGGCACAGTGATGCCGAAACGTTTATGTTTTACCCAATAAATTACTGGGAGTTTATGAATTATATACTGTATAGAGTGTGCGACTCTCTTTATTTATATATATTTATTTCCCAAACACAATTCAACCCAATCACTTTTTTTTTGTCTTTTAAAAATTGTAAACATATCTTAACATTTACATTTTAGCAGACGCTCTTATCCAGAGCGACTTACAGTTAGTACATACATTTGTTTTTCCATACTGGCCCCCCATGGGAATTGAACCCACAACCCTGGCG
The DNA here is from genome assembly GCF_020615455.1 of Coregonus clupeaformis. Taxonomy (NCBI): domain Eukaryota; kingdom Metazoa; phylum Chordata; class Actinopteri; order Salmoniformes; family Salmonidae; genus Coregonus; species Coregonus clupeaformis. The sequence continues at coordinate 34,819,437 of NC_059199.1, forward strand.
TTGCAAGCGCCATGCTCTACCAACTGAGCTACAGGAGGTCCTTAACACAAGCTTAACACCTCACAAACGTTGTACTTTTTAGGCCGTGTTGTTACCTCATATCCGAGTGATAATGCCTTGCATTATGCCTGGGAAGAAAACACTTCACTTTGCTCAACTTGTCACTGGCTCAACCATTGGCTCAACTCATCCCATGGCCATTAGCTCAACTAACCCCAAGGCAAACATTTTTTACATTTTAGCCCACACAGCTACAAGGATGCACTTTCATGCTAGGTTTAGGAGCTCATATTGAAGCTTATAGAGACCCCAACTGATTTACAGTATAGAACCATTTTAAAATTATCTACTTTGGTTTAGACACAAGCAAACCTCTAGCACATACATTTGTTTTTTTTTGTATCTAACATGCTTACCACTTTTTCCATGTGATTTCTTCCTTCACAGACTCCATGAAATGATGACCTCTTTCTAAATATTTAAAGATGATTAATTTTGTCTATGGTTTCCTAGAAACAAGGTTGGCTCAACTTACCCCTTTGGCTCAACTCACCCCACTCTCCCTTACAAGCAGCCATATAATTAATCAAAAGTATGATTAAATTATTTAATTTCATACATTTAATAGATGATACTAGTATAGGTGGACACTTTCAAAGTTGTTGGTCTGATATTTCCTTATAGGACCCAATGTAACAGGTTTCATGCCTTCTATGAACACCCCTAAAGGATTTTATTCATACATTGATTGTCTTGCTAGTATTTAATAGCCATGGGAGATAGAGGGCTGTCTTTAAACCCCAATTAGTTCATCACTTACAATTGAAGTCATTCATTAGAATTACAGTACACGGATTGGAATGATGCATTCTTCCTATTCTAAGATATAATACATTACATACAGGTTCAATCATTCTGTCAGGGAACATAGACCTACATTATTTTAACCAATATAGCACAAACAATCAAAAGCTTTAAGTGTGCTGACTGCTGAAAGGGTTCCTATACTGTAATTTACTGTGTTTTTGGAATTTTAAAGAGAAACCAGGTATTGATCCCCATTTTTATTAACGCTGCAGTCCTTCTCATAACTCCACATGCATCTTCCATGAGAAAGTAAGACTGCTGAGAACTTAAAGGAAAGATTCACCCATTTAAAATTTTTGCCCATTCTTCAAGGCAAAACTGCTCCAGCTCCTTCAAGTTGGATGGGTTCCGCTGGTGTACAGCAATCTTTAAGTCATACCACAGATTCTCAATTGGATTGAGGTCTGGGCTTTGACTAGGCCATTCCAAGACATTTCAATGTTTCCCCTTAAACCACTCAAGTGTTGCTTTAGCGGTATGCTTAGGGTCATTGTCCTGCTGGAAGGTGAACCACCGTCCCAGTCTCAAATCTCTGGAAGACTGAAACAGGTTTCCCTCAAGAATTTCCCTGAATTTAGCGGCATCCATCATTCCTTCAATTCTGACCAGTTTCCCAGTCTCTGCCGATGAAAAACATCCCCACAGCATGACGCTGCCACCACCATGCTTCACTGTGGGGATGGTGATCTCGGGGTGATGAGAGGTGTTGGGTTTGCGCCAGACATAGCTTTTTCCTTGATGGCCAAAAAGCTCAATTTTAGTCTCATCCGACCAAGTTGCCTTCTTCCATATGTTTGGGGAGTCTCCCACATGCCTTTTGGCGAACACCAAACGTGTTTGCTTATTTTTTTCTTTAAGCAATGGCTTTTTTCTGGCCACTTTTCCATAAAGCCCAGCTCTGTGGAGTGTACGGCTTAAAGTGGTCCTATGGACAGATATTCCAATCTCCGCTGTGGAGCTTTGCAGCTCCTTCAGGGTTATATTTGGTCTCTTTGTTGCCTCTCTGATTAATTCCCTCCTTGCCTGGTTCGTGGGTTTTGGTGGGCGGCCCTCTCTTGGCAGGTTTGTTGTGGTGCCATATTCTTTCAATTTTTTAATAAGGGATTTAATGGTGCTCCGTGGGATGTTCAAAGTTTCTGATATTTTTTTATAACCCAACCCTGATCTGTACTTCTCCACAACTTTGTCCCTGACCTGTTTGGAGAGCTCCTTGGTTTTCATGGTGCCGCTTGCTTGGTGGTGCCCCTTGCTTAGTGGTGTTGCAGACTCTGGTGCCTTTCAGAACAGGTGTATATATACTGAGATCATGTGACACTTAGATTGCACACAGGTGGACTTTAATTAACTAATTATGTGACTTCTGAAGGTAATTTGTTGCACCAGATCATATTTAGGGGCTTCATTGCAAAGGGGGTGAATACATATGCATGCACCACTTTTCTGTAATTTGTTTTTAAATAATTTTTTGAATCAAGTTATTTTTTTCATTTCACGTCACCAATTTGGACTATTTTGTGTATGTCCATTACATGAAATCCAAATAAAAATCAATTTCAATTACAGGTTGTAATGCAACAAAATAGAAAAACGCCAAGGGGGATGAATACTTGTGCAAGGCACAGGTACATGAAAATATTAAATGACCACGGGAATCAATAGAACATCGCTCAGAGATGCACACATATGATATAACATTCAAAATGGGTCAATATTTTCTTTAACCCTCCCGTTGTCCTAGGGTCAAAATGACCCGCCACTGTGTTGAACCAACTTTATTTAATTTTTATATTTTTGGGATCATTTGTGAGAAGGAGGCAGTGAGACTTTAAAGAAAGTATCACTGCCTCCTCACAAATGATCCAAAAAATATAAAAATTAAATAAAGTTGGTTTAACACAGTGGCGGGTCATTTTGACCCTAGGACAACGGGAGGGTTAAGTCAATAGCAATCTATCTGTGGTGGTCTGAAATGGAATGGTGCAGCATGAGTGAGTGAATGGAAGATACAGAGATACAGGAGCCTACTGTAAGCCTAAACCTAACTATCTCCCCCTTTTCCACAGATACCCTAATAGTGTATAGTTCCATCCTCTTCTCTGTAGAGATTTATGGTGATGGGAAACAGAGTGGAAAAGAGAAATTGACAACAGTCTTAATGCCCTCATTCAAATCTATGGCAAATAACAGAATATTGATAGGGTTGGAATATTAATAGGTGACCCAATTATGTAAATACACTGAGTGTACAAATACACTGAGTGTTCTTTCCATGACATAGGCTGACCAGGTAAATGTAGGTGAAAGCTATGATCCCTTATTGATCTCACTTGTGAAATCCACTTCAATCAGTGTAGATGAAGGGGAGGAGACAGGTTAAAGAATGATTTTTAAGCCTTGAGACAATTGAGACATGGATTGTGTATGTGTGCCATTCAGAGGGTGAATGGGCAAGACAAAATATTTAAGTGCCTTTGATCGGGGTATGGTAGTAGGTGTCAGGCGACAAAACCGATGTGTGCTCAACTATGGGGCAAAACAGAAGGTGTTGGCTTAGATCGTTGACAACATGTGAACTATATTTATTTAATGTTTATTGAAAACAGAAATACGTTTGCACAATGAGCACTTGTTGTCTCTCAAATACATTGTTACAGTTGTTGGTTAGCTAGCTAGTGAATTTTAGCCATATTAGCATAGATGTGAAATGAGTCAAAACACCTCAAAACAAGACTTGGTATCCAGAACAAGATAAAACTATCTGAAACTAGCCACCTACGATTCCCCACATGACAGCTTCTTGTCATTGTTGCTAGCTATCTGGCCATCCATAATCACAACAACACATGGACTTCTTCCCCGTTGAAGCGTGCGCATAGTTTTTGTGACTAACCCGTCTATTCTAGAAAGTTTGATCACTGCAGTGCAGTGGCTGTCTGTCAAATAATAAAGTAATGCAGGTAGCCAAGCCATGCTTTCAATCATTCTTGCAATGGAATTCATATCCATACCACAGGCAGCTGAGCTGAAGGGTAAAGACTACAACCTTGGGTAGAAGTGGCGCAGTGGTCTAAGGCTCTACATCACAGTGCTAGCTGTGCCACTAGAGATCCTGGTTCGTAATCCAGGCTCTGTCGTAGCCGGCCGCGACCGGGAGACCCACAGGGCGGCACACAATAGGGTAGGGGAGGGAATGGCTGGCAGGGATGTAGCTCAGTTGGTAGAGCATGGCGTTTGCAACGCCGGGTTGTGGGTTTGATTCCCACGGGGGGCCAGTATGAAAAATAATGTACGCACTCACTAACTGTAAGTCGCTCTGGATAAGAGCGTCTGCTAAATGATGTAGAACTATATTTATACAGTGAATCTTTATGCTTTATTGCAATTCCCAGATTCTGTAGATAGATTCTGTTAGACCCTTTTTGCACTAACTTTTTTGGCTCATCACATACGCTGCTGCTACTGTTTATTATCTGTCACTTTATTCCAAGTTATATGTACAGATCTACCTAAATTAGCTTGTACCCCTGCACATCGACTCAGTATTACCTGGTACCCCGTGTATAAAGTATAGTCAAGTGCAAGTGTTGGTTCAGGAAAGTTATTTTTATTTGTTTTAATGGGGGGGTTCACAACCATAAAATTATGTTGTCCCATGCCAACATTTGTCCGCTGGGGTGGTTGAAAGATTCAGAGCATGGCCAGGTCAGTGTTTACAATTCCCCTCTCCCTCCACACCTGCAATGTTCTTAAAATAATCACTGTCACACAATGCAGATATGTTGAGGGAGCTAATGCAGTTATGCTTCGCCACTAATCACATTAGAGAACTGATACGCTACCTGAAACACTGGCATATTTGGGCATGAGAGGCTGAGCCAATTTCATTTGAGAGTAAGAAAAAGCTTTTAAAGTCACCTAGAGGATGACAGATGGCCACACTTGCATTCTTATAATGTATCCTCTTCAAGAATCAATGGTTATATATCATAAATAAAATGATCATTGAACAGAAGGAGATATTCCTGTTTGTGCTTTAAACGCTCTGGGACAATAATAGTCACCTAGAGGATTTGGGCAAGGCTCCAAGACCGTACAAGGCTACAGCCTCGCTAAAAGGCTATTGTATTTGGACTGCCAATTAACATAAAAAGTTCACTCATTTATTGGCCATAAAGGCTGCAAGTCCCCCAAGATCAGAGGTTAAGTTGGCCGAGGTTAGTCTGGGCGTTTAGTTTTTCCTCTTTCGATTCCGCAAACCCACAGGATCCAGTTTTAATTAAAGTGCAGAGAATGTCCCTTAGATGTGATAAAGCAAGCCAGTCTGTGGCAGCAACTTAATAATATCACTGGTGGGGATTCCACTTTCTACAAGGTATTTTGACAGTGAAATCATCATCTGGGTGAACCTTATCTAACGTCGACTGAGACCTTGCGTTAGGTCCTCGAGCAAGCTAGTAGTCTTATAACATGCAGGAGAACCAGTCGGTCACTTCCGTAATGTAAGTGCATTTAGCTCTATTATATATGGCCGTGGCTGCAGATCCAACTTTTCTCAGACATTCTTTTCCCAGACTAAAGGTCCAAAAGCTTCTGCGCATGTGCGGATCACGTTCTGAGTTTGTGCTTCTTTACCTCTACTTTACACATACATTTTTGTGGTCTCCTTCCCTTCACATTTCTCACTGACAATCGTGAATGATAATTCTTCAAGTTTTACTGGTGAAACATCCATGCAGCATCTGCATACCAACCATTTGATACCGTTCATTTTCATGGGGATATCCATTTAGATCTTCTTGAGTTATACAGTGTTGTTTCGAAGTAGCCTACAGTGTTGTTTTGAATGATGTACAGTGAGCAAAGTGTTAGAGCAGATAGTGTTAACAAACTGTAGCATAGCCTAACTGTATATTTTGGCTAGTGGCGCGCTGATGAGTTTTTGCCACATGAGATAGAAATGCGGTGTCGTTTCTGCCTTACAGTAACCCTATACATGCTCTTATATTTGGTTCTGTTATGTAGAACACTATCATTATGTGATCTTGTAGACATTGATTCAACTTTGATCTAACTTTTAAACGAGCCCCATTAGCCAGTGTAGTCTGTTCTCCACAAGTAGAGCAGAGACTGCGTAAATTAGAGAATAAACACATGCGCAGAACGTGATCCGAACATGCGCAGAAGCTTCAGGATCTTCAGTCTGAGGAAATAAATGTCAGGGAAAAGTTGGTTCCGCAGCCACTCTGTATTATATACCAGGAAAAAGTATAAGGAGAATCAGGAGAGTTTACGGTGAAATTCGATATACATGTATGTTCACTCTATGATGCAGCTGTCTTTTACCCTTCGACAACCTACAGATTTTGTTTGTGCTGTATCTTGTAGCTCCCTCAGGTATTTTCAGTGTCTTCATAGGTCTACTGCTGTAGATTCATCACTATGGCTCTATTTACCTTACAGTGCACTGACTGTCCACCCACGCCAGGCCACAGAGGCCACGTCATACTCACCTGCATAGAGCCTACCACATGGGCAGTGGCCAACATATCAAGCTTATAGGTACTGTAGCTTATGGCAAGTAATACCTGTATAGAAAGATCAAGGACTGTTTATGGAGCGAGGGAGTGAGTGGGGAGAGGAAGGGAGAGAGAGGGTGGAAGATGCACAGGGAGGAATAGACAGAGAGAGAGGGGGAGGGAGGGAGGGAGGGAGGGAGCAGCATAGAAGGAGGAGAAAGAAAGAAAGAGAGAGAGAGAGAGAGAGAGAGAGAGAGAGAGAGAGAGAGAGAGACAGACAGACAGACAGACAGACAGACAGACAGACAGACAGACAGACAGACAGACAGAAGAGAGAGAGAGAGAGAGAGAGAGAGAGAGAGAGAGAGAGAGAGAGAGAGAGAGAGAGAGAGAGAGAGAAAAATATATATTTCCATCATCCCAATCTCATTTCAACTGAATCTCTTGGGTCTGGGCACACACGAGGCACACAGCCAAATAGCTGCCTCTCAAGGCTTTCTATTCTCCTGCTGTACAAGCCCCAAAGATAGCTGTGTACAGACCACTGCTCACCACAGCTGAGGTCTCTGTCTTATTTTGTGAATACCAGGCATGAACAACAGCACCAGCTGAAGTGTCTGAGGTTAGATGAGATTTGGCCTGAGGAAACTGTAAGTCCCCAAAAGATTGCCCTGAACAGAGAGAGAGAGAGAGAGAGAGAGAGAGAGAGAGAGAGAGAAAGAGAGCAGAGAGATCCAGACAGATAAAGAGAGTTGGGCTAAGTGGTGATTATGATTTTGGCATGGGTACTTTATTGGTGGAAGATCTGCCACTGATTCAGGTCTTCTTAGAAGTCATGTCACTTTTAGTCCAGTAATGTTAGTCAGTGTCCCATCAATTAGTACCAGAATATTGCCGTAGCTATTTAAGCGATATATACACTACTGGCCAAAAGTTTCTTTATTTTTAATATTTTCTACATTGTAGAATAATATTGAAGACATAAAAACTATGAAATAACACATATGGAATCATGTAGTAACCAAAAAGTGTGCAACAAATCAAAATATATTTTATATTTTAAATTCTTAAAAGTAGCCACACTTTGCCTTGATCACAGCTTTGCACACTCTTGGCATTCTCTCAACCAGCTTCATGAGGAATGGCTTTCCAACAGTCTTGAAGGAGTTCCCACATATGCTGAGCACTTGTTGGATGCTTTTCCTTCACTCTGCGGTCCAACTCATCCCAAACCATCTCAATTGGGTTGAGGTCAGGTGATTGTGGAGGCCAGGTCATCTGATGCAGCACTCCATCACGCTCCTTCTTGGTCAAATAGCCCTTACATAGCCTGGAGATGTGTTTTGGGTCATTGTCCAGTTGGAAAAAAAAAGATAGTCCACTGTCACGTCTCCTCCCGTTGCTCCCCTCCGGCGCTCTGATTTGCCGGCCTACTGAGCCACCGGTCTGAGCGCACCATCTCGGCAACACCGGAATGGAAACCCAACGCACCCTAATCACCTTCAGCGCACCTGCACCTCATCATCTCATCACCACCCCTATATAGCCCTGGACTGTTCAGTGTTGTGTTGTGTGTGATTGTTAGTGTCTTGTTGTGTACTCACTCTTTGTTGTTCTCTTACTCAGTGTTAAGTAGACTTTTACATTATTGATTCCTGCGTCTGCGTCCTGCCTCTTCGTATCATCAGTACTCGTCACAGAATCACACACCAATCACGAAGATGGATGCAGCAGGTAATCCTCCTGGAGTTTCCCAGCGCCTCGACCAGCACCAGCAGCAGACAGCCCAGCTGAACGCCGCCATGCAGGAAGTTGTCACTATACCGATGTGGATGTGGTGGAGGAGTCAAGCGCAGGAAACAGAGGTTAGTCCAACAAGACTTTAATAGTCTAAAATAACACGAGTGAACACCCCGACCTCGAAAATACACGAAGTGGCGAGGGAAAATTACGCACACGCGTAAAACACTAAACATAAAACAAAACGGAATACAAGCACGTAGCATAGACAAAGTGGCAACAAAATAACAACACACAATTACCCTAGAGCAAAACAAGGAACTTATAAGACACGTAATCAACACCCAAACAGACACAGGTGTGACAGACAGACAAAAGCAATCAAATACAGAAACATAGAGCGGTGGCAGCTAGTACGCCGGGGACGGCGAACGCCGAAGCCTGCCCGAACCAGGAGGAGGAGCAGCCTCGGCCGAAACCGTGACAGAAGTGCTCCAAACGCTGCATAAACTGACCATCGCTCCGGTTCCACCTCAGGGAGCGGCGAGTGCACCCAGTCCACCTCCTCCTGTGCTATCACCAACATCTGAGGGACCCCTCGCCCTGCCGGAGCGCTATGACAGGAAAACAACTAAATGTAGAGGCTTCCTGCTACAGGTTTCACTGTATCTGACGCGTCAGCGTGGGGCATCTCCATCGGACCAAGCCAGGATAGCGCTGGTGATTTCGCTACTGAAGGGAAAGGCGCTGGATTGAGACACGGCAGTATGGGAAGGAGGTGAGGCCGCGGCGCTTCCCTACTCCACCTTCCTCGCTCGGTTCAGGACGGTGTTCTATCATCCCACGGCGGGAAAGGATGGGGGTGAGTGTATCCTCCAGCTACAACAGGGAGAGGGGGCCGCGTTCGAATACGCCCTGAGCTTTCGCATGGTGGCGTCGTCTTCCGGCTGGAAGGAGCGTGCTCTGTGTACAGCCTTCAGGAGAGGCTTACGGGAGGACATCACGATGGAACTCGCATGTCGGGACGACGAGATGGACCTTGATACCCTCATCGCCACGTCCATTCGTCTTGACGACATGTTGAGAGACTGACGGCGTTCCCAACACCTCCCGGAGCCTCGACGCTCACCCCATCGGAGCTATGGAAGCCGCCCTGCCTCCGAGTCCTCACCCATGGAGGTGGGCAGCACCGCCTATACCACCATGGACCACAGATCTCCTGGCGGCTCCCTATCTAGGCTGTATGACTCCCGTCGCCGCTCCGTTAGTGTTCCGTCATCATCTGTCACCAAACCATTGTTTTTGGTTCCCCTAATGGTGAATGGTTCTTCCTTCTCTTCACTTTCCACGGCAATGATAGATTCCATTTATCAGTGGGGAACCTTATAGATAGGGAGCTGGTCTAGGAATGGGGGTTGTCCACCGTGCCACTGCCTTCTCCGCTACACGTCACTTCGCTGGACAATAAACCACTTGGATCAGGCATCATAACGCACATCACTCTCCCCATCACCATCACCATTCCCACACTACCGGAGCACCACGAGGAGCTGTCCTTCCACATCGTCACGTCACCCCTTCACCGGATCGTCTACCTGGCTCAGACTACACAACCCCACCATCAATTGGATCACCAAGAGTATCACAGCCTGGTCCCCCTCATGCCGGAGGACCTGCCTGCCGGTGGTTTGTTGTTCGACGTCAGTGGAGAGTCCGGAGTCCGCCCTCCAGCCCAACATTCCACGTGAGTATGCAGATCTCTCCGATGTCTTCTCTGCCTCCAAGGCTAAGTGTCTCCCTCCTCACATGCCCTGGGACTGCGCCATTGACCTGCTGGAGGGACAACACCCCCCGAAGAGTCTCATTTACTCCCTCTCCATAGCGGAGACTGAGGCCATGGAGAAGTATGTGGCAGAGACCCTGAAACAGGGGTTCATCAGACGCTCTACCTTTCCTGCCTCCGCCAGCTTCTTCTTCGTGGCCAAAAAAGACGGAGGACTGAGGCCGAGCATTGACTACCGGGGGCTGAACGAAGTCCCCACCAAGTACCGGTACCCACTCCCTCTGGTTCCGTCGGCCATCGAGCAGCTGCAAGGGGCCCGATACTTTACCAAGTTGGACCTGAGGAGTGCCTACAACCTGATCCGAATCCGGGATGGAGACGAGTGGAAGACGGCATTCAGCGCTACCTCAGGCCACTATGAATACTGCGTCATGCCCTACAGCCTCGCCAACGCACCTTCCGTGTTCCAGTCCTTCGTCAATGACGTGTTCCAAGACATGCTGAGTAGACAGGTGGTGGTGTACATCGATGATATCCTGATATACTCGGCTACGTTCAAGGAGCACGTCAGGGACGTCAGATCGGTCCTACTCCGCCTCCGGGAACACAGCATGTTGGTGAAGGGGGAGAAATGCGAATTTCACCAACAGGCCATCTCCTTCCTGGGATACAGGATCAGTCCTCAGGGGTTGTTCATGGAAAGAGCAAAGACGGACGCCGTCAGGTCATGGCCAGTCCCCACCACCATCAAGGGCCTACAGAGCTTCCTGGGCTTCGCAAATGTCTACCGGCATTTCATCAGGTCCTTCAGCTCCATAGCCGCCCCGCTCACCTCTCTCCTTCATGGGGGGGCTCAGAAGCTGGCCTGGAACCCTGAGGCTGACGCTGCCTTCAAGAGGCTGAAGGAGAGGTTCACCACAGTGCCCCTCCTAAAACACCCAGATCCAGCTCGTCCTTTCGTCCTGGAGGTGGACGCATCTGAGGAGGGCGTGGGTGGGGTCCTCTCCCAGTGGCAAGGTAAGCCAGAGAAAATGTATCCCTGTGCCTTCGGAATTTGGAGCACATACGGGCAGCGAAACGGATGAACTGTCGTCAAGCCAGGTGAGCCCAATTTCTTACTCGCTTTAAGTTTATTCTGTCCTACCGCCCAGGATCCCAGAATGTGAAAACCAACGCACTCTCCAGGATGCACCATACCGGAGAAAGGAAGGATCTGGCGAGTCCTATCCTGCCTCCGTCTCTCACCTGTCGTTTGGGATGTGGACGAAGACATCTGCCTGGCGGCTCAGGAGGACCCAGCGCCTGCCAACGCCCCTCTGGGGCGCGTGTATGTACCCACCAGGGTCCGTGACCGCCTGCTGATCTGCGGGCACACCACCCTTACGGCAGGGCACTCCAGTATGACGCGCACCATACATTCTCTCTCACCAAAATACTGGTGGCCCACTTTGGCTACTGATGTCTCCCGCTATATCAACTCCTGTTCCGTATGTGCCCAAACGAAGACACCTCGGAACGCCCCGGCAGGCAAACTAGTTCCTCTCCCAGTGCCTCAGCGACCTTGGTCACACCTGTCCATAGACTTTGTCACCGACCTCCCACGTTCTGACGGCTTCACCACAGTCCTGGTGGTCGTAGATCGGTTCTTCAAATCATGGCGTTTTTTGCCACTAACTGGTCTTCCTTCTGCTCTCCAGGTCGCTGAGGTCATGTTCCAGCAGGTCTTCCGGCATTATGGACTTCCGGAGGACATCGTCTCAGACCGTGGCCCCCAATTCACCTCCAGAGTGTGGAATGCTTTCCTGGAGAAGATCGGGGCCACGGCCAGCCTCACTTCCAGGTATAGGCAGGTGGAGCGCATGAACCAGGAGCTGGGGAAGTTTCTTCGTTGACACTGTCAGGACCGGCAGGGTGAGTGGGCGAGGTTTCTTCCCTGGGCAGAATATGCCCAGAACTCCCTTGTTCACTCCTCCACGGGGATCACTCCCTTCCAGTGCGTCCTGGGGTACCAGCTGGCCCTGGCCCCTTGGACACCCAGCCAGACCGATGCGCTTGCTGTCGACGAGTGTTTCCGCAGGGCCGGACAGGTCTGGGACGCCGCCCATGTCCATCTCCAGAGGGCCATTCGTCGGCAGAAGGAGCAAGCCGACCTCCACCGCAGTAAGGCCCCTGTATTCCAGCCTGTTAATCGTGTCTGGCTGTCCACTAAAAACCTCCCTCTCCGCCTTCCCTGCAAGAAACTGAGCCCCCGGTTTGTGGGGCCATTTAAGGTCCTCCGGCGGATAAATGAGGTATCGTACCGGCTGCTCCTTCCCCCTCACTACCATGTCTCACCCACTTTTCTCTCCTCAGGCTGGTGGTTCCTGGTCCTCTGGCGGATGCCGTCCCCCAGGGTACGCCCCCTCCGCCCCTGGTCATTGACGGCAGTCCATGATTCCGTGGGGGACGGCTCCGTTACCTGGTGGACTGGGAGGGGTATGGTCCTGAGGAGAGGAGCTGGGTTCCGGCTGGGGACGTTCTGGACCACAACCTAATTCGGGACTTCCACCATCGCCACCCTGACCGGCCTGCTCCTCGGGGTCGTTCTCAAGGCTGGCGACGTCCTGCGTCCGGGGGGGGGGTACTGTCACGTCTCCTCCCGTTGCTCCCCCTGGAGCTCTAATTCGCCGGTCTACTGAGCCACCGGTCTGAGCGCACCACCTCGGCAACACCGGAATGGAAACCCAATGCACCCTAATCACCTCCAGCGCACCTGCACCTCATCATCTCATCACTACCCCTACATAGCCCTGGACTGTTCAGTGTTGTGTTGTGTATGATTGTATGTTGTCGTGTACTCACTCTTTGTTGTTCTCTTGCTCAGTGTTAAGTAAACCTTTACATTGTCTATTCCTGCGTCTGCATCCTGCCTCTTCGTATCCTCAGTACTCGTCACACCCACTAAGCACAAATCAGATGGGATGGTGTATCGCTTCAGAATGCTGTGGTAGCCATGCTGGTTAAGTGTCCCTTGAATTCTAAATAAATCACAGACAGTGTCACCAGCAAAGCACCCCCACGCCATAACACCACCTCCTCCATGCTTTATGGTGGGAAATACACATGCAGGGATCATCCGTTCACCCACCGCTTCTCACACAGACACAGCGTTTGGATCCAAAAATCTCAAATTTGAACTCCAGACCAAAGGACACATTTCCATTGGTCTAATGTCCATTGCTCGTGTTGGCCCAAGCAAGTCTCTTCTTCTTATTGATGTCCTTTAGTAGTGGTTTCTTTGCAGCAAATCGACCATGAAGGCCTGATTCACACAGTCTCTTCTGAACAGTTGATGTTGAGTGTCACGGTCGTCTATGTCGTCCAAGTATGACCAAGGCGCAACGTGTCCAAGAAACATGACTTTATTTAGCAAAGTAACCAAAATCCAAAACAAAAGACGACTCAATGAAGTCCACGGTACACAGACCGAAAAAGGAACAAAAACCCACAAACACCAGGTGAAAACACACAGTTTAAATATGGCTCCCAATCAGAGATAACGAGCCGACAGCTGACACTCGTTACCTCCGATTGGGAGTCACATGACTAATAAACCAGAAAGACAACCCCTAGACACCCCAACCAAACAGCACACAACAAAACGAACACACCCATACCCAACCTAACCCACACAACACCCAACAATACAAACACACCCTGGTTCAAAAACAACGTCCCCGAACCAGAGCGTGACAGTACCCCCAAAGGTGCGAACCCCGGGCGCACCAACAAAAGACTAGGGAGGGTCTGGGTGGGCGTCTGTCCACGGTGGCGGCTCTGGCCCCGGTCGTGATCCCCACCCTACCATAGTCACAACCTGCTTACGTAACCTCCTCCACATGACCACCCCCCAACTAAACCCCACAGGATTAAGGGGCAGCACCGGACTAAGAGGCAGCACCGGACTCAGGGGCAGCACCGGACTCAGGGGCAGCACCGGGCTAAGGGGCAGCACCGGACTAAGGGGCAGCACCGGGCTAAGGGGCAGCACCGGACTAAGGGGCAGCACCGGGCTAAGGGGCAGCACCGGACTAAGGGGCAGCTCCGGACTGAATGGCGGATCCTGGCTGGCTGGCTCTGGCGGATCCTGGCTGGCTGGCGGATCCTGGCTGGACGGCTCTGGCGGATCCTGGCTGGACGGCTCTGGCGGATCCTGGCTGGACGGCTCTGGCGGATCCTGGCTGGACGGCTCTGGCGGATCCTGGCTGGACGGCTCTGGCGGATCCTGGCTGGACGGCTCTGGCGGATCCTGGCTGGACGGCTCATGGCTGGCTGACGGATCTGGCTGCTCATGGCTGGCTGACGGATCTGGCTGCTCATGGCTGGCTGACGGATCTGGCTGCTCATGGCTGGCTGACGGATCTGGCTGCTCATGGCTGGCTGAAGGATCTGGCTGCTCGTGGCTGGCTGACGGATCTGGCTGCTCATGGCTGGCTGACGGATCTGGCTGCTCATGGCTGGCTGACGGATCTGGCTGCTCGTGGCTGGCTGACGGATCTGGCTGCTCATGGCTGGCTGACGGATCTGGCTGCTCATGGCTGGCTGACGGATCTGGCTGCTCGTGGCTGGCTGACGGATCTGGCTGCTCATGGCTGGCGGAAGGCTCTGGCTGATCCTGTCTGGCGGACGGCTCTGGCTGATCCTGTCTGGCGGAAGGTTCTGACTGATCCTGTCTGGCGGAAGGCTCTGGCTGATCCTGTCTGGCGGAAGGCTCTGGCTGATCCTGTCTGGCGGAAGGCTCTGGCTGCTCCTGTCTGGCGGAAGGCTCTGGCTGCTCCTGTCTGGCGGAAGGCTCTGGCTGCTCCTGTCTGGCGAAAGGCTCTAGCGGCTCCTGTCTGGCGGAAGGCTCTAGCGGCTCCGGTCTGGCGGACGGCTCTGAAGGCTCATGGCAGACGGGCGGCTTTGCAGGCTCAGTACAGACGGGCGGCTTATGCAACGCTTGGCAGACGGGCAGTTCAGGCGCCATAGGGCAGACGGGCAGTTCAAGCGCCGTTGGGCAGACGGGCAGTTCAAGCGCCGTTGGGCAGACGGGCAGTTCAGGCGCCGTTGGGCAGACGGGCAGTTCAGGCGCCGTAGGGCAGACGGCAGACTCTGGCCGGCTGAGACGCACTGTAGGCCTGATGCGTGGTGCCGGAACTGGAGGTACCGGGCTGAGGACACGCATCTCAGGGCTAGTGCGGGGAGCAGGAACAGGGCATACTGGACCCTGGGGACGCACCGTAGGCCTGATGCGTGGTGCCGGAACTGGAGGTACCGGGCTGAGGACACGCATCTCAGGGCTAGTGCGGGAAGCAGGAACAGGGCGCACAGGACTCGGGGAACACACAGGAGGCTTAGTGCGTGGTGTAGGCACTGGTGGTACTGGACTGGAGACAGGAGGTGGCGCCGGAAATACCGGACCGTGCAGGCGTACTGGCTCCCTTGAGCACCGAGCCTGACCAACCTTACCTGGTTGTATGCTCCCCGTCGCCTGACCAGTACAGGGAGGTGGAATAACCCGCACCCGGGCTATGTAGGCGAACCGGGGACACCATGCGTAAGGCTGGTGCCATGTAAGCCGGCCCGAGGAGACGCACTGGTGACCGGATGCGTGGGGCCGGCTTCATGACATCCGGCTCAACGCTCAAACTAGCCCGGCCGATACGTGGAGCTGGAATGTACCGAACCGGGCTATGCACGCGTACAGGAGACACCATGCGCTCTACTGCGTAACACGGTGTCTGCCCGTACTCTCGCTCTCCACGGTAAGTACAGGGAGTAGGCGCAGGTCTCCTACCTGACTTCGCCACACTCCCTTCTAGCCCCCCCCCAAGAAATTTTTGGGTAGTACTCTCGGGCTTCCAGCCTTGCCTCCGTGCTGCCTCCTCATATCGCCGCCTCTCGGCTTTAGCTGCCTCCCGCTCTTCACGAGGACGGCGATATTCTCCCGGTTGATCCCAAGGCCCCTCACCATCCAGAATCTCCTCCCATGTCCATGAATCCTTTATGGGAGTCCATAAATCCTGTGTAGGTAGGTCCTGTTGCCGCTTGACACGCTGCTTGGTCTTTTTGTGGTGGGTTTTTCTGTCACGGTCGTCTATGTCGTCCAAGTATGACCAAGGCGCAACGTGTCCAAGAAACATGACTTTATTTAGCAAAGTAACCAAAATCCAAAACAAAAGACGACTCAATGAAGTCCACGGTACACAGACCGAAAAAGGAACAAAAACCCACAAACACCAGGTGAAAACACACAGTTTAAATATGGCTCCCAATCAGAGATAACGAGCCGACAGCTGACACTCGTTACCTCCGATTGGGAGTCACATGACTAATAAACCAGAAAGACAACCCCCTAGACACCCCAACCAAACAGCACACAACAAAACGAACACACCCATACCCAACCTAACCCACACAACACCCAACAATACAAACACACCCTGGTTCAAAAACAACGTCCCGGAACCAGAGCGTGACATTGAGATGTGTCTGTTACTTGAACTCTGTGAAGCATTTATTTGGGCTGCAATTTCTGAGGCTGGTAACTACATTTACATTTTACATTTTAGTCATTTAGCAGACGCTCTTATCCAGAGCGACTTACAGGAGCAATTAGGGTTAAGTGCCTTGCTCAAGGGCACATTTAGGTCATTTAGCAGACGCTCTTATCCAGAGCGACTACAAATTGGTGCATTCACCCTATAGCCAGTGGGATAACCACTTTACAATTATACTTTTTTTTTTTTTTTTTTTTTTTTTGGGGCGGGTAGAAGGATTACTTTATCCTATCCCAGGTGTTCCTTAAAGAGGTGGGGTTTCAAATGTCTCCGGAAGGTGGTGAGTGACTCCGCTGTCCTGGCGTCGTGAGGGAGCTTGTTCCACCATTGGGGTGCCAGAGCAGCGAACAGTTTTGACTGGGCTGAGCGGGAACTATGCTTCCGCAGAGGAAGGGGAGCCAGCAGGCCAGAGGTGGATGAACGCAATGCCCTCGTTTGGGTGTAGGGACTGATCAGAGCCTGAAGGTACGGAGGTGCCGTTCCCCTCACTGCTCCATAGGCAAGCACCATGGTCTTGTAACGGATGCGAGCTTCAACTGGAAGCCAGTGGAGTGTGCGGAGGAGGGGGGTGACGTGAGAGAACTTGGGAAGGTTGAACACCAGACGGGCTGCAGCATTCTGGATGAGTTGTAGGGGTTTAATGGCACAGGCAGGGAGCCCAGCCAACAGCGAGTTGCAGTAATCCAGACGGGAGATGACAAGTGCCTGGATTAGGACCTGTGCCGCTTCCTGTGTAAGGCAGGGTCGTACTCTCCGAATGTTGTAGAGCATGAACCTGCAGGATCGGGTCACCGCCTTGATGTTAGCGGAGAACGACAGGGTGTTGTCCAGGGTCACGCCAAGGCTCTTCGCACTCTGGGAGGAGGACACAACGGAGTTGTCAACCGTGAATGCGAGATCATGGAACGGGCAGTCCTTCCCCGGGAGGAAGAGCAGCTCCGTCTTGCCAGGGTTCAGCTTGAGGTGGTGATCCGTCATCCATACTGATATGTCGGCCAGACATGCAGAGATGCGATTCGCCACCTAACTCTAATTAACTTATCCTCTGCAGCAGAGGTAACTCTGGGTCTTCCATTCCTGTGGCGGTCCTCAAGACAGCCAGTTTCATTATAGCACTTGATGGTTTTTGCTACTGCACCTGAAGAAACGTTCAACGTTTTTAATTAATGATGGACTGTCATTTTTCTTTGCTTATTTGAGCTGTTCTTGCCATAATATTGACTTGGTCTTTTACCAAATGGGGCTATCTTCTGTATACCACCCCTACCTTGTCACAACACAATTGATTGGCTCAAACACAGTAAGAAGGCAAAGGGTGGCTACTTTGAAGAATCTCAAATATAAAATATATTTTGATTTGTTTAACACTTTTTTGGTTACTACATGGTTCCATATGTGTTATTTCATAGTTTTGATGTCTTCAATATTATTGTAAAAATTGTAAAAATAAAGATAAACCCTGGAATGAGTAGGTGTGTCCAAACTTTTGACTAGTACTGTATGTATATATATATTTATATATACAGTGAGGGAAAAAAGTATTTGATCCCCTGCTGATTTTGTACGTTTGCCCACTGACAAAGACATGATCAGTCTATAATTTTAATGGTAGGTTTATTTGAACAGTGAGAGACAGAATAACAACAAAAAAATCCATAAAAACGCATGTAAAAATTTTATAAATTGATTTGCATTTTAATGAGGGAAATAAGTATTTGACCCCCTCTCAATCAGAAAGATTTCTGGCTCCCAGGTGTCTTTTATACAGGTAACAAGCTGAGATTAGGAGCACTCCCGTTAAGAGTTCAAATAAACCTACCATTAAAATTATAGAGATAATGTCTTTGTCAGTGGGCAAACGTACAAAATCAGCAGGGGATCAAATACTTTTTTCCCTCACTGTATATATGAATAAGTGTGTAAAGCATTAAGAACACCTTCTTAATATTGAGTTGCACACCCCCCTTTTGCCCTCAGAACAGCCTCAATTCGTCGAGGCATGGACTCTACAAGGTGTCGGAAGCGTTCCGCAGGGATGCTGGCCCATCTTGACTCCAATGCTCCCACAGTTGTGTCAAGTTGTCTGGATGTCCTGTTAATTTTTGATACACACAGGAAACTGTTGAGCGTGATAAACCAAGCAGCGTTGCAAACCGGTGCGCCTGACATCTACTACCATACCCCATTCACAGGCACTTAAATAATTTGTCTTGCCCATTCATCCTCTGAATGGCACACATACACAATCCATGACTTCCCTTCATTGGACACTGTGTTAACAAACCTCCAAACGAGCTTCAATGCCATACAACACTCATTCAGTAGCCTCCAACTGCTCTTAAACACTAGTAAAACTAAATGCATGCTCTTCAATCGAACGCTGCTGGCACCCGCCCACCCGACTAGAATCACCACTCTCGACGGGTCTGACCTAGAGTATGTGGACAACTACAAATACCTAGGTGTCTGGTTAGACTGTAAACTCTCCTTCCAGACTCACATTAAGAATCTCCAATCCAAAGTTAAATCTAGAATCGGCTTCCTATTTCGCAGCAAAGCCTCCTTCACTCATGCTGCCAAACATGCCCTCGTAAAACGGACTATCCTACCGATCCTTGACTTCGGCGATGTAATTTACAAAATAGCCTCCAACACTCTACTCAGCAAATTGGATGTAGTCTATCACAGTGCCATCCATTTTGTCTCCAAAGCCCCATACACTACCCACCACTGTGACCTGTACGCTCTTGTTGGCTGGTCCTCACTACATGTTCGTCGTCAAACCCACTGGCTCCAGGCCATCTATAAATCACTGCTAGGCAAATCCCCGCCTTTTTTTAGCTCATTGGTCACCATAGCAGCACCCACCCGTAGTCTGCGCTCCAGCAGGTATATCTCACTGGTCATTCCCAAAGCCAACACCTCCTTTGGCCGCCATTCCTTCCAGTTCTCTGCTGCCAATGACTGGAACGAATTGCAAAAATCTCTGAAGCTGGAGACTCTTATCTCCCTCACTAACTTTAAGCATCAGTTGTCAGAGCACCTTACCGATCACTGCACCTGTACACAGCCCATCTGAAATTAGCCCACCCAACTACCTCATCCCTATATTGTTATTTATTTTGCTCCTTTGCACCCCAGTATCTCTATTTGCACATAATCTCTTGCACATCTAGCATTCCAGTGTTAATACTAATTGTAATTACTTTGCACTATAGCCTATTTATTGCCTTACCTCCATAACTTGCTACATTTGCACACACTGTATATATATTTTCTGTTGTATTTTCTTTTTGACTTTATGTTTTTTACCCCATATGTAACTCTGTGTTGTTGTTTTTATCGCACTACTATGCTTTATCTTGGCCAGGTCGCAGTTGTAAATGAGAACTTGTTCTCAACTGGCTTACCTGGTTAAATAAAGGTTAAATAAAATAAAATAAATAAATGACTCAATTGTCTCAAGGTTTAAAAATTATTATTTAACCTGTCTATTCCCCTTCATCTACACTGATTGAAGTGGATTTAGTCACATCAATAAGGGATCATAGCTTTCACCTGGATTCCCCTTGTCAGTCTATGTCATGGAAAGAGCATGTGTCCGTAATGTTTTGTACACTCAGTGTAAACTGTTTAAGTATATATACACTACCGGTCAAAAGTTTTAGAACACCTACTCATTCAAGGGTTTTTCTTTATTTTACTATTTTCTACATTGTAGATTAATAGTGAAGACATCAAAATGAGGAATTAACACATAATTAACACATATGGACCAAAAAAGTGTTAAACAAATCAAAATATATTTTATGTTTGAGATTCTTCAAATAGCCACCCTTTGCCTTGATGACAGCTTTGCAAACTCTTGGCATTCTCTCAACCAATAAGGAGAGTGATGGAGAGCTGCATCAGATGTCCTGGCCTCCACAATCCTCCGACCTCACCCAAATTGAGATGGTTTGGGATGAGTCGGACCGCAGAGAGAAGGAAAAGCAGCCAACAAGTGCTCAGCATATGTGGGAACTCATTCAAGACTGTTGGAAAAGCATTCCAGGTGAAGCTGGTTGAGAGAATGCCAAGAGTGTGCAAAGCTGTCATCAAGGCAAAGGGTGGCTATTTGAAGAATCTCAAATATAAAATATTTGTTTAACACTTTTTTGGTTACTACATGATTCCATATGTGTAATTTCATAGTTTTGATGTCTTAACTATTATTCTACAATGTATAGTAAAAAATAGTAAAAATACAGAAAAACCCTTGAATGAGTAGGTGTTCTAAACCTTTTGACCGGTAGTGTATATACAGTTGAAGTCGGAAGTTTACATAAACTTAGGTTGGAGTCATTAAAACTCATTATTTTCAACCACTCCACAAATTTCTTGTTAACAAACTATAGTTTTGGCAAGTCTGTTAGGACATCTACTTTGTGCATGACACAATTAATTTTTCCAACAATTGTTTACAGACAGATTAATTAACTTATAATTCACAGTATCACAATTCCAGTGGGTAAGAAGTTTACATACACTAAGTTCACTGTGCCTTTAAACAGCTTAGAAAAATTCCAGAAAATGATGTCATGGCTTTAGAAGCTTCTGATAGGCTAATTGACATCATTTGAGTCAATTGGAGGTGTACCTGTGGATGTATTTCAAGGCCTACCTTCAAACTCAGTGCCTCTTTGCTTGACATCATGGGAAAATCAAAAGAAATCAGCCAAAAAAAATGGTGCAATTTCCAAACGCCTGAAGGTACCACGTTCATCTGTACAAACACTAGTACGCAAGTATAAACACCATAGGACCACGTAGCCGTCATACCGCTCAGGAAGGAGAGGCGTTCTGTCTCCTAGAGATGAACGTACTTTGGTGCGAAAAGTGCAAATCAATCCCAGAACAACAGCAAAGGACCTTGTGAAGATGCTGGAGGAAAGTATCCACAGTAAAACTAATCCTATATCGACATAACCTGGAAGGCCGCTCAGCAAGGAAGAAGCCACTGCTCCAAAACCGCCATAAAAAAGCCAGACTAAGGTTTGCAACTGCACATGGGGACAACGATCGTACTTTTTGGAGAAATGTCCTCTGGTCTGATGAAACAAAAATAGAACTGTTTAGCCATAATGACCATCGTTATGTTTGGAGGAAAAAGGGAGCACCTTGCAAGCCGAAGAACACCATCCCAACCGTGAAGCACGGGGGTGGCAGCATCATGCTGTGGGGGTGCTTTGCTGCAGGAGGGACTGGTGCACTTCACAAAATAGATGGCATCATGAGGAAGGAAAATTATGTGGATATATTGAAGCAACATCTCAAGACATCAGTCAGGAAGTTAAAGCTTGGTCGCAAATGGGTCTTCCAAAATGACCCCAAGCGTACCTCCAAAGTTGTGGCAAAATGGCTTAATGACAAAAAAGTCAAGGTATTGGTGTGGCCATCACAAAGCCCTGACCTCAATCCTATAGAAAATGTGTGGTCAGAACTGAAAAAGCATGTGCGAGCAAGGTGGCCTACAAACCTGACTCAGTTACAGCAGCTTTGTCAGGAGGAATGGGCCAAAATTCACCCAATTTATTGTGGGAAGCTTGTGGAAGGCTTCCCGAAACGTTTGACCCAAGTTAAACAAGTTAAAGGCAATGCTACCAAATACTTATTGAGTGTATGTAAACTTCTGACCCACTGGGAATGTGATGAAAGAAATAAAAGCTGAAATAAATAATTCTCTCTACTATTATTCTGACATTTCACATTCTTAAAATAAAGTGGTGAGCCTAAGTGACCTAAGACAGGGAATATTTACTAGGATTAAATGTCAAGAATTGTGAAAAACTGAGTTTAAATGTATTTGGCTAAGGTGTATGTAAACTTCAGATTTCAACTGTATACACTCAGTGGCCAGTTTATAGAGTACACCACCCCGTTCAGACAGTGAGTCACGTAGCCTTGGCTTGCTATATAAAGCAGGCAGACAGTCATCGAGGCATTCAGTTACTGTTCGATTGAACATTAGAATTGACAAAACGGGTGACCTAAGCGACTTTGAGAGTGGTATGATCGTCGGTTCCAGTATCTTGGAAACAGCTGTCCTCCTGGGCTTTTCACACCCAACAGTGTCTAGGGCAGGGGTGTCAAACTCATTTTAGCTCAGGGGCCACATGGAGGAAAATCTATTCCCAAGTGGGCCGGACCGGAAAAATCATGGTATATATAACTTAAAAACAACAACTTCAGATTGTTTTCTTTGTTTTAATACGATCAACATACAACATAAAGCTGGAGCCTGAGGACAGTGTGTCCAAAATAGTACAAGCACAACATCACTATTTATCATAAAACACGTCAAGTTTATTTGAAAATTCTAAAGAAAAAGAACACACAAACACACAATGCCTCAGTGATTAACAGAACTGTTTCACAGATCACAGAACTATATCAGGGTGTCATTTCTCAGGCAGAAATGTAGATAAAAATAATGAAATCCTGTTCCCCAAACAAGTGCAAGAACCACAGAGTCAAGAATAGGTTAAATATACAAATAAAATAAAATCAATTAAAAACAATAGCACATCAACATAATAACATATAAACATAAAGCTGGAGCCTGAGGACAGTGTCCAAAAGCACAACATCACTATTAATTATAAAACACCTCAAGTTATTTGAAAGTTCTGAGGACAAAGAACACACAAACACACAATGCCTCAGTGATTCACAGAAGTATATCACAGATCACAGAACTATATCAGGGTGTCATTTCTCAGGCAGAAATGTAGATAAAAATAATGAAATCCTGTTCCCCAAACAAGTGCAAGAACCACAGAGTCAAGAATAGGTTAAATATACAAATAAAATAAAATCAATTAAAAACAATAGCACATCAACATAAAAACATAAATCTGAAAGCGTTGCTCAAACTCCCGTAACAGTCCAGTTATTTTATCTTTGAACCGCTTCATGTCTGCCACATGTTGGTTCGCGCACACATTTTTCAGACAGGGGAAGTGAGCTGCATCACCACCGGCAAGTTGCGTCTCCCACAATGACAGCTTCAACTTGAAAGAACGTATGCTGTCATAATACTGCGTGACAACTTTGTTGCGCCCTTGCAGCTGTTTGTTCAAGTTATTCAGGTGCTCTGTAACATCCACCATAAATGCAAGGTCCGGCATCCATTCTGTGGAATGAAATTCTAACACTGGTTTGCCCTTTTCTTCCATGAACTGTTCAATTTCTTCTCGTAAATCAAAGAAACGCCTCAGCACAGCACCTCGGCTTAACCATCTTACCTCAGTGTGGTATGGCAGGCCATAGATGTGGTCTTTCTCTCTGAGAAGGCTGTCAAACTGACGGTGATTCAGGCTTCTGGATCGGATGAAATTAACAGTTTGGATGACCACCTTCATGACGTTATCCATCTTTAATGACTTGCAACACAAAGCCTCCTGGTGCAAAATACAGTGAAAAGTCAAAAAATCACGTCCTCCATTTGCAGATTGCACTTTCTCTCTGAACTTTGTCACAATGCCTGCTTTTTCCCGATCATTGAGGGCGCACCATCTGTAGCCAGGCTGACAGCGCGGGACCAGTCCACTCCGACCCTGTCCAGCGCGCCGACGAGTGCGGTAAAAATATCAGCTGCTGTCGTTGTATCTGTCATCGGCACCAACTCCACGAACTCCTCGGTGACGGTCAATGTGTCATCATCTCCGCGGATGAAAAAATGGCCAGTTGTGCAACATCTGTAATGTCCGTGCTTTCATCAATTGCAACCGAAAACGCAATAAATGACTTTACTTTTTGCTTCAACTGGCTGTCCAAATCCACTGAAAGATCGGAAATCCTGTCTGCAACTGTGTTTCTTGTCAGGCTGATATTTGCAAAAGCCTGCCGCTTTTCAGGGCACACAATCTCCGCTGCCTTCATCATGCATGTTTTTACAAATTCACCCTCACTAAATGGTTTTGAAGCCACTGCGATTTCATTAGCAATGAGGTAGCTAGCTTTCACTGCAGCGTCACTGATGTCTCAGCTGTGAGTAAACACAGACTGCTGTTTCTTCAGACCCGCCAACAGTTCATTCACCTTCTCTCATCTCCGCTGTCCTTGAAATTTGTCATATTTGTCGGCATGAAGACTCACATAGTGGCGACAAAGGTTATATTCTTTCAGCACTGCAACATGCTCTGAACACACCAAACATACAGCTTTCCCATTCAATTCCGTGAATAAATAGGATGACCATTTTTCTTGGAACACTCTGCACTCTGCGTCCACTTTTCTCTTTTTTGACAGAGACATATTGGGGCAATGAGGGTGCCAAAGCACATAATGTTAAAAGTAGAAGCCGTAATAAATATCGCGGGCAAAACAAAGTAGCTCATTGGCTGCACGTGCTTGACCTACTTGCTCTGCCCCGGTATAAACAGTTTGCTTGCTTAACACAATTGCTATTGCGCCATCCAGTGGACGCAATTGGAACAGCAGTTTATTTTTTTGAAAAATTGCAGCGCATTTTTATACTTTAAAAAAATAAAAAATAAAAATATTATTATTATTATTATTTTATTTTTTTCAAAATCATCTCGCGGGCCGGATTAAACCCGTTTGCGGGCCTGATCCGGCCCGCGGGCCGTACGTTTGACACCCCTGGTCTAGGGTTTATCGAGAATGGTGCGACAAACAAAAAACATCCTGTCAGCGTCAGTCCTGTTGGCGAAATCAGCACGTAGATGACAGGTTGAATGAGAATGGCAATAATTGTGCAAGCTAACAGGGGGCCACAATAAGAAGATGCAGAACTGCATCTCGGAACGCACAACTTGTCAGTCGTTTTCACGGATGGGCCATTGCAGCAGATTACCACATTGGGTTCCACTCCTATCAACTAAAAACAAGAAGAAGAGGCTCCAGTGGGCACGTGATCACCAACACTGGAAAATTGAGGTGTGGAAAAACATTGCCTAGTTCCTGTTGCCTCATGCTGATGGCAAAGTCAGGATTTGGCTTAAGCAGCATGAGTCCATGGCCCCATTCTGCCTGGTGTCACGGTACAGGCTGGTGGTGGTGGTGTAATGGTGTGGGGAATGTTTTCCTGGCACGTTAGGTTCCTTGATACCAGTTGAGCAATGTTTGAATGCCACACCTTGTAGAATCCATGCCCCAAAGAAATCAGGCTGTTCTGGAGGCAAAGGGGGGTCTGACCCGGTACTAGATGGGTGGAGCTAATAAATTGGCCACTGAGTGTATATTACGATGCATGCATGTCATATGACCTTTTGAACCTGCATGATTCAGAAATTAAGATGGGTGTTGTTAAGGAACATTACTGATGACAAAATAACTGACCCACCATTTGTTTTCCAGTTGGTGTCCCATCTATGATCTATTATCGATACTAGAATATTGCCTTAGCTATAAAGCTTAACATAAAGCTATAAAGCTTTATGTTAAGGAATATTACTGAGGTCAAAATAACAGACCCATCATTAGTTTCCTTTGCAGGTGCAAAGGAATACACTGCCAAACTGTATATCAGCTGTCAAACCGTATATCAGCTGCCAAACCGTTTATCAGCTGCCAAACCGTATATCAGCTGCCAAACTGTATATCAGCTATAGGAGGCTGAAACTGCACTTAGGCAGTAGGCTGGCTGTGTGCCTGTGCTCGTATATAAATCATCCTAAATTAATTATTGGCGCCAAGAGAATGTTGTCCTTGTTGCTGCCAATGTTACATTAATTCCTGTTTTCAACTTACAGCCGTTGAAAATTAGCCGGCTTGCTAAATCTGGCACATTTACAGAAATGCTGGTTCTAAATGCCCCAAATAGTAATATTATACTGAATTATTTCCTTCCTCACCCATCCCAACATATTGAAATATGTCCCTGTCAGATAAACCAAATCAAGTAAAGTGAATCACTTTCTACAGTGATTTCATTACAAATGAAAACTAGTATGATGACGAGGATATGATGAGGATAAGGATGATGATGAAGATAATGAGGATGATCATTTTATTCCTTTCTTACTCCCAGGATGTCGGATGACAGGATGACGGGCAACTTGTCTCTTTGGTCGGCGATGCCAATGTTCCCGCCAGAGAACTCCTCCTATAACTCCTCCCTCCCTCCGTCGTTCACCGACTGGGAGGCACCCACCTTCACCGCCGCTGCCAGAGTCCGCGTGGCCGCCACAATGGTCCTCTTCGTGTTCGCCGCCTTCTCTAACCTCTCCGTGCTGATTAGCGTGGCACGGGGCCGCGGGCGCTGCCTGGCTGCCCATCTCCGGCCACTCATTGCCAGCCTGGCCTCTGCAGACCTGGTGATGACGTTCGTGGTAATGCCTCTGGACGCGGTGTGGAACGTCACCGTGCAGTGGTACGCCGGTGATACCATGTGCAAGCTGCTGTGCTTCCTCAAGCTGTTTGCCATGCACTCGTCTGCCTTCATCCTGGTGGTGGTCAGCCTGGACCGCCACCATGCTATCCTACACCCGCTGGATGCGCTGGATGCCGGGCGCAGGAACAAGAGGATGCTGCTCATTGCCTGGGTCCTCAGCCTGCTCCTGGCCTCCCCACAGGTGGGTGTACATACGGTAGCATCTACATCGTTCTCAGACTACAGCCTAACAACATGGATAGTCAATTAGTAAGACTTCTATTTCTCTATTATGTTAGGAAGACAGTGGTCCACTTGAGATTGATTGCTGATCCACTATCTTACTACCCTGTTACAGTGGGGAAAAAAAGTATTTAGTCAGCCACCAATTGTGCAAGTTCTCCCACTTAAAAAGATGAGAGAGGCCTGTAATTTTCATCATAGGTACACGTCAACTATGACAGACAAATTGAGAAAAAAAATTCCAGAAAATCACATTGTAGGATTTTTTATGAATTTATTTGCAAATTATGGTGGAAAATAAGTATTTGGTCACCTACAAACAAGCAAGATTTCTGGCTCTCACAGACCTGTAACTTCTTCTTTAAGAGGCTCCTCTGTCCTCCACTTGTTACCTGTATTAATGGCACCTGTTTGAACTTGTTATCAGTACAAAAGATACCTGTCCACAACCTCAAACAGTCACACTCCAAACTCCACTATGGCCAAGACCAAAATGCTGTCAAAGGACACCAGAAACAAAATTGTAGACCTGCACCAGGCTGGGAAGACTGAATCTGCAATAGGTAAGCAGCTTGGTTTGAAGAAATCAACTGTGGGAGCAATTATTAGGAAATGGAAGACATACAAGACCACTGATAATCTCCCTCGATCTGGGGCTCCACGCAAGATCTCACCCCGTGGGGTCAAAATGATCACAAGAACGGTGAGCAAAAATCCCAGAACCACACAGGGGGACCTAGTGAATGACCTGCAGAGAGCTGGGACCAAAGTAACAAAGCCTACCATCAGTAACACACTACGCCGCCAGGGACTCAAATCCTGCAGTGCCAGACATTTCCCCCTGCTTAAGCCAGTACATGTCCAGGCCTGTCTGAAGTTAGCTAGAGTGCATTTGGATGATCCAGAAGAGGATTGGGAGAATGTCATATGGTCAGATGAAACCAAAATATAACTTTTTGGTAAAAACTCAACTCGTCGTGTTTGGAGGACAAAGAATGCTGAGTTGCATCCAAAGAACACCTTACCTACTGTGAAGCATGGGGGTGGAAACATCATGCTTTGGGGCTGTTTTTCTGCAAAGGGACCAGGACGACTGATCCGTGTAAAGGAAAGAATGAATGGGGCCATGTATCGTGAGATTTTGAGTGAAAACCTCCTTCCATCAGCAAGGGCATTGAAGATGAAACGTGGCTGGGTCTATCAGCATGACAATGATCCCAAACACACCGCCCGGGCAACGAAGGAGTGGCTTCGTAAGAAGCATTTCAAGGTCCTGGAGTGGGCTAGCCAGTCTCCAGATCTCAACCCCATAGAAAATCTTTGGAGGGAGTTGAAAGTCCGTGTTGCCCAGCGACAGCCCCAAAACATCACTGCTCTAGAGGAGATCTGCATGGAGGAATGGGCCAAAATACCAGCAACAGTGTGTGAAAACCTTGTGAAGACTTACAGAAAACGTTTGACCTGTGTCATTGCCAACAAAGGGTATATAACAAAGTATTGAGAAACTTTTGTTATTGACCAAATACTTATTTTCCACCATAATTTGCAAATAAATTCATTAAAAATCCTACAATGTGATTTTCTGGATTTTTTTTCCTCATTTTGTCTGTCATAGTTCACGTGTACCTATGATGAAAATTACAGGCCTCTCTCATCTTTTTAAGTGGGAGAAATTGCACAATTGGTGGCTGACTAAATACTTTTTTCCCCCACTGTATCTACATTGAATATCACTCCATTTCTCTATGGTTTCACTTCACTGAATCACTTTGCACCCACATTCAATTAATCATTTGTGTCTATGTTTGTAATGGTTATGCATAAATAACAATGCGGTCCATGACTGGATCACCATTTACGAATCAGAAAACCACATCTTTTGATTGGCAAAATTTTACCACGTGGGTCTTAAGCTAAACCTTACCATAGTTTCTAGCCGATCAAAGTGGCCTTTTACTGGAACAAGTCCAGACTGAATCAGTGTATTGGAGCAATAGTGAAATGGAGGGCTGTTCAGTTTGGATTCCAGGCTAGTAAGATAGCAGGGCAGCAATCGATCTTAAGTTGGTCACTATCTTCCTCACACAATAGAGCATACAGTCAGTGATCTGCCAATCAAATTAAGTCCTATGGGTAGGTGGGTGGTGCATTGTGAGGAAATTATATCTCAGCAAAAGAGCATTCCCAAGGTTGGTGTATTCAACTGTAATTATATAGGACAAGCACACCAGCTCTTGATTGATGGCTGTAGTAATGTGAGTAGAATGGCTTAGAAGTGGAAGCAGCTGTAGCAGTTATCAGCTTGGTAACAAAGTGTTGCTATGATCAAATAAAATGATCAAATTGGCTGAGGAGGTCAGCTGCATATTGATAATAGTCCCACCCCAATCCAAACAGTAGTGCTGTGAATGATATAAGCCTTTAGCCACCCTGACAGGTAGGGAGAGATAGAAGGCAGGGAGGGAGAGAGAGATTGCTTTCACTCAAATGTATATATCCAATCATTTGAGATGTATTGTCAATTGGTCAAAGCATGTGGATTTATGCAATTTTACTCATATTCAAAAAATATATATTTTGCAATATTTTTGTATTTACATGTATTTCATGCCAATAAGCACTGATTTTGAATTTGAATTGAGAAATGAGGGAATAGATTTCATTCCATGCTCACAGATCAATTTCTAACCGAAAGTACAGTACTTTGGATGCTCCATCAATTCCAGTTCTGAGTTGAAGGCCCCATTGCACTGCCCTGAGAGAAAATAGCTTTCCCTCCCCGCATGGCTAGATTTCTGAGTGTTCCCTCTTTTTTTTTTACTGTCACAGAGAGAGAGAGTTTTACCACAAATCCAGTCCCCTTAATGTCAGAGCCTCGGAGAGATGACATTTCTGGCTGTCAGTGGACACGACCTTGGAGGTGCTAGTCAGTGGCTGGTGTTCCAAATTAATAGGAAGAAGGGAAAAACACAGAACTTCTGCTGTAGGAGGAGGGATGGAGGGAGAGACACAAGGCGGGGGAGCCAGTCGACCGTGGAGAAGGGAGAGAGATGTTAGCTCAGAGAAAGGAGGGTGGGTGGTGAGTTGTGGAGAGATCAATATGGCCACTTTACAAACCATACACACACACTTGACATGGATGGTCATTCTACGGGAAATGCATGTTCCTGGTTAGGCAATTAAGGCAACCCATCATATGGTGACTGAACACAGCACTGGTGACTGTGGCTGTGAAGAGAAATAAATGGAAAATTGAATCCATCTCATTTACTACGCACACACACACACACACTTTCTATTATGATAATCAAGTAGCAGATATTTTGTGCAGACAGAAGCCATCTATGAAAAATGTATGCACTCACTAAACTGTAAGTCGCTCTGGATAAGAGCGTCTGCTAAATTACTAAAATGTAAATGTGAATCTCATCTTGAGTGTTTCCATGTTTATGCTTACTAATTGACCAATGACTTTCAAAGATTGGTGGAGTTGGTCAGGGGTTAAAGTAATTCAGCACAAAAACTGGTTGAATCAACGTTGTTTTCACATCATTTCAACAAAATAAATCTATGTGATGACATTGAATCAACGTGGAAAACTGATTTGATTTACAGAAAGTCATCAACTAAAGCTTTTAGCCTAAATCCAATGACATGGTGACAGATTTGTTCATTTCATGTTGAATTCACGTTAGTTGAATTTACCAAATGTACACTGAACAAAAATAGAAAACGCAACATGAAACAATTACAGCTCATAAAAGGAAATCAGTCAATTGAAAGAAATTCATTAGCCCTAATCTATGGATTTCACATGACTGGGAATACAGATATGCATCTGTTGGTCACAGATACCTTAAAAAAAAGAGACATGGATAAGAAAACCAGTCAGTATCTGGTATGACCACAATTTGCCTCATGCAGCACGACACATCTCCTTTGCATAGAGTTGATCAGGCTGTTGATTGTGGCCTGTGGAATGTTGTCCCACTCCTCTTCAAGGGCTGTGAGAAAATGCTGGATATTGGCTGGGACTGGAACACGCTGTCGTAAACGTAGATCCAGAGCATCCCAAACATGCTCAATGGGTAACATGTCTGTTGAGTATGCAGGCCATTGAAGGACTAGGACATTTTCAGCTTCCAGGAATTGTGTATAGATCCTTGTGACATGGGGCCGTGCATTATCATCCTGAAACATGATGTGATGGCGGCGGATGAATGGCATGACAATGTGCCTCAGGATCTCGTCACGGTACCTCTGTGCATTTAAATTTCCATAGATAAAATGCCTGCCCATACCATAACCCCACCGCCACCATGGGCACTCTGTTCACAACGTTGACATCAGCAAACCACTCGACCACACAATGCCATACACGCTGTCTGCCATCTGCCCGGTACAGTTGAAACCGGGATCCATGAAGAGCACACTTCTCCAGCGTGCCAGTGGTCATTTGAAGGTGAGCATTTGCCCACTGAAGTTGGTTCCAATGCTGAACTGCAGTCAGGTCAAGACCCTGGTGAGGATGATGAGCACGCAGATGAGCTTCCCTGAAACGGTTTCTGACAGTTTGTGCACAAATTCTTCGGTTGTGCAAACCCACAGTTGCATTAGCTCTCCGGGTGGTTGGTCTCAAATGATCCCGCAGGTTAAAAAGCCAGATGTGGAGGTCCTTGGCTGGCGTGGTTACACGTGGTCTGCGGTTGTGTGGCCGGTTGGACATAATGCCAAATTCTCTAAAACGATGTTGGAGGCGGCGTATGGTAGAGAAATTAACATTCAATTCTCTGGCAACAGCTCTGGTGAACATTCCTGCAGTCTACATGCCAATTGCACGCTCCCTCAAAACTTGAGACATAACTGCACATTTTGGAGTGGCCTTTTATTGTCCCCAGCACAAGGTGCACATGTGTAATGATCCTGCTGTTTAATCAGCTTCTTGATATGCCACACCTGTCAGGTGGATGGATTATCTTGGTAAATGAGAAATGCTCACTAACAGGGATGTAAACACATTTTGGCACAACATCTTTGAGAAATAAGCCTTTTGTGCATACAGAACATTTCTGTGATCTTTTATTTCAGCTCATGAACAATAAACCAACACTTTATATGTTGCGTTTATATTTTTGTTCAGTAGACGTTGAAATTACGTCTGTGCCCAGTGGGAGGTGA
The DNA here is from genome assembly GCF_020615455.1 of Coregonus clupeaformis. Lineage (NCBI taxonomy): Eukaryota > Metazoa > Chordata > Actinopteri > Salmoniformes > Salmonidae > Coregonus > Coregonus clupeaformis. Next base: position 34,851,720 of record NC_059199.1, read on the forward strand.
CTGAAAGCCGATTTTATTAGCACTTCAGTACAGCAGAACGGTGGCAAAGTGTACCCTCAATCGCCCTGATCAAAAGCAGCGGCAAAAATAGAATAGCGAAGTGAAGCTATCCCAGCAGGCAAAACTGGTTGCAGTGACGTTTATCCGACGTCTTCTGTAATGGCATGGTTGTATACTATTTGTAAAAGTTGTATTTTCCAGAAAGAAACATCTTTACCTAGGCGTAATATTGCTGACTTTTCTACAACCAGAAAAACAGTTTACATTCATATGTCATTATGATATGTCACCAACGTTTGTCTGCTATGATAGCTGTAGATATGGGGAAATTATGATGGAAGGGGTTACAAGGGAAGGGAAGCTATTATCCTCTGGTTCCCCATGCCATTGTATTTGTGTAATTATAAGAAATATGTGTGTCTGAGAGTGATGTCTGCATACAGTGCCTTCAGAAATTATTCACACCCCTTGACTTTTTCAAAATGTTGTTGTATTACAGCCTGAATTTAAAATGGATTAAACTGATATTTTTTTCACTGGCCTACACACAATACCCCATAATGTCAAAGTGAAATTATGTTTTTCGAAATGTGTACAAATGAATTAGAAATGAGAAGCTGAAATGTCTTGAGTCAATAAGTATTCAACCCCTTTGTTATGGCAAGCCTAAATAAGTTCAGGAGTAAAAATTTGCTTAACAGTCACATAAGTTGCATGGACTCACTCTTTGTGCAATAATAGTGTTTAACATGATTTTTGAATGACTACCTCATCTCTGTACCCCACACATACAATTATCTGTAAGGTGCCTCAGTCGAAAAGCTAATTTCAAAAACAGATTCAACCACAAAGACCAGAGAGGTTTTCCATTGCTTCGCAAAGAAGGGCACCTATTGGTAGATGGGTATATGAAAAAAAAGCAGACATTGAATATCCCTTTGAGCATGATGAAGGTATTAATTACACTTCAGATGGTGTATCAATACACATAGTCACTACAAAGATACAGGCGTCCTTCCTATCTCAGTTGCCGGAGAGGAAGGAAACCACTCAGGGATTTCACCATGAGGCCAATGGTGACTTTAAAACAGTTGCAGAGTTCAATGGCTGTGATAGGAGAAAACTGAGGATGGATCAACAACACTGTAGTTACTCCACAATACTAACCTAATTGACAGAGTGAGAAGAAGGAAGCCTGTACAAAATACAAATATTCCAAAACATGCATCCTGTTTGCAACAAGGCACTAAAGTAATACTGCAAAAACTGGCAAAGCAATTCACTTTTTGTCTTGAATACAAAGTGTTGTATGTTTGGGGCAAATCCAATACAACACATTACTGAGTACCACTCTCCATATTTTCAAGCATAGTGGTGGCCGCATCATGTTATGGTTAGGTTTGTAATCGTTAAGGATGGGGGAGTTTTTTCAGGATAAAAAAGAAACGGAATGGAGCTAAGCATAGGCAAAATCCTAGAGGGAAACCTGGTTCAGTCTGCTTTCCACCAGACACTGGGAGATTAATTCACCTTTTAGCAGGACAATAACCTAAAACACAAGGCCAAATCTACACTGGAGTCCCGTGTAGCTCAGTTGGTAGAGCATGTTGCTTGCAACGCCAAGGTTGTGGGTTCGATTCCCAAGCAGGGACCAGTATGAAAATGTATGCACTCACTAACTGTAAGTCGCTCTGGATAAGAGCGTCTGCTAAAATGTAAAATGAGTTGCTTAAGAAGACAGTGAATGTGGCCGAGTTAATGTTTTGACTTAAATCTACTTGAAAATCAATGGCAAGACCTGAAAATTGTTGTCTAGCAATAACCAACAACCAATTTGACAGAGCTTGAATAATTTTGAAAAGAATAATGGGCAAATAATAATATACCATTTAGCAGACGCTTTTATCCAAAGCGACTTACAGTCATGTGTGCATACATTTTTACGTATGGGTGGTCCCGGGGATCGAACCCACTACCCTGGCATTACAAGCGCCATGCGCTACCAATTGAGCTACAGATTGGTAGAGCATGTTGCTCAATCCAGGTGTGGAAAGCTCTTAGATTTACACAGAAAGACTCACAGCTGTAATCACTACCAAAGGTGATTCTACAAAGTATTGACTCAGTTGTGTGAATACTTATGTAAATGAGATATTTCTGTATTTCATTTTCAATAAATAAATTAAATAAATCCCCAAAAACATTCTCACTTTGTCACTATGTTGTATTGTGTGTAGATGGGTGACATTTGTATCTATTTAATCCATGTTGAATTCAGGCTGTAACACAACAAAATGTTGAATAAGTCAACGGTATGAGTACCTTCTGAAGGGACTGTAGCTGACAAAGCCAAAGAAAATATGCTGATTAAAATTGATTTTTGTGTGCACTTATTATTGATTATTGATATTGAATGCTGGTGATGGAGGAAGTGGAAAACAGAAGTGGAGTGTATGACAGTCTGTCATGAATTGCATGAAATACTGAGAAAGTGGAAGAATTTGCCTTAATAGGAAATTATAATACAGCAAAAGTAAGAAAAAAATATTATGCTAGTTAAAATCTTTTTTAAAGACTATTTGAAACATAAAAGCATAGACAGTTAATTTCCTCAATTCCAGATAGGAATGGAGGACCAGGGTAAGATGTGAGAGCAATATGAACCCTATCTATGGATCATACAGTGCCTTGCATTCATCTCCCTGGCGTTTTTCCTATTTTGTTGCATTACAACCTGTAATTTAAATGGATTTTTATTTGGATTTCATGTAATGGACATACACTAAATAGTCGAAATTGGTGAAGTGAAATGAAAAAAAAAAACTTGTTTCAAATAAATTATAAAAAATAAATAACGGAAAAGTGGTGCATGCATATGTATTCACCCCCTTTGCTATGAAGCCCCTAAATAAGATCTGGTGCAACCAATTACCTTCAGAAGTCACATAATTAGTTAAATAAAGTCCACCTGTGTGCAATCTAAGTGTCACATAATCTGTCACATGATCTCAGTATATATACACCTGTTCTGAAAGGTCCCAGAGTCTGCAACACCACTAAGCAAGGGGCACCACCAAGCAAGCGGCACCATGGAGACCAAGGAGCCCTCCAAACAGGTCAGAGACAAAGTTGTGAAGAAGTACAGATCAGGGTTGGGTTATAAAAAAATATCAGAAACTTTGAACATCCCACGAAACACCATTAAATCCATTATAAAAAAATTGAAAGAATATGGCACCACAACAAACCTGCCAAGAGAGGGCCGCCCACCAAAACTCACGGACCAGGCAAGGAGGGCATTAGAGGCAACAAAGAGACCAAAGATAACCCTGAAGGAGCTGCAAAGCTCTACAGCGGAGATTGGAATATCTGTCCATAGGACCACTTTAAGCCATACGCTCCACAGAGTTGGGCTTTACGGAAGAGTGGCCAGAAAAAAGCCATTGCTTAAAGAAAACAATAAGCAAACATGTTTGGTGTTCGCCAAAAGCCATGTGGGAGACTTCCCAAACATATGGAAGAAGGTACTCTGGTCAGATGAGACTAAAATTGAGTTTTTTGGCCATCAAGGAAAACGCTATGTCTGGCGCAAACCCAACACCTCTCATCACCCCGAGAACACCATCCCCACAGTGAAGCATGGTGGTGGCAGCATCATGCTGTGGGGGTGTTGTTCATCGGCAGGGACTCGGAAACTGGTCAGAATTGAAGGAATGATGGATGGCACTAAATACAGGGAAATTCTTGAGGGAAACCTGTTTCAGTCTTCCAGAGATTTGAGACTGGGACGGAGGTTCACCTTCCAGCAGGACAATGACCCTAAGCATACTGCTAAAGCAACACTCGAGTGGTTTAAGGGGAAACATTTAAATGTCTTGGAATGGCCTAGTCAAAGCCCAGACCTCAATCCAATTGAAAATCTGTGGTATGACTTAAAGATTGCTGTACACCAGCGGAACCCATCCAACTTGAAGGAGTTGGAGCAGTTTTGCCTTGAAGAATGGGCAAAAATCCCAGTGGCTAGATGTGCCAGCTTATAGAGACATACATTTACATTTTTAGTCATTTAGCAGACGCTCTTATCCAGAGCGACTTACAGTTAGTGAGTGCATACATTTTCATGCCCCAAGAGACTTGCAGCTGTAATTGCTGCAAAAGGTGGCTCTACAAAGTGTTGACTTTAGGGGGGTGAATAGTTATGCACGCTCAAGTTTTCTGTTTTTTTGTCTTATTTCTTGTTCGTTTCACAGAAAAAAATATTTTGCATTTGCATCAAAGTGGTAGGCATGTTGTGTATATCAAATGATACAAACCCCCCCAAAAATCCATTTTAATTCCAGGTTGTAAGGCAACAAAATAGGAAAAATGCTAAGGGGGGTGAATACTTTCGCAAGCCACTGTAACTGGAGTGAAGATAATGAATTTATTGCCATCCTCAAGAGTAACATAAATATTGGCCTAAACAGTCACAAAAGCACTCATGGGCTATCACACTTGTGCTCAGTGTTAAAATAGAGGAGCTGGCAGCCTATTTAGTTGGTGTGGAGCAGCAACTGTTGAGACAGTCAGTAGATCAGATGCAAAAATAGGTGGTATTTATTTACAGTACAGGTAATGGAGAAGACTGGATCCAGAGGTTGTATTTACAAAATATACAAATGCAGAAACATTATCCCAAAATAGCTCTGACAAAAATAGATACTTAATATTTAACTCGTTATCTTCATAAACATTAGCGTTTCCAATAAACAGTGAAAACACCCCAAAATAAGGAGAGACACGCAACCTGTGGCAAAAGTCGTGAACATGACTGCCGATTGCGCTTGCTCAGTACTGTACAAGATGACTGTATTATATTACAGATTCCTGATATGCTATAACAAGGCAATTAAAAAATTATAGAGATTTAAAAATTATAGATTTACGTTTTAGGACTTCACATTAAATTCATATAACTGTTATATCATATCACTTATATCATATCACCACTGGTGCAGAAACCGTATTGAGAGGAATCATCATTCTAACAGATTAGAATAGATTGATTTTGTAATAGATTTCTGATTAGGTCATTAAAAGGCTGCTGAGTGCGTCAAATTGTCTGTCCCATTTAATTATACTTTTCTTCACTCCATTAACGTATGTATGTACTGTACTTATTAACGCAGCATTGCCCTCATAACTGAGCAATCAATTTACCACACTAGGAGACCAAGTTAACATGCGCTACATATGCTCTACCCTGTACAGCCAGAGAATGGGCCCCACCCTCCGAGGGCTCGATTCAATCCGTATTGCGGAAGTTCAGTACTATAGCGCAATTGGAATTTAAAGGCCATTTCTGATTGAGCCGGCATATGCATTGTTTACCATGAATGCAGTCTCCAAGGATTAAGGAACATTGCCTTTAAACTTCAATCACACTATAGCGCTGAACTTCCGCGATACGGATTGAATCGAGCCCTGAGTCTCATTCGTTTCTAGGTTTCTTCCCTCTAGGGAGCTTTTCCTTGCCACTGTGCTTCGTATGCACTTTACTGGTCCATAGGTCAGGTTTACTTTAAAGACCTTTGCGACAACTGCTGCTGTCAAGAGGGCTTGAAATAAAATGTGTATTGATTGTTTGATATACCTTTATCATGATTTCTCACTACCCCTTTGTCTCTCTTTATCTCATAGCTGTTCATTTTTCGAGCAATCAAAGCAGAGGGAGTGGAATTTACTCAGTGTGTGACGCATGGAAGCTTCCACCATCGCTGGCAAGAGACGGTCTACAACATGTTTCACTTTGTCACGCTTTATGTGTTCCCCCTGTTAGCAATGAGCTTCTGCTACACCCACATCCTCATCGAGATCAGCCGTCAGATGCACAAGGGCAAAGGTGTGTGTCTCTATGTGTTAGTGTAAAAGGTGAAGAGACTCTGCACACTGCATTCTTTGCTCTCGTGATATATTTGACTATTGGATGTTTCGACAACACATACTTGCTTGTCATATTTAGGGCCCAAAGTTTTTACTGTCCACATGATCAGACCAGGAAAATCTCTATTTATTTTTGTACCTTTGTATATGCACTGAGTGTACAAAACATTAGGAACACCTTCCTAATATTGAGTTGCACCTCCTTTTGCCCTCAGAACAGCCTCAAATCGTTGGGGTATGGATTCTACAAGGTGTCGAAAGCGTTCCACAGGGATGCTGGCCCATGTTAACTCCAATGCTTCCCACAGTTGTGTCAAGTTGGCTAGATGTCCTTTGGGTGGTGGACCATTCTTGATACACACAGGAAACTGTGTGCGTTGCAGTTATTGACACACTAAAACCAGTGCGCCTGTGTCACGCCCTGACTCTGGGGACTGCCTCAAATCGTTGGGGTATGGATTCTACAAGGTGTCGAAAGCGTTCCACAGGGATGCTGGCCCATGTTAACTCCAATGCTTCCCACAGTTGTGTCAAGTTGGCTAGATGTCCTTTGGGTGGTGGACCATTCTTGATACACACAGGAAACTGTGTGCGTTGCAGTTATTGACACACTAAAACCAGTGCGCCTGTGTCACGCCCTGACTCTGGGGACTCTTATTTGTTGAGTCAGGGTGTGATTTTCTATGTTGTGATTGTCTATGTTATAAGTCTAGTATGTCTAGATCTATGTTGGCCGGTGTGGTTCCCAATCAGAGGCAGCTGTCGCTTGTTGTCTCTGATTGGGGACCATACTTAGGCAGCCTATTGGCACTAGTGGGTTGTGGGATCTTGTTCTGTATAAGGTTTGTTGTGTTACCTTAGGACTTCACGTGTCGTTAGTTTATTGTTTTGTCGTGTGTTTATTCGTGTAAATAAACATGTTTGCATATCACGCTGCGCCTTGGTCTGACCCGTTCATCAACGAACGTGACAGCCTGGCATCCCATTCAAAGGCACTTAAATATAATTTCTTGCCCATTCACCCTCTGAATGGCACACATACACAATCAAATCAAGTCAAATCAAATGTTATTTGTCACATGCGCCGAATACAACAGGTGTAGACCTTACAGTGAAATGCTTACTTACAAGCCCTTAACCAACAATGCAGTTTTAAGAAAAATAAGTGTTAAGTAAAAAATAGATCGGTCCAAATAAAAAAGAACAATGCAAATAGTCCAGGTAGCCATTTGATTAGCTGTTCAGGAGTCTTATGGCTTGGGGGTAGAAGCTTGGCACTTGGGCACCGCTTGCCGTGCGGTATCAGAGAGAACAGGGTGGCTGGAGTATTTGACAATTTTTAGGGCACTGCCTGGTATAGAGATCCTGGATGGCAGGAAGCTTGGTCCCAGTGATGTACTGGGCCGTACGCACTACCCTCTGTAGTGCCTTGCGGTCGGAGGCCGAACAGTTGCCATACCAGGCAGAGATGCAACCAGTCAGGATGCTCTCAATGGTGCAGCTGTATAACTTTTTGAGGATCTGAGGACCCATGCCAAATCTTTTCAGTCTCTTGAGGGGGAATAGGCTTTGTCGTGCCCTCTTCCCGGCTGTCTTGGTGTGTTTGGACCATGATCGTTTGTTGGTGATGTGGACACCAATGAACTTGAAGCTCTCAACCTGCCCCACTACAGCCCCGTCGATGAGAATGGGGGCTTGCTCGGTCCTCCTTTTCCTGTAGTCCACAATTTTCTCCTTTGTCTTGATTACGTTGAGGGAGAGGTTGTTATCCTGGCACTACATGGCCAGGTTTCTGACCTCCTCCCTATAGGCTGTCTCATCGTTGTCGGTGATCAGGCCTACCACTGTTGTGATGTTCGGCAAACTTAATGATGGTGTTGGAGTCGTGCCTGGCCATGCATTCATGGGTGAATGGGGAGTACAGGAGGGGACTGAGCACGCACCCCTGAGGGGCCCCCGTGTTGAGGATCAGCATGGCAGATGTGTTGTTACTAGGGCTGTCAAAAATAGCGCGTTAACGACGTTAATTAGTTGTTTGCTGTTAATTACGTCAATTTTTTTAACGCATTTCACGCATGCGCAGTGTGACAAATTATTCAGGTCAGGAAAGTGGTTGGGAGCTAGAGGCGAGATGGAGCAAGGTGAGCCTATTGACGGATACAAATATAAAAAGAATGATGATGGTACAGTTAACAAGTACAAGGTTATTTGCAAGATTTGTAAGAAGGAGTTTCAATTTCACCGGAGCTGTTCAAGCTTGAAGTACCATGTCAACGCCAAACATGCGTTTGCTGGGCCGTCAGATTCAGCAAGTGGTTTGCGCCAGACCACGCTGAATGTTTGCAGGCAATTAACAAAATCAACCTCAGATAATTTGACCAACACAATAGCAAAATGGATTGCAAAGGATTGTAGACCCATTAGCATTGTAGAAGACTCAGGTTTCCCTTGATGTTTTGCAAGTGGCGTCTCAAGACTCATTCTATAAGCCACCGTCAAGAGCCACAGTTATGAAGAAAATCCACGAGCTCTATGAAACGAAAAAGAAAAAAGGAAAGAGGTCTTGGCTCAAGTAAATCATATCGCCCTGACAGGAGACCATTGGACATCAGTGAGTAACAACAATTACCTCGGAGTAACTGCACATTTAATCAGTGACACGTGGGAACTGAAGTCTTTTGCGCTGACTATATTAAAAACTGAGGAGCGTCATTTTGCGGAGGCTTGTAAAGAACAGTTCCTGTCTGTTGCACGTGAGTGGGACATCGTATGCATTTCAGAAAAAAAATGGTTAGGATTCAGGTGTAATTGCAAATAGTGATTAATCATGATTAATCCACTGAAAATTCTGATTAATTTGATTAACAATTTTAATCATTTGACAGCCCTAGTTGTTACCTATCCTTACTACCTGGGGGCGGCCCGTCAGGAAGTCCAGGATCCAGTTGCAGAGGGAGGTGTTTAGTCCCAGGGTCCTTAGCTTAGTGATGAGCTTTGAGGGCACTATGGTGTTGAACGCTGAGCTGTAGTCAATGAATAGCATTCTCACGTAGGTGTTCCTTTTGTCCAGGTGGGAAAGGGCAGTGTGGAGTGCAATATAGATTGCATCATCTGTGGATCTGTTGGGGCGGTATGCAAATTGGAGTGGGTCTAGGGTTTCTGGGATAATGGTGTTGATGTGAGCCATGACCAGCCTTTCAAAGCACTTCATGGCTACAGATGTGAGTGCAACGGGTCGGTAGTCATTTAGGCAGGTTATCTTAGTGTTTTTGGGCACAGGGACTATGGTGGTCTGCTTGAAACATGTTGGTATTACAGACTCAGTCAGGGACAGGTTGAAAATGTCAGTGAAAACACTTGCAAGTTGGTCAGCGCATGCTCGGAGAACACGTCCAGGTAATCCGTATGGCCCTGCGGCCTGGTGAATGTTGACCTGTTTAAAGGCTACGGAGAGCATGATCACACAGTTGTCTGGAACAGCTGATGCTCTCATGCATGCTTCAGTGTTGCTTGCCTCGAAGCGAGCATAGAAGTAATTTAGCTCGTCTGGTAGGCTCGTGTCACTGGGCAGCTCGTGGCTGTGCTTCCCTTTGTAGTCTGTAATAGTTTGCAAGCCCTGCCACATCTGACGAGCGTCGGAGCCGGTGTAGTACGATACAATCTTAGTCCTGTATTGACTCTTTGCTTGTTTGATGGTTCGTGCACCAACTGTTGTTTACAAATATACACAAACCGCCAACCCTTGTCTTACCAGAGGCAGCTGTTCTATCTTGCCGATGCAGCGTAAATCCTGCCAGCTGTATGTTATCCATGTCGTCGTTCACCCACGACTCAGTGAAATATAAGATATTACCGTTTTGAATGTCCCGTTGGTAGGATATTCGCGATCGTAGCTCGTCCATTTTGTTATCCAATAATTGTACGTTGGCTAATAGGACTGATGGTAGAGGCAGATTACCAACTCGCCGTCGGATCTTTACAAGGCACCCCGACCTACGTCACCGATATCTTCATCTCTTTCTCCTGCGAATGACGCGGATTTGGGCCTTGTCGAGTGTCTGAAGTAAATCCTTCGCGTCCGACTTGTTAAAGGAAAAATATTTGTCCAGTACGAGGTGAGTAATCTCTGTCCTGATATCCAGAAGCTCTTTTCGGTCATAAGAGATGGTGGCAGAAACAGTATGGACAAAATAAGTTACACATAATGCGAACAAAGCACACATTTGGTTAGGAGTCCATAAAACGGCAGCCATCTCCTCCGGCGCCATTATACTTCATATCTCATTTATCTCAAGGCTTCTTTAACCTGTCTCCTCCCCTTCATCTACACTGATTGAAGTGGATTTAACAAGTGACATCAAAAAGGGATCATGGCTTTCACCTGGTCAGTCTGTCATGGAACATGTTTTGTTTTGTACACTCAGTGTTATAATCTAACTTTTTGTACATCTAATACATGAATCAATCAGCCAGTCAGGTCCTGATCAGCTTACATGGTCAGGAAAACTCAGGGCACTTGTCATCGTCTACACCTTCAACTTACATAGTACCATTCCAAATCTCCTCACAAACTGTGTATGTCTGTTATCACTTCAGGTGGGGAGCCGTGCCTGAGGCGAAGTGGCGCTGACATGATCCCCAAGGCGCGAATGAAGACCCTGAAGATGACCATCGTGATCGTGGCGTCTTTCGTGATTTGCTGGACGCCATACTACCTCCTGGGCATCTGGTACTGGTTCAAGCCAGCCATGCTCCAGGAGACACCCGAGTACGTCCACCACGCCCTTTTCGTCTTCGGCAACCTCAATACATGCTGCGACCCAGTGATCTACAGCTTCTACACGCCCTCCTTCCGGGCTGACCTGGCTGATGTGTTCGCCTGCTGCTGCCGCTGCCGATCACAGAGCATCTCCCCGAGGTCCCTGGACCGCCTGACGTGTCGGAGGGGCAGGGCAAGCGGAGAGGCAGAGTCTGACAATCCCAGTGGCGACCAGCCAAGTGGAAACCTGGGGTAGATATCGGTGGGCCTCTTGTTCAACTGCGCTGTAAAATAATACATATGTTGACTCAACGTACAATTGTAAGACAACCAGCTGAAATAGGATTATGAGTTTGCTCAACATTTGGGCGTTTACAGTAGCTGAACTAACATACATTCTCAAGTTAAATTGTATGTTCACTCAACTTTTAATTTTAGGTTAAGTAAACATACAATTTAACTTGAAAATGTATTTTACCTTATTTGCATATTTCCCAGAGTGCCTTGCCTTTCGAGTGAATTGTATTTACCACCCATGACTGTATTTGTTAGCGACAGAGACATGGTAGATGTATTCAATGGTTTTCAGTACTGTATATATCCCCAAGTGAGTGTCTAAGTGAATATGTTATCTTTAAAATGTAACTCTTTATGATAATATATTGCATTAATCATAAGGTCTTTCTTTGAGGGCCTAGTTACACCCTAACACAGTGGTCTGAAACTCATATTTTACAGGTCACATCAAGCCTGCATGTCACATTATGATGGCTTGCAAAGTATTGTGTAATTCCTGTTGGAATCTAGCCAGAGTGAGGATATCCAACAATTATAACTTTTAATCACCCGCAACATGCATTCAAAATGACTGCCGGAGTAAGGAATAGTGATTATTGAGACTACCTAAATCAAATAAACTGAAACATACATCTCAGAATCGGGTGCAATAAATCCAACTACTAACAGATTGGATTAGTTTAGAAAAATGTATGTTATTTATGTTTGCGTAGCATAGGATTAATCAACCAATCAAAGTACATGCAAAAACACAAGTATTGAAACAAACAAATCTGAAAATCAACCTGCAAGAGAGCATGCTGGGAAATATGATAATGATGGTGTGGTTTTGAGATGTTTTGAGCAAACATGAATTTGCAAGTTTACTCAACAAGCTTTTTCAAATTCAGCTAATTTCGCCCAGAGATTGTTGAGTAAACACACTTTAAAACATTAGCTCAAATTCCACTCAACTCACAGAATAACACTGATTAAGCAATCGGTTAAATTGTCTGTTTTACAGTGTGTGGGATACAGATTATTTTACTTGCTGAACTCTTTAGTGCCCGTTTCCCAAACCCAAATTAAGGGCTCTATTCAATCTGTATCGCTGAAGTTCAGCTTTACAGCGTGATTGAAATTTAAAGGCAGAGACTGCATTCACGGTAAACACTGCAAATGTCGGCTCAATTGGAAATCACCTTTACATTTCTATTGCGCAATCTGTAAAGCTTCAGCGATACGCTTCAGCGATACAGATTGAATAGAGTCCTAAGACTACTTAACCAAACGTGGTCAATTGAGACTCCATTGAAATCGTTTTTATAGTCTACATTTAGGCTTAATCTGGATCAGGAAAACTGGCCCTTTTTCTCTTTCCTGTGTCACATACAGCTTCATAAAACTGGGTAATGGAAGAAAGGATTCCAGAACATTACCCGTATTAGTGAGTGGGTCCTGCCAGTTCCACTATGAATGTAAAGACCTCCAGTGTCTTACACAGAAGACTCAAACACTTCCTTTAAACCAGTCTCTGTGAGAATATCTAGTTAACTAGTACCTTGGATTAAAAGTCAATATCTTCAATGAATGACTTTGTACTTTGGGATTGCAGTGAAGACCCTGGTTGCAATGCAGTACATTCTTAGAAAAAAAGGTGCTATCTAGAACCAAAAAGGGTTTTTCGGTTATCCCCATAGGAGAACCCTTTGAAGAACCCATTTTGGTTCCAGGTGGAACCCTTTTGGGTTCCATGTAGAGCCCTTTCCACAGATGGTTCTACATGGAACCCAAAATAGTTATACCTGGAACCAAAAAGGGTTATCTTATGGGGACAGTAGCAGAACCCTTTTGGAACCCTTTTCTCTAAGAGTGTAGATATATCTACAGAACAGTATAAACTTCCTAGAGAACTGCTTCGCTTCTGACACTAACCAAACAACTCTTATGTACCCACGGAGGATCAAATTGAATATCAAATATTTGGACCACATACTTTGGGTCTTTGGTCAGGGAGGACAGAACCTTGGGACTTCTTTTGAATTTCTGTCCTCTGGATCATCGCACAGGAATTACTAGAAGATGAACTAACTGGGCATTGTTGATGTCTCAGCAAGAACCAAACACTCATTACAACTAATTCCTGAGTAAGTCTGTCCACATGCTTCTGTATGTCTTAAACAAATGCTACTGTATCAAGACAGATATTTTTTTGAGATACAGTATAGGCTCAGTGGAATTGTTTCTGAGAAATATTTACTGCTTTAGTCAAAGGGAAGGCAATTACAATTTAGGTCTCCGTGGAGCCAGTGACGTTATAAGCTAGACCCAGATAAACAAACGCCAGTGAGTAGGCAACTGGTCATAGTTTAATAAGGAACATATTCATATATAGAGATTTGTGTTTTCTCAATGTCTTGTGTTGTACTCAGCCTAATCATCTCTGTTTACGCACCTGATATATTCAACTATTGTAATCATTCCATGCATGGCTAGAATGTTCCACATAATCTTATTGGTCCAGTATGAATTGTGATTGCCTGGATCCAAACTGATATCAGTCTGACATTCCTCTAATAGAAGGGTACTCCTATAAATAATAACCGGTCCAATCAGCGTCCTCTTAGAACCTATGTGCAGCATGAAAACCCACATGGACTCATTTTGCAGTTTGGATCAGGTTGTCTTATTTTCACCTTTTTTGTTTGTCACAGAAAAGGGTTAGTTAACAAAAATTTGGCAAACAACTACTTAGTGCTATCTCAAGTACTTCTTATAAGGGGCCAAGACTGACAAAGGCCATATTCTTTTCGAAGTCTTAAATTAGGTAATCCGAGTACGTTCCCACATATATTATACTAGCAGTGGGTAGACGGTCATCACTGAACTCTATGCATGGCTGTGAATGTATCCCTGAAGGAGGGATGCAGGTAAGTCCAATCGTAAAGAACAGCACCTCTTCTAGCATCAACTCTTCTCCTGGCCCCTTGAGATTGGACAGGAAGTTGTCCCACTGCTTCCTGTTGCTTCCATCATTGACAACCTATTGACCAAGAGTGTCTCGATGGTCTCAGCAGTCTGTTTGCTGTCGATGAAGCACATTGTGCCACAGAATAGCTCTGGGTGCTTCTCCAACACCTCCGATAAGTTCATCTTTAAACTTAACGATGGCTGCTTGGTTCTTCATGATGAAATGCCAGTAAAGGTACTCTGAAACCACCTTCCTCTATTATTTTTCCTTGATTTTCCGTGGGTAACGGTAGCACCCAGCGCACTTGAGCATCTGGATGTTCTCCAGCATGGTGCAACTGAAAGTGTTGAGGTCCTTTGATTGAAGAGTTTATCCAATATTTTCTTGACAACCAAATCCAACATTTATTTAGTGTCAGTGGTAGCTATTCAGCAGCCTGATGGTCTGGGGGTATAAATTATTGGCCAGTCTTCCAGTTTTCGCCATAATGTTCCTGTGCCACCCACATCTGAGTAATTGAAACGGGGAGAACAGGCCAAGGCTTGGATGGCTGAGGTCCATGATGTTCTTCTTGGCCTTCCTGCGACACCTAGTGTTGTAGGTGTCCTGGAGGGCAGGCAGTGTGCACCCAATGGTGCATTCGGCTGCGTGTATCACCCTCTGAAGCACCTTGCGGTCTACGGCGGTGAAGTTGCCATACCAGGCTGTGATGCAGCCCGATCTATGATCAGGGGCAACTCTGTTTGGGGTAAGAGGGTCAAGAGGAGGTGAAACGCATAACAAGACAGCGCAGCATCAGGTGTTCCTCATGGGGCACTGTAACAAACCTCCTCAATTCTGATTTGTGAGCTCTTCTCACCCCTAGGACTAGCATAGAAAATAAAGAATAGAATGAGAGACAGAGAGCACCAGGGCTGTTACTCTGTGGGTAAACAGACAGGGGACAAGGGACATATCAAGCTGGTGTCGTGTGTATGTGTACTTACCTCACTAGAGGTCTCCATTCAAACTCAGTGAGCTCTTGGAAGAATGGGGCAAGGTAGGGATTGAGAACAAACAGCTGTCTTACTCTGGGCCACCTTGTCTTGCACTTTGTTCCATCTTCAGGATTCATAATCTTGGGTTGATTCGAACCTACAGCATATATCCAATATAGTTTATGAAATCAATTGAGGCATTGAACAAATACAAATAAGACAGCTAGGTACACCTACTTCAAACCCTAGCAAACTAATACAGCATTGCTATAGCCTACACAATATCACAGATTATTTTACAAGACTCACAACATTTTCCTTTCTAGCTGTGCCACCAAATGTTTGCGAACTACTGGTAAAGTGAACAGGTTTAGCTAATACTGTAACATTATGGGATTTATTTTATTTTATTAAACAAATGGTTAGAGGGAGAGGCAATATGGACAATCCTGGCCTACAAAACGATGATTTATGTCGCGCAGATGAGAGCCAAGTGAACCGAATCACACAGGGTTGTGACAGCTAAGGAGGACACTCTGTCCCAGTGTTTTGACATTAATGCTCTCCCCATTGAGTAGAATATATCACGGTGACATCTAGGTGGCTACCAATATTAGTTATTTCTTGTGAAGGCTGATATCCTACATGAAATACTGTATAATCCTGGGAGGGGAAAATTCGCCACGTTACTAGTTTCCACTGCCGACACTGTGTTAGGCTATAGCTGACCTTAGGTCGGCAGGCACCTCGATACAATATGGTGCACTGGTCATTCGCATTAGCTTTAGCGGCGCTCGAGTACGGCCCTCAACACGGTTTATGTGTAGAATGCAGCCCGTCAATCCGAAAGAATATGGGTAATCTTTTTAACTGCTAGAAACAAGCCATTTTCTCTGTAGTAATGGTGGAAACATAATGTTCACGAATCTGTGCTCCGTGTATTCTCGATGGCACTCAGAGGCTGCGATACAGCCTATAATCACAATATTCAGTTAGATATTTATGAGCAATTTAGAGCAGACCGAAATGGCTTTTGTCAACTTGAGCTAGCTAGCTAGTTAGCAAACGTTAGCCAGCTATCTAGCTAGGTTAGCTAAGGAAACATGGAGTAATTCAATGTTGGCAATAAATATGCTTATAAACAAGGCAAGCTGCTGAAAATATTCTTCCACTTCACAGCCGCTTCAAGAAGATATTTACTAAAATAGTCTGAGTGTCATGTTGGTGTCTGAAACGGATCATTTGAATCTACAGTAGGCATAAGCTATTACTGTAAAGAAATACAGTATATTAGAGTAATTTTTATAGGAGGCTTTTCTGAATTACAGATAACAGTATTTTTCAGCATTTTACCCATAATGCAGTGCAATCTACAGCATGAATGCTGTAAAACACATGTATGGCATTATACTGTGCATCCTACAGTGTTTTACTGTTGAAATTACAGAAAAGTCTTAGTGTACATTATTGTTATCAGTAAATACTATTTTAATTATTATTTTTGTTTTACAGATTCTATTGCTTGAGCCTATTCAATTGCTTGAGACAATTTATTGTATTGTTGCAAGCTTGATTTTTCCAGTTCAACAACATCTAAAAAGGATGTCCAGATCAGGTCATCTGCTGATTGATTGAAGGGTCATGCTTTTTCAATTTCAGTCAGGGGGAGGGTTTAGTATTTTTTTTATTTAGTCCAGGGGAGGGTCATGTAATTTGTAATTGATTAAATGTCATAATTCTCAGGGTTTCAGAATGAGTTGCTTAGTATAGTATCTCGATGTGTGCCCGATAATGCCCCTCATCTCTGATTCCCTGCTGGCTGCACAATATCAAGTGTGCCTAGTGTGGTCTCAATAAAATTATCTATAACCTATACTATAGGCTATAGGCCTAGGCTATACGAAGAACATGCTTAGAGAAGCACAGGGCAAAGTTATATTTCTAAGGATGCTGGGGAAAGACGTGACTCCGATGCATATGGAATACTTTGGTTTGTCTCTATGACATTTAGACTGCACTACAACCTTCGATAGCCGAGGAGACAAACATTTTTACTTTGCTTGGGAAGTAATATGTAATTCTGTCACTATCAATTGACCATCACCGTTTCAACAGACTATTAAATCAAATCAAATCAAATTGTATTGGTCACATGCGCCGAATACAACAGGTGCAGACATTACAGTGAAATGCTTACTTACAGCCCTTAACCAACAGTGCATTTATTTTTAACAAAAAAAGTAAAAATAAAACAACAACAAAAAAAGTGTTGAGAAAAAAAAGAGCAGAAGTAAAATAAAATAACAGTAGGGAGGCTATATATACAGGGGGGTACCGTTGCAGAGTCAATGTGCGGGGGCACCGGCTAGTTGTGGTAGTTGAGGTAATATGTACATGTGGGTAGAGTTAAAGTGACTATGCATAAATAATTAACAGAGTAGCAGCAGCGTAAAAAGGATGGGGTGGGGGGGCAGTGCAAATAGTCCGGGTAGCCATGATTAGCTGTTCAGGAGTCTTATGGCTTGGGGGTAGAAGCTGTTGAGAAGTCTTTTGGACCTAGACTTGGCACTCCGGTACCGCTTGCCGTGCGGTAGCAGAGAGAGAACAGTCTATGACTAGGGTGGCTGGAGTCTTTGACAATTTTGAGGGCCTTCCTCTGACACCGCCTGGTATAGAGGTCCTGGATGGCAGGAAGCTTGGCCCCAGTGATGTACTGGCCGTACGCACTACCCTCTGTAGTGCCTTGCGGTCGGAGGCCAAGCAGTTGCCATACCAGGCGGTGATGCAACCAGTCAGGATGCTCTCGATGGTGCAGCTGTAGAATTTTTGAGGATCTGAGGACCCATGCCAAATCTTTTCAGTCTCCTGAGGGGAATAGGCTTTGTCGTGCCCTCTTCACGACTGTCTTGGTGTGTTTGGACCATGATAGTTCGTTGGTGATGTGGACACCAAGGAACTTGAAGCTCTCAACCTGTTCCACTACAGCCCCGTCGATGAGAATGGGGCGTGCTCAGTCCTCTTTTTTTTCCTGTAGTCCACAATCATCTCCTTTGTCTTGGTCACTTTGAGGGAGAGGTTGTTGTCCTGGCACCACACGGCCAGGTCTCTGACCTCCTCCCCTTAGGCTGTCTCATCGTTGTCGGTGATCAGGCCTACCACTGTTGTGTCGTTGGCAAACTTAATGATGGTGTTGGAGTCGTGCCTGGCCATGCAGTCATGGGTGAACAGAGAGTACAGGAGGGGACTGAGCACGCACCCCTGAGGGGCCCCCGTGTTGAGGATCAGTGTGGCAGATGTGTTGTTACCTACCCTTACCACCTGGGGGCGGCCCGTCAGGAAGTCCAGGATCCAGTTGCAGAGGGAGGTGTTTAGTCCCAGGATCCTTAGCTTAGTGATGAGCTTAGAGGGCACTATGGTGTTAAATGCTGAGCTGTAGTCAATGAATAGCATTCTCACGTAGGTGTTCCTCTTGTCCAGGTGGGAAAGGGCAGTGTGGAGTGCAATAGAGATTGCATCATCTGTGGATCTGTTGGGGCGGTATGCAAAATGGAGTGGGTCTAGGGTTTCTGGGATAATGCTGTTGATGTGAGCCATGACCAGCCTTTCAAAGCACTTCATGGCTACAGATGTCAGTGCTACGGGTCGGTAGTCATTTAGGCAGGTTATCTTAGAGTCCTTGGGCACGGGGACTATGGTGGTCTGCTTGAAACATGTAGGTATTACAGACTCAGTCAGGGACATGTTGAAAATGTCAGTGAAGACACTTGCCAGTTGGTCAGCACATGCTCAGAGTACACGTCCTGGTAATCCGTCTGGCCCTGCGGCCTTGTGAATGTTGACCTGCTTAAAAGTCTTACTCACATCGGCTACGGAGAGCGTGATCACATAGTCATCCGGAACAGCTGGTGCTCTCATGCATGCTTCAGTGTTGCTTGCCTCGAAGCGAGCATAGAAGTGGTTTAGCTTCGTCTGGTAGGCTTGTGTCACTGGGCAGCTCACGGCTGTGCTTCCCTTTGTAGTCTGTAATAGTTTTCAAGCCCTGCCACATCCGACCAGCGTCAGAGCCAGTGTAGTACGATTCAATCTTAGTCCTGTATTGACTCTTTGCCTGTTTGATGGTTCGTCGGAGGGCATAAGCGGGATTTCTTATAAGCGTCCGGGTTAGAGTCCCGTTCCTTGAAAGCGGCAGCTCTACCCTTTAGCTCAGTGCGGATGTTTCCTGTAATCCATGGCTTCTGGTTGGGGTATGTACGTACGGTCACTGTGGGGATGACATCATCGATGCACTTATTGATGAAGCCAGTGACTGATGTGGTGTACTCTTCAATGCTGTCTGAAGAATCCCGGAACATGTTCCAGTCTGTGCTAGCAAAACAGTCCTGTAGCTTAGCATCTGCGTCATCTGACCACTTTTTTATTAACCGAGTCACTGGTGCTTCCTGCTTTAGTTTTTGCTTATAAGCAGAAATCAGGAGGATAGAGTTATGGTCAGATTTGCCAAATGGAGGGCGAGGTAGAGCTTTGTATGCGTCTCTGTGTGTGGAGTGAAGGTGGTCTAGAGTTTTTTTTCCTCTGGTTGCACATTTAACATGCTGGTAGAAATTAGGTAGAACGGATTTAAGTTTCCCTGCATTAAAGTCCCCGGCCACTAGGAGCGCTGCATCTGAATGAGCGTTTTTCCTTGATTTATGGCCTTGTACAACTCATTCAGTGCTATCTTAATGCCAGCATTGGTTTGTGGTGGTAAATAGACAGCTATGAAACATGTGTTTTTCAAAGCTATAGCCTGCCATTTAAGAAATACATTGTGAAGCATTTGTGACACACTACAGGCTTGCAGAAGCACTCAGCATTTCAACAACACATCAACAACTGCACTTCAACAAGATGCCTATACATTTCGCATTTAGGCTGTATAAAATTAAATTTTTTATATTACTTAGAATTAAATAATAATTAAATGAAAAAAGCCTTATTAGGCTATACAGTCATTCTGCAGTGCCTTTGAATTCACTTTTAGAAACGCAAGTTTGGCAACTCTTTGGTTTATGGATGATGCAGTGAGTAATGCATGCCTAGTTTGTTAATTTAGCCTAGCAGATGCTGTCATATTCCCATGCCCTAATCACAGTCAACACAAATCAATTTTGTAACAACAAAATAATGGAATAAAAATAGAATAAATTAGAAAATGATAGTTTCCCAAATGAGAAAAATTTACAAGTGCATATACAGTGCCCTCCACTATTATTGGCACCCCTGTTTAAAGATGTGGTCGAGGACTTCCAAAAATTCTCCTTTTTTTTTAAACAACATAGAACCCAAATGCAAAAAAAAGAGAAAAATCCAACCTTTTATTTAAGTACATTACTTTGGTGGTAAAAAAAAAAATCACACATTTAGAAAAAAAAAACTTGAAATCATGTGTCCCACAATTATTGGCACCCCTAACAATTCCGCTGAAATTTGTAATTGATTTTTTTTTAAATATATTTTTCTGTAGTTGCTAAAGTTGGTCAGGGTATCTAGGAACTTTTAATTAGTAATTCATGACTTCCTGTTTCCCTGGGGTATAAATATGACGTGACACAGAGGCCTAATTCTCTTACCCATTTGTCAACATGGCAAAGACAAGAGAACACACCATTCAAGTAAGGCAGATTTGTGTCGACCTTCATAAGTCAGGCAATGGCTACAAGAAAATAGCCACTCGCCTTAACTTGCCCATATCTACAGTCAGAGGAATCATTAAGAAGTTTAAAACAACTGGAACAGTGACAAACAAGGCTGGAAGAGGTCCCATGTTTATCTTGCCACAACGCACAGTGAGGAGGATGGTAAGAGAAGTAAAAAAAAGTCCTAAGCTCACTGTCACAGAATTGCATCATCTTGGGGTCACAAAGTCTCCAAAACAACCATCAGACGCTCTCTACATGCCAACAAGCTGTTTGGGAGGCATGCAAGGAAAAAGCCTTTTCTCACTAACACTCACAAACGTAAACGTCTGGAGTTTGCTAAGCGGCACTGGGACTTCAACTGGGATCGTGTGCTTTGGTCAGATGAGACTAAGATTGAGCTTTTTGGCAACAAACACTCTAAGTGGGTCTGGCGTAAAACAAAAGATGAGTATGCCGAAAAGCACCTCATGCCCACCGTGAAGTATGGTGGAGGATCTGTGATGCTGTGGGCCTGTTTCTCTTCCAAAGGCCCTGGGAACCTTGTTAGGGTGCATGGCATTATGAACGCTTTGAACTACCAGGACATTTTAAATAAAAACCTGATGGCCTCTGCCAGAAAGCTGAAGATGGGTCGTCATTGGGTCTTTCAGCAGGATAATGATCCAAAACATGTGGCAAAATCTACACAAAAATGGTTCAGCAGTCACAAACTCAAGGTCCTCCCATGGCCATCTCAGTCCCCAGACCTCAACCCAATCGAAAACCTGTGGGGCGAGCTAAAGAGGAGAGTGCATAAGAGAGGACCCAGGACACTGGATGATCTAGAAAGATTGTGCAAAGAAGAATGGTCAAAGATCCCTCTCTCTGTGTTCTCCAATCTTGTGAAATGTTATAGGAGGAGATTAAGTGCTGTCTTGTTGGCAAAAGGGGGTTGTACAAAGTATTAACATCAGGGGTGCCAATAATTGTGGGACACATGATTTCAAGTTTTTTTTCTTTCTAAATGTGTGATTATTTTTTTTTACACCAAAGTAATGTACTTAAATAAAAGGTTGGATTTTTCTCTTTTTTTTGCATTTGGGTTCTATGTTGTTTAAAAAAAAATGAGAATTTTTGGAAGTCCTCGACCACATCTTAAACAGGGGTGCCAATAATTGTGGAGGGCACTGTAGGTCTGATGTGTTAAACAACAATCGAACTCATTGATGATCAGATACTTCACCTGTAACTGGTTCTGTTGCGCTCAATTTTTATAGTTGATAGACAACTTTAGCACTCTTCCAAACTTGGACTATCCTCTTTTTTAACAATTGCCTGTGTAGATATCAAAACGTCTCCGGTGCTGTAGCATGCGCTCATACGTTGTCATGCCCTGTTGCAGTATTGAAAAAGATTCTGCTCTTCTCCAGTCATGTAAAATGACGTATAATTGCATGAAATGCGTTTATAAAAGGCATTTTTTTCTCGGAACGCAAATAAGATGATAGATTCATGCAGTGGTTTTATTATAATGAATATCTTTTCACCCCTACCCCTGCCTGAGGTGGTCTGCGAATCCACAACCTTTTGGCTACATTGCCATTTAATGCTTAAAAAACGAAGAACAGTTTCTAAAACTGTAAATGGTTGACATGTTCTCTGCTATCCACTTTATGTTTAAATTATTATTTTGGGTACAGTGGAGGGTCCCTTTCTTTCAAGTGTTCAGGGAGGGTCGGGTAAAAATATATTTTACTGAAGGGAGGGCCATCCATTTTCATTTCAAAGAGGTCCGATTATAAATAGAGATATCCCTCATTATATACTGAACAAAAATATAAACTCAACATGCAACAATTTCAGAGATTACAGTTCATATAAGGAAATCAGTCAATTGAAATAAATAAATTAGGCTTAATCTATGGATTTCACATGACTGGGCAGGGGCACATGGGAGCCAGGCCCACCCACTTGGGAGCCAGGCCCAGCCAATCAGAATTCGTTTTCCCCCATAAAAGGGCTTTATTACAGACAAAAATACTCCACAGCACCGCAGGTTAAGAAGCCGGATGTGGAGGTCCTGGGCTGGCGTGGTTACACCTGGTCTGCGGTTGTGAGACCAGTTGGACGTACTGCCAAATTCTCTCTAATGGTAGAGAAATTTAACATTCAAATCTCTGGAAACAGCTCTGGTGAACATTCCTGTACTCAGCAAGCCAATTGCACGCTCTCTCAAAACTTGAGACCTCTGTGGCATTGTGTTGTGTGACAAAACGGCACATTTTAGAGTGGCCTTTTATTGTCCCCAGCACAAGGTGCACCTGTGTAATGATCATGCTGTTTAATCAGCTTCTTGATATGCCACACCTGTCAGGTGGATGGATTATCTTGGCAAAGGAGAAATGCTCACTCACAGGGATGTAAACAAATTTGTGCACAACATTTGAGAGAAATAAGCTTTTTGTGTGCATGGAACGTTTCTGGGATCTTTTATTTCAGCTCATGAAACATGGGACCAACATTTTACATGTTGCATTTATATTTTTGTTCAGTATAAATAAAGTACAGTCCCAGTCCCTAAGTTAGTTTTGAATATTGCCCCTCATTACTGATTTCGGCTCACGGTTTCAATGAAGAGATGGCCAGACTGATATCGTGAAGTGAAACGGAACAATTCAGTTTAGTTCCAGGCTAGAATTGTGATGCTTGATTCTATCAACCAGCAGATGTTATTGAGTCTCAAACAATGTTAAAGTCATTCCATTAAATGTGGTCTATTATATGGTCAACACAACATCCAACCATAATAATGCTAATGCAAGTTCTGGTTGTTGTGTGTCTCTTAATGTCGATTGAAAATAAAAGTCTATGCTCCATCACAGGATAACTGTGTACTCTGATTTTGCTCTCCTCTGCTGAACCATCCAATGTTCTATCAGGGTTCGTTACCATGCTTGTTACAAATGTTAACGTTTCTGATAGCATCCCAATGCACCATATTTCAGCCTGCACAAACCACGTGATAAGTATTAGCCAATTGAAAACCGACCACCTCAAAACTCTGCAATGAAGATCTGGAGTCTGATGCCCAGGCCCAATGGCAAAAATGGGTTCACAAACGGTTCACAAAATACTTTCAATTGTTAAATCATTTAACGGTGTATTTAACAAATGGGTCAATTACTTTAACCATCCATTTTTTTTTTAAATAGACACATTAATAAACAGTTATGGTTAAACTTGAATAATGGTTTATACATTAACTTTAAATGGTCATAAGACAAAACTCTTATTCCATCATGTAACCTTGCAAGGGTTTCACTGTTGAGGAACATTCTCACTTTTAGATGGGATGCATTGGTGCAATTATTTATTTATCCCAGGAATTAAGGCATCATGTCAAGATCTGCCCATCTGCGCAACACGCTCAAAATAACAACAACCTTGAACGTGCTCACGTGTTGACACTGACGCCATGTAACAGTACACAAAGAACGGGGTCGAGAAGGTCAGAGTTTTGTAGGTCAAAAACGTCAACACAGGAGAAAGAAAGTACGTTTTCCATGCAATTTGTTTTGCTTTTTGGGATACATGAATTCTGCTGGACGATTTAGCATAGGTAGTTAGCTATAGTGATGGGAAACCAAGGCTTTCTGAAGCCTTTGGGGCTTTCACCAAATTGTGCCGAAAAACGGTTAATTACTCTGAACACGATGTGATGAGGTGGTGTTGAAGGAGTCAGGCGCAGGAGGGTAAATCACAGAATAACAGGCTTTCAGCCGCAAAATACAGGTTTACGCAGAAATGCGTCAAACACACTCCAGGGCACAAAACAGGCGCACTGGAAAATACAAGGCACACAGGAAATATTCCAGTCAATACACAATACACGAGCTCCACCGAGCTTCACTAACCTCCACAATAAACAATCACCCACACAGACAAGGAAGCAGAGGGAACACTTATACAATGACTAATGAGGGAATAAGGACCAGGTGTGTGTGATTGAAGACAAGACAAATGGAGTGATGATAAATGGATCGGCAGTAGCTAGTAAGCCGGTGACGCCGAACGCCGAAACCTGCCCGAACAAGGAGGGGAGGCAGCCTCGGCGGAAGTCGTGACACACGAGGCACGTTAGTAACATCTGCTGGTCAGCAACACATACAGTATCAGCGTTTGATGTTCCCGTAGAAGTTTTTCCCACCACAATATTCATCAAACTGTGGCGCAGCGGTTAGTCATGGGCCTTAGTAGGCTACAATCAGTTAGAATAACAGGTTTCTATCATACGTCATGCTTCCCTTTTTTGCCATCAAGTTTACATATATTTTTTTTACTAAATCTATGGCATTATTTAGGATGCTTAAGACAGAAGCTTATACTATACTAAATAGAGCAAATTATTTGAACAACAATGTGCAGAAAGTGTGGTTTAACATAACTATTTTCTAAATAGAGTGCCTTCACCAGGATTCGGCCCCATACCCGGTTGTCTCTGAGTGTTTCATGGTCCCCGACTATGCCTGCTGCACTACCGTTCAAGTGCAGTAATTCGAAAGAAATCCTAAATAGATTTCTAAGTGCATTGGGATGCTATCGGATCAGTGGTGCTTTGAAAACTGCATCGGAGCTCCATTATCAAACGTCCCATCACTAGTTAGCTAGCGTTTGATAGCTAGCCTAGTGTTGGCTAGCTAGCTAACTGTAGCTAGCTGGAAAAAGTTAGCTTCCGTTTTTCTTGGGCCTATCAACTAGGCTAGCTAGCTATCTAAACTGAACATAAATGTAAACACAACATTAAACAATTTCAAAGATTTTACTGAGTTACAGTTCATAAAAGGAAATCAAATAATTGAAATACATTTATTAGGCCCTAATGTATGGATTTCATGACTGGGAATACAGATATGGCATCTGTTGGTCACAGCTACCTTAAAAAAAGGTAGGGGTGTGGATCAGAAAACCAGTCAATATCTGGTGTGACCACCATTTGCCTCATGCAGCACGACACATCTCCTTCGCATGGAGTTGATCAGGCTGTTGCTTGTGGCCTGTGGAATGTGTCCCACTCCACTTGAATGGCTGTGCGAAGTTGCTGGATATTGGCGGGAACTAGAACACGCTGTTGTACACGTCAATCCAGAGCATCCCAAACATGCTCAATGGGTGACATGTCTGGTGAGTATGCAGGCCATGGAAGAACTGGGACATTTTCAGCTTCCAGGAATTGTGTACAGATCCTTGCCACATGGGGCCGTGCAATATCATGCTGAAACATGAGGTGATGGTGGCGGATGAATGGCACGACAATGGGCCTCAGGATCTCGTCACGGTATCTCTGTGCATTCAAATTGCCATCGATAAAATGCAATTGTGTTCATTGTCCGTAGATTATACCTGCCCATACCATAACCCCACCGCCACCATGGGGCACTCTGTTCACAATGTTGACATCAGCAAACCGCTCCCCTACACGACCCTATACACACTGTCTGCCAATTGCCCGGTACAGTTGAAAGACCTTGGTGAGGACAACGAGCACACAGAAGAGCTTCCCTGAGATGGTTTCTGCAGAAAATCTTTGGTTGTGCAAACCCACAGTTTCACCAACTGTCCGGGTGGCTGGTCTCAAAATAATCCCGCAGGTGAAGAAGCCGGATGTGGAGGTCCTGGGCTGGCATGGTTACACGTGGTCTGTGGTTGTGAGGCCAGTTGGACGTACTGCCAAATTCTCTAAAACGACGCTGGAGGCGGCTTATGGTAGAAAAAATAACATTCAATTCTCTGGCAACAGCTCTGGTGGACATTCCTGCAGTCAGCATGCCAATTGCATGCTCCCTCAAAACTTGAGACATTTGTTGCATTGTGTTGTGTGACAAAACTGCACATTTTAGGGTGGCCTTTTATTGTCCCCAGCACAAGGTGCACCTGTGTAGTGATCATTCTGTTTAATCAGCTTCTTGATTTGCCACACCTGTCAAGTGGATGGATTATCTTGGTTGTGATGAGGTGTGAATGACGGAGTCAGGCGCAGGAGGTAAAACACCGAAATCCAGAGTTTATTCAGTGTACATGAATACAGCGCAGCAAACATCAAAACAAAACTAGCACAAGGGAAAAATCCACCTTGGCTACATACAAGGAAAGAGTAGCTCAACCGAGCTACTCACTCTCACAATGAACAATCACTCACAAAGGACAAGGGGGCAGAGGGAACACTTATACACAGACTGATGAGAGAATGAGTACCAGGTGTGTGTGATTGACAAGACAAGACAAGACAAATGGAGTGATGATAATTGGAGCGGTAGTGGCTAGTATGCCGGTGACGACGAACGCCGAAACCTGCCCGAGCAAGGAGGAGGGGCAGCCTCGGCTGAATTAGTGACAGTACCCCCCCCTCCCCACCTGGATGCGCAGTTCCAGCAGCGCGCCGACACCGGCCTCGGGGACGGCCAGGAGGATGCGGAGCAGAGCGAGTCAGGTGGCGACAATGGAAGTCCCTCAACAGAGCGGGATCGAGGATATCCCTCTCCGGGACCCAGCACCGTTCCTCCGAACCGTACCCTTCCCACTCCACGAGGTACTGAAGGCCCCCCACCCAGCGCCTCGAATCCAGTATGGAACGGACAGAGTACGCCGGCGCCCCCTCGATGTCCAAAGGAGGTGGAGGAATCTCCCGCACCTCAGACTCCTGGAGTGAACCAGCCACCACCGGCCTGAGGAGAGACACATGAAACGAGGGGTTAATACGGTAATCAGGGGGAGTAATAACCTATATGTGACCTCGTTGATTCTCCTCAGGACTTTGAACGGCCATACAAACCGCGGGCTCAGCTTCCGGCAGGGCAGGCGGAGGGGCAGATTCTGGGGGCCTCACTGCAGTGACGGTCAGCGTTTTCCTTCTGACGACGCACAGCGCCTTGGAGGTGAACATGGGCAGCGTTTCACGTCTCCTCCGCGCGCCGAAACCAGTCATCCACCGCAGAAGCTTCGGTCTGGCTCTGGTGCCACGGTGCCAGAACCGGTTGATAACCTAAAACACACTGAAATGGCGTTAGGTTCATAGAGACCGACCACTCCCCCGGCCGGTCCTGGCAATAGGACCTCAAGAACCTACCCACATCCTGATTAACCCGTTCCACCTGCCCATTACTCTCAGGGTGGAACTCAGAGGTCAGGCTGACCGAGACACCCAGACATTCCATGAACGCCTTCCAGACTTTTGACGTGAACTGGGGACCTCGGTCAGACACTATATCCTCTGGTACCCCGTAGTGCCAGAAGACGTGTGTAAACAGGGCCTCCGCAGTTTGCAGAGCCGTGGGGAGACCGGGCAGAGGAAGGAGGCGGCAGGCCTTCGAAAAGCGGTCCACAACGACTAGGATGGTGGTGTTCCCTTGAGAGAGAGGCAGATCAGTTAAAAAATCAACAGTCAAATGAGACCATGGTCATTGTGGAACTGGTAAAGGTTTTAACTTACCCGCTGGGAAGTGCCTAGGTGCCTTACTCTGGGCGCACACTAAGCAGGAGGAAACATACATCCTCATGTCCTTAGCCAAGGTAGGCCACTAGTACTTTTCGGTCAGGCAGCGCACTGTACGACCGATACCTGGGTGACCAGAGGAGGGTGACGTGTGTGCCCAGTAGATCAGACGATCACGGATAAGCGCAGGCATGTACTACAGCCCAGCTGGACACTGCGGTGGAGATGGATCTGTGCGTAATGCCTGCGCTATACCCGCATCCATCGCCCATACTACCGGCGCCACAATGCAGGAGTCTGGCAGTATGGGGGTATTGTCTCTGGGCCTCTCCTCTGTATCATACAGCCGGGACAGTGCGTCTGCCTTCACATTCTTCGTACCCCGAATGTATGACAGTGTGAAATCAAACCAGGTGAAGAATAGGGCCCACCTGGCCTGGCGAGGGTTCAGCCTCCTCGCTACCCGGATGTACTCCAGGTTACGGTGGTCTGTCCAGACGAGGAATGGGTGTTTCGCCCCCTCGAGCCAATGTCTCCACACGGTCAGAGCTCGGACAACAGCCAACAGCTCCCGATCACCAAATCCGTAGTTCTGCTCCGCCGGTCTGAGCTTCTTTGAGAAGAATGCACAGGGGCGGAGCTTGGGTGGCGTGCCCGAGCGTTGAGACAGGACTGCTCCCATCCCCACCTCGGACGCATCCACCTCCACTACGAACGGTAGTATGGATCGGGGTGGGCCAGTACCGGGGCCGAGGTGAACAGACCACGCAGTCTACTGAAGGCCCTGTCAGCCTCAGCAGACCAGCGGAGCCGGGACGGCCCACCCTTCAACAGAGATGTAATGGGAGCTGCGACCTTGCCAAAGCCTCGGATAAACCCCGATAATAGTTGGCGAAGCCAAGGAAGCGCTGCACCTCCTTTACCGTGGTTGGAGTCGGCCAATTACGCACGGCTGCAATGCGGTCGCCCTCCATCTCCACACCTATGGAGGAATGCAGTATCCGAGGAAGGAGACGGACTGCTGGAAAAACATACACTTTTCTGCCTTAGCATAAAGGTCATTTTCCAACAGTCGGGCCAGTACTTTGCGAACCAGGGACACATGCTCGGCGCGCGTAGCGGAATACACCAAGATGTCATCGATGTAGACCACTACACCGCGACCAAGCATGTCCCGAAACACCTCGTTCACAAAGGACTGGAAGACTGAGGGAGCATTCATCAAACCATAGGGCATCACCAGGTATTCATAATGCCCCGTGGCTGTGCTGAATGCTGTCTTCCACGCATCTCCCTCTCGGATACGCACCAGGTTGTACGCACTCCTGAGATCTAATTTAGTGAAGAAGCGCGCTCCATGCAATGACTCAACCACTGACGGAATGAGGGGGAGAGGATATCTAAATCTAATCGTCTCCTTGTTCAGTGGTCAATAGTCAATGCACGGGAGCAGACCACCGTCTTTCTTCTTCACAAAAAAGAAACTTGAGGAGGCGGGTGAGGTGGAGGGACGTATGTACCCCTGCTGCAGGGACTCGCTGACGTATGTCTCCATAGCCTCCGTCTCCGCCTGTGACAGCGGATACACATGACTCCTGGGAGGTACAGTGTCTACCCGAAGGTTTATTGCGCAATCCCCTGCCCGATGAGGTGGCAATTTAGTTGCTTTATTCTTGGAGAAAACCTGTGCCAGATCGTGGTATTCGGGGGGAATGCGCACGGTGGAGGCACCGTCTGGACTTTCCACCGTGGTTGCACCAACAGAAACACCCATACACCTACCCTGACACTCTCGCGACCACCCCGCGAGAACCCTCTGCGGCCATGAGAAAGTGGGGTTGTGGAGTGCTAGCCACGGAATACCTAACACCACAGGGAAAGCAGGAGACTCAATTATGGAAAAAGTGACCTGCTCACAATGCGTCTCCTGTGTGATCATGGTGACTGGTACCGTGACTTCCTTTATCAACCCGGACCCTAATGGTCGACTATCAAGTGCTCTTATGAATGGATAGGGGAACTAATGAAATGCCCTGGCGGCCTGCGAAAGTTTTATCCATAAAGTTCCCAGCTGCGCCTGAATCTACTAGCGCCTTACATTTGGGAATTCTCATGTAATCAGGAAAGTATATGGGTATGGTACAGTGCGCAGCAGAGGGCTCTGAACAAGTGTGGGTGCTCAATACCTGGGGTGATGCGAGAATGCCCTGCCTGCCGCCTCCTGACCCAAAAGAGCGTTGACGACCACGTGTGGTGGAATGTCCCTTCGTACCTTCCGATTGCCACTGGCGCTGTCATCCTCCGCTCTCTCGGTGCGCGGCACCACCCAGCTCCATGGGCTCTGGATCCACGTCGGTCGGGACGGGAACGGGCAGCCCTCCTCCAGGACGTCCTCTGGTTGCCAGCAGGTTGTCCAGACAAATGGCCATGTCCAACAGTTCGGTAATAGACAAACTGGTGTCACGGCAAGCTAGCTCCCGTCGGACGACCCTTGCCACTATTCCAGGCATGCGCTCCTCTCCTGCTGACTCCATAGAGGTGAGTGATTCTGTGATGAGGTGTGAATGACGGTGTCAGGCGCAGGAGGTAAAACACCGAAATCCAGAGTTTATTCAGTGTACATGAATACAGCGCAGCAAACGTCAAAACGAAACTAGCACAAGGGAAAAATCCACCTTGGCTACAT
This sequence comes from Coregonus clupeaformis, assembly GCF_020615455.1. Lineage (NCBI taxonomy): Eukaryota > Metazoa > Chordata > Actinopteri > Salmoniformes > Salmonidae > Coregonus > Coregonus clupeaformis. The sequence continues at coordinate 34,882,457 of NC_059199.1, forward strand.
ATAAGGAAAGAGTAGCTCAACCGAGCTACTCACTCTCACAATGAACAATCACTCACAAAGGACAAGGGGGCAGAGGGAACACTTATACACAGACTAATGAGGGAATGAGTACCAGGTGTGTGTGATTGACAAGACAAGACAAATGGAGTGATGATAAATGGAGCGGTAGTGGCTAATAAGCCGGTGACGACGAACGCTGAAACCTGCCCGAGCAAGGAGGAGGGGCAGCCTAGGCTGAATTCGTGACATTGGTAAAGGAGAAATGCTCACTAACAAGGATGTTAACATATTTGTGCACAGAATTTGAGAGAACTAATATTTTTGTGCATATGGAAAATGTCTGATCTTTTAAAAGTGTCTGTCTTTTACTTTACATGTTGCATTTTTTTTGTCCATATAGTTACCTTCTACAGAATAGACTTTCCATGCAATCTGTTGAGTATTTTGTGATTAGCTAGCACACTAGCTAGCTAGTTTTCTAACCTTGACTAGCTAGCTAGCTACCTAAAGCTGGCAAATATGCTATGGTTGCTACTCACTAGCTAACTAGCTAGCTAACATTAGCTGGGCTCAATGTTCTTATCTTCCCTGAACCTTGTTCTCAGGGTATTACGTGAGACACACCCAGCATGTTAACATCAGCTAGCTAGCTACTTGTGTCAACACAAGCACTATACAGTGAGGGAAAAAATATTTGATCCCCTGCTGATTTTGTACGTTTGCCCACTGACAAAGACATGATCAGTCTATAATTTTAATGGTAGGTTTATTTGAACAGTGAGAGACAGAATAACAACAAAAAAATCCTGAAAAACGCATGTCAAAAATGTTATAAATTGATTTGCATTTTAATGAGGGAAATAAGTATTTGACCCCTCTGCAAAACATGACTTAGTACTTGGTGGCAAAACCCTTGTTGGCAATCACAGAGGTCAGACGTTTCTTGTAGTTGGCCACCAGGTTTGCACACATCTCAGGAGGGATTTTGTCCCACTCCTCTTTGCAGATCTTCTCCAAATCATTAAGGTTTCGAGGCTGACGTTTGGCAACTCGAACCTTCAGCTCCCTCCACAGATTTTCTATGTGATTAAGGTCTGGAGACTGGCTAGGACACTCAAGGACCTTAATGTGCTTCTTCTTGAGCCAGTCCTTTGTTGCCTTGGCCGTGTGTTTTGGGTCATTGTCATGCTGGAATACCCATCCACGACCCATTTTCAATGCCCTGGCTGAGGGAAGGAGGTTCTCAACCACGATTTGACGGTACATGGCCCCGTCCATCATCCCTTTGATGCGGTGAAGTTGTCCTGTCCCCTTAGCAGAAAAACACCCCCAAAGCATAATGTTTCCACCTCCATGTTTGACGGTGGGGATGGTGTTCTTGGGGTCATAGGCAGCATGCCTCCTCCTCCAAACACGGCGAGTTGAGTTGATGCTAAAGACCTCGACTTTGGTCTCATCTGACCACAACACTTTCACCCAGTTCTCCTCTGAGTCATTCAGATGTTCATTGGCAAACTTCAGACAGGCCTGTATATGTGCTTTCTTGAGCAGGGGGACCTTGCGGGCGCTGCAGGATTTCAGTCCTTCACGGCGTAGTGTGTTACCAATTGTTTTCTTGGTGACTATGGTCCCAGCTGCCTTGAGATCATTGACAAGATCCTCCCGTGTATTTCTGGGCTGATTCCTCACCGTTCTCATGATCATTGCAACTCCACGAGGTGATATCTTGCATGGAGCCCCAGGCCGAGGGAGATTAACAGTTATTTTGTGTTTCTTCCATTTGCGAATAATCGCACCAACTGTTGTCACCTTCTCACCAAACTGCTTGGCGATGGTCTTGTAGCCCATTCCAGCCTTGTGTAGGTCTACAATCTTGTCCCTGACATCCTTGGAGAGCTCTTTGGTCTTGGCCATGGTGGAGAGTTTGGAATCTGATTGATTGATTGCTTCTGTGGACAGATGTATTTTATACAGGTAACAAGCTGAGATTAGGAGCACTCCCTTTAAGTGTGTGCTCTAATTTCAGTTCATTACCTGTATAAAAGACACCTGGGAGCCAGAAATCTTTCTGATTGAGAGGGGGTCAAATACTTATTTCCCTCATTAAAATGCAAATCAATTTATAACATTTTTGACATGCGTTTTTCTGGATGTTTTTGTTGTTATTCTGTCTCTCACTGTTCAAATAAACGTACCATTAAAATTATAGACTGATCATTTCTTTGTCAGTAGGCAACCATACAAAATCAGCAGGGGATCAATACCTTTTTCCCTCACTGTAATTGCCAGCTGGATAACACAACAATTAGCTTCTCTACCACAGGTCTCATACTCCAGGATGAGAAAATGCTTACAAGAAAGAAACAGATGAAGACAGAGACAGTTTTTGATTTCCATTGTTACTTGTAATGTTAAAAAGGGAAGAAAAAGACAATCCCATTTTCTAAATGAGCTAGCTATCTTGGCTACTCACCATACAATATACTACAGATTTGAGTCACCTCTAGAATAGTTGTTTTTATGTTTTTGATTAGGCCTATATATTTATTTAATCTAATTAATCTAATTATTAATTGATCAATAAAAATACTTATTATTTTGTAGGAAATGTAAGGTATTTTTACATGTTGCAATAACGTTGACTAAAGTGGAAGCTCATCTTGTGTTTGTGTGTATTTTGACTTGGTAATGAGTAATTACATTTCTCATAGGTAACTATAAATTTACGATTCACTTTAAATAGCTAAATCCTGTGTAACAACTAGCAATAACCTTGTACTTATTCAGATATTATATATGTACTCTGTGGTGTATTACTGTGTTTATTTTCTCACTAGGATGGCGCTTTCAGAAGCTGAAGATTCGATTGTCAGAATGGGTAATGTACTTTGTAGGTCCACAAGTACTCCTCAAGATACTCTTCATTTTAAATTGCTACATCCTGCGTAACACCTAGTAATTACATTGTACTTATGCAGATATTATGGATGATTTTCTAGTACATATGTTGTAGAATGAAACACCTATATGCCTTAAATGCTTATGGATTATGAACCAATTAAAGGGTTAAAAAAGAGCAGAGACATTTCTTTAGTGCAAATGCTGTGCTTCTGATAAATGGATGGTTCCCTCTAGCTCCCTGCAGCTGGTCTGGGTATGTCAATGACATGTGATGGAGATACAACTTCTCGTTGTGGCTGTGTGGAGATTGGAGGAACAATGGAACTAGTGTTATCACTTGTTTGTGCTTATGACCTGACACACATAGCCACGTGCACATGGTCACAAGGAAAACCCATAGTGGCTCAGGGTCCTGGGAGGATGGCTGTTGGGAAAGGCTTTAATGTATGTTATGGACATGACATGTGTAAACCATGTTTAAGTATTAATATATATGTTTTATAATGTGTTATGAAATGATAAAGGTAAAACAGAATGAACATGATTTATACTTTGTACTCCAGATGCATGCCTGGATAGTGAATATAGTCAATACAGAGTGTGATTGTTCTTTAACATGCGTATGTATATAATTTATTGAGTCACGTCACCAATATAATGAGACAAGAGACAGAGGCCCCATTTATAGTGAATAAACAGCATGTGACACCGAAGGATGTTAATCATGTACATACACTGCGCAAAAAAATTAAGGGAACACTTAAACAACACATCCTAGATCTGAATGAATTAAATAATGTTATTAAATACTTTTTTCTTTACATAGTTGAATGTGCTGACAACAAAATCACACAAAAATTATCAATGGAAATCAAATGTATCAACCCATGGAGGTCTGGATTTGAAGTCACCCTCAAAATTAAAGTGGAAAACCACACTACAGGCTGATCCAACTTTGATGTAATGTCCTTAAAACAAGTCAAAATGAGGCTCAGTAGTGTGTGTGGCCTCCATGTGCCTGTATGACCTCCCTACAACACCTGGGCATGCTCCTGATGAGGTGGCGGATGGTCTCCTGAGGAATCTCCTCCCAGACCTGGACTAAAGCATCCGCCAACTCCTGGACAGTCTGTGGTGCAACGTGGCGTTGGTGGATGGAGCGAGACATGATGTCCCAGATGTGCTCAATTGGATTCAGGTCTGGGGAACGGGCGGGCCAGTCCATAGCATCAATGCCTTCCTCTTGCAGGAACTGCTGACACACTCTAGCCACATGAGTTCTAGCATTGTCTTGCATTAGGAGGAACCCAGGGCCAACCGGACCAGCATATGGTCTCACAAAGGGTCTGAGGATCTCATCTCGGTACCTAATGCCAGTCAGGCTACCTCTGGCGAGCACATGGAGGGCTGTGCGGCCCCCCAAAGAAATGCCACCCCACACCATGACTGACCCACCGCCAAACTGGTCATGCTGGAGGATGTTGCAGGCAGCAGAACGTTCTCCACGGCGTCTCCAGACTCTGTCACGTCTGTCACATATGCTCAGTGTGAACCTGCTTTCATCTGTGAAGAGCACAGGGCGCCAGTGGCGAATTTGCCAATCTTGGTGTTCTCTGGCAAATGCCAAACGTCCTGCACGGTGTTGGGCTGTAAGCACAACCCCCACCTGTGGACGTCGGGCCCTCATACCACTCTAATGGAGTCTGTTTCTGACCGTTTGAGCAGACACATGCACATTTGTGGCCTGCTGGAGGTCATTTTGCAGGGCTCTGACAGTGCTCCTCCTGCTCCTCCTTGCACAAAGGCGGAGGTAGCGGTCCTGCTGCTGGGTTGTTGCCCTCCTACGGCCTCCTCCACGTCTCCTGATGTACTGGCCTGTCTCCTGGTAGTGCCTCCATGCTCTGGACACTACGCTGACAGACACAGCAAACCTTCTTGCCACAGCTCGCATTGATGTGCCATCCTGGATGAGCTGCACTACCTGAGCCACTTGTGTGGGTTGTAGACTCTGTCTCATGCTACCACTAGAGTGAAAGCACCGCCAGCATTCAAAAGTGACCGAAACATCAGCCAGGAAGCATAGGAACTGAGAAGTGGTCTGTGGTCACCACCTGCAGAACCACTTCTTTATTGGGGGTGTCTTGCTAATTGCCTATAATTTCCACCTGTTGTCTATTCCATTTGCACAACAGCATGTGAAATGTATTGTCAATCAGTGTTGCTTCCTAAGTGGACAGTTTGATTTCACAGAAGTGTGATTGACTTGGAGTTACATTGTGTTGTTTAAGTGTTCCCTTTATTTTTTTGAGCAGTGTATAATGGGGTAACTATGTATGTTGTATAAGCATTACTATGCATTTGTGTCTGTATAAAAGGAGAGCTCCGAGTCAGGGCAGGCAGTTGCTCCATGGACCAGCTCGGCGTTGTTTCGCTTTAATAAAGTATATTCTGAATTCACAAGCTCCAGTTTTTTAGAGATACTTTTGAGTTAAATATTTATACCACAATATTACATGTAGTCTGTGCACTAGTGTGTTTATTTTCTCACTTGGATGTTGCTTCCGGAAGCCTTAAAACAAGGTCCAGGTTGTCAGGATGGGTAATGTACTATACAAGTACACATTAGTTACAAGTAAGTTCCCCTCAAGATACACTTCTTTATAACTATCTAAATCCTGTGTAACACCTAGTACTTACATTGTACTTATGCAGATATTACATGTATTGTGTACTAGTGTGTTTATCCTCTCACTTGGATGGCAAGGAGGTTCAGGTTGTCATAATGGGTAATGTACACATTAATTAGAAGTTATATTTTGTATTATAATCTAGTATGACACCCATATGGTAGACCTCAGTCAGTGAGGTTGACCTGTATCTGATCTGTTTTTGTAAACTCAACCACGTTAACCCAGATGGTACACTTTTTGGGGGCAAGTGCTAGCAACAACATTGAGTGGAGACTTTGAAGAGTGCGCATTCAGGGGTAGGTAATTAGAGCCTATTGAGCCTCCAACCTTTGTAATATAAGACACCCACCGCATCTGTCCACAAGAGATTACATCCTTGTGACAGTTATTACTGAATCAGATGCAGCTGAGAAGAAACTTAACACTAAATTGGTGAATTTAGTGGAAACTTGCCCATTTGTAACAATCATGTTAACACCTCTGTAATTACAGACTACAATTACCACTAGTTACATGTTGTTATTATAGTGTAACTATGAGTTATTACAATTAACTACAATACTTGTTACAGTATAATTACACTGTAATAAGGACCCCTTAAATTAAAATGAAGTGTTACCAAACATTATCTGCATCAACACACCCTCTGGGTAGCCAAGACAAACTCGTTTTCGCAAATTCACTTATATAATCAAAATCAATTTATCACAGCATGTTTTTGGGTTAATTCAGTAGTTGTTACCTGATTAGGTAGAATCATGTTGAACAATAATGTTAAAAGTACAGTTTATATTCCTAAAACATATATTGAAAATTATACTGTTGCTGCTTCCTGTTGTCATGTATTTTTTATATATAGCCGAGTGTTTAAATGTCCAAATTCATAATCAATATGCTGACATAAATTGTGAGATGTTGAAGACCAATACATAAAAATGACTGCCTATACACACGTGTCGCACTTGTGTTCAGATTACTTGTATTTTGCTCAATTAGTACCTTAAAAACTGCTCACGCATCAACATTTAGCAAGCAGTCACTCCTGAAATTGATTAGCTTGTTCTTATAATCAATAGCGTGTGCAGATTAATGATTCGCATCAATATTGTATGGAAATCAATGGAACTGGGACAATTAACTTCTGCTACGTGCCATTTGCCCTCTTCTAAAACACAAACCACAACAAACTTGGGTATACTACATATATACCTATCGGTAGATGAGAACATGTAGTGCCATTTATTAACTAATCTCCTTGTGGGACAATGTTTATGGCAGATGACCGGTAAGAAAAAGGAAACACTTTTTTGACTGGATAATTTCAATGAATTATCTCTAAACAGGTCTAAATAGTGACAGGGGTTGGCTCTTCCTTCAGTTATAGCTTGACTGTCAAATCCATGTATTTGTTTGTGGCTAGAGGCTTTATAAAGAGTGCCCCGATTTTCCCTTGCCATTTGAATTAGAATTTCACAACTGCGCTCTAAGTCCTGCAACGGTACGATCAAATCAACGGTACCAAATCAAATATATTAATCTGTTTAAAGCAATCAATACATTTTCATCTTGATGACTATAAACTTTTATATTATAACCATCAATCTGAGGTAGAAAATGACTAATTTCACTCAATTGTATGACGTGAAAATGCGAGTTTGTAAGGTAGTAACACAAACTGTCCACATTAGGGAAATAATTTTATTTGGCAAAATAATTCAACATGTCAATTTCGGATGATAGTATATGTTGCCCACTAACAAACTATTGCAACAATGACATCTATTTATCACTCATGTAACCATTTAGAGAGCTTAAAAATGCTCTCAAACACAATTTAACTGGGCGCTGTAGACTACAGCTTATATAGTGTTTATGCAGCTGCCTGAACATTCGCAGTCCCTACTCTGTGGATCTCGGGCTTCTGAGTTGGAGATCAGAACGGGCACTTTGAATTATTTTTTAAATACATTTTTTACTGTGTGCGTCTGTGCCTGTACAAGGAGGGAATGAAGGGGGAGGGTGGAAGTTAGAGAGAAAGCAGTGGAACATTACAGCTTTCTGTCTCGCTTGTTCTCTCTCTCATTCTCTCTCTGTCAATCTGACAGAGGGACATGCCATTCCACGCTGGGTGGTTCTGATGTGCTTTCCCAGTTCTAAAGGGATATACAGTAAATAATGATTTAATCTCTCTTGCCAAAAATATAATGCATGTGCGTGTTTGTGTGTGAGTTGATGTGTACAGTATGTGAGTGTGTTTTTGTGTATGTGTGCATTTTGTGTGTGTGTGTGTGTGTGTGTGTGTGAAATTGAGGGCTTTAGTACCATAAATCACAGAAATCACTATAGGGTTGTTTTTGCCACAATAGTTAGGAAGCTTCCTGCACAGCAACGCATGAAACCGGTCTCACCGTGGCCATCCAGTTTAATCAACCCAGGACAGTAAGTGGCAAATTATCTCCAAGGGTCTTGTCCTCGCCACAGCCACCCATCGATGTGTGAGACAATGGGCGACAGAACTTATCACCCACCGACCTTCACTGCTCCCACCCACCGACACAACTATCACCAACACAACTCCTATGGGGCATCGGCGTGACAAAGAGTGACATGAATAAATATCACATCACCCCTAATTTGCATCTATTGTTTTTCGGTTCCCCTGGTGAAAATGTGGCCTTATCCACTCTCCTCCACGGAATGCTTTGTTTAACTAGTAGCGGTGCGTGGGTAAAATTGCTGGGTAAGCCAAGCCAGAAAAAAAGCCATATTACAACCTATGGGTTGTGATAATTGGGCTGTTTGCTCTATAACCTGTTAGTTCATGTGCCTTGCGACCGTGATATATAGGCCTAAGGCCGAGACAATAAGAAGACACAATGGCAGAAGAATTTCAACTACACCTTTGTTTCATCACAAAACCGGAGAGCAACCTCTGTCCGGTGAAGTCCACAAAGCATATTGCATGTAACAAACAGTTACATGACCTACAGCATGATCAAGCAAGTTGAGAGCTTCAAGTTCCTTGGTGTCCACATCACCAACGAACTATCATGGTCCAAACACACCAAGACAGTCGTGAAGAGGGCACGACAAAGCCTATTCCCCCTCAGGAGACTGAAAAGATTTGGCATGGGTCCTCAGATCCTCAAAAAATTATACAGCTGCACCATCGAGAGCATCCTGACTGGTTGCATCACCGCCTGGTATGGCAACTGCTTGGCCTCCGACCGCAAGGCACTACAGAGGGTAGTGCATACGGCCCAGTACATCACTGGGGCCAAGCTTCCTGCCATCCAGGACCTCTATACCAGGCGGTGTCAGAGGAAGGCCCTCAAAATTGTCAAAGACTCCAGCCACCCTAGTCATAGACTGTTCTCTCTGCTACCGCACGGCAAGCGGTACCGGAGTGCCAAGTCTAGGTCCAAAAGACTTCTCAACAGCTTCTACCCCCAAGCCATAAGACTCCTGAACAGCTAATCATGGCTACCCGGACTATTTGCACTGCCCCCCCCCACCCCATCTTTTTACGCTGCTGCTACTCTGTTAATTATTTATGCATAGTCACTTTAACTCCACCCACATGTACATATTACTTCAACTACATCAACTAGCGGTGCCCCCGCACATTGACTCTGCACCAGTACCCCCCTGTATATATAGCCTCCCTACCAGGGACGGCCTGTTCAATAGGGCGATATGGGCGACGCACTGCCAAACGGGAAAAGGAAGGGATTTTTTTTCTAATCAATTATATCACGGCAACAGTAGTTATCAGTGTTGTAATCTGATCTGACTGCCACTAAATGTCAAATCAGGCTAAAGTCGTGCTTCAAATGGCCCCGCCCGTTTTTGGGCGATTTCAGTCAGGTTGAAAATCGCCCAGAAGTCTCTCATAGCCTGTCATGTAAAATCTATTTTTTTCAAATTTCAAAGCTTTCAATACATTCTCTATGGGTGTCTGTGGGCTTGCACTTACGCTTTCGTCATACGTGACGTAACCATGAACGTAACTAAGCAAATAGCGGCTAGCAGCGTCTCTGTTGCGACCTGCAGTGTGGCGTTATTTTATGTTTTTAATTTGTACACTTAGTGGCGTTATTTTATGTTTTTAATTTGTACACTTAGTTTACAAACATTCTGCCAACCATGGATTTCCAGTGGTGGGTTTTGGACTGATCTTGTTGATCGTGGTACATACCCGCTACGAACGGACTAAATAATGAAAACGTTGCTGGCAGCGGAATCCAATACAGCTGGGAGACTTGGCTGGATGACAGAGTCCCGGACAGAGAAGTGGAGCCGGCCGGCTTCACCCTGGTCGGAGCGGACCTCGATCTGACAGTCACAGGGAAAATCGATCCTGGTAAGAGAGCGACTCTGTACCCCCGAGCCCCGACATTGAACTGCTTTCTGTGTCACTGCGACCTTACTATCTGCCCCGTGAGTTCCCCCAATTGTTTGTTACCGTTGTGTACTGTTGATAATCACAAGTTTACTGGAGAACTGAGACCAAGTAGAGACTTTGGACAGGGTGGATATGGTATAATAAAGGCAGTTTATTCAGAGGTAAAGATATCTGGAATCGCGTGCACGGACTCGTTCGTCAAACTCTTAGGGAGCTATCTGAAGAGAGCCCCGAAAACATTGTGTGCTGACATTTTATACAATAAATGATGTAGGTTGAATCTAGTAGTTCTGATCTTCTGATTGGTCCTGATGAGTTGGGCGAGGTCCCCTCCACTGTTGCATTGGCTCTGAGTCGGGTTCTCTGTCTTCAAATGTTCAGCCTAAAGAGAGGGGATTTTTGTGTGTGTGTGTGTGTGTGTGTTTAACAGTGATGATGTGTGTGTGTGTGTGTGTTTAACAGTGATGATGTGTGTGTGTGTGTGTGTGTTATCAGTGATGATGTGTGTGTGTGTGTGTGTGTCCTCAGAGCAAGAACTCGTGAGTTGGAAGAACTGAGAGACCTATGGCGTGGGTGTTGTCCTTGGCCACCTGCTGACAAGGCTGACAAGATAGGACTCTTTTGTCCATTGTTATAGGATAGGAACAGCATTGATTGAAAACAAACGCCCAACACAAAATGGGTCATGCACAAGATTTTAGTCAGACCAAGCTATAACATTATATATTTACTACGACAGTACATTCAACCAAAAGCTAATATAACAAAGGCATCAGAGATTATTTATAATCTGTCACAGAAACTGGAATCCATCTCCCCAGATCAGTCAATAAATGCTTCTGGTATTGACTTATATGCTGCCCCTGTCTTCATGTTGTTGCTGGACATATCTTTTTTAAAATGGGTGTAGGTCACCTAAATCATCAGAAAAATTGCCCCTCCTGAGAATTTTTTCAGGAGCCGCCACTGCTCCCTACTGTTATTTTATTTTACTTCTGGTCTTTTTTTCCTCTACACTTTTTTGTTATTTTATTCTAATTTTTTATTAAAAGTAAATGCACTGTTGGTTAAGGGCTGTAAGTAAGCATTTCACTGTAATGTCTGCACCTGTTGTATTCGGCGCATGTGGCCAATACAATTTGATTTGATTTGATGTTGCCAACGTTTTCTGACCACTAAACAACCTATCACGTTTCAGGAGAAGACCCAGATGCAGACACTGTCAAAGTAACAAAAGTTTATTATAAAAACAGGGGGCAGGCAAACGACAGGTCAAGGGCAGGCAGAGGTCAATAATCCAGGGTGGTGTGACAAGGTACAGAACGGCAGGCAGGCTCAGGGTCAGGGCAGGCAGTCAAAACCGGGAAAACAGGAAATTGAAAAAGACAGGAGCAAGGGGAAAGACGCTGGTTGGCTTGACAAAACAAAACGAACTGGCAACAGACAAACAGAGAACACAGGTATAAATACACTGGGGATAATGGGGAAGATGGGTGACACCTGAAGAGGGCAGGAGACAATCACAAAGACAGGTGAAACAGATCAGGTTGTGACAGTACCCCCCCCCCACCCCTCACCCCTCTAGTGGCGCCACCTGGCGTCCTACCTGAATGCATACCTGGTTGACCGGGGTGCCGGCGGTGGAACTCAGCGATGAGGCCTGGGTCTAGGATGTCCCTAGCGGGGACCTAGCACCTCTCCTCCGGGCCATGACCCTCCCAGTCAACCAGGTATTGGAATCCCCTGCCCCGAGGTCGAGCCTTCAGGAGACACCTCACCATGTACGGTGGTTGGCCGTTGGTGAGACGGGGGAGAGGGGTGGACCTGGAAACAGGAGACAAAGGGCTGTGAAACATAGGTTTGATCCTAGACACATGAAAAGTGGGATGTATACGGAGGGTACGGGGCAACAGAAGACGAACAGCAGAGGGGCTAATGATCTTGGAGATGGGGAAAGGGCCGATAAACTGGGGGGGGGGAAGTTTGCGGGACTCCACCCAGAGGGGCAGATCTCGGATGGACAGCCATTACTTCTGCCCGAGACGATAACTTGTCGTCGATACCTGTAGGTGGTCTTGAGAAGAGCCGACCGGGCTCTCCTCCAGATACGACGACAGAGGTGGACAAACATCTGGGCCGAGGGTATGCCGACCTCTTCCTCTTGTTCTGGGAAGAGCGGGGGCTGATAACCCAGGGAACACTCAAAGGGAAAAAGACCCGTGGCAGAGCAGGGAAGTGTGTTGTGGGCGTATTCGACCCACACTAGTTGCTGGCTCCAGGTGGTGGGGTTGGCGGAGACCAGAAAGCGCAGAGTCGTCTCCAGGTCTTGGTTAGCTCGCTCCGACTGGCTGTTGGACTGAGGGTGGAAACTGGAGGACAGGTTGGCTGACGACCCAAGGAGTGTGCAGAACGCCTTCCAGAACCGGGACGAGAACTGAGGACCCCGGTCGGAGACCATGTCCACTGGGATTCCATGGATCCGGAATACGTGCTGCACCATGAGCTGGGCCGTCTCTTTGACGGAGGGTAGCTTGGGGAGAGGAATTAAGTGGTGGGCTTTGGAAAACCGGTCAACAACTGTCAGGATGATGGTGTTGTCATCAGATGGGTGAAGACCCGTGACAAAGTCCAGGGATATGTGAGACCAGGGATGGTGAGGAACAGGCAGAGGTTGGAGGAGACCAGCCAGAGCTTGCCGAGGAGTCTTGTTCTGTGCACAGATCGTGCAGGTGGTGATGAACGCGGAGACGTCAGGAACCATGGTAGGCCACCAAAAGCGTTGTCGCACAAAGACCAGGGTTCGATGGGAGCCCGGGTGGCAGGCAAGCCTGGAGGAGTGGGCCCACTCCAGGACCAAGGAGTGGAAAGCATCAGGAACAAACATCCGGTTTTCTGGGGAACCTTGGGAGAGGTGAGTGCAGACGGGAGAAGCCAGGGTGCTGTAACCCCGGATAAAGCGGCCATAAAAGTTGGCAAATCCCAGGAAACATTGCAGCTGCACTCTGGACGTAGGCTGGGGCCAATCAACAACCTCTCTCACCTTCCCAGGATCCATCTGTACGCTCCCTGCAGTGATGAGGTAGCCTAGGAAGGGGATGGTGGAGCGATGGATTTCGCATTTCTCCACTTTCACAAAAAGCTGGTTCTCCAAGAGACGTTGGAGGACCTGTCAGACGTGGAGCACGTGTTCTTGGGCGGAGCAGGAAAAGACAAGGATGTCGTCAAGGTAGACAAAGACGAACTGCGGAGAACATCATTAACCAGAGCCTGGAACACAGCTGGAGCATTGGTAAGGCCAAATGGCATGACCAGATACTCATAGTGACCGCTGGCCATGTTGAAGGCAGTCTTCCACTCATCCCCCTCCCGTATCCGCACCAGGTGGTAGGTGTTCCGTAGGTCCATCTTGGAGAATACGTTGGCCCCCTGGAGTGGCTCAAAGGCCAAGGAGATGAGTGGTAGCGGGTAGCGGTTCTTCACCGTGATGTCGTTGAGGCCCCGGTAGTCGATGCACGGGTTCAAGGTTTTGTCCTTCTTCTCCACAAAGAAGAACCCTGCGCCGGCGGGCGAGGCAGAAGGACAGGTGAACCCGGCAGTTAGGGAGTTATCAATGTAGGTTTCCATAGCCTTGGTCTCCGGACCCGACACCGAGTATAGTCGTCCCCGGGGTGGAGTGGTGCCTGGATGAAGGTCGATTCCACAGTCGTAGGGTGATGCGGAGGACTGAAGTGGCCCGGGCCTTACTGAACACCTCCCGGAGGTCCTGGTACTCCGTGGGAATGGCGGAGAGGTCCGATGCAACTTCCGAGCCCCCAGGAAGACGTCCCGGGGTAGGCTGCGCCGACTTCAGGCAATGAGCGTGGCAGAACGGGCTCCAGCCCATGATGGCACCAGTAGACCAGTCAATAAAGGGGTTGTGTCACTGGAGCCAAGAGAAACACAATACCACGGGAACCTGAGGAGACTTAATTAGCAGGAATTGGAGCGTCTAGCTGTGGTTCTCTGATACTTGTAGGTTGATGGGGGTGGTATTGTGGGTGACCCAGGCCTATAGAGTGCCCGTCCAGTGCTCTAACGCCCATGGGAATGGAGAGGGGCTGAGTGGGGGTGCCCAGCTCGGATGCCAGTGTGGCGTCCATAAAGCTCTCATCGGCCCCAGAGTCGATGAGTACCCGGAGAGATTTAGACTGCTTCCCCAACAGCAAGATGGCATGAAAGGGGGCGCGAGTAAGTGGAGAGGAAAAGTTATCCGTACGGCCCACCAGAGTACTCACTGCTTCCGGTGAGCCTGGTCTTTTAGTGGACAGGTGGACACAAAATGACCAGTAGTCCCGCAATACAGGCAACTCTTCTTGTGAAGCCTGTATTGCCGTTCGGCTGGAGACAGCCTAGCGCTGCCTAGTTGCATCGGCTCGGGAAGAGGTGAATCGGCAGACTTCGGAAACTCTCGTGGGAACTCGGGTAGCCTAGGAGTCTCTCGGTAACGGAGCTGTCGGGGACTTCCTGGATGCCTCAGAGGCAAGGTGGAATCCTTCCTTCGTTCCCGTAGTCGCCCATCGATCGAATGGTCAAGGCGATGAGCGAGTCGAGATCCGTTGGTAGTTCCCGGGCTGCAAGCTCGTCCTTTACTTCCTCCGATACTCCATGCAGGAACATGCCAAACAACGCTTCCGGGTTCCAGGCACACTCAGCTGCCAACGTGCGGAAATCCACTGCATAGTCTGCCACACTGCGGGATTCTTGCCGAAGCTGGAGTAACTTCCGGGCAGCCTCTCTCCTGGACAATGGAGCATCGAAAACCTTCTTTACCTCCTGCATGAACTCCTCCAGACTGAAGCATATGGCCGACTGTTGTTCCCACACTGCCGTAACCCAGGCGAGAGCCCTCCCGGACATCAGCTTGATGAGGTACGCTATCTTAGAGTGGTCCGAGGGGAAGGAGGAGGGCTGCAGCTTGATGATGAGCGAACACTGAGCGAGAAATGCCTGACAGGTTCCCGACTCTCCAGCGAAGCGTTCCGGGGGAGGTAAGCGGGGTTCTCGGGAAACCGGGGTGGCCGGGGAGGCCGTGCTGCTAACAGCCGGGTTATTGAGGTTACCGTCATGGTAGGCTGCCTAACAGACGTGGGAGGTTACCATCGTGGTAGGCTGCCTAACAGACAACCCGCAGAATTGCTCCAGCAATGTGTTAAACGCTCGGTCATGGCGTTCAGACAATGTCTGGAACCCTTCCATGAGACCACGAAGCAACTCCTTGTGCCTTCCAATAGTGGCTCCTTGAGAGGAGATGGCGTTGCGGAGCTGGTCCGAGTCTGCTGGGTCAGTCATGGCCAGTTCGTAATCCCACGTTTCAGGAGAAGACCCAGATGCAGACAGTGTCGAAGTAACAAAAGTTTATTACAAAAACAGGGGGCAGGCAAACGACAGGTCAAGGGCAGGCAGAGGTCAGTAATCCAGATCAGAGTCCAAATGGTACAGAACGGCAGGCAGTCTCAGGGTCAGGGCAAGCAGAGGTCAATAATCCAAGGTGGTGTGACAAGGTACAGAACGGCAGTCAGGGTCAGGGTAGGCAGAATGGTCAATACCGGTAAAAATTGAAAACAGGAACTTGAAAAAGACAGGAGCAAGGGGAAAAATGCTGGTCGGCTTGATGAAACAAAATGAACTGGCAACAGACAAAGAGAGAACACAGGTATAAATACTCTGTGGTTAATGGTGAAGATGAGCGACACCTGGAGGGGGGTGGAGACAATCACAAAGACAGGTTAAACAGATCAGGGTGTGAAACATCCACTATTCCAACACCATTTCAACTTCAACATAATAAAATCACATATGCTTAGTCTAATACGGTGACAATTAAAAAGATACAAAAACTAAATTATTTAGTCCAAATAAACGTAAGATAAATATGATGGGCTGTCCATGGTTCTGATTTCTGTGTGTGTGTGTGCATGCGTGCGCTTTCGTACAAGTAGAAAAAACATGTTGACTCACCCTACTTGTAGAGAAACGCTAATGCCATCCTCCTCTCTTTCGTGTTGAAGAAACAGTCTATCACTCTGTCATACGGTACACGCTTTCATTTTTTGTTGTCCTAGGCTACCTGGCTAAAAAGCTTGCTCACTAGCCTAACTTTTGTGGGCAACGTTAGCTAGTTAACATTAGCCTTCTACATCTAGCTATATATTGAACTTCCATCCCCTCAGGCCCAGTGGCATGTATTCATGGATGCCAAGGGGAGCAATGCTCCCCCCAAAAATGTACCAATAAAAAAACAAAATAATGTATCTTTCGTCTCTCTGTGTTTCATAATTTTCCTTCAATTCTCAAGAGGCTGAATGTATCTCACCAGAGAAGGCATCCAAACGAGTGAAACAGTGCCCCTCTGTCTCTGTATGTGTAGGCCATCTATCTGAAGCTGTCTGGTCCAAAAGAGTATGACATTGTTGCCACCCGTAGCATTGAAGGCAAGGGAAGCCAGCAAGAATTTGGCCTTCCTTTGTATTTTTAAAATAAAATAATAGCCATTCAGCGTTGAGCTTAAATGAGTGAGCTAAACTGTGAATGGTCCTGGTGCACCAAAAAAAAGTGTCAAGGGAAGCCAGTTTGGATTTGGCTTCACTCCAATCACATCGCATCGAGAGCATAGGTCACTGACAGAAACTCGTTGTGCATCTCGTTGTGTTGTCCTCCGGTGGCCAGCTAGCTAGCTAAAATTGGCCCCTTCCTAAATTAGCGATGGATAGAGATAGGGATTTGGACTTGTGGTTTTACTTAATTCTCCGTACTGGCCAATGATTATAACGGCGATTCTGATCCAACCATAAATCCATACATTCCTCATTGCACTGTTTTGTTTGCCTGACTACCCAGACTCCTTGCTCTGGCCAAATGCTACACCACGCCTACAGACGTTAGTTTCTTCTCCGCAAAAAGTCTGGATCTGAGTGCCTCAGATTTTCTTGTTTTTTTTAATGATATTTCCACACTATGAGGTTGAAATAACACTGAAATTGTGAGAATGATGATAATGCACTTTTTGTTTAACCCCATAGAGTCAATTGATGCACCAGTGCGTCAATCTAAGTAACATAATAAAAAAATCCCCATCAAAATCCTTCAGTTTAAGCTAGAGATACAGTTTCATTGCATTGGCCAGTACGGAGAATTAAGTAAAACCACAAGTCCAAATCCCCATCTCTATCCATCAGATAATTGTATGTGTGGGTTACAGAGATGAGGTAGTCATTTAAAAATCATGTTAAACTATTATTGCACACAGAGTGAGTCCATGCAACTTGTTAAGCCAATTTTTACTTGACAAACAAACATAACAAAGTGGTTGAATATTTATTGACTCAAGACATTTCAGCTTTTCATTTTAAAATAATTAGTAAACATTTCTAAAAACATAATTACACTTTGACATTATGGGGTATTGTGTGTAGGCCAGTGACACAAAATCTCAATGTAATACATTTTCAATTCTGTCCGTAATATAACAAAATCTGGAAAAAGTCAAGGGGTGTGAACACTTTCTGAAGGCACTGTTGTTATTTTTCTATATTATAAGTAAGGTACATGCTATTCATGGGTTGCATGCTTCTTCACAATATTGTTTGAACGTTCTCTTGAGGACTGATGTCCGAATTAATGTTCTACAATGTATTTTCTGAGCCATGTGCTGATGATGATTTATTCGAAAGTGCATTATAGTGACTTGGAAAAACTATGACATTTCTAAATCATTAGTTAGCATTGCTAGCTATTTTTTTAAACAAACTTCTCTAGCTATGGCAATTGCCATCTCTCTAAAGTAAATTTGACGAAATGATAGATTTATTTGACAGTTTAAAACCATGTAATAATGAATTTACAACCATCAAGGATGACACAAAAACGTTAGAAAACGTATATCCATTGTGGTCCTCTTAAATAAATGGTTATAAAATGTACAAACATGAACACAGTAGACATAGCCTAATAGGCATACTTTGGTTGCACATATAACACATAACAAAACAAAGGACAGGACGACTTTGTCATAGCCTACAGCATGACATACAGCAAAACAAATGATATTGCTTGATCATTGGAAAGCTTTTGACATTCTTTATAAATGAAGTTATGGTCGGCATGGCTTTGAGTTGCTGTGGTAGTTTGTTCCACCCAACAGCATTGGTATATAAAAATGTGTTCTTACCAGATAGACTCTTACATTTAAAACAGGCAATATCAGATTCTCTGGCTCTGGTGTTGTATTGGTGGACATCTCTAATATAAGTAAAATAATTGATAGGTACCTGGGGGCTGAGTCAGTAATAATTCTGTGGACCAGACCAAGTTGAATTAATATTACCAGTTTCTCTACAGATAGCCAGCATAGCTGATTAAAATGATCGACTTCCAGATGGGTACAAGGGGGAAGTATAAGTACAACTCGCACCAGCTTGTTTTGGTTGGTCTGTAGCTTATTCTTTAGATGTTTAGGGATGCTGGTAAACCATGATGTGCATGCATAATCAAAGTGACACTTAGCTAGCGCATCTGCCAGAGTCTTTAGGTTGTCACTATCAAGATATTTTGAGGTCCGAACTAGGATAAAAAAATAAAATATTTTCAACTTATTGTTTCACATGTGCTCAAGCTCTGAAAGGCTGTGAGAGGAAAACAGTTAATGGTGAAAGTAAGAGGGTGTTAGCTAAATACAATCGGAAAGGAGGTATAGTGCAGCAACAGAGTAGTCATCGATGGAATTAAGTACAAAAAAGTAGCGGTTTTATTTGCATTGTTATCACCAGCTTTCTCGAACACTGACATTACTATACACAGTTATAATATTATAATCTCATCCCCTGAGAGGAAAAGTGGAAAAGTTGCAGTATTGCACACTTATTGCACAGACACAATTACTCTTAGCTTCTCACCAAGGGCTTATTTGGCGGAATCTTTTGTTATATGTGATGGTTGGAGTGAAAATCTACTGGAGAATAGATCTCCAGGAGGATGTTTGGTGACCACTGCCCCTACACACTACAAATGTGTCTTCAAATAATAATTCAGTCAAACACAGATAGACATAGCCCCTACCCATTGACAATTCCTACTAATCAGTTATAGGGCATGGTTTAACCACTACACTCTCTGAAAAAAGTAATAGGACAGGGGTGATTTGCTGCCAGGAGTTGGTGTGGGTGAGAAGTCGGGCTGCAGAGTTTTGAACCATTTGGAGTTCATGGAAGGAGCTTGAGTTGATGTCAGAGAGTAGTGAGTTACAATAGTTTAGTTGGGAGGAGATGAATGCATGAATTAGAGTTTTAGCACCAGGACAGGAGCGGGAGGACCTGACTCTGGAGATGTTGCGTAGGTTGAAGAATGAGATTTTGACAGTCTGTCGGATGTGGTGGTTGAAGGAGAGGGTGGAATCAAGGATGATTCTAAGGTTGCATGCGTGGGGGGGTGGGGTGGGGTGGGGAGAGACTTGCCAACTTTGAGTGTGGATTTAGTGCCTTGTCTGCAGAAAGAAATGGACAAACAAATTTACATTCAATACATCTGAATCACTTTCATATCCATAACATAATTTGCTAGACACCTCACAACATCTTTTGACTTATAGAATGTGGTGACATAAAAATGGTTATTTTGTCAATTGGAAAGATTGGAAAAAATGGGCCAACCAGGTTTGGCTGTGCAAGAGCGTTGGGTAGATCCCCATTCAATATTTATAAGTTGGCTAATTGCATAAATAGTTATAACTAAGTGACTCCAACTGTAAATTAGCTTTTCATCAGGTTTTCAATGAAGCATTGATGATGCTGCTGCTAAAACATAGCTAGCCAGCTATGTTGCTAGCTAATGACTGTTTTTGTCTAAATTACACTATGGTGACCTGGAAATACAATGACATTGCTAAAGTAAGCAAATAATTAGTGGGAAACAACTATGCAATCATTAGGATGTCATCACATTTGATGACAATGTTTCCATTAGCTAACCAAGTTAGCAATACTAATGTTAGCTAGTTAAAATTCGGTGCAGTCCCCTCAATCTTAGCTAGCTAACTAGCTAAAGTTATACCACATCTAAAGTCAATCTGGCGACATAAAAATGATGACAAAAAGTGTTCCTATTAATTATATGCCTTGTGTTTCCAAGCCACACTTATGAAAAAATCTTTGTCAGCGCCAATCGAGAGTAATGTTGCAACCTTCAGTTGGGCATCAGTCTTCAAAATAACCTTCAAAAAGAAATGTGGAACCCATGAATAGCATGTCCTTTACTTAATAATAGAATAATAACTATCCAGACACTTACAAGGTGGATGGGATGGAGGATCAAGCTGCTGGCAAATCCACATGTGTATATAGCCTGCAATGCAGTCCAATGTGACATGAACTTCTCTGACCAAATCAGACAAAGTGATTGTTCAGATGGAAGACAGTGCAAAGAAGCATTTGCTGCCTTGCAGCCAGTTACTGCACAATGTATCTTGTTTTTGCTCATTGCTTCAAAGTAGGAAGTAACTCCAGAAATATGTTGGTCTTCGGTAGCCTAACTGCATGCTGCCAACAGGAATGGAATGTCAATATGACCAGACAGGGCCAGCAGCAGTGTAGGAGGATATACGTAACTAACAGATGAACAGTAATTTGTCTATTATAATCAAATCGCCTTGTGACATTATTCAGCGGGCAAAAACTCCATCCCACCTGAACAGGCTGAAATTCCAGGAATTGTTTTCAAACAGCTCTTACACATAAAGGGCATGATCATCATTTTCACAATTTCAGAGTGTTATTTCGACCTCATAGTGTAAAAAAAAAAAGATCATGAAAATCACGTTTTTTACGGCACTGGGCCTTTAAGGGCGCTCTTATGGAAAATGGTTTGTTCACATCAACATTTGTAATTGGCTGATGAAGAATTTGTTCAAGGATATTATCACTTCCGCCTGGTGAAGTTAGCATAGGGCTAATGTGCGCAATGTTATCTGATGGGACCAACTACAATTTAAGTAAATTGACCAATTTTTTGTCTGAGAAACTGTTTACATTTAAATGGTTGCTTATGTTTGCAAGTATGGTCCCTGTTAAAAGTATAATTTTGAGATCATGGATGGTCAGTCCTTGCATCCATAGCTCTGTCTATGAATTTGAGGGTGGTTACATTTTTCCAGCCACATCCCTCAGCTTTTTACCGAAACAGGAGCGGGTGTCGCTTTAACAGGGGTCACACTCTCATACACTACACAGTGAGTTCTATTTTAACATAATTCAACTCTGTAGCTCAGTTAGTAGCTCAGTTATTTGAGCATGGAGCTTGCTACACCAGGTTAGTGGGTTCTATTCCCGGGACCACCCGTACGTAAAATATATGCACACATGACTAAGTTTATTTTGCTACAAGTGTCTACTAAATGGCATACTATATTATACATTTGCTGGTCTTGGTCCCCTGATCTGTCACGCCCTGGCTCTGGGGACACTTGTATGTTGAGCCAGGGTGTGCATTTCATTTGTTTATTTAGTATGTGTATTTCTATGTTGGCCTGAGTGGCTCCCAATCAGAGGCAACGAGTGTCAGCTGTCGTTGGTTGTCTCTGATTGGGAGCCATATTTAAACTGTCTGTTTCCCATTTGTGTTTGTGGGATCTTGTTTCAAGTCTGTTTATGTTAGACCGTGAACTGTCACGTATCGTTTGTTGTTTTGATCGTGTCTCTAATTAAAGAGTATGTTTGCCTGCAACGCTGCACCTTGGTCCTCCTCAATGTATGACGATTGTGACAGAAGATCCCACCACAACTGGACCAAGCAGCGAGTCGAGGAGCCATCGCCAGGGAAATCCCTAGCAGATCTCCGTGGCAGCCTCGACTGGGTCAAGCCGAGTGAAGAGCAGAGAGAGTGGACTTGGGAACAATGGAGGAAGAGCTTCGACTGGGTCAAGCCAATTGAGGAGCTGAATAGCGGGAGTTGGAGGCAGAAGAGCGGGAGTTGGGCGAGAACTATAGAGGCCTGGCCCACGGGGAGGAGAGACCCCCAGAAAATTTTTAGGGGGGGGCTAACGCCGTGGACGACGGGGCAGCAGGAGGCCGCCAGGTTACGGGAGTCACTGGTCACCAGGGGGAAGGAGGATGTAGAGGCACGGCGAGAGGTACTGGCGTGTGTTGCCAGTCCGGTCCGGCCTGTTCCTGATCCCCACGTAGGGCCAGTGGTGTGTGTTCCCAGTACGGTCCGGCCTGTTCCTGCTACTCGCACCAAGTCAGTGGTGCGCTTCGTCAGCCCGGCACGGCCCGTTCCTGCTCCCCGCACCCAGTCAGTGGTGCGCTTCGTCAGCCCGGTCCGGCCCGCTCCTGCTCCCCGCACCAAGTCAGTGGTGCGTTTCGTCAGCCCGGCGCGGCCCGCTCCTGCTCCCCGCACCAAGTCAGTGGTGCGTTTCGTCAGCCCGGCGCGGCCCGTTCCTGCTCCCCGCACCAAGTCAGTGGTGCGCGTCGTCAGCCCGGTCCGGCCCATTCCTGCTCCCCGCACCAAGTCAGTGGTGCGTTTCGTCAGCCCAGTTCGGCCCGTTCCTGCTCCCCGCACCAAGTCAGTGGTGCGCTCGTCAGCCCGGCACGTCCGTTCCTGCTCCCCGCACCAAGTCGGTGGTGCGCTTCGTCAGCCCGGTCCGGCCCGCTCCTGCTCCCCGCACCAAGTCAGTGGTGCGTTTCGGCCAGCCCGGCGCGGCTCGCTCCTGCTCCCCACACCAAACCAGTGGTGTGCGTCGTCAGTCCGGCACGGCCCGTGCCTGTTCCACCGGTGGCTGGTCCGGCACCGGTCAGATGCTTCACGCCGGAGCTAGAGCAATCCGCTCCACCAGTGTGCAGTCCAGCTCCGGCCAGCGGGCCAGACCGGACCAGGGGTACTTTGGGGGGTTGGAGAGGGAGTGGGGATCAGGTCCGGAGCCGGATCCGCCGCCTAAGCGGAGTGCCCACCCGGTCCCTCCCCTGTGGTGTTTGGTGGGCGCGGTCGGAGTCCGCGCCTTTAGGGGGGGGTACTGTCACGCCCTGGCTCTGGGGACACTTGTATGTTGAGCCAGGGTGTGCATTTCATTTGTTTATTTAGTATGTGTATTTCTATGTTGGCCTGAGTGGCTCCCAATCAGAGGCAACGAGTGTCAGCTGTCGTTGGTTGTCTCTGATTGGGAGCCATATTTAAACTGTCTGTTTCCCATTTGTGTTTGTGGGATCTTGTTTCAAGTCTGTTTATGTTAGACCGTGAACTGTCACGTATCGTTTGTTGTTTTGATCGTGTCTCTAATTAAAGAGTATGTTTGCCTGCAACGCTGCGCCTTGGTCCTCCTCAATGTATGACGATCGTGACATGATCGATATCAGCATATTGGGGCTGCTGTGCTGCATGTATCAATAAATAATGGCACCGGGTAGGCGAAGTGTTCCCATCTTTAACCATTTCATGTGTCTGAAGGTACAAACTCTGCCTTCCCGGCAGGCCCAGGGGGATTAAATCAAATGCATTATAGGACTACCTAGGGCTGTTACCATTTAGTCACGGTAATTAAGCTTCTCCAAACTTGGATGCTGCTGATGGTCATTAGTAGCCTACCAAACTTGCTAACTGCCTGGTGCTCAGCACTCTAATCACTCTGACATCAATGCAAATGATATCGAACATCTAATCAAACATGAAGTGTTTGCTGAGCACCAGGCAGTTAGCCCATGAGCTCATATTGTGCAACATTTCTATAGGCTATGCAATGGCGTGAGAAAACAGAGTGATGGCCTCTATTAAAAAGAGGAGGATCCCATCAGTTTGTATAGGCTAGGCCTACTGTATTTATTTCTCAACTTTCCTAATATTAAGCAAATTGCTTATCTTTACAACAGGAGTATAGCCTACCTGGCTGGCATGAAAATGAACCAAGGGAAAAGCGTCCTCCATTCGCTATTTAAGTGCATAGATGACATGTATTTTTTCCACTGCGCCTGTTTCGAGACAGGTGCATGATAATTGTCCACTCTAAATCAAAACAAATTTCACACATATATTATTTAGTATATATAAAGACAATAATAAATCAAGAATAGTCTGATGGGTGACAATATTAGCCTATCACTTGTGAATTATATATTATCACTTGTGAATGATGCCCAGTGTAAGGCAATAAACACTTTTTTTCCCCCTACTTTTTCAAATCATAGTCGCACAACTCATGTAGGCTAGCTCATAGGCCTTTATGTTTTGATAAGGTTTGTATCACAACTAAAGTGGCCAAATAACTTTATTAAGCACATTAATCCACTTTACAAGGGGTGTAGAGCCTAACTGGCATACATAAGCAGCGTTTAAGTTTCAAGTTTGGGGAAGATAATTTTCACCATAAAAAAATGCACCTTTATAATAAAAGCATTTGCGGTCATTTTTGATGATGGTGTTTACCCCCTAATGGAACATTCACACTTATAGCCTACTGCCGTGTGCACATTGCTGGGCTAATAATGTGAAGAAATAGCCTAATTGTTTATCAACATTTTAAGCTAAACGTTCTGATCTTTTGCGTCAGACACATTGCGTATTTTTTTTTTTTTTTTAATGCTAGTGGTTGTATTAATTTGGGATCTATTGCATCCCACAACTGTCCCAGACTAGGTTTGGAATATTTATTTATCGCACAGAATAGGTCAACCTTTGTACTATGGGGGATAGTAGATTGACATAGGCTAGTGATTTTGCTGTTCGTTCGGCCTACTCATCTTGTTGGCTGACGTAAAGTAAATGTGGACAGTTCTTCCAATATCTTCAATATGCACCTCGGAATCGGATAAGGACACATGCTGTTTCATCCCAGATGTGTCTGTTTTCACTTGTAGCCTGTGAGAAAGAACCGATCACGTGATGGAGAGCCATGTGAGTGAGAGATGCTTCGGAGCACGAGGCACTCAGGGAGAAGGGCACAACGCAGCACTCCAGGCCAAGGGCACAATGGCCACTGGTGGCAAAAGGCATGGATTTTTTGAGGGTGCATTATGGCCACACAAAGGGGATTCGAGGCGTTATCAAGTGCTTGTCAAATTGTGAATGAGAGACTGATGTAGTGTGTACAGCCTGCGCAAAAAAACAAAGCAGAGCTCATGACTTTCAAGCAACTTTTTTCTAATCATCATTAGAGTCGCATCATGCAGCCTTACAATGTATTAAAAGTCAAAACATATAGCCCAACGTTTGTAGAACAACTAAAGTTACATTAATAACTCTAAATTAAGCATATAGGAGTACCTATTCCTTTGTTAACAGCTCAACACAGAATAGCCGCATGTGCGCACTCCCTCAAATCGTTTGGAGAAAATATCCTTTCCATTTTATTTAGCTTTGTTCAATTGTATTCTTCATACTATAA
The DNA here is from genome assembly GCF_020615455.1 of Coregonus clupeaformis. Taxonomy (NCBI): domain Eukaryota; kingdom Metazoa; phylum Chordata; class Actinopteri; order Salmoniformes; family Salmonidae; genus Coregonus; species Coregonus clupeaformis. Next base: position 34,907,850 of record NC_059199.1, read on the forward strand.
AATAATGCCACGGAATTCTAAGCAAAGCTTGTCTGCTAAATGAACTAGTGTAGCCCACAGGCATTTGGCATAGCCAGATCAGGACCTAACATAAGGACAACTCAGAGTATGCTATTCTGGTTCTTCTGAAATAGACAATTTTCTTCATATCATATTTCTTTAGACCTGTCTAAAATAAATAATGGATTTATTGCGAAGGTGTAGGCTATATTACATGGATTTATTATAATTTTTAAAATGTAGATGTTCCAAAGGTCTGCATCAGTGGATTGTAGGCTATGTGTGGAAGCCAGGAGATGCTGAATGTGTTTATGTTAATTAATGGTCAATTACCGTGAGACCAACAGTTCATTGCTTGAAAATCACCGGCTGACAAAATGTTGTGACCGCCACAGCCTTAGGCCTACCGCTGGCCAATCGGATGGCTAATATTACTGTGTCTGCAGTAATGTAGCAGGCATAAAAGAAAGCTACAGCAAAGTTGATACTGTGAGATTTCAAAACTTTTTAAACCATGACTAGAGAGAGACTCAACGAATACAGAAAATAGCTGCTGTTTTTATGAGTGAATTCATGTTTTTACTCAATTGTCAACACTTTTTATTCAAAACTTTTATAAGCCATAAAATGCGCGTTCTCCCTACTTCCCCTCGTGCTACAAGCAGCACTGCAGCTGCTATGAATGAGTAGGAAAGTGTATTGATAGGCTTGCGTTGTTATTATTAGTGGCTTGGGTCTTTTTTTATATTGAGGAATATATAACTTTCTCTGGTCATAGGAGTAACAACATGAATTTGTGCATGAGCTAGAAATAATGCGGTGCGACTCGAGTTTCACCATAAAGGTGGCTACAAGCTCCACTCTGTTGATCTATGTGCGTGCGTTCACGTGGTATGAGTTGTTTTTTGGGGGAAGCAGAATATTTCCGTTGCGTTCCACCCAGAGAGGAAGTCCGCCTTGTGTAGTGAATATCCAGTAGGGGACTTGGGGAACAAGAGCTTACCAAGCAAGAGGGGACGAGGCACTCTTTTTGACTCTAGCTAGCAACACTATTTGAACTTCCGGATCCAGTGTTATATGCCTGTTTACAAACACTAGCTAGCTCGCTAGCTACATGTCAGGCTAGCCTGGTGTTCTATGCTTTACAAAACGACTTTTTAGCCACAGAAGCAGAAGTAAACATGTCTCTTTATGAATTGCAGTTGCTAGAGTTTGAACAGCAAGAGCTTGAACTGCTCTTACTACACAAGAGGAGAAGAAAAAAACCCCGAAGAAAATGGAAAGTTTGTCCACTGAACACTACAAGAGGGGATGATGGAGAATGCACATGGACAAGGAACAACATTTTCAATACTTTTGGATGTCGGTTGTCGGATTTGACGACTTGCTTCAGCGGCTTGCCCCTCACATCTTGCACGAAATAACTCACAGCTTTCCCATAATTGCTGTAGGAAGGCTGTCTGTGACCCTTTTGTTTTTGGCGAGTGGCAGCACACAGCAAAGTATCGATGCGAGTTATAAGCTAGGAATTTCGACAGTTTGTGCCATCGTCACGGATGTGTGCCACACTATCTGGCATGTCCTGAAGGAGGATTTTGTTGGGCTACAACTACCACCACTCAAGAGCCAGAAGAATTTCAGAGAACTGCTTTGGGATCCTTGCTGCAAGATGGAGGATCCTGGGACGAGCCCTTGATTGCCCCAGAGAAAGCTGAGACCATTGTGAAGACCTGCTTGGCCCCTCCCACAATTATCTTTGCATCACAGACACTACAGACACTGACAACACAGAGTCATCAACACGGTACATCCACCCCATGTATGTTGACCACTCCACCCAATGGGGACCTGCGTCCTGGAGAGTGGAGACAGGTGGTACAAAGGGACTCAAGAAACATGTCGGCAGACAGGGCAACCAGAGTTGCTACAGACATGTGCAACAGCCTCAAGGACAACTTCCTCACACCAGCTGGTCTAGTGTCTTTCCAGGAAGCTGCTATCACACATTTTACATTTTAGTCATTTAGCAGACGCTCTTGTCCAGAGCGACTTACATGAGTAATTAGGGTTAAGTGCCTTGCTTAAGGGCACAGACATATTTTTCACCTAGTCGGCTCGGGGATTAGAACCAGCGACCTTTCGGTTACTGGCACAACGCTCTTACCCTACAGTAAATGTTGTAGTGTGGTTTGGAAAACATGTGCACACATAAGTTATCTTCCTCCGGTTGATGTTATATCATGTTGTGAGCTACATACTAAGGACAGACCCCCAAGACATTAACCTCATCTACATAGCTCATGTACAAAGCAGTACAAGTTTAATAATAATAATAAGCCATTTAGCAGACGCTTTTATCCAAAGCGACTTACAGTCATGCGTGCATACATTTTTTTCTTTTTTTGTGTATGGGTGGTCCCGGGGATCGAACCCACTACCTTGGCGTTACAAGCGCCGTGCTCTACCAGCTGAGCTACAGAGGACCAGAACAGAGGATTCAGAACAGTAATATTTTATACCACAAGTACAAATAACCAGACAAATACATTTGCAGACCTTTTAGATATTTATTTAGGAAAAGAGTGCAATGTAAAACAATGTATACACAGATGAAAAGTTTGATGAAAGGGGAAATAAGAGAAAAACCACAGAGTAAACACCAGTAATGTGAATTAGGAAATAAGTCAATATAAAAAACATGCACAAAAAAACCCTGAGTTTTACCCACCACCCTAACGTGTGAATAAGAAAAGCACCCGTTTTTGGGGTGAGACGGAGGGCTCTGTCTCACTGGGGAGCGGACGGAGCGGACACACAGTCCTCTGAAAGTACTGGACATCGTCATGTCCCTGACAAACAGGACAGAGACATTGATCAGCAGGAATAGACACCATCCATGTGGTCCTCTGTAGCTCAGCTGGTAGAGCACGGCGCTTGTAACGCCAAGGTAGTGGGTTCGATCCCCGGGACCACCCATACGTAAAAATGTATGCACACATGACTGTAAGTCGCTTTGGATAAAAGCGTCTGCTAAATGGCATATTATTATTATTATGGTACCATGACGTCGTAGACGGCCTTTGCTGGACACTGCTGCTGTTTCTGTTACTCCTGCCTCCGTTTTTTAAAGTCATCCACCAGCTGCATAATGTCAGTGTCCAAAGGATCCTCAGCTGTCTTCCTCTTCCGGCCATTGGAGCTGGGTCTTGGAGATGGGGCAGAGGTTGATGAAGTTGTAGGGCAGAGAGCAAGTGTGCGCCTGGACGGTGCATTGGGTGCTGGAGAGAAGGGCCTGGGCACTGGGGAGAGGGGCCGGGGAGGTGATGAACCAGGCTGGGCAGAGAGATGATGAACCAAGGGCTGGTGAACCACCTTTCTCGACTGTCCAAAATACCACACCCCTCCAACACCCACAAGCAGATGGCGAATACATTAGAATACATGGAAAGCGATCTTAAAACATCTCCATGGGCTCCTTTGAGTTAAAAGGCTTACTCAAAATAACTAATTAGCACACACACACACACACACACACACACCAGTGTCTGTTTTCAGATGTTTGAACTAGCCTGCTAATCATTATGATAACAACACAGGAACAGAATATTCCCCACTCACAATTTCTCCCATCCAGAAAATAGCTGATTTCACATGTTCTGCTAAACATAGGATCACAAACACACATACTGTACAAAAAGACTCGGCTGCATGACAAGAGTACAGACACTATCTGGCATATTGGTGTAGTCTGACGATGTTTCACATGAACACTAAGCCAATCCAGTTGTCAGACAATCGGTGGGACACATACCAGTCCCACTCCTCGTCTCCTTCACCCTTTTCAGATTGTGAACATACCAGTCCCGAATCTTTCTCCATGTTTCTTTGATATCAGTATCAGTTTTCAAATTTCGTGATATCTCACTCCAGCTGTTGTCTTTTGTCTGAATACAGCCGCATCGAAGGGTTGTAAAGGTTCTCGTTTTGTCTCACCAGCTCGCACAGACGCTCCTCAAAACTGGACAGAGACATAATTGCGCTTAGCAAATCTCGAAATAAAAGCACAAAAAAGGAAGCTTGCAAGTAGTAATAGCGAAGTAGCAGACCGTCCATCTCTTCCGTGTTTATACCACAAGGGATAGTGGAAAATATGTGATATAGACACAGGGACGGGATATCCGTTGCAAAACTCACTCAATACTGCCCCTCAGTCTTCTCAAGGAATGATACATTGGGTCTCAAGTTCCAGGTAGAAAAAACATTGTCGAATGACGGAGCGTACTACAAGGAGCCGCCCCTTTTGTGGCGAAAAACGACATTGCAACACTGCGCTATGCTCCGTCGGCCCTGTTTGCGTATTCTCTGTAGACCCCTTAAACTGGAAGACGGTGTCCCTTTTTGGTCAGTGTCAGCGGAGGAAAGGGAGAGCGGAGGGACGTTGAGCGGCGGACCCTCAGTCTGCTGCTCTCTCCTTCCACTGAGACTGAACATCAGATGCAGACACCATCAGCCCAGTAAAATAAAATAGCTAATTATTTAAATGTATGCTCACTCAGCTGTGCCTCACAAGTAATACAACAACTGATCTATTACCGGTGTGATCATATAGCCTACCTCAATCTTTTATATATATATATTTTTTAATGGTCTGAGAACAACAACAATGCATTGGCAGGGCAATTCAAGTATAGCCAATATGTGGTGATAATGTATTTGGCCTATATCCTACTGCACAAGTGTCATTAATACAGTTCTGTTTTGAATAGTCTTTTTAGGTCATGTTAAAAAAATTCTGATCTTGCATTTTGACTCAGAAAGTGATCTTGACTCAGAAAAGGTTTGTGACTTCAACTGTAAATAGCTACCTTAATTATGTCGTACCTCTGCACGCCAACTCGGTACTGGTACTCCCTGTATATAGCCATGTTACTTTTACTCATTCATGTTATTAGTTATTCACTGTGTATTTATTCCTCGTGTCACTTTACATTTGTTATTTTATTTTGTATCTTTATCTTAACTCTACATTGTTGGAAAATGACCAGCAATTAAGCATTTCACTGTTAGTCTACACCTGTTGTTTACGAAGCATGTGACAAATAAAATTTGATTTGATTTGTAAGATCAAGCAAGCTCTATTTAGTTTCTGGCTTTAAAGACCAAGCTGTGTTCAGTTTCTTGCCTTGTTGGGACATTGAGCTGTGTTCAGTTTCCTGCTTGTTGAGACATTGAGCTGTTCAGTTTATGGCTTGGTAGTGTCCAGCTGTGTTGAGCAGTCACCGTGACCTCCCTCTCTGTTCTATCCAGTCGATGTTCAGTGGCAGGGGCTCTGAGGGAGCAGCTCTGTGGGAGTGGCTCTGTGGGAGCATGGAGGCGCTTAGCCCCTTAAAGCTCAGAAGCCACGTATTTCTTGTTCTCTCACAGCTGGAGATGCTGCACTTCTATTTTTATTCGTCTCAACACTTCAGGTTCCCTGTTTCACACTGAACCGGCTCTGTAAAAAAATGCTCACATAGTACCTTCCAATGTATAGACGAAATCCTTCTTCACAGAAGGGGATCCAAAGGGTATCAAAAGCCTTGTGAGAGAGGAGAACACAAGCCAACATTTACTGAGGGATTGTCTCTTGTTGCCATTTATTTAAAATCAAAAGTGGTGCGTAGATCTGTAGTTTAGTGTAGTAAGGACACTGCATGTATGGAACATTAACAAATAGCACAAAGCCAGATAGATTCTATCTATAGAACGAGTAAAAAAAGTGTATGGGTAACTTATCCAAGAAGGATGTGGCAAAGCTACAGGAATGTTGCTGCACAAGAAACTGCAGGAGGGCTGAGAGATAATCGATAATCAAGACAGCAGCTCTCTCTTTGAACACAGGTATTCTTAGGGCAGCATTGTGTTCTAGACAGGTAATCTAAGCTGTGACACTTAGACAGGGCCTCCAGCTTGATGACGAACCCCTTTGAGGAGGCAGTCAGCACCACTCGGAGTCAGACTGTGATTAAAAGTGCGTGTCTCCTTGTTGACTTAGATTTGAATTTGAGATTTGAATTTTCCTTGAACCTTTCGGGATTGGGAAATATTTCTCAAGTCATAGATGCCAGATTCCTGATTCTCTCAGATAAAGCCTGTAGATAGTTCTGGGACCTGGCATATTAACGGAGCATTATAGGCTCTCTGAGTCTGTATACCTGAATACAGTGGGCCATGTGGTGTGTTTGAAATGATACATTCTGTATCAAGGTACAATGGCAGAGTTTAAAGAGTAGGAACTTCCAATCTTTTGTACTTTTGAGGAGAATGTTTGTGCCAAAGTACGGGATTCGATCTCATGCAGATATGCACTGAAAGGTGGTGGTGTTACCCGGTAGACACATTTTAGGCCACACAATAGCAGTCATTTCTTTCAACATCAGTCATCCATGGGGTATCCTAGGAGCTGTATGTATGCATATGCAAATGATTGTGTGTAATGACTGTGCTAATAGTTGTGTGTTTGTGTGTGTGTGATTGTCTTATTCCTGCCTATCTGAATAATTAGATTGCAAAGTCATATTCTTGATCCTATAGATTTTTTTGCCTATAGAGAGGGAATAAGAACCCATCTCCATTAAACACCTTTGATTTGATCTGAGAAAAACAGGACAGCCTTTCAATTCAGGAGTATAAAAATACACAAGGACATTAGTCTCCATCTGTTGGCACACTCCTAAATGCAGAGTAGGAGAGGGAATTCAATACAGTATGTTAGGGAACTCTACTTTTTTGAATATAAAACGGACTCACAGCCACAGCTCTCAGATCAAATAAATGTTATCTCCACACTTTGTTTTCACAGGATCGGTTACTCTAGAAACCTTATCTTTCACACACACACACACCACACACAAACACACACACATTCAAGTTGTCATTGAAAAAGCACTGCATATTCATGATGCATGTACAGTCGTGGTCAAAAGTTTTGAGAATGACACAAGTCTGCTGACTTAGTTTTTATGATGGCAATTTGCATATACTCCAGAATGTTATGAAGAGTGATCAGATAAATTGCAATTAATTGCAAAGTCCCTCTTTGCCATGAAAATGAACTTAATCCCCAAAAACCATTTCCACTGCATTTCAGCCCTGCCACAAAAGGACCAGCTGACATCATGCCAGTGATTCTCTCGTTAACACAGGTGAGAGTGTTGACGAGGACAATGCTGGAGATCACTCTGTCATGCTGATTGAGTTAGAATAACAGACTGGAAGCTTTAAAAGGAGGGTGGTGCTTGAAATCATTGTTCTTCCTCTGTTAACCATGGTTACCTGCAAGGAAACACGTGCCGTCATCATTGCTTTGCACAAAAAGGGCTTCACAGGCAAGGATATTGCTGCTAGTAAGAATGCACCTAAATCAACCATTTATCGGATCATCAAGGACAGAGCTTCAATTGTTGTGAAGAAGGCTTCAGGACGCCCAAGAAAGTCCAGCAAGCACCAGGACCGTCCCCTAAAATTGATTAAGCTGCGGGATCAGGGCACCACCAGTGCAGAGCTTGCTCAGGAATGGCAGCAGGCAGGTGTGAGTGCATCTGCACGCACAGTGAGGCGAATACTTTTGGAGGATGGCCTGGTGTCAAGAAGGGCAGCGAGGAAGCCACTTCTCTCCAGGAAAAACATCAGGGACAGACTGATATTCTGCAAAAGATAAAGGGATTGGACTGCTGAGGACTGGGGTAAAATCATTTTCTCTGATGAATCCCCTTTCCGATTGTTTGGGGCGGAGAAGACAAGGTGAGTGCTACCATCAGTCCTGTGTCATGCCAACAGTAAAGCATCCTGAGACCATTCATGTGTGGGGTTGCTTCTCAGCCAAGGGAGTGGCTCACTCACAATTTTGCCTAAGTACCCAGCTATGAATAAAGAATGGTACCAACACATCCTCCGAGAGCAATTCTCCCAACCATCCAAGAACAGTTTGGTGACGAACAATGCCTTTTCCAGCATGATGGAGCACCTTGCCATAAGGCAAAAGTGATAACTAAGTGGCTCGGGGAACAAAACATCAACATTTTGGGTCCATGGCCAAGAAACTCCCCAGACCTTAATCCCATTGAGAACTTACATTTTACATTTTAGTCATTTAGCAGACGCTCTTATCCAGAGCGACTTACAGTTTTTTAGTGAGTGCATACATTTTCATACTGGCCCCCCGTGGGAAACGAACCCACAACCCTGGCATTGCAAGCGCCATGCTCTACCAACTGAACTACAGGGGACATCCTCAAGAGGCGGGTGGACAAAAACCCACAAATTCTGACAAACTCCAAGCATTGATTATGCAAGAATGGGCTGCCGTCAGTCAGGATGTGGCACAGAAGTTAATTGACAGCATGCCAGGGCGGATTGCAGAGGTCTTGAAAAAGAAGGGTCAACACTGCAAATATTGACTCTTTGCATAAACTTAATGTAATTGTCAATAAAAGCATTTGACACTTATGGAATGCTTGTAATTATACTTCAGTATACCATAGTAACATCTGACAAAAATATCTAATAATAATAATATGCCATTTAGCAGACGCTTTTATCCAAAGCGACTTACAGTCATGCGTGCATACATTTTTGTGTATGGGTGGTCCCGGGGATCGAACCCACTACCTTGGCGTTACAAGCGCCGTGCTCTACCAGCTGAGCTACAGAGGACCACAATCTAAAAACACTGAAGCAGCAAACTTTGTGAAGACCAATGCTTGTGTCATTCTCAAAACTTTTGACCACGACTGTACAGTATACAGTATCTCACAAAAGTGAGTACACCCCTCACATTTTTGTAAATATTTGAGTATATCTTTTCATGTGACAACACTGAAGAAATGACACTTTTCTACAATGTAAAGTAGTGAGTGTACAGCTTGTATAACAGTGTAAATTTGCTGTCCCCTCAAAATAACACAACACACAGCCATTAATGTCTAAACCGCTGCCAACAAAAGTGAGTACACCCCTAAGTGAAAATGTCCAAATTGGGCCCAAAGTGTCAATATTTTGTGTGGCCACCATCATTTTCCAGCACTGCCTTAACCCTCTTGGGCATGGAGTTTCACAGGTTGCCACTTGAGTCCTCTTCCACTCCTCCATGACGACATCACGGAGCTGGTGGATGTTAGAGACCTTGCACTCCTCCACCTTCCGTTTGAGGATGCCCCACAGATGCTCAATAGGGTTTAGGTCTGGAGACATGCTTGGCCAGTCCATCACCTTTACCCTCAGCTTCTTTAGCAAGGCAGTGGTCATCTTGGCGGCCCAGTCTCCAAAGGGAGGGGATCATGCTCTGCTTCAGTATGTCACAGTACATGTTGGCATTCATGGTTCCCTCAATGAACTGTAGCTCCCCAGTGCCGGCAGCACTCATACAGCCCCAGACCATGACACTCCCACCACCATGCTTGACTGTAGGCAAGACACACTTGTCTTTGTACTCCTCACCTGGTTGCCGCCACACACGCTTGACACCATCTGAACCAAATAGGTTTATCTTGGTCTCATCAGACCACATGACATGGTTCCAGTAATCCATGTCCTTAGTCTGCTTGTCTTCAGCAAACTGTTTGCGGGCTTTCTTGTGCATCATCTTTAGAAGAGGCTTCCTTCTGGGATGACAGCCATGCAGACCAATTTGATGCAGTGTGCGGCATATGGTCTGAGCACTGACAGGCTGACCCCCTACCCCTTCAACCTCTGCAGCAATGCTGGCAGCACTCATATGTCTATTTCCCAAAGACAACCTCTGGATATGACGCTGAGCACGTGCACTCAACTTCTTTGGTCGACCATGGCGAGGCCTGTTCTGAGTGGAACCTGTCCTGTTAAACCGCTGTATGGTCTTGGCCACCGTGCTGCAGCTCAGTTTCAGGGTCTTGGCAATCTTCTTATAGCCAAGGCCATCTTTATGTAGAGCAACAATTCTTTTTTTCAGATCCTCAGAGAGTTCTTTGCCATGAGGTGCCATGTTGAACTTCCAGTGACCAGTATGAGGGAGTGTGAGAGCGATGACACCAAATTTAACACACCTGCTCCCCATTCACACCTGAGACCTTGTAACACTAACAAGTCACATGACACCGGGGAGGGAAAATGGCTAATTGGGCCCAATTTGGGGTGTACTCACTTTTGTTGGCAGCGGTTTAGACATGAATGGCTGTGTGTTGAGTTCTTTTGAGGGGACAGCAAATGTACACTGTTATACAAGCTGTACACTCACTACTTTACATTGTAGCAAAGTGTCATTTCTTCAGTGTTGTCACATGAAAAGATATACTCAAATATTTACTCAAATATTTACAAAAATGGGAGGGGTGTACTCACTTTTGTTAGATACTGTATATGCATCCAGTTATACTCTATAACAATGTTACACTCAACTTTCATGAATACGCCATTGCAAATCCTTATAAATTCTTGAGTTGTATTGTCTCCTGAGTGGCGCAGTGGTCTAAGGCACTGCATCGCAGTGCTAACTGTGCCACTAGAGATCCTGGTTCGAATCCAGGCTCTGTCGCAGCCGGCCGCGACCGGGAGACTCATGGGCGGCGCACAATTGGCCCAGCGTCGTCCAGGGTAGGGGAGGGAATGGCCGGCAGGGATGTAGCTCAGTTGATAGAGCATGGCGTTTGCAACGCCAGGGTTGTGTGTTCGATTCCCACGGGGGGCCAGTATAAAAAATATATATATATGTATTCACTAACTGTAAGTCGCTCTGGATAAGAGCGTCTGCTAAATGACTAAAATGTAAAATGTTTATACATTTTTGCAATTAATGAAATACTCATTAATTAACTGTTCATATTACTAATACTTATTCATGAAAGTTAAATAACTAAAATGTAATGAAAGTTATTATTGTATAATGTGATTGATCATTCAATATATCTCTTTTTTTTCTTTCTTCTGAAAATATATAGTATGAGATGAATACCCAATTTAGCATTAATAATAACACATGAGCAAAAACAGCAATTTCAGAACTTCTGAGTCTTGCCTTTCTCAAGCTTCTGAGTCTTGCCTTCCTCAAGCTTCTGAGTCTTGCCTTCCTCAAGCTTCTGAGTCTTGCCTTCCTCAAGCATCTGAGTCTTGCCTTCCTCAAGAAGCTAAACTGAAGGTGACAACATCACACTCGAATGACCTTCTGAACACAGTAGTTAAGCCCTTTCCTATGGTTTCTGGGGGACCTTTAGACAAAGGACAGAATGTGTCCAATGTCTCGCCTACGACATGAGTTACAATGCCCCTGCTCATCAAATCTGACATTTAAAGGGAATGTGTTGTTATAATCTTGGAGAGATTCCCACCCAGGGTAACTCACTTAGACTGAGGGATTCTGGCCCTAACACATGACGTTTGTACCCGATGTCAATGGATAGATAATTAAAGTAGTGGTTAGAGAATTCCTTCTTTTTTTAATTTAGAAGGATGGTGAATGAGTGGGGGCTGGTGTCTTCGACCTCATTCACATTGGATAGAGCTTCTAACCATTGTACCACACATTGATGGTTGTAGCACAACAGATAACTTTAAATCAAATCAAAATGTTCCACAGCATTTACAGAACAGTTGTGGCAAAACCACTTGCAGGAGATAGTGTACAACTCTTCTAGTAGTCTTTGTCACAGGCTTTCACTTCACCTTCGGTAAAGAAAGCCTGTGGAAGTTCTTGTCAGAAATACGCTAAAGGAGGGTGGAGGGTATGCACCTCATTTAGACCTGCCAACAACTGGAGCCATTTTGAGTAGCTAATTGTATTCTTGCATATGCATACTTGCGTATGGTATCAATTAGGCTTTACAATTAACACACCAAAACAAGCATGTCCCAGATTTTTATAATGTAGGTTACAACAGCTCCAAAGCTGGGATGATTCCATCAGATCCTGAAAGTCTGGGTTACTAACCCTGGCAGGCCTCATCTGTCTGACACAGTGGTCTGTTCATGTATAGCAAAGCCCCCACCACCTTACCCTCAACCTAGTTGTTTTCCAGTGAGGGAATGGGAAAAAAAGCAATTTCTCAGAATGGGATAGGGCCAGTCTGACAGCTAAGCCACAGCTTTAGCTATGTGGTCTATGATGTGATTTCTGTCATCGGCGGACACATCTCTTATCGTTAACCCAAAAACATGCCACTGGAATGCACGATTTGAAAGGCATCTTCTCAGTGTGCCACACATCAAACCATGGAGGGGAAGAGTCCCAGAGTCCCAGAGTCCTGTGGTTCGCCATTGAAACAGGGGTTTGATGCAGAAGAGTTAACAGGCCAAATATGATAAACACTGCTTCACCAGCAGTATTGTCAGACCATTCCCTTACCGTTTGTTGTTCCAGCTACCTCTTAATCATCTCGCCTCTAGCAAACTCTTCACCTGTCATGCTCTTCAGATCTTTCCCAATGTAACCTATTTGACACTTCATATTCTATGTGTGCTTCACTCCCTCCCTCTTGCTTTCTCCCACTCTCTTGTCGATGGTGTGCCTAAATAAAGTAAATCACATTTCTCCTCTGTCTCAGTAAATGTCCACCATCCCTTATTGTAGGATCCCTGATGCTCATTATCACTTTGATGAACAGTCTCTCTTTAGGATTAGGGACATTAATAATATGGTTGGACCAATGTTGCTAGTTCAATGCTAGTCCATTAGAACTGACCTGTTCACACCTCCCTCCCCATTACCATGATGATAAATCCACAGTCTTTTAATGAGAAATAATGGTAGCAAGGCTATGTTAACCTCTTTAGGATCAGACCCTTTTTTTCAATTTTCGCCTAAAATGACATACCCAAATCTAACTGCCAGTAGCTCAGGACCTGAAGCAACGATATGCATATTCTTGATACCATTTGAAAGGAAACACTTTGAAGTGTGCGGAAATGTGAAATTAATGTAGGAGAATATCACACATTAGATCTGGTAAAAGATTTGCAAGAGAAAGGCCACAATATAATAAATTGCAGTTTAGGCGCAATTTAGATTTTGGCCACTAGATGGAAGCAGTGTGTGTACAAAGTTTCAGATTGATCCAGTGAAGCATTGCAATACTGGACTATTTTGTATCAAGTCTGCCCAAATGTGCCGAATTGATCAATTGATTCATTTTCAAGTACATAACTATAGAGAACATACACAAATGTTATGGTCATACAAAATGTAAGTTTACACACTCCCAGGAATGTCATACATGATGGATCATTAGGTTATACACTAACTGTCACACATCTAGATGGCGGGGTGGGTGTGGCGCCAGAGACAGCAGGGGTTCAAACTGTAGAAACCAGTCCCCCACATTTATTTACCTTCAGAGGTGAATGTATCAAACCAGTTGCCGTGATAAGTTTTTTGTTGTTATGCACTCTCCTCAAACAAAAGCATGGTTTTTAAAAATAAATAAATAATTGTACCTTTATTTAACTAGGCAAGTCAGTTAAGAACAAATTCCTATTTACAATGACGGCCTACACCGGCCAAACCCGGACGACGCTGGGCCAATTGTGCGCCACCCTATGGGACTCCCAATCATAGCCGGTTGTGATACAGCCTGGTATCGAACCAGGGGGTCTGTAGTGACGCCTCAAGCACTGAGATGCAGTGCCTTAGACTGCTGTTCCATTCGAGAGCCCAAATAATAATAGCTACTGTAAATTGGACAGTGCAGTTAGATTAACAATAATTTAAGCTTTCTGCCCATATAAGACATGTCTATGTCCTGGAAAGTGTGCTGTTACTTACAACAGTCATGCTAATCACAATAGCGCACGTTAGCTCAACCGTCCCGTATACGGGACAACGATCCCGTAGAGGTTAAATATCTATGCCATTCTCTTCTTCTATTTTGTTAAATTCTTCTTACAGAGTTGCTATGGAAAGTTGACCTCTTAATTCCATGCAGAAATCTAGTCTAGATAAACTAAGGCTGAATAGCTAAAAGCAAGTAAAACAAAATGACAGCATGCTTATTTAAAACAAGTATGTCTTGTTGGTCATCGATGCCTAATGCTCGATTGTTTCAACCAGGGTGTAGGTGTAGCATCACAACTAGCCAAATATTGTGTCAAAATAGCCCTGCTTTGCCATGTCATGTCTCATAGTCAAATCAAATAAAATAAAATTTTATTCGCCACATGCGCCGAATACAACAGGTGCAGACATTACAGTGAAATGCTTACTTACAGCCCTTAACCAACAGTGCATTTATTTTTAATAAAAAAGTAGAATTAAACAACAAAAAAGTGTTGAGAAAAAAAGAGCAGAAGTAAAATAAAATAACAGTAGGGAGGCTATATATACAGGGGGGGTACCGGTGCAGAGTCAATGTGCGGGGCCACCGGCTAGTTGAGGTAGTTGAAGTAATATGTACATGTGGGTAGAGTTAAAGTGACTATGCATAAATAATTAACAGAGTAGCAGCAGCGTAAAACGATGGGGTGGGGGGCAGTGCAAATAGTCCGGGTAGCCATGATTAGCTGTTCAGGAGTCTTATGGCTTGGGGGTAGAAGCTGTTGAGAAGTCTTTTGGACCTAGACTTGGCACTCCGGTACCGCTTGCCGTGCGGTAGCAGAGAGAACAGTCTATGACTAGGGTGGCTGGAGTCTTTGACAATTTTTAGGGCCTTCCTCTGACACCGCCTGGTATAGAGGTCCTGGATGGCAGGAAGCTTGGCCCCAGTGATGTACTGGGCCGTATGCACTACCCTCTGTAGTGCCTTGCGGTTGGAGGCCAAGCAGTTGCCATACCAGGCGGTGATGCAACCAGTCAGGATGCTCTCGATGGTGCAGCTGTAGAATTTTTGGAGCATCTGAGGACCCATGCCAAATTTTTTCAGTCTCCTGAGGGGGAATAGGCTTTGTCATGCCCTCTTCACGACTGTCTTGTTGTGTTTGGACCATGATAGTTCGTTGGTGATGTGGACACCAAGGAACTTGAAGCTCTCAACCTGTTCCACTACAGCCCCGTCGATGAGAATGGGGGCGTGCTCAGTCCTCTTTTTTCCTGTAGTCCACAATCATCTCCTTTGTCTTGGTCACGTTGAGGGAGAGGATGTTATCCTGCCACCACACGGCCAGGTCTCTGACCTTCTCCTTATAGGCTGTCTCATCGTTGTCGGTGATCAGGCCTACCACTGTTGTGTTGAAAAGGGGCTTTCAGGTTCACTGACTGGACAATTAAAATATCAACAAATGTTGTCAGCTGGCCTTTCTCTCTGCCGATATATTAATGCCACACATAGCCAAATAATTCTGTCTGGGTGACATTCTACATCATCCGCAAATTTGCAGCGTAGCATTGATTACATTGCATTACTTACAACAAAACTAACGAGAGGAGTAGGGGAGACCGTGGTCAATTGTAACAGGGGGAAATTGTAACACATTGAATTTCTCCAAAAATAAACAAGCTAGAGTGATGAAACTCACTCAGTACATGCCCATTTAGGTTCTCTCCCTGCTTGAAGGTTTCAGCAAAATATCTCACGGTTCTATCATTTTATGGGCAATAGTTAGTTGTTTCGTTTTTTTTAGTTTTTTACGTTTGTATATATTTCTTTACTGTCCTGAGCATTAATGTCCAACAATTTAAACTGCCATAAAGTTCATCCCTATATGTTGGCTAAACATTAACTTGATTGACATTTGTCACTATTATTGTCTCTTACTAGGCACATGAGGTTTTGTCATGGCTGCTATGGTTGGGTTGGGGGCAATATTAAGGCAGTGTTAAAATGACCCTGAGCCAAGCAGCCAACTAAATTATGAAAATAAGTGATTTTAACTTTAAGATGGTATGAATTCTACATTAATTATACAACTACTAACTTGAAATAGCCTTGGGGTCCTGTAGAGAGCCAATTAGGTTGTAAGCAGATATGATCAGACTATTCAAGATGCTTTTGAGAGGAACCAAATGGCCATTCACAAACAGGAGTGTTACTGTAAATATTGGTTACATACATAAAAATACTAATATGTCTTGCAAAATCATTACATATGTCTATGATGATATGATAATTCATAAACATTCATGTTTTTGAAGTTAAGTGAGTTTATTTGGTTTATTTTTATAATTGTGATCCGACCGTTTTATGTACAGACCTATAAATGGTATGAATGGTTAGGAGACAGATGCAAGTTAACTATATCAAAGGAATGACAGGTTTAGTTCAAGTGGTCTCTGAGCAATAGTGTAAAAGACCCCAAAATATATAATTGCCCCCAGTCTCCCCTACCCATGATGGCAACTCACAACATCAGATACACTCTGTGGCTAGCAATTCAATGAGGAATAGACTAAAATCAACAGAGTTTGTCTCCAGGCAGTCACGACTCAAATCACTTGGTTTCACATTTGTGGTGAGATAGGAATAGGAATACGATGTGTGGATAGTAATACATATTGAGACTTATTCTACAGTGTGTGTGTGTGTGTGTGTGTGTGTGTGTGTGTGTGTGTGGCTGTGATCAGGTACTGTAGGTTTACATTATTCAGCGTTCACTGCTTTGTTTAGAATTTTCTACTTAATTGAGTGCTTGGTTCCAGTGGCGTGTATTCATGGATGCCAAGGGAAGCCAGGCTTCCCTAAAAAATGTACCAAGAAAAAAAGAAAGAAAGATAATATAATTGATCTTTTGTCACTCTGTGTTTCATAATTTTCCTTCAATTCACAGGAGGCTGAATGTATCTCACCGGAGAAAGCATCCGAGCGAGCGAAACAGCGCCCCTCTGTCTCTGTATCTGATGTTGTCTGGTCTAAAAGAGTATGACATCGTTGCCGCCCACAGTTGAAGCCAGAGAGCATTTGGCCTCCCTTGATATAAAAAGTATAAAATAATAGCCAATGGTCATGGCGCACCAAAAAAAAAGCGTGAATCCTATCAAATTGCATTTTGAGCATACGTCATTGACAGAAACAACTTGAATTGTTGCATCTCGTTGTGTTGTTGTCCTTCGGTGGCTAGCTAGCTAGTTAAAATTGGCCCTTTTCCGAAATTAGCCATGGATGAAGATAGGGATTTGTACTTGTCGTTTTACTTAATTCTCCGTACTGGCCAATGATTATAACAGCGATTCTGATCCAACCATACATTGTGCCCATCCATACATTGTGCCCCTGTACTGAGAGGATGGAAGTTCAATATGTAGCTAGATGTAGAAGGCTAATGTTAACTAACTGGCTAATCATTGCCAATGAAAGGAAGTTAGGCTAGCAAGCAAGCATTTTAGCCAGGTAGCCTAGGACAACAATAAAGTGATAGACAGTTTCGTCATCATGAAAGAGAGGAGGATGGCATTGACGTTTCTCTACAAGTAGGGTGAGTCAACATGTTTTTTCTACTTGCACGAACGTGCACACACTCACACACACACACACACACACACACACACACACACACACACACACACACACACACACACACACACACACACACACACACACACACACACACACACACACACACACACACAAATCAGAACCATGGACAGCCACATCATATTTAGCTTACGTTGATTGGACTAAATTGTTTTTGGTATCTTTTAGTCACTGTATTAGACTAAGCAGAGGTGATTTGATGATGTTGAAATGTTGAAGTTAAAATGGTGCTGGAATAGTGGAGTTACTTGTGATAACTCTCAGGTGTTCTAAATCAATAGTGGTCCGAAAATGTCGGAAATGTTAACTTGCTTGACCATGCTGTAGGTCATGTAACTGTTTGTTACATGCAATATGAAGTCGCTCTGGATAAGAGCGTCTGCTAAATGACGTAAATGTAAATGTAATATGCTTTGTGGACATCACTGGACAGAGGTTGCTCTCCGGTTTTGTGATGAATTTATTCTGCCACTGTGTCTTCTTATCGTCTCGGCCTCTAGGCCTATATATCACGATCACAAGACATATGAACTAACAGGTTATAGAGCAAACAACGCAATTATAACAACACATAGGTTGTAATATGGCTTTTTATCTGGCTTCCTCAGTGATTTTACCCACACACCGTTACTGCTTGGTTCAGAGACAAATCATGGATGAAAATGGACATACTATGCCATTTATTCAAGAAGAATCTGATTCAATTAAAATTGTTTTTGAAGCTGGCTAGGTAGCAAAAGAATCCCACCTCTAAGTTGCCATCATTGATGAAACTGCTATTGAAGCATGCTTTAGTCAGGCCATGTCTGAGGTCTGTGCTGACATTTCCTTTGCCCCAGAGGTGCCTCAAGTTGCCCATCAATGACTTTCTGAAAAAGAGAGAGACATTCTTTCTTGTCTACAACAAAGTCGATAAAGACAAATTAATTGAGGAGAAATCGATTCTTTACAAAGGGTTACGATGGACAGCTTGTTTCAAGGCTTGACATCGGTCACTACGGTCCTATTCAAATACGTTTTAAAAACATGAATACTTTCCTTGAGGTAATCACAGATCATAAGTGACTAGATAGGTGAAAGCAAGGTTGCCACAAGGTTGCCACCCAATTGCTTCCCCAGTCCAACCAATTCAGATATGATCACTTCAAGGGAGGGGAAATTATTTGGGCCCCTGGCTTCCATAAATGGAGAGATCAGAATCTGTAGGAGCACTTACAATGACGGCAGAGTAATTGATTGTGACAGATCGTTCACAAAAATGCTGACATCTGTCGCCATTTATGGCTAAATCTGGGATATGGGGAAGGACCAGGTGGGGGAAGAATACGTGTAAGACACCAGCTATTCAGATGGATCATTGTGAGATGATCAGCCCGGCGTCTCGTCAAGTGCTGTAGCTCTGGTAAGAACTTGTTTACGGCTTCACCTGACCAATGCATTTATTGTGTGCTACAGACAATAACTATGATTCTGCCACATATTAACTTTGCTATCAAATACAAATGACATGTTCAATTTTTGCACACAACATTTATCAACAGCAGTCCTGTGGTCAAAATGTATGAGTAGTGTAGTCAATGGCCATGACTACAATTGTGTTATCCTCCCTCCATATTGAATCTTCAGCTCTGTTGAAAAAAGGTGTCTAAAAAATATCTGCACTGTTTCTTCCCTATAGCCTTTTGCTTTCCTACAAGGTTTTTCCAGGACACCAACTTTATGTACAGTGCTCATTTCAGCACATTCCTCCTAAAATGAGCACTGTGCATAAAGTTGGTGTCCTGGATAAATGGTTCCCCCATAATTTGCAAGTAGTCATTCCCCTCCATGTGCTGTGAATGTTGCATGACTGTAGGACCAAAGTTATTCAAAACAGCTTCTGAATTTCCTTGACTATGGCAATGGAGACACAGGGATTTTCCAGGACACAGCCGACTCCAAATCTTCTTTGCCAAAGCCAGGCAGAGAAGAGGGATGGTAGTGCCAATGATGAGTGAACTAGCAAACAGAGAAAAATGATAAACTCATAAGAAAATTGCTATGTAGGAAAATGGCAAAGCTAATTTAGCTGGGAGGCTGATAAAAACAACGTTAGGAGTGGGTGTACTTGCGCTAACATAGCTATTGAAAAAATGATTATATCGATAGTCTTGATTGCCATACCTGGGTGAATCCCTGTGGAAACACGTGGGTAATTAAATAGCAGAGTTTCATTGTAGAACACTGTGGACATGCGCCACTGATCTGGGAGTGAAGTGGGGCTAGGGAGGGGAGAGCGCATGAAACAGAGAAGGGGAGGGAGGAAGGGCCAAGACTGCATCATAATACTTTACAGAAGCTGCATACAGCGTACAATCTACCTTGCCTTCTTCTGCACATCTGAGTATGTTTATCTTCTACTTGCAACAGCATTTAACAGAGGGAAGGAGGTGAAGGACTGTAATGAAGTATGGAGGCAAGGAAAATGGAGATGTGCAAGGACTCCTCTGAGAAAGTCCCTAATGACCAAATCACCCTGTTGATTGGAACAGTATAGAGTCACACATTAGGGTCTTATTATAGCCTCCTTCCGCACTTAAGACCATTAATGATGGCCTCATTCTGTCACAGAGTTAACAAATCCGTCCATTATTGCCACCCATTGCCATATAACATGTCTGTTATGTCAACTGTTAATGAGATTTGTACACGTGCCATGTGATGAAGGAAAGATGCTATACATTTCCAAATTGATTATGATAACCGCTTTCAAGATCTTCCTTCCTGTGATCTCTGACAATCCCTGTTATGATTTCACCCAGTGGTAAAAACTGGCTTATTATCCACACCTGCAGATGTGATTTGTAACTGAATAACTCACCATACTGTATGACAGCTCCCACACCGGAGGATGGCAAACCTCCCCCAATCCCTCCACCACTGGTGCATTCTATATCTCTCTATCTCTCTTGACTGAGTGGTGAAGCCACCTCACCTACAGAATGTGTCAGAGCACAGATGCCTAATGGTCTCACAGTGAATTCACAGCCGCTATAAATAACTGCAGGTTATTGTATACTGTGTACGTCACTGCCTTTCTTTGTGGCTGTGTTTCTTTTCCTGGCCACGCTGTCAACAATAACTGCCAGATTCAATAACGTTCTGCCTAATCTCTGACTCAGGCTTGATCCTATCTCCAGTTCAGGTTTTATCTTAAGACCACAGATTATTGACAGAGAGGAGAAAGACAATTGAGATTGAAGAGATGCTTCAACCGGTGAAGCAGGGGAGGAAAACCCGTCATGGCTAAATGCCAAATGAAAATGAAGTGGTGTATCAGGTGGACAGTGCGTTATACCCCTAGTTTACAATGTTGGACCAGTTCTAAGAAAAACATAAACAAGGAATTAACAAGGAGTATTTTATACTTTCTGTGGAGTCACACAAACCAAATGAAAGCCATGATGTAAAATCTATATTCTCAGTGACATATCTTCAGATAAACTGAATAATAAACAGATTTTACAGAGCAAGAACCATCGTTACTAAAGCAGAACGGCTGCGATTGGATTCCAAAACTACATACAGTACATTCCAAAGAACAACATAAATAAATGTGTTTGATATTAACCTTGTTGCCACATTACGAAGATTCAAAGAAATGTGATGCATGGAGAAGGTGGTAGTCCTATGAGTTATCCACATGTTGTTGGATTTGAGGACTGGAAATTCATGGATGTTGCGCAATAATTTCCCAGCTATGAGGCCCATTCATGCCTTTAAATGCCATATTCAGGCCTTCAAATGCTGAGTACATTGGCATTTCCTAATTTCACCAACGAGTCCTTCAGCTGCAGTGAACCAATTTTTTACCAAAATATATATTTAATGTCTGTGATGGCTATTGTTCAATATTGCACCCTATTAAAAATGCATAAGAAAATAAAACTGTGTGAATGAGTCATAAATTATTTATATGATTGGCGTAATCAGTAATAAGAAGATTTGTGGTACAGCAGCACACTTGAGAACAGGCTGCAATGTCAGAGATTTGGGCCGCGATTAAGTCCAAGGCGCATTGTCGACAAGCGCACTGCACTTGACTTTTAAGGTATTTTACACTGTAGCTGACTTCCTCAGCATTTACAATGAATTCGATCGCTGCGAATGTCAGGGAAATTACCTTTTTAAGGCACATTGCAGTGCACTTGTCGACAACACGCCTTTGATTGAGTTCCGGCCTCTGCACAAGCAATGCGATATTGTTGAGTATGTTCGGAGAAACAGCCCACAGGAAGGCTTGTCTATACCTAACATTTATATGCAGCTTTTATAAGACGAACCTATCACATTCCGTTCACGGTTCGGTGCATTTAAACATTAAAATGTGTGTCCTGTGTCAACATTGTATCCGGATTTCCATTTTGCGTGCTATATTACAGTTTTTCTCGATTGCTAAGACACTTTTAATGAAACTGGGGTCCACTTGATCTACATCATAACCTAATGAGCACAACAGTATTATTTTTCGCAAAACAGTAAGTCATTTCTCATTGCATTCACACACAATGAAAATGCTAAGTATATTTTAGCAAAACAGTAAACACAACTCTCTACAAAAGATGCAAAACTCAGTTATGTAAAAATGTCAAACAAAATTAAAACATTTGGTCACAGCTGATACAAATTACTCCCATTAATGTGAACCTCTTCTGCACGTGTGCAAAACTTCTTTGCACAATTGTTCAATCAGCAATCAGTCCTTATTCATGCATAAAAGAGGTCACCTCTGAGTTGCTGTTTGCAACAATGGACCAAATAAGAGGCAGAGGGCAAGGACAAAGGAGAGGAAGAGGGGTTCAGATGTGTGGAGATGTTTATGATTACCGTCCACATGACCAGATGTCCCTCATAGACGCGATAAATGCCAGTTGTCTGGCAATCACTGCAGAGTTTTCATCAACATGCAGTGTGATGTTGATGAAAACATGTGGCCTGATCGACAAGAACTAATGGACTGAATGTGGTGTATATTGTAGTTGTGTAGCCTTTTTTGACATTGCTTTGTTTTTGCAGTGATTTGTTAGCTTAGTGTATTTACAGTGAGGGAAAAAAGTATTTGATCCCCTGCTGATTTTGTACGTTTGCCCACTGACAAAGAAACGATCAGTCTATAATTTTAATGGTAGGTTTATTTGAACAGTGAGAGACAGAATAACAACAAAAAAATCCAGAAAAACACATGTCAAAAATGTTATAAATTGATTTGCATTTTAATGAGGGAAATAAGTGTTTGACCCCTCTGCAAAACATGACTTAGTACTTGGTGGCAAAACCCTTGTTAGCAATCACAGAGGTCAGACGTTTCTTGTAGTTGGCCACCAGGTTTGCACACATCTCAGGAGGGATTTTGTCCCACTCCTCTTTGCAGATCTTCTCCAAGTCTTTAAGGTTTCGAGGCTGACGTTTGGCAACTCGAACCTTCAGCTCCCTCCACAGATTTCCTATGGGAATAAGGTCTGGAGACTGGCTAGGCCACTCCAGGACCTTAATGTGCTTCTTCTTGAGCCACTCCTTTGTTGCCTTGGCTGTGTGTTTTGGGTCATTGTCATGCTGGAATACCCATCCACGACCCATTTTCAATGCCCTGGCTGAGGGAAGGTTCTCACCCAAGATTTGACGGTACATGGCCCCGTCCATCGTCCCTTTGATGCAGTGAAGTTGTCCTGTCCCCTTAGCAGAAAAACACCCCCAAAGCATAATGTTTCCACCTCCATGTTTGACGTGGGGATGGTGTTCTTGGGGTCATAAGCAGCATTCCTCCTCCTACAAACACGGCGAGTTGAGTTGATGCCAAAGAGCTCCATTTTGGTCTCATCTGACCACAACACTTTCACCCAGTTCTCCTCTGAATCATTCAGAAGTTCATTGGCAAACTTCAGACGGCATGTACAGTATCTCACAAAAGTGAGTACACCCCTCACATTTTTGTAAATATTTGAGTATATCTTTTCATGTGACAACACTGAAGAAATTACACTTTGCTACAATGTAAAGTAGTGAGTGTACAGCTTGTATAACAGTGTACATTTGCTGTCCCCTCAAAATAACTCAACACACAGCCATTAAAGTCTAAACCGCTGGCAACAAAAGTGAGTACACCCCTAAGTGAAAATGTCCAAATTGGGCCCAATTAGCCATTTTCCCTCCCCGGTGTCATGTGACTCGTTAGTGTTACAAGGTCTCAGGTGTGAATGGGGAGCAGGTGTGTTACATTTGGTGTCATCACTCTCACACTCCCCCATACTGGTCACTGGAAGTTCAACATGGCACCTCATGGCAAAGAACTCTCTGAGGATCTGAAAAAAAGAATTGTTGCTCTACATAAAGATGGCCTGGGCTATAAGAAGATTGCCAAGACCCTGAAACTGAGCTGCAGCATGGTGGCCAATACCATACAGCGGTTTAACAGGACAGGTTCCACTCAGAACAGGCCTCGCCATGGTCGACCAAATAAGTTGAGTGCACGTGCTCAGCGTCATATCCAGAGGTTGTCTTTGGGAAATAGACGTATGAGTGCTGCCAGCATTGCTGCAGAGGTTGAAGGGGTGGGGGGGTCAGCCTGCCATACGCCGCACACTGCATCAAATTGGTCTGCATGGCTGTCGTCCCAGAAGGAAGCCTCTTCTAAAGATGATGCACAAGAAAGCCCGCAAACAGTTTGCTGAAGACAAGCAGACTAAGGACATGGATTACTGGAACCATGTCCTGTGGTCTGATGAGACCAAGATAAACTTATTTGGTTCAGATAGTGTCAAGCGTGTGTGGCGGCAACCAGGTGAGGAGTACAAAGACAAGTGTGTCAAGCATGGTGGTGAGAGTGTCATGGTCTGGGGCTGCATGAGTGCTGCCGGCACTGGGGAGCTACAGTTCATTGAGGGAATCATGAATGCCAACATGTACTGTGACATACTGAAGCAGAGCATGATCCCCTCACTTCGGAGACTGGGCCGCAGGGCAGTATTCCAACATGATAACGACCCCAAACACACCTCCAAGACGACCACTGCCTTGCTAAAGAAGCTGAGGGTAAAGGTGATGGACTGGCCAAAGCATGTCTCCAGACCTAAACCCTATTGAGCATCTGTGGGGCATCCTCAAACGGAAGGTGGAGGAGTGCAAGGTCTCTAACATCCACCAGCTCTGTGATGTCGTCATGGAGGAGTGGAAGAGGACTCCAGTGGCAACCTGTGAAGCTCTGGTGAACTCCATGCCCAAGAGGGTTAAGGCAGTGCTGGAAAATGATGGTGGCCACACAAAATATTGACACTTTGGGCCCAATTTGGACATTTTCACTTAGGGGTGTACTCACTTTTGTTGCCTGCGGTTTAGACATTTATGGCTGTGTGTTGAGTTATTTTGAGGGGACAGCAAATGTACACTGTTATACAAGCTGTACACTCACTACTTTACATTGTAGCAAAGTGTAATTTCTTCAGTGTTGTCACATGAAAAGATATACTCAAATATTTACAAAAATGTGAGGGGTGTACTCACTTTTGTGAGAAACTGTATATGTGCTTTCTTGAGCAGGGGGGCCTTGCGGGCGCTGCAGGATTTCAGTCCTTCACGGCATAGTGTGTTACCAATTGTTTTCTTGGTGACTATGGTCCCAGCTGCCTTGAGATCATTGACAAGATCCTTCCGTGTAGTTCTGGGCTGATTCCTCACCGTTTTAAGAGTGTGCTCCTAATCTCAGCTCGTTACCTGTATAAAAGACACCTGGGAGCCAGAAATCTTTCTGATTGAGAGGGGGTCAAATACTTATTTCCCTCATTAAAATGCAAATCAATTTATAAAATTTTTGACATGCGTATTTCTGGATTTTTTTGTTGTTATTCTGTCTCTCACTGTTCAAATAAACCTACCATTAAAATTATAGACTAATCATTTTTTTGTCAGTGGGCAAACGTACAAAATCAGCAGGGGATCAAATACTTTTTTCCCTCACTGTACATGTTTAGTCTCTGTATATACTGTACAGCATCATTTCATTTCTGAAGGACAAAATGGAAAACTGGGTGGTTTGAGCCCAGAATGCTGACTGGCTGACAGCCGTGGTATATCAGACCGAATACCACGGGTATGACAAAACATTTATTTTTACTGCTCTTATTACGTTGGTAACCAGTTTATAATAGCAATAAGGTACCTTGAGGGTTTGTGGCTAAGGGCTGTATCCAGGCACTCCAGGCATTGTGTCGTGATTAAGAACAGCCCTTAGCCATGTATATTGGCCATATACCACACCCCCTCGGGCCTTATTGCTTAAACTAAAGCCTTTTGTTTATGGGTATTCATGCTCTTGATTGATATTATTTCCACATTGGTCATCTTTGGTAAAATAATTTTAGGAAAAAGTTGTTGATTTTGTGTCATGTATTTAATGTTTTGAGAGTCTTAATGCATTTTGCAATTGAAATGTGTAATTTTGGCCAATGTGCTTCAGTTTGGTGCTGATTATTCATTGTTTTGAAAAAGTGAATTCTGTTTGGACAAATGTGCTCAAGCAATCGAGAAAAACTGTAATATCGTTCATGACTGGGTCGCTGTGATTTTCATTTATTAATTTCATAATCTGGAGACAGGCAAAACAACCAATAAATCAGACAACCCATGATGCATGCCAAACTCAGCAGTGCCTGAAGTACACATTGCCTTAAGACAAAATATAACAATTAGCTATGCATGTCTGTCCTTTCTTTTTGATGGAGTGAAAGGGAGGTTAGCACACATAAAACATCCTTTTGGACTTAAAAAAATTATAATTTTAATGTATACAAAATTGTGTGTGTCAGATTTATGAGCTACTATGACTGCCAGACACTATGCTGTATAATTTGAATAAGGCTCTATTATAGAATAGCATATAATTTTCTACTTGATTACATCACCATTTCAGAAGAGCTTGACTGAATCTCTTCATGAATATTTGGTATTTTTGGTATTTTATTAGGATCCCCATTAGCTGTTGCAAAAGAAGCAGCTACTCTTCCTGGGTGTGATGAGTGTGATAGAAGGAGTCAGGCGCAGGAGGGTAAATCACCGAATACAGAGTTTATTCCATCGTACACAATTGCACTGGATAGCGACAACAGAAAACAGGCACAGGGGAAACCATCTACCCTGGCAATACAAAGTACGGGTAGCTCCATCAATATACAGGCACAGGGGAATATATCTACCCCGGCAATACCAGGTACGAGTAGCTCCACCGAGCTACACTACTCTCACAATAAACAATCACCCACAAGGACAAGGGGGCAGAGGGAACACTTATACATGGACTAATGAGGGGATAAGAACCAGGTGTGTGTAATTGACAAGACAAGACAAATGGAATGATGAGATATGGAGCGGCAGTGGCTAGTAAGCCAGTGACGACGAACGCCGAAGCCTGCCCGAACAAGGAGGGGAAGCAGCCTCGGCGGAAGTCGTGACAGTACCCCTCCTTGACGTACAGCTCCAGCAGCGCGCCGACCCCGGCCTCGGGGACAGCCAAGAGGATGCGGAGCAGTGCGAGCCGGAATGGCGACGGTGGAAAAACCCGCAACAGGGAGGGATCGAGGATATCCCTCACCGGGACCCAACACTGTTCCTCCAGACCGTACCCCTCCCACTCCACGAGGTACTGAAGGCCCCCCACCCGACGCCTCGAATCCAGGATGGGATGGACAGAGTACGCCAGAGCCCCCTCGATGTCCAGAGGAGGTGGAGGAACCTCCCGCACCTCAGACTCCTGGAATGGACCACCCACAACCGGCCTGAGGAGAGACACATGAAACGAGGGGTTAATACGGTAATCAGGGGGAAGTAATAACCTATAAGTGACCTCATTGATTCTCCTCAGGACTTTGAACGGCCCCACAAACCGCGGGCTCAGCTTCCGGCAGGGCAGGCGAAGGGGCAGATTCCGGGTCGAGAGCCAGACCCGATTCCCCGGTACGAAGACCGGGGCCTCACTGCGGTGGTGGTCAGCATTGGCCTTCTGACGACGCACGGCGCGCTGGAGGTGAACGTGGGCAGCGTCCCACGTCTCCTCCGCACGCCAAAACCAGTCATCCACCGCAGGAGCCTCGGTCTGGCTCTGGTGACACGGTGCCAGAACCGGTTGGTAACCTAAAACACATTGGAATGGCGTTAGGTTAGTAGAGGAGTAACGGAGAGAGTTCTGGGCATATTCTGCCCATGGCAAGAACACCGACCTGGCAGTAGGACCGCAGGAACCTACCCACATCCTGATTTACCCGTTCCATCTGCCCATTTGACTCAGGGTGCAACCCAGAGGTCAGGCTGACCGAGACCCCCAGACGTTCCATGAATGCCTTCCAGACCTTGGACGTGAACTGGGGACCTCGGTCGGACACTATATCCTCTGGTACCCCGTAGTGCCGGAAGACGTGAGTAAACAGGGCCTCCGCAGTTTGCAGGAACGTGGGGAGACCGGGCAGAGGAAGGAGGCGGCAGGACTTGGAAAAGCGGTCCACAACGACCAGGATGGTGGTGTTACCTTGGGAGAGGGGAAGATCAGTCAAAAAATCAATACTTAGGTGAGACCATGGTCATTGTGGAACTGGTAAAGGTTGTAACCTACCCGCTGGGAGGTGCCTAGGTGCCTTACTCTGGGCGCACACCAAGCAGGAGGAGACGTATACCCTCATGTCCTTAGCCAAGGTAGGCCACCAGTATTTTCCGGTCAGGCAGCGCACTGTACGACCGATACCTGGGTGACCAGAGGAGGGTGACGTGTGTGCCCAGTAGATCAGATCACGGATAAGAGCAGGCACATACCACAGCCCAGCTGGACACTGAGGTGGAGATGGATCTGTGCGTAATGCCTGCTCTATATCCGCGTCCATCGCCCATACTACCGGCGCCACAATGCAGGAGGCCGGGAGTATGGTGGTGTTGTCTCTGGGCCTCTCCGCTGTGTCATACAGCCGGGACAGTGCGTCTGCCTTCACGTTCTTTGTACCCGGAATGTATGACAGTGTAAAATCAAACCGGGTGAAGAACAGGGCCCACCTGGCCTGGCGAGGATTCCGCCTCCTCGCTGCCCGGATGTACTCCAGGTTACGGTGGTCCGTCCAGATGAGGAAAGGGTGTTTCGCTCCTTCGAGCCAATACCTCCACATGGTCAAAGCTCGGACAACAGCCAACAGCTCCTGATCACCAACGTCGTAGTTCTGCTTCGCCGGGCTGAGCTTCTTAGAGAAGAAGGCACAGGGGCAGAGCTTGGGTGGCGTGCCCGAGCGTTGAGATAGGACAGCGCCTATCCCTACCTCGGACGCATCCACCTCCACTACGAACGGTAGTGATGGATCAGGGTGAGCCAGTACCGGGGCTGAGGTGAACAGACCACGCAGTCTACTGAAGGCCAGGTCAGCCTCAGCAGACCAGCGGAGCCGTGACGGCCCACCCTTCAACAGGGATGTAATGGGAGCTGCGACCTTGCCAAAGCCCCGGATAAACCTTCGATAGTAGTTGGCGAAGCCAAGGAAGCGCTGCACTTCCTTAACCGTGGTTGGAGTCGGCCAATTACGCACGGCTGAAATGCGATCTCCCTCCATCTCCACACCTGAGGTGGTAATGCGGTATTCGAGGAAGTAGACGGACTGCTGGAAAACTTCCACTTCTCTTCCTTGGCATAAAGGTCATTTTCCAACAGTCGGGCCAGCACCTTGTGAACGAGGGACACATGCTCGGCGCACGTAGCGGAATACACCAGGATGTCATCGATGTAGACCACCACATCGCGACCAAGCATGTCCCGAAACACCTCGTTCACAAAGGACTGGAAGACGGATGGAGCATTCATCAAACCGTAGGGCATCCCCAGGTATTCATAATGCCCCGTGGTTGTGCTGAATGCTGTCGTCCACTCATCCCCCTCCCGAACACGCACCAGGTTGCATGCACTCCTGAGATCTAATTTGGTGAAGATGCGCGCCCCATGCATTGACTCAATCACTGAAGGAATGAGGGGGAGAGGATAACTAAATCTTATCGTCTCCTTGTTCAGTGATTGATAATCAATGCACGGGCGCAGACCACCGTCTTTCTTCTTCACAAAGAAGAAATCGAGGAGGCGGGTGAAGTGGAGGGACGTATATACCCCTGGCTCAGGGACTCGGTGACGTATGTTTCCATAGCCTCCGTTTCAGCCTGCGACAGGGGGTACACATGACTCCTGGGAGGTACAGCGTCTACCCAAAGGTTTACCAAATCAAATGTATCGCGCAATCCCCCGTGGTAATTTGGTCACCCGCGTCTTAGAAAACGCGTCCGCCAAATCGAGATATTCGGGGGGAATGCGCACGGTGGAGGTACCGTCTGGACTTTCCACCGTGGTTGCACCAACGGAAACACCTAGACACCTACCCTGACACTCTCGCGACCACCCCGTGAGATCCCTCTGCGGCCATGAGAAGGTGGGGTTGTGGAGTGCTAGCCAAGGGATACCTAATACCACAGGGAAAGCAGGAGCCTCAATAATAAAAAAAGTAATCTGCTCACAATGAGTCTCCTGGGTGATCATGGTGACTGGTACAGTAACCTCCTTAACAAACCCGGACCCTAATGGTTGACTATCAAGTGCTCTGATGGGGAGTGGAATGGATAGGGGAACCAATGAAATGCCTACCATGTGATCGGGAAAGTAGATAGGTAGGGTACAGTGCGCAGCAGAGGTCTCTGAACGAGTGTGGTTGTTCGATACCTGGGGTGATGCGAGAGTGCCCTGCCTGCCACCTCCAGACCCAAAAGAGCGTTGACGATGACGTGTGGTGTACTGTCCCTTCGTGCCACCAGAGTGGCACTGTCGCTGTTGTCCTCCGCTCTCTCGGACGGCGGCTCCACCCAGCTCCATTAGCTCGGGATCCGAGTCGTCCGGGGTGGTAATGGGCAGACAGGTTGCCAGCAGGTTGTCCAAACGGATGGCCATGTCCACCAGTTGCGTAAAGGACAACATGGTGTCCCGGCAGGCTAGCTCCCGTCAGACGTCCTCCCGCAGATGGCACCGGAAATGGGGGCCCGTTCATTCCACCCGGACCCCGCTGCAAGAGTCCGAAACTCCAACGCGAAGTCCTGCGCGGTCCTCGTCCCCTGCCTCAGGTGAACCAGCCGCTCGCCCGCCTCTCGATCTTCGGGCGGGTGATCGAAGACCGCCCGAAAGAGGCGGGCAAACTCCCCGTAGTTCTCCAACGCGGCTCCTCCTTCGCTCCAAACCGCGTTGGCCCACTCCAGGGCTTTCCCCGGGAGGCAGGAAACGAGGACGGACACCTTCTCCCGCTCTAATGGGGCCGGCCTGATGCTGGAGAAGTAGAGCTCCAGTTGGAGGTGGAATCCTTGGCAGAGTGCCGCCGTCCCGTCGAACGCCCGTGGTCGGGATACAGTGGGGGAAAAAAGTATTTAGTCAGCCACCAATTGTGCAAGTTCTCCCACTTAAAAAGATGAGAGAGGCCTGTAATTTTCATCATAGGTACACGTCAACTATGACAGACAAAATGAGAAAAAAATTCCTCAAGAAATCCAATTGGAGGATTTTTTTATGAATTTATTTGCTAATTATGGTGGAAAATAAGTATTTGGTCAATAACAAAAGTTTCTCAATACTTTGTTATATACCCTTTGTTGGCAATGACACAGGTCAAACGTTTTCTGTAAGTCTTCACAAGGTTTTCACACACTGTTGCTGGTATTTTGGCCCATTCCTCCATGCAGATCTCCTCTAGAGCAGTGATGTTTTTGGGCTGTCGCTTGGCAACACGGACTTTCAACTCCCTCCAAAGATTTTCTATGGGGTTGAGATCTGGAGACTGGCTAGGCCACTCCAGGACCTTGAAATGTTTCTTACGAAGCCACTCCTTCGTTGCCCGGGCGGTGTGTTTGGGATCATTGTCATGCTGAAAGACCCAGCCACGTTTCATCTTCAATGCCCTTGCTGATGGAAGGAGGTTTTCACTCAAAATCTCACGATACATGGCCCCATTCATTCTTTCCTTTACACGGATCAGTTGTCCTGGTCCCTTTGCAGAAAAACAGCCCCAAAGCATGATGTTTCCACCCCCATGCTTCACAGTAGGTATGGTGTTCTTTGGATGCAACTCAGCATTCTTTGTCCTCCAAACACGACGAGTTGAGTTTTTACCAAAAAGTGCTATTTTGGTTTCATCTGACCATAGTTGACGTGTACCTATGATGAAAATTACAGGCCTCTTTCATCTTTTTAAGTGGGAGAACTTGCACAATTGGTGGCTGACTAAATACTTTTTTTCCCCACTGTATCTGGATCCCTCCGGGTGCTGGGGTGTAGGTGGCTGGATCCGGTTGACCAGCTGGTCTCGCCAGATCGGGTCCTCTCCACTCCAGGGGTTGGACGACCTGAAGAACCCGATCCATCGCTTCCCCCAAGCTGGCCAGCATCGTGGAATGCTCCTGGACCTGTACCACGACTCCAGGCATGCGCTCCTCTCCCGCTGACTCCAGCACGGCTCACTTGTCCTTGGACATCAGGAAATACCTGGTCAAATTCCAACACAATCCCTATAGCGTATTGCGGTTTATAATGAGCATTATATCCACACTCAGTTGAATACTAAGGAAAATGAGATGTATGAATCCATAAGGATGACACTTTATTTAATGTGGTTGCTTACTGGTCAACCAATTTATTGTCCAGTGAAGACCATGAGCTCTAATCCTTATCTCTCTGTTTTCTCACTGACCAGAAATAAGTACACAGGTATTAATATTCACACCCCTGAGCCAATACATGTTAGAATCACCTTTGGCAGCGATTACAGCTGTGACTCTTTCTGGGTAAGTCTCTAAGAGCTTTAAACACCTGGATTGTACAATATTTGCACATTATTCTTTTAAAACTTCTTCAAGCTCTGTCAAGTTGGTTGTTGATCATTGCTAGACAGCCATTTTCAAGCCTTGTCATAGATTTTCAAGCCAATTTAAGTAAAAACTGTAACTAGGCCACTCAGGAACATGCAATGTCGTCTTGGTAAGCAACTCCAGTGTATATCTGGCTTTGTGTTTTAGGTTATTGTCTTGCTGAAAGGTGAATTTGTCTCCCAGTGTCTGTTGGAAAGCAGACTGAACCAGGTTTTCCTCTAGGAATGTTTCTGTGGTTAGATCTATTCTGTTTATTTTTATCCTAAAAAACACCCTAGTCCTTGCCGATGACAAGCATACCCATAACATGATGCAGCCACCACCATGCTTGAAAATTTGAGTTGGATTTGCCCCAAACATAACGTTTTGTATTCAGGACATAAGTTAATTTCTTTGCCACATTTCTTGCAATTTTACTTTAGTACAGAGTCATTGGAAAACCTCCCTAGTCTTTGTGGTTGAATCTGTGTTTGAAATTCACTGCTCGACTGAGGGACCTTACAGATAATTGTATGTTGTGGTACAGAGATGAGGTAGTGATTAAAAAATCATGTTAAACACTATTATTGCACACAGAGTGAGTCCATGCAACTTATTATGTGACTTGTTTAGCATTGAATACTTATTGATTCAAGACATTTCAGCTTTTCATAATATTAAAAATAAACATAATTCCACTTTGACATTATGGGGTATTTATTGTGTGTAGGCCAGTTATGCAAAATCCAGCAAAATGTGGAAAAAGTTAGGGGTGTGAATACTTTCTGAAGGCACTGTAAAACATGAGGCATTTCTTCTGCATACAGGGTTTATCTCACTTTGGATTGGCTTCTAGTAGTTGAGACGTGTGCACAAAGTTCGAATTTCCTCATTCTCACACAACTGATTTCTACTAGTTAGGAATAGGTTTCCCAACTGAATGAGTAGGTGTGTCAAAAGTTTGCACACACCTACTCATTCAAGGGTTTTTCTTTATTTTTACTACTTTCTACATTGTAGAATAATAGTGAAGACATCAAAACTATAAAATAACACATATGGAATCATGTAGTAACCCAAAAATATTTAAAAAATTATATTTTATAGTTTAGATTCTTCAAAGTAGCCACCCTTTGCCTTGATGACAGCTTTGCACACTCTTGGCATTCTCTCAACCAGCTTCATGAGGTAGTCACCTAGAATGCATTTAATTAACAGGTGTGCTTTGTTAAAAGTTAATTTGTGGAATTTTTTCCTTCTTTATGCTTTTGAGTCAATCAGTTGTGTTGTGACAAGGTAGGGTTGGTATACAGACGCTAGCCCTATTTGGTAAAAGACCAAGTCCATATTATGGCAAGAACAGCTCAAATAAGCTGTTCTTGTGGTTTGTTTAACACTTTTTTGGTTACTACATAATTCCATATGTGTTATTTCTTAGTTTTGATGTCTTCACTATTATTCTACAATGTAGAAAGTTGTAAAAATAAAGTAACACCCTGGAATGAGTAGGTGTGTCCAAACTTTTGACTGATAAACATATGTATTTATTTAAACAACATATGGGGGATTGGAAATGATGCAGACAATTACATTGATAGAAGCCACAATCTATTTGCAATATTAAAGCTTATCCACCCCCTAAAAAATGTATAAATCAATTATGTAACCTGAAACATGGAGCGAAAGCCTTAAACGTTATGTCTCGATAAGAGTGGTATGCAGTGCTTTGGCTGAAGGATAGATGAGGCAGGAGAGTGCTGTACTATCAAATTCAAAGAACATGTGGAAAGATGTGGCGCTAATGTAGCTCCCATACCTCCAGCTGCCACAGCCAATAGATGTGCTACTGCGTCTGCTCCATACTGCAGCACTGCGGCAGTAGATACACCTCTCCCCCCTCCTCCTTTTTGTTTGGTTGAGCAGAGGATGGATAGAGCGGTATAGTAAGGGACTGAGAGATTCAGAAGATAAAACACCTATGGAAATATGAAAACATTCCAAATGTACCATGAATAAACTGCCGTCAGATTGAGGTAATTCTCAAGGGCAGGGGACATGAAAGACACATAAAAGTGCAAAGACATAAATATACACAGATAAATAACGACTCTTGACCCCTTTCTCCTTGAACTATTGCACAGACAAACTCCTGAGTGCTATAAGAGTGAACTGTCTGCACTACCAAAGCTGCAGGGATTCTCAGAAATTGTTTATCTGAAATTGTAGTCAGCGTTTTGTTGGTTTTATGACACTGAAGGCACACAAAGCGCTGTGACGCAAAGTGCAGAGAGCTGGAGGAATAGCTTGCACTTGATAGTTTGTAGATGGCCTGTTTTCTCCTATCCTTGCTAGAGACTTCATGTTTTCTGACTCCTTACTGCTTGTGAGACCACCACTGGTCAAAGTGGGAGACACCCGTCAAAGGCCACTGTGTCCATAGCAACACAATGTCCATGTCATGGACACAATGTCCATGTCAGCATGAAAAATGTATGCACTCACTAACTGTAAGTCGCTCTGGATAAGAGCGTCTGCTAAATGACTAAAATGTAATGGTAATGTTTGCTTGTTCACAGAGTTGGATGTCTGGATGAGTGAGTTAAGTGTGTGTATGTGTGTGTGTGTGTGTTCGTGTGTGCGTGTGTGTGGATGAGTGTGTGTGTGTGTGTTTTATGCTCTATTACATGTAGGTAAGCAAATAGCCGTATAAGCGTATATAGTTCAAAGAGCAAGCTCATCTTAAGCAAATGCCTGCATATTGGTGAGTGTTTGCTAGAGAGAGAAAGATATATATATATATGAGAGAGAGAGAGAGAGAGAGAGAGAGAGAGAGAGAGAGAGAGAGAGAGAGAGAGAGAGAGAGAGAGAGAGAGAGAGAGAGAGAGAGAGAGAGAGAGAGAGAGAGAGAGAGAGAGAGAGAGAGAGAGAGAAAGTGAGTCAGACCAAATGCTTGATCGAGCTTGTGCGGCACAACAGAGCCAATGGAATAGTCCCAAAAGGGCAATTTTTGAAATACGTATTTGACAGCTCTGCAGTGACTCACTATAAGCGATAGACATGTTTGAGTGTGTCTGGTCTTTAACATTTTTGCTCCCTGAGTGAGTCTGTTGTTGTGTGTGTTATAGGGGGAAAGCCACAGACAATTCCTCAGGGCCTAGTGATGTGCAGTGAATGAGAAACCAGGGTGAGGGGCATGGAGCTTCCTATAGTAACGACTATGAGCCCTTGTGTCATTATCAGTCCCCCGGTGCCGATTAAGCACCTCGTATTAATAACGAATGGTCCCAAATAATATTTATCGCCTTTCATAGGAAATGTAATTAGAATCCCCTAGAGACACTGCAATGACTCACTGTCGAAGACTCTTCACAGCCCCTCATTACCGTCAACCTTAATTACCTGTTAACGATGTCCTTCAGCTAACCTTTAGCCAGGTTATCAAATCAAATCAAATCAAATTGTATTGGTCACATGCGCCGAATACAACAGGTGCACACATAAAACAACAACAAAAAAAGTGTTGAGAAAAAAAAGAGCAGAAGTAAAATAAAATAACAGTAGGGAGGCTATATATACAGGGGGGTACCGTTGCAGAGTCAATGTGCGGGGGCACCGGCTAGTTGAGGTAATATGTACATGTGGGTAGAGTTAAAGTGACTGGATCTGGTGCTGGATCGATGCAGACCACTGGAACTCTCCCCCATGCTGATGTAGGTCTGGAATGTCAGGTATTCAGGTGCAGTATAGAACCTCCTTTATATCGGTGACAACATCAGCCAGGTATCTGTGATTGAGCTAGTTTGATTAAGATACTGTATATTGGCAAGAACATTGGAAAATAGGCTAACTATCAGCTGAGAACTGAACATAAATCAGGGGCCAACCATTCCAACTGGTGGAGAGTGGCTGTATAGGTGTCAATGGCAGGAAGTAATCTCACTCTTCACTTTTTACTAGGAAAGGAAATGAAACTCCTGTTGGTTAGCACCTTTGATTATGGGAGAGCGCTGGGGATGTAGGTTGTGAGCTGAAACAAAATTGACTTGTTTGTACACCAAATTCAGGTGTACGATAAGGTCCTCAAATTTGAGGAAGCACAATATCTAAAATGTCTATAGATATTAATAAAGATTTGTAAATCACAAATGTGTCACTTTGCATATAAAACATTTAATGCAAAAAGTAATTGGCAAACTTTCAAATCAAGTTCTTGGTTTGTAAATCACAATGTTGCCGTGGATGTTGGCGTATGTCAAATGTACAATTTACAATCAAATCTAAAAACATGTATTAATGACACCCCTGGATCCACAGCCCATGGAATATGCACTCAGAGGGACGCAGGGTATGGATGGAAATGAACCAAGCATGACTGGTGGTCCAATTAAATTACATCCTCAGCTCACCACAACACCAATCCATAAAACGTACTGCTCTCGCACTGCTTGCTGTCTGTGATTATTCACAAGTTTCCTTTGCACTTTACACAGTCTAACTTTTAATAATCCCAAAGGAATGCACAGAATACACAAGTTCCATGATTCCCAGTGCAATGAAAATAGATTTACACAGCCCCCGAAGATGAAATATCAATGAGCGATAGGAAGGAGGACCAAGGCTGTCACGCCCTGGCTCCGGGGACTCTTTAATGTTGAGCCAGGGTGTTAGTTCCTATGTTTAGTTGTTCCTTGTGTTCTGTCTAGATCGTTTAGATCTATGTTGGCCAGGGTGGTTCCCGATCAGAGGCAGCTGTTGCTCGTTGTCTCTGATTGGGAACCATACTTAGGCAGCCTTTTGGCACTTTAGTATTGTGGGATCTTGTTCTGTATAGGTTTGTGTTGGTGAACCTTTAGACTTCACGTATCGTTTTGTTGTTGGTGTCAAGTACTCATTAAAAGATGTACGCCTATCACGCTGCACCTTGGTCCGGTTCCTATAATGATCGTGACAAAGGCACTCTTCATATAATTAATTAAAATGCCTTTATTAGTATGGCATGTTCAATAGAAACAAGGTTGAAATGATATAGTAATAAAAAAGCTGATACAGCAGGCCTATGGGATACAAAGGAGATTGTGTTGGATATGGGTTTAGGATAGTCTGGAACACCCTAACACTATTTCATAGCCTAATTTCCATAAGTCTCACACAGGCAGGCACTAGAGCACATTGCTCTCACCTTGCTCTCTAAGGTCCAGCGCTGACTCGGCAGTAGCCTAGTCTAGTCTGAGGCATAAATTGATGGGTTTGTCGTCGGCTCTCCATCGTGCTGATGTTGCATTCACCTTGATCCTTTTTCATTTGGCAGTGGGCCTGCATGGTCTCCGTTTCCGACCGAGAAAAACAACATCCAACTGTCTGCCAACCGTGAGTAGGCCTATGTCAACCACATCCAGGGCTTGGCTTGTGCAAGTGATTTGGGTGCTAAATGTGCCAGGTGTGTTAAGCAAACTTTATTTCCGGTTTGCTGATCAAAGAGAACAACAGCAACACTTTTACTCCGGCATTGAAAAAGGTTTGACTTTTCAAAGTAGGAAAAGCAATTGCACATCTGAGTCGGCCTGTTGCAGGTGCGTGGGAATAATTGATATCGAAATAGAAACTCGCATACTGCTTTAGTAGGTATCACTTCCTTTTATTCAGTTTACTTATTGGCCTATTGGCCTTTGTCAGAGCTTTTCATTGTTTTCTTTTTCAAAAGTAGAAATAGATTCTAAGTTAAGTTCTAAGTACTGTTGTTGCTTATTATGTACCTTAATTAGTAGCATGATTAGGGTAACTTGAAAGACATTTTAGATCATCGATGTTTTGACTAGACAAAACATTCTAGCTCTCTATTGGTTGCTCTAAGGAAAAAGGCAATGAATTTATGAACAAATGAATATAGCTTTGATGTTGTTTTTCCTAAGGGGTGATGTTTTGGGTCACTAAGACAGCACATTCAATCAATATGAATAACAGCATCCCATCTGTATTATTCCAAGGGAGG
The DNA here is from genome assembly GCF_020615455.1 of Coregonus clupeaformis. Lineage (NCBI taxonomy): Eukaryota > Metazoa > Chordata > Actinopteri > Salmoniformes > Salmonidae > Coregonus > Coregonus clupeaformis. The sequence continues at coordinate 34,946,166 of NC_059199.1, forward strand.
TTGCTCCCATTTTGATAGGCTATTAATCAAATCAATCATATGGGAAAGCTTGGCTGCAAGTCTGTAAGTACCAAATGCTTGAAACAAAAAAATCTGCTTTCATTATAAGAAAATTGGAACATACACTACCGTTCAAAAGTTTGGGGTCACTTAGAAATGTCCTTGTTTTCGAAAGTGAGACTTGCAACTCTGCCTAGAAGGTCAGCATCCCAGAGTCGCCTCTTCACTGTTGACGTTGAGACTGGTGTTTTGCAGGTACTATTTAATGAAGCTGCCAGTTGAGGACCTGTGAGGCGTCTGTTTCTCAAACTAGACACTCTAATGTATTTGTCCTCTTGCTCAGTTGTGCACCGGGGCCTCCCACTCCTCTTTCTATTCTGGTTAGAGCCAGTTTGCGCTGTTCTGTGAAGGGAGTAGTACACAGCGTTGTATGAGATCTTCAGTTTCTTGGCAATTTCTTGCATGGAATAGCCTTAATTTCTCAGAACAAGAATAGACTGGCGAGTTTCAGAAGAAAGTTATTTGTTTCTGGCCATTTTGAGCCTGTAATCGAACCCACAATTGCTGATGCTCCAGATACTCAACTAGTCTCAAGAAGGCCAGTTTTGTTGCTTCTTTAATCAGCACAACAGTTTTCAGCTGTGCTAACATAATTGCAAAAGGGTTTTCTAATGATCAATTAGCCTTTTAAAATGATAAACTTGGATTAGCAAACACAACGTGCCATTGGAACACAGGACTGATGGTTGCTGATAATGGGCCTCTGGACGCCTATGTAGACATTCCATTAAAAATCAGCAGTTTCCAGCTACAATAGCCATTTACAACATTAACAGTGTCTAAACTGTATTTCTGATCAATTTGATGTTATTTTAATGGACAAATAAATTGCTTTTCTTTAGAAAACAAGGACATTTCTAAGTGACCCCAAACTTTTGAACGGTAGTGTAATTGTGTTCATATGGTGCATGGGTTCAAATGGTACATTTGTTATATTAGCCCAGGGATGGGCAACTGGTGGCCAGCGGGCCACGCCCCCCCCTCAGATCAATTTCAAGAAAATTGAAATACAAAATGTAGGAACTCAGTTGGGGTCTCAACGTAATGCTGCGAGTTAGAATAGTAGAATACACAAGGTGCAATTTCAAAATTTGGTTTTGCATCAGCAGTTTTTCTCTTGTTATGTCAGTCACTGGCAGTCAGACAATTAGCCCATGTCAGCTAATTTTTATTTATTGCTAAGTTAATTTAGCTATCTAAACTTGTTATCATGGTCGAATTACCGGCCAGGGGGCTCAAATTGATTTTGTTACAGTCTCACTCAGATATCATAAATCCTTGAGAGTGTATTGACGCACCAGTGTGTCAATCTAAGTAACATAATACAAAAGTCCACATCAAAATCTGTCAGTTTAAGCTAGAGATAGCAGATGTTTTGCAAGGTTTTTTGCAATCCACCGCATCCACCTATGTCATCCTTCCGCATCAAAGTCGGATACCCCCATCAAAGTTGCCCTTCCCTGTACTAGTCTATAATATGGGAAGAGATGACAAGTTAATGTTGATGTCAGTATGAGCCAGTATGACTGATGTTATGATTTAAAAAATGCATCCACATGAAAAAGACGAAGAAAATGACTGAACAAGACAAATAGGTCTCTAGTTAAATGTCTTTGTTTTATTTGGTTTAGGTGCATTGGAATCTGAGCATGGAAGAAAAGAGTAGAAAGGTACAGACATATTAAAAACCTTTTAAACAAATACATCACCATATGTAGAGACCGGGCTGTATTATCCCCTGCGATAATTCCAAAGGTTGGTATTGAAATGTATGAGTTTAACCCTGAGAAAATATCAACTTATAAGCATCCATGGGTCACAAGACATCTGTTCAGTTGTAAGAGGAGGAAAAATAGCTGCTTTCATATTTCAACTATGTGTGAGAACGGACAGCGGTCTTAGAATGAATGAGCAATGAACATATTTGACACACTCTTATGTCTCTTAAAATGTATCGTGCCTGTGGCAATTGAGCTCCTGGAACACTTTGTAATTTTTAATCCACCATGGATGAACAGAATACCAATGAGGGTAAATCAGGCACTGTGAGATCGCTGCCTGATTGAGTAGAATAGTCTGTGAAACTTGTGTATGGGTTTTCTCTAGAGTGTTATGTGCTAAATACTCTCAAGAAAACATTGTCACCAAGATGGCCAACTTGTTCTATGTTACAAGGTTAAGAGATAATGGGCCAGACAGCTCAATGAATTCAACTTCTGCGTGAATATGGCGACAGAAGCACGGCATTCTTGAGTTCATTTATGTAATTGTGTCTTGAAATAATTAAATAAATACATCTGTAATGAAGTTAGCGTTTTGTACCACACGGCCTGTGAAATTATCAATATAAACACATGCAGAAAATCAGACAGCTTGGTCTCTGTCTATGGCTACAGCTTTCAAACACATTATGTCAGTCACTTACTTAATTTCTATCTTTCTTTTTTGGCCCTGAGACAAGGACACATCCTCGTCTCTAAACAGTTTAATATTAATTTTTGGCCCTGAGACAAGGACACATTCTTGCCTCTAAACAGTTTCATATTACAGTTTCATATTATATACTCACCAGAGGTATGGTTTCAGAAAGCAAAAGAAACAAACATTAAAGCATTGTGTTTTCTCATTGGTCCTAGCAATCAGTTTCTAGTTCTCTACATTTGTTTTTCTTTTTTTCTATCTGATGGGCCTAGTGGCAGATGAGTATCACTTTGTAAGGATTTGATGCCAGGAAAAACTTTAATACATTTAAATGCTCTGTTAGGGTACACATTATCTTTAAAGTATTATGTTTTCTCACCAAAATCCCACCTTCTTGCCCAAGACCCAACACGTGTCTGTGTTTTTCTCTAATTTCTAATTTCTAACAAACATTTTTACATCATCCTTACATTTCTACAAACAAAAAAATGGGAAATAAGGGGTTAGGCTGCTGTCCACAGCAGTATGAACAAAATGTTGAGTCAAAAAAAGGAGGACAAATTAAGCTAAAAAAAAAGAACCAGCAAAGGTTTGTAATTCAAAAATGAGAAATCTAGTTCTACCACTAAATGGCTTCACACTAAAAATAAAAATAGTTGTAAAAAATCTCCCATATCACAACACTTTTTTTATTTTGGTATCACATTTGTTTCACCCCTTTCAATTATAAACTAAGAAACGAGGCTGGGAGTAAAAGTCTTTGTCAGACTTTTATACTGCAGTGTTTTTGCGTAAACCTTTAACACTCATTAGGGGTTTGACATGAACCTTGAGGACTGTAGAGCTTTATTAGGAAACCACCTCTTTTGGTCCTTTTTCCTTGGAATATGAGAGCCACTGTGGGCCTACACAACAGTTTTTATTTTGTACCAAGATACCCTGGTAAAGACTTTAATAAAGTTCAGTTACATGTTTAATACAACCAAGTGTGAGTATCAAGCACTTGTCTGATACTTACACCTAAAATAGTTACGTTTTTTGGTTTATCCAGTTATCTACTGTTAACAATTTAAAGCTGTTTTAGATGATTCCTGTTGGCATCTTTTGCCCTCAAGGTTCACAAACTGTCACAGAGTACACACATATACATACTGTCATACATACACACATTATCCTGTGCTTTGGTCATGAGTAAATGTCATCAAAGGTAAAGACTATGAATGTTAAAATATGTAAAAGGTTTTTGGTCACAATAGTATTTTTCATAAGACAGCTAGTTATTTGGCAATTTCAACTCTACTTTTAGAAAGAGAACGTAGGTAATCCTTTTTGTATCAACATAGAACATCTAATTGAAAATATATCTCATTTTCATTTGGTTACTCTTTAAAAGTTAAAAGTGATATTCAACAGAATGTGACAGTTCCATGTCAAAAGGGGCAAGCCAAGAAAGCCATGCAAAAGGACTTGCCTTTATTAAACAAGGCTAATTCACGTATCCTATAATGGCAATTAAATCAAAAAGAACGTTTTTGGCTTAGGTTAAGTTAAAGCACTCTTCATACTGGCTACCCCTTAATACAGGAACAACGAAAATCTGAAAACAATGGCGTAGTTTATCTCTTAAAAGAAGGTTATGGAGGAAAAAAACGAAAGCCATTACAAATTTTACATCTTTGGATATCATTCAGTTTGGTTTTCATATAAAAACTTTTTGGGATAGGCTGTTCTACAGTGGAAACTAGTGCCATGTCCGTGCGTTCCAGGTCAGTATCTCCGTTAAACTCCCTGGAAACAACATTTTCAGCCGTCTACTCACAGCCCCCGCAAGTTCCCATGGCAACCGATTTGGCATCTGGAGAGCCAACCAATCAGCATGGCCTAGAACAATCACCTGTTTGGCTTTGGGTCGGAGACCTTTCGAAATTCCATCGGGTGAAAATGAAACTCTATGAAAAAGGCCAGAGCATATCTCATTTTCTTTCATAAAGGGGAAAAGGATCGTAGATACATTCTTTCAGGTCCATGATTTCCATAAGGTACCATCCAATCCCAAATACGTCTTTGGAGATGGACATTCGTACAACAGAGGAGGTGTTGTCACAGGTATGATCACCAAACACTTAAAAATGCATCCCTGCATCTTGAAGGAAATTGAAGGAAAATTACCAAACCTGTTGGACACCCTCAGGCTTCGAACAGGATGGAGTTCTGTCTCAGGAGGTCCCTGGTAAGGACAAAGGCTTGTGCTCGTGACAAAGGACGGAGTGGGTTTGGCTAAGGCAAGTGGACAGGGTATGGGGGAGGTGACGCTCAGACACTGCCACAGTTTGGTTCTCCATGGCAGTCATCCAGGTGGGCACTCTGATGCGGGGCAGTGGCGGTGGCTGGCACGGGACTCTGGCATTGGCACAAAGAGTGAGTGGGGAGGGGGGATCAAGGGTATAGGATTTATTTTGGGGTTCTGAGGTAGGCTTGCTCAAGCAGCATCCAGCAGGCTAACGCTAGCCTCAACTGTGACTCGGACATTCGCATCAGACTGAGGTAGCTATCTTTGGAGGCAGATTTTGGTTAGAGTGGTTTGGGTAAAGATGGGGGGGGGTTGCCTTTTTATGGTTCCTCCAGACGTTGAGGCTAGTATGGTGATAAAGACAATCAACTCAATCAGACTCATACCTCCATAAGGCTATTAGCAAGGCCGCGTCGTCATTTGTGTCTGTTAAGTATTGCAGAGCTAAGGCTAATCAAAGGCCAACAAAAATCGACTGTTGACAGGAAGTTAGCAGGAATTCTCAGTGGAGTTTAGTACACTTAGTGCAAAGATTTACTAAGTGGACCGGAACGTATATAGAGATCCTAAAAGGCCCCGGTAAGTCATTATATTTGGCATCAGCTGGGGCCTTATAAGCACAGTGCGAGTGCATGTACTGTTACCAAGGGGACACCATTGAAAGATAACATTTTGGTTATAGATGCTCCCCTTGGTAACATAAGAAAGCTCAACATAATAGGACGGCATCTGTAGGAGGAGGCATTTCTCAAGAATAACATTCTGAATTCACATGTGCATGTGCACAGACCATAAAGACATTAGACTTTGGTTAAAGAGGAGGGAAGGCGAGAGAGTACAGTGGAAACATGGAGCACTGTGTCACTCAGCTACTTTGAGCCTTTGTTCGTTAGCAGCAGCAGGTTTTTCTGGGATGGATAGAACAATGGCGGACCCCTGGCATCGCAGGACACTAGGGTGGCGGGTGGGGGGGCTTTGGTTGGGCAGGTGAGGTGGAGTAACCATCAAGAGGCAAACCGTTGGGGTGGAGGGTAGGTAAGGGTTGGTAAAGAAGGGTTTGGGGGGTTATTGGCCAATGCTAGCCAGTGCCCATTCCAGGCAGACCAGACGAGTGTTGCTCGATGAGGACCTGGCCTTGGGCCGGACGCACCGGAGCCCCTCCCTGACAGGTGGAGTCATGACTCTGGAAAAGAAAGAGAGACAAAAGACAGAGTGTCAGTCTATTATTTATCAACTTCGATCATATCCCTCCTTTTGTCCACTGATGATTGCTTCTGCATTGTTGTTGACCAATCATCTTGTTCACAATTTCTACTCCTGGACATAGTAACATCAATATTGTTCAACACAGCTCTGGAGATCCAATTCAATCAAATAAAAAAATTAAGTTCCGCGTTAGCCCCAAAGCTTTCGAAAAAAACACCCTAGTCTCTAGAATGCCTTGAAGTAATGTCCTTTTTGCTTGACGTGGTAACAATGTTTCATTCAGTGGTAACAAATCCAGGTTTGATTGACTAGAGCCCTATGGCTTGTAATCTATCATGGGGTCAGAAATCACAGACAGATGAGATCTAGATCTCAGGTTGAATAGTTGGATGAGCTTGTGACAAAAAAGAGATGGGATTGCGAGCATGATAGATCAATTCATCCTGAGATATCGGCAACTCCAGATGTCCTGAAGGTGTCAACTTTGTTTTAGAAACTGAGTTACACCTGGTGGCCAAACAACTGTGATGTCAATGCGTGTGTCCTGGCAACCCATATCCTGCAGCTCTGATGTCATCGATGATTCAATTATTAGACGGCGACATCTATTCAGTCACCTCCTGTCTGTTACAGGGATGAAAATAGCCAATGGAACCTTGGGCGAACAAAACTAATGGCCACATTGCGTGAGAGGTTAGCTTAATGTTTGCTGTGCAGTGAATGAGTCAGGTTAGTCTGCCAATGTGTCAGTGCACCGGTCCTCCTACCTGAGGCACTAATTCGAGGGTGACTTCTGCAGGACGAGTGACCCCCTCTTTGGAGATCCCGTTTTGTCCCAGCTGTCCCCGGTCCTCCCCCTTTGGCACAGACCAGCTGTACTGAGTCCCTTTACTGCAGAACAAACTAGGGACATTAATTCGTTTCAATATTACATGCACACAAGTCCACTCTAAGAACAACACACACAATTTTACGAATACAACTAACATATAATATACCAAAGTTGACATTCATAATCTTACTCTGCCAAGATAAATCATAGGTGATCAGGATATATCTAAAGTTTACCTGGCCTTAAAAACCCAATCTGACAATGGAAGTACAGTACTAGAAGCAAAGCAACACCTAGTGGTCCCATCAGGTAGGGCCCCTCCTTACCTGTGACGGTATCCAAACATGAGGAAGAGCACACAGAAGATGATGCAGGCCATGCCGATATGAATGCCAACCACGATACCGCCCATCGAGCCCTCGCTCTCCTGTCTACAGGTACACTGGGTCTCCCCACCTGCAACCAAGAAACACATGATGAGTACATCCATACATTCATTAGCCAGCACAAATACACAGTCAGTAAAATGATGGGAAGACAGATTGGATCATATGGCAATGCCAAACACAAGTCTAACTAATAGATTCACTCCAAAATACACTTGAAGCAAAAAGGACAGAAGATCACCAAATAACTAATACTTGTCTAGAAAATAGTGTTTATTACTCAATACTGACTCGACTCTAATATTTATTGGACACTCACCACTGGTTTTGGCGCTGGTGCCGTCTTCTGCCAGTGACACCAGCCTCTTGGAGCAGTCGCTCTCGCCGTTCCCGTTATAGGCTACTAGTTTGACTTCATACACCGCGCCGGTTTCTGCAAGAACAAGTCATTGTGACAGTGTCACATTATAAATTCCCTTCGACAATTTCGAAGGTCATATTTTTTAAATGGGGAGATATTGACAGAGTGTTATTGACTGCTTGCGCGATTAAAAGCAAAGCTATTGATTGGGCGATTGAAAGAGATTGAAGTTGGGGAGCATGTCATTTTTCACTCTTCCCTGGACTGTTCCTTTGCCCTAATGCCTCCCTCCCTAACCCACTTACAACTGTCTTTCCTCTCAACTCTCTCACTCTGTCATCTCTCTCTGGCATCTATGTCTTGATACCGCCAACATCCTCCCCTGTCTCCCTCTTTTAATCTCTCGATATAGATTAAGTCATTGCTGCAGTATGAGAAAGCTTATGCTCTGAATGCAATGATGCCAATCAGTAGCTGACACTAACCCATCCAGTAATCTTCCACTAGGTGGCTTACATGTCACTTTTTTTCTTTTCTTTTTTTTTACAGATACAGCAAAACATGTCAGACAAAAAACCTCAAGGAACGTTTGAAGATCTCCCTTTCACATTTCTCTGCTCCAGAGGGATATTACGTTGATCTTCCATGTGCATGGTAATTAACTCGCTGTCACATAATCATTCAAATATGGGGTAATTGTTAGTCTCTGCACCGCTGCAACCATTTAAAGCTCTCTCACTCACCAAGGCGGGAGATGGTGTGGGCATTGACGTGGCAAGGGAACTGAACTGGCCCCTGGAAGTCGGCATGGGGGACCCTGCGGTAGGTGAGCCTGAAGCCCTCTGCCTTGCCAGGCTTGCTGGGGAGCTCCCATAACACCTGGACTGCAGTGGAGTTCACCACCTTGGTGAAGAAGGTTGGGGGAGTGGGCACTACAGGAGGAGAGATGAAGATTAGAACATTGGATGAAAAAAATAGAAATTAATCAAAGATTGAAAAGGACAGCAGAAAGATAGAAAGAGTGTAGAGATGGTTAGAGAAGCAGTATGAAAGAGATATGGTGTATGAATTGAAGACAAATGGAAAGAGAGAAAAAGAGAGGGGTGAGGATGGAATGATGATAAAACTCAAAGAGATAGTAAGACAGGGAGGAAAAACAAGGGAGTGTTTATCAGTGATGGTAGACGAGTGGAATAGTATATGGGAATTGAAATAAGTGCACAGACATGGAGAGACCCGATGAGAAAAGGGGGATGTGAGAGGTAAAAATGATGAAATTACATCAAGAGAGGGAAGAGGAGATAAACACCTACGATCGATTACAGGTTGTAAATAACCAGGCAGGCTATCAGGCCGTAGAACCATTAAAAAAAATCTCAATCTTACACTAGTCTAGCTAAATCATCCTAAGCACTCTGCTGTCCGCTTTGTGCAATGTACATGGAGCTACTAGACACTTATCAAAGGTCAGTTTTACATTCCCCCCATAATATAATAGAACCCATTTATTTGGTTACATTTAAATATATTATTTATGCTTATAAACGTTTGGGAATGCTTATATATGTGAGTACATGTTTAAAAATGTTTACAAATACTACAATACTCATTTATTAATAGTATATGTACACTATAAGTATAATAGTACACTATTCATACACCGTTTATAAATGGTTATTGTTGAAAGTAATTATAAAGTGTAACCCTTTATGTTTCCCACAGGGAGCTGTTTATGGTTAGGATTGTAGCTCAGTTGGTAGAGCATGGCGCTTGCAACGCCAGGGTTGTGGGTTTGATTCCCACGGGGGGCCAGTATGAAAAAAAAAAAAACATGTATGCACTCACTAACTGTAAGTCGCTCTGGATAAGAGCGTCTGCTAAATGACTAAAATGATTTGGGGAGGGTAAACTGATCGTTGCAATAGCATATTCCTGGTGACTTACCACCCCCTAGTGTTGTGGCCACCACAGTGCTGGACTGCTGGCTGGCACCCAGTGGGGAGTAGGCCTTGAGGTAGATAGAGTAGGTGGTGGCTGGCTCCAGGTTGGTGAAGTCGTGCTGGAAGGTGGTTTTACTGACTGCTTCCTGCAGCTCTCTGCTGTCTGGCTCTGGGGGGAACAACAAGCAGTATTATCATTAGGGTTAGGTTCCATTGCAGCACACTCAGTCAAGTGCTGCTAAAGTATTTTAAAGGAAACAAAATACTATCTCAATTGCTTAACAATCTGTCCTGTCATTAGGCTGGCTTTCACCTGGCCAGTTCTTTTAGATCAGCACAATGAAGGAGAGGAGGCAAAGAGAGAACAGTTTTTTTTTAGGCAATTAAGAAAGATCTTACTCCTAGCTCTGCTTTGAACACTAATAGATTATCACACAAAGACTCTCACTCACCGCCGATCTTGCGGATGTGGAGCACATAGCCGATGATGCCGTCGGTGATCTCTACGGGCGGCTGGATCCAGGCGAGCTGCAGGGCGCTGGGGGAGAGGGCGGAGGAGGTGAGGCCCTGGGGGGAGTCGGGGAGATCCTTGGCCAGGGACACGGCCAGACGGGCGCTAGCCTGGTTGGTGCCGGCCATGTTCTCAGCGATGCACTGGTAGATGGCCTCGTCCTCCGAGGTGATGCGCGTCACGGCCAGGGTGCTGGAGGATGGAGTTTAAAGATTATATACTTTTTATTTGAGTTAGGACATATTAAAACATTGATATATTCGGTAAACAACAAGGGTTCATTTCTAAAAGATGGGTCGGTTGTATGAATATACATTCAAACAAATATTCAGATATACAATGAAATTCTTTGTGATTCAAAACATAATCAGGAAGCAAATGAATCCCATCCTCTCGTGTTCAGTGTAAATGCAGAACTTCAGCCTACTTCACAGAGGGAAATGTCAGCCACTAACAGTGCCACCTTGTGGTGAAATATATGAACTGTTCTTCTGTAGGTCTGACCAGTCTTGATGAGAATGATATCATACCAGCACTAACTGATTTATATTAATTGATTGGATGGGACCATGGTCCCACAGTTTACACATCATTCAGTTAAATTGGAAGTTTATAAATAATGTATCGGATACGTCAAGGCAAAAACATTAAATACAGGATAATGGAAAGATCAACATTATTTCAAAATAGATTTTACACGTATTTCACAATTTCTGTTCATGGATATTAGACTATATCAACTGCTAGTATGTGGGAATAACAAAATAATCTCTGTTGCTGCACGACTAAAGTAGTTTGTTTCTGCTTTCAATGGACAACCTTGGTTCCAGAGAACCTGGATGTTGATTTCGGTGTCTATATGATCCCCCTTGGAAAATAATATAGGGGAAACGCTGATTTTGCAGATTTAGCGTCTATTGTCGATGAACGTTTTACTTGCAATGATTTTGATATGTGTTTGTTTTCCCTACTTAAGTTGAATGCACTGACTATAGAACCTAATTCACTATAGATAAGACTAAATGACTAAAAATACTTAAATGTAAACCCAGCGCTGTATTCATTATGTAAACTGCCTACCGTTTAAGAACCAAACGGAAGCAAACACAGCAAAACAAGAGTTTCTATTGGACAAATTCAGGGAGTTCCCTCCCTGTTTCATTCCGTTTGCTTCCGTTTAAGAAATGTTTTGCAACGGAATCGGCGGGATGAATACACCTCTGGTGTACTGTACCTGTTGTTGTTGGTGAGCTTGACGTTGTCACCAGGCGTCAGGATCTTGCCATTCTTCAGCCAGATGAGGTGAGGCTCGGGGACGCCCTGGGCCACACAGGTGAACACAGCACTGCCTCCCGCTGGTTTTGAGACAGACTGCGGCCACTGCATGAACTCAGGGGGAGCTGGTGGGGAGAGAATTATGTATTTGTTGTAAGTGTATTGTGTGTGTAAGTGTATTGATTAATCCTTGTATCACTGTTGCAAAATTGTATATACAATTGCGTTTGCTTGTGATACTATGTAACTGTGCATGAAAGTAAAATATAGAACTTTCAAAAAGTCAAAAGGGGAGGTGGAAGATATGAGGAAAATGGAAGGAGGACAATAGGAGAGGAGAAGAGAGGAGATTAAACAGGTTAGTGATACTTGGAGGGATACAAAGGTTGTTTGGAGAAAAAATAGGAAGAAGGCAGAAGAACGATTGTACAAAAAAGGAGGATGAATAAAAGAGGAGGATGACATTAGAGGAAAGAAAGGTTAGAATGAGAGAGAGGAAGAAAGGTTAGAATGATTAGAATGACAAGGCCTTTTGGGGGAGAGCATTGAGTTCTATTTGCTGTCAGTCTTATAATGAACTATAGAGGGCAGTACTGATCATGTTTTTGGGCAGCTGTACTATCATATAAATGTGTTTATGATCATTGCAGTCCTTATAGTAAGGACCTTGAGAAGTGAATTTGATTTTACCATATCTCTAGACCATATCATTTTATACAGTTTCCTCTAACCTGGTAGAAACATAGCTCAAATGTAACTATCTAAATGCACAGTAGGTCCCTGAGTTTGTCCTGACCATGTAACCTGACGAGGAAAAAACACTTTGTCCCTAGTTATAGTAGCCTACAGCATACTACCCACATTACATATACCTCAATGTGTATCAATACATACAAACATCCCTACATTTACCACAACAGATCTATAAAAACATTCCCAATGATTTCCCCTCCTCTCCTCTTCCCGGAGCTTGACCTTAACATAGGGAGAGCCTAGACTTCCAGAGGATAGCCTAACCTAACCCTAGCCCCAGTCCCCACTTCTCTATCCCCCTCTGACCCTGCCTGGCCCTCCGGTGTCCTCGGGACAGATGCAGGGTTCGTTGTCCCGCCTGACACCAGGCTCAATAGCACACAATGGGACATGCATATATGTAGAGACCCCCAGCCCCTTTCCCCCCTAACCACCTAATTGATCTATTGACACTGACACCCCCCTCACCCCTGCCCTCACCCCTCCCTGGCAGAGACCCAGAGAGACTGGGCCTGGGAAGAGAGAGCAACAGGGTCCAGGGGAGAGGGAGGGAGGGAGGGAGAGAAGGGGGAGGTAAATGCAACCTTTATGTTTATTTATTTTCCCTTTTGTACTTTAACTATTTGCACATCATTACAACACTGTATATAGACATAATATAACATTTTAAATGTCTTTATTATTTTGGAACTTTTGTGAGTGTAATGTTTACTGTTCATTTTGTATTGTTTATTTAACTTTTGTTTATTATCTATTTCACTTGCTTTGGCAATGTAAACATATGTTTCCCATGCCAATAAAGCCCCTTATATTGAAATTGAATTGAGAGAGTGCGAGAGAAGAGACAGAGAGATAGAGAAAGAGAGAGAGAGAGAGATGGAGAAAGAAAGAAGGGAGAGAGATGGAGGGAGGGATGGAGAGATTAGGTTGTGAGTATTGGAGGGTGTGTGTGTGTGTGTGTGGGGGGTCAAGGGTCATAGAGACACCCATTTCAATAGAAGACCATTAATCAATGGAGGCATAGATTTAATATTCCCCAAACTGCTTTCCTTCCGATGGGCCCCAATTTCTTTAAACATACAGACACCAATACAGATCCCCGGGATCTATAAAAGGCTTGGAGGGAGTTGTTGTTGAGCAATGGCCGTCAAAGTGTCTTTTGTCTTTTACTTGTTTGTTTAAATCGGTAAGAGGAATGTTGAGGGAGATGTGAGGACATAGAGAGACATTAAAAGAGATTGAATTGCAAGAGAACTCATGGAAGTTCATCTGAAGTTCACTTCAGCCAGTCTGTAGCTGCCTGCTTGAGTATGTCGTTAAATCTAAGGCATTGCCAGCTATAGCACTGAGCATTGTAGCGTTTAGGTTAATGGCCTTCAAATATGTCTACACTATGTTTTTGCCATTATATTTCTCACCGAGTTCTCACGGACCCCTAATGGATGATGTACAATAACTTGAAATTGAGAGTGGCTATATCATGTCACTAGCCTGATGATGTACACCCAGCCTGTTGTTGTTCTGTGAATAAGTTGCATTTGTGTTTAGGGTTAGTGGAGATGATGACGGCAGGGGGGGCTGGTGAGGGATATACATTGGGCCGATTGTTGAACTGAATGGGAGGGGCGACTGCAATGGATGTCTGAAGCACAAGGGGGGTGATTTGTGTACGTGTGTCACGTGTGTGTGTGTGTGTGCGGGTGTGAATGTGTGTCATCAATCTACACCCAAATAGCCTTCTCTCGCCATGACTCCAAGTACACTTCACACTTGACCTTCAGCTAAGTTTTTTGTTTCAAGTGGAACCTGGGGGGTTCTTAGAAAAACTCATTTTCTCACTGGTTTTATTGCATGCTCTTTACACCCCATGGAGGTGGAGCCAAGGAGATAATTGCTGTCCACCCCTTCAGCTGATCAACTGTGTCTCTCCAACTGAAATCTAACTGTCAGCTTCAGTGTCCATACATCAGGCCAATCCATAGCATGTATTGATCAATTAGTCTTTTAGCAGGGTCTTAGACCTGACCTTGAGTTTCATCACCAGGTTAATTCCTCATCACTTTCCTTCCTTTGTTTAGCTTTATTGTCTTTAGTGGTAGCAGTATATTTTGAAATATATATCACTTTTGTTATGTTGTTACTAGTTATAGTTTCCTAGATAGTGTGAATCAGAGCTATATAGAGATCCATATACAGTATGACTTGGATATGACCCTCATCTCAGATACTTCATATACATTGTGTGAAGTATATTTATCAAAAAGTAACTGATCTAGTTCTAACACAATTTATTTTGTAAATCGAGTTTTGGAATATGTTTTACATATTTACATAATGGACACAATGTGGTATGTTTCTAAAATATGTTTTATAGTCTGCTTACAAAGTATGACAGTGATGTTTTTAAGCATATACATTCTGATATTTATGTTTTCTAATCCATGTGGTGTGTTCTGTCGCTTAAGTGACACATTCATGAAATAATGCCCTATTTCCAAATATGTATGTTCTACTTTCTGACATTTATGTCGTTTGGTTCTGACACTCACATCTAATGTGAGCAAGACCCCCTCAGTAAGCCAACAGCTGTGGGATATGCATTTTAAAGCTTTTCAAAGATTCCAACCTTCTCCACATTTTTCATATGAAAATGTTCTACCCAAAAAAAGGCAGTGGATGAGGGGATGGTTATAAACGGTGCTCCATTCAGAGAAAGCAGTCATCACACAATGGCCTAGCACCATTTGTGTCCCCCCTCTCTTGGTGTGTCCCCCTGAACTCCATCCCCCACCGCCTGACCACCAGCTGTGTGACAAGAACAACTGCCCCCCCCCACCCCCCACCCAAACACCATAGTAACGAACGACAGGGGGTGGGGACCGGGGGATTGGTCACCTTCCTCTTTCTTTGGGGATGCATCTATCTTTCCCTCCTCCACCCCAAACCCCACCCCTTTCTCGCTCTCCTTCCATATCTGTCCAGCTCGGTAAGGTGTCCCGTCCTCTCCCCTCCCTGACTTCGACGATTGTCCTATAGCAGGCCCTCCAGGACAGAGACAGGGGTAAGGGGTGAGAGGTGATCCCTCACTCCCCCCTCCCCACACACAATGACCGTCTTCACCTCCTGCTCCTTCTTTTTTCTCCCTTGTTCTTTCTCTCCTCTCTCCCATTGTTCAAATATCTGGCCTTGCATCTGTCCTGTCCTATCCTGGCTGTCTTCCTGTCCCGTCCATGACCATGACCGGTTCAAGAGCAGAAGGGAGAGGGAATTGGACTGTCAGTCATGAGGACAGTGTGTGTGAAAAAGCAGACCTCTATGCCCTCCAATAACCTCCTTTACGCAGCGTATTTCATATTATTCTATATTATCAGACTATCCCTGACTTATTGGCAGGAATAGGGAACACGTGAGAGCTAAAAATAGGTGAATTAATTAGACTCATGGCCATTGCTATTCTATATGATTTGTGCCTAACCAATACCTTTGTATCATTAGTATTGGGTGCAGAATGGCAATTTTAAGTCCATACTATGGTGGTGGATTGTAGCCACAATATCAAGTATCATAGAAAACATTGAGAGGACATTCTAGTTGAATATACCTCGAGTATCACATTTTGAAGGGGACTGGGAGATTTTAGATCACTTTGGGCCTCTATTTGACATTGACAATGTCCATGAGCCAATAATTTCACCCATTTCATGTGACCACCATTCTAAAAAGCTCTTTGTTCTTTTTTTCTTTAACAAATAGAGAGAAATAAATAAATACATTAATTAATACATTATTGACCACCTTGTCCATGGCCAATCCACTTGTGAAAGACTGATAGGGAGAACTATTGATTGACCAGGACAAAGAGGCTGACACAACATGGGTATGGGAGAGCCTTAACAGCTGGGTGCAAAGTAGAGTGATTTAAATGGAATATAGGGGTGAAGGGATAAGTGGAGATCTAGGTTACATGACTAAGATATAGGCCGACTTTCTTTTATTTTTTACTTTCTAGGTACTATTTAGCTAGCTTGGTATTAGGTAACATTTTGCTAGCTATATATTACATTTTGTTAGGTATTAGGTAAGATGTTGGTAGCTAGGTACTGTAACAGTTTGCTAGCTACTAGATATTGTAACTAAGTAAGCTAGCCTTGTCGAAGCCAGAACGCCCATAGGGGCAGGAGCCTATCTCCTGTTTCTGTAGCTTGAGGCAGCTTTATGTACAAGTACACCCCCTCGACAGGACGCTAGTCTATCGCAGGTATTGTAACTAGGTATTGTAACTACAGTGAGGGAAAAAAGTATTTGATCCCCTGCTGATTTTGTACGTTTGCCCACTGACAAAGAAATGATCAGTCTATAATTTTAATGGTAGGTTTATTTGAACAGTGAGAGACAGAATAACAACAAAGAAATCCAGAAAAACGCATGTCAAAAATGTTATAAATTGATTTGCATTTTAATGAGGGAAATAAGTATTTGACCCCCTCGCAATCAGAAAGATTTCTGGCTCCCAGGTGTCTTTTTATACAGGTAACGAGCTGAGATTAGGAGCACACTCTTAAAGGGAGTGCTCCTAATCTCAGCTTGTTACCTGTATAAAAGACACCTGTCCACAGAAGCAATCAATCAATCAGATTCCAAACTCTCCACCATGGCCAAGACCAAAGAGCTCTCCAAGGATGTCAGGGACAAGATTGTAGACCTACACAAGGCTGGAATGGGCTACAAGACCATCGCCAAGCAGCTTGGTGAGAAGGTGACAACAGTTGGTGCGATTATTCGCAAATGGAAGAAACACAAAATAACTGTCAATCTCCCTCGGCCCGGGGCTCCATGCAAGATCTCACCTCGTGGAGTTGCAATGATCATTAGAACGGTGAGGAATCAGCCCAGAACTATGATCTTGTCAATGATCTCAAGTCAGCTGGGACAATAGTCACCAAGAAAACAATTGGTAACACACTACGCCGTGAAGGACTGAAATCCTGCAGCGCCCGCAAGGTCCCCCTGCTCAAGAAAGCACATATACAGGCCCGTCTGAAGTTTGCCAATGAACATCTGAACGATTCAGAGGAGAACTGGGTGAAAGTGTTGTGGTCAGATGAGACCAAAATCGAGCTCTTTGGCATCAACTCAACTCGCCGTGTTTGGAGGTGGAGGAATGCTGCCTATGACCCCAAGAACACCATCCCCACCGTCAAACATGGAGGTGGAAACATTATGCTTTGGGGGTGTTTTTCTGCTAAGGGGACAGGACAACTTCACAGCATCAAAGGGACGATGGACGAGGCCATGTACTGTCAAATCTTGGGTGAGAACCTCCTTCCCTCAGCCAGGGCATTGAAAATGGGTCGTGGATGGGTACTCCAGCATGACAATGACCCAAAACACACGGACAAGGCAACAAAGGAGTGGCTCAAGAAGAAGCACATTAAGGTCCTGGAGTGGCCTAGCCAGTCTCCAGACCTTAATCACATAGAAAATCTGTGGAGGGAGCTGAAGGTTTGAGTTGCCAAACGTCAGGCTCGAAACCTTAATGACTTGGAGAAGATCTGCAAAGAGGAGTGGGACAAAATCCCTCCTGAGATGTGTGCAAACCTGGTGGCCAACTACAAGAAACGTCTGACCTCTGTGATTGCCAAAAAGGGTTTTGCCACCAAGTACTAAGTCATGTTTTGCAGAGTGGTCAAATACTTATTTCCCTCATTAAAATGCAAATCAATGTATAACATTTTTGACATGCGTTTTTTCTGGATTTTTTTGTTGTTATTCTGTCTCTCACTATTCAAATAAACCTACCATTAAAATTATAGACTGACCATGTCTTATCAGTGGGCAAACATACAAAATCAGCAGGGGATCAAATACTTTTTTCCCTCACTGTATATTTGGCTAGGTCATTAAGGAAAAGCTAAAGATATTGGAATATAGTGATTTACTTTGAAAGTGCAAATACAATGTTAGATACAGTTGAAGTCAGAAGTTTACATACACTTAGGTTGGAGTCATTAAAACTCGTTTTTCAACCACTCCACAAATTTCTTGTTAACAAACTATAGTTTTGGCAAGTCGGTTAGGACATCTACATTGTTCATGACACAAGTAATTTTTCCAACAATTGTTTACAGACAGATTATTTCACTTATAATTCACTGTATCACAATTCCAGTGGGTCAGAAGTTTACATACACTAAGTTGACTGTGCCTTTAAACAGCTTGGAAAATTCCAGAAAATGATGTCATGGCTTTAGAAGCTTCTGATAGGCTAATTGACATCATTTGAGTAAATTGGAGGTGTACCTGTGGATGTATTTCAAGGCCTACCTTAAAACTCAGTGCCTCTTTGCTTGACATCATGGGAAAATCAAAAGAAATCAGCAAAGACCTCAGAAAAAAATTTGTAGACCTCCACAAGTCTGGTTCATCCTTGGGAGCAATTTCCAAACGCCTGAAGGTACCACGTTCATCTGTACAAACAATAGTACGCAAGTATAAACACCATGGGACCCGCTCAGGAAGGAGACGCGTTCTATCTCCTAGAGATGAACGTACTTTGGTGTGAAAAGTGCAAATCAATCCCAGAACAACAGCAAAGGACCCTGTGAAGATGCTGGAGGAAACAGGTACAAAAGTATCTATATCCACAGTAAAACGAGTCCTACATCGACATAACCTGAAAGGCCGCTCATCAAGGAAGATGCCACTGCTCCAAAACCACCATAAAAAAGCCAGACTACGGTTTGCAACTGCACATGGGGACAAAGATCATACTTTTTGGAGAAATGTCCTCTGGTCTGATGAAACAAAAATAGAACTGTTTGGCCATAATGACCATCGTTATGTTTGGAGGAAAAAGGGGAATGCTTGCAAGCTGAAGAACACCATCCCAACCGTGTAGCACTGGGGTGGCAGCATCATGCTGTGGAGGTGCTTTGCTGCAGGAGGGACTGGTGCACTTCACAAAATAGATGGCATCATGAGGAAGGATAATTATGTGGATATATTGAAGCAACATCTCAAGACATCAGTCAGGAAGTTAAAGCTTGGTCGCAAATGGGTCTTCCAAATGGACAATGACCCCAAGCATACTTCCAAAGTTGTGACAAAATGGCTTAAGGACAACAAAGTCAAGGTATTGGTGTGGCCATCACAAAGCCCTGACCTCAATCCTATAGAAAATGTGTGGGCAGAACTGAAAAAGCGTGTGCGAGCAAGGAGGCCTACAAACCTGACTCAGTTACACCAGCTCTGTCATGAGGAATGGGCCAAAATTCACCCAACTTATTGTGGGAAGCTTGTGGAAGGCTTCCCGAAACGTTTGACCCAAGTTAAACAATTTAAAGGCAATGCTACCAAATACTAATTGAGTGTATGTAAACTTCTGACCCACTGGGAATGTGATGAAATAAATAAAAGCTGAAATAAATCATTCTCTGTACTATTATTCTGACATTTCACATTCTTAAAATAAAGTGGTGATCCTAACTGACCTAAAACAGGGAATTTTTACTAAGATTAAATGTCAGGAATTGTGAAAAACTGAGTTTAAATGTATTTGGCTAAGGTGTATGTAAACTTCCGACTTCAACTGTATATTACATCAACATCAATATATTGCATATACAGTATCAGTTACATATTCAGTGTCAATTATCGCTTCTAGAGAGGCAGGGGAGCAAAAACATGATTACATTCTAATATATAGTGCATTCGGAAAGTATTCAGATCCCTTGACTTTTTCCAAATGTTGTTATGTTACAGCTTTATTCTCAAATTGATTAAATATTTTTTTCCTCCTCATCAATCTACACACAATACCCCATAATGACAAAGCAAAAACAGTTTTTTTGACATTTTTGCAAATATCACATTTACTTAAGTATTCAGACCCTTTACTCAGTACTTTGTTGAAGCACCTTTGGCAGCAATTATAGCCTCAAGTCTTCTTGGGTACGACGCTACAAGCTTGGCACACCTGTATTTGGGGAGTTTCTCCCATTCTTCTCTGCAGATCCTCTCACTACACAGCTATTTTCATGTCTCTCCAGAGATGTTCGATAGAGTTCAAGTCCGGGCTTTGGCTGGGACACTCAAGGACATTCAGAGACTTGTCCCGAAGCCACTCCTGCATTGTCTTGGCTGTGTGCTTAGGGTCGTTGTCCTGTTGGAAGGTGAACCTTCGCCCCAGTCTGAGGTCCTGAGCGCTCTGGAGCAGGTTTTCATCAAAGATCTCTCTGTACTTTGCTCCGTTCATCTTTCCATCGATCCTAACTAGTCTCCCAGTCCCTGCCAAAAAACATCCCCATAGCATGATGCTGCCACCACCATGCTTCACCATAGGGATGGTGCCAAGTTTCTCCAGATGTGATGCTTGGCATTCAGGCCTAAAGAGTTCAATCTTGGTTTCATCAGACCAGAGAATCTTGTATGTCATGGTCTGAGAGTCTTTAGGTGCCTTTTGGAAAAGTCCAAGTGGGCTGTCATGTGCCTTTTACTGAGGAGTGACTTCCATCTGGCCACTCTACCATAAAGGCCTGATTGGTGGAGTGCTGCAGAGATGGTTGTCCTTCTGGAAGGTTCTCCCATCTCCACAGAGGAACTCTGGAGCTCTGTCAGAGTGACCATCGGGTTCTTGGTCACCTCCCTGACCGAGGCCCTTCTCCCCCGATTGCTCAGTTTGGCCGGGCGGCCAGCTCTAGGAAGAGTCTTGGTGGTTCCAATCTTCTTTAAGAATGACAGAGGCCACTGTGTTCTTGGGGACGTTCAATGCTGCAGAAATGTTTTGGTACCCTTCCCAAGATCTGTGCCTCGACACAATCCTGTCTCGGAGCTCTATGGACAATTCCTTCGACCTCATGGCTTGGTTTTTGTTCTGACATGCACTGTCAACTGTGGGACCTATATAGACAGGTGTTTGCCTTTCCAAATCATGTCCAATCAATTGAATTTACCCCAGGTTGACTCTAATCAAGTTGTAGAAATATCTCAAGGATGATCAATGTAAACAGGATGCACCTGAGCTCAATTTCGAGTCTCATAGTAAAGGGTCTGAATACTTATGTAAATAAGCTATTTCTGTTTTCACTTTGTCATTATGGGGTATTATGTGTAGATTGATGAGATATACAAATAAAAACTTTTTAGAATAAGGCTGTAATGTCACAAAATGTGAAAAAATTTAAAGGGTCTGAATACTTTCCGAATGCACTGTAATCCTATCCATAGTTGTTTATGGTAGGGCTATTTTTTTCCTATTATGTTGTTGGTCTCTCACATTAACCAGAGGTGTTGTGACCCTTGTGTGGTCCTCAGTATATTGGTCAACCCTTAGAATAGCCAATTAAAATGGGGGAGGGTGAAATATGAGGACGGTGAATGTATGGACAGTTGCTGGGTGATGGATGGGCCTGATGGATGAGGTAATGGCAGCAGTGGACACACACAAGTCCAGCTGGAGACCAGTGTCAATGCTTAATTACAAGTGGGAGCCCGGGGTCTCTCTCGCGCCAATAGTATCACCAAAAATGACCAACCCCCATGCCCACCTGCACCTCACCCCTCCCTTCAAAGCTCTAAGGGGGCCAAAGGTGAGGTGAGAGGGTGAACCATGGGTATCGACTCCTCTCTCCCAAACCCACCCCTTTTCCTTCCCTTCCCTGGCAGAAGTCATGGCCAAATCCAATACAGGATAATGTGACGGGGTCAGCCAGTCCCAAAAGCCCAAAGCCCAAACCCTACACCCACACACCTCCACCCCCACCCCCACCACCACCCCACCTTCTGGACATTGACCCCCCCATCCCCTATCCTGCTCCTGTGATCATGTGTATCTGTCAGTGTCATGGTCAGTTGATGGTCAGTGTGATCAGCAGCACTGGGTTGAAACCATAGAACCATTGGCTAAGGCTCACTCTGTGACATGTAAAGCCATTCTTGGAGGATTTCACTTACTGTATAAATGCTTAATGAATTATTTAAACTTGACTTTGATTCAGCCTTCAGGCTCTGCCTCTTAGTGAGGTGAGGCAGGTACAGTATTACACTTTTCAGACTATTGTGTTGACCATAACTGTACTCTGCTGGCTCTGATATTTTCTTTTCACATTGTCCTTTTCAGCACAGTGCCAGCAACATTGGTGGATGTGAAACCAGGCCAGCTCAGTACAGCTTAGCTCGGGTTACTTGGGCATAGTAGTGTGAAAAGGGTATAAGTGTTAGGAGGGAGCTCACCTTGTACCACCAGTCTTCCCAGCGCAGTACGCCTCATCCTGGTCCCGGGGCGGTTGGCGGCGCACACGTACACCCCCGAGTGCTGCAGCGACACGTCCGAGATCATCAGGTTTCCAGTGCCCAACACCTGGATGCCCTCCACCCCAATGGAGCGCCCATCTGGAGAGAGCACACACACACACAAAGGAATAAGACATAGGCCAACATATTACAAAAAAACACAGGATTCAATGAAAATCAAGTTTGAAACCTTAAGCTTACAGGAGGGTTGGTTGTTGGTGTCAGAGGAAGGCCCTCAAAATTGTCAAAGACTCCAGCCAACCTAGTCATAGACTGTTCTCTCTGCTACCGCACGGCAAGCAGTACCGGAGCACCAAGTCTAGTTCCAAAAGGCTTCTCAACAGCTTCTACCCCCCTGTATATAACCTCCCTACTGTTATTTTATTTTACTTCTGCTCTTTCTTTCTCAACACTTTTTTGTTGTTGGAGTATTATTTTACTTTTTTATTAAGAAATAAATGCATTGTTGGTTAAGGGCTGTATTCGGTGCATGTGGCAAATAAAATTTTATTTTATTTTATTTTATTTTATTTAGCAACAAAATCAACGCGTGCATAACTATGGGGAAAAACGGGTTTGGCTTAGATTGTTTTTTAAATTGTTATTATTATTATTAATATTTATTTTTTTGGAGGGTAGATCAGCTTAATATTGCAGATTATTGACAACATGTAAACTATATTTAGTTTCCAATGTTTATTAAAAACATAAATACAATTGCACAATGAGCACTTGTTGTCTCTCACATACATCGTTACAGTTGTTGGTTAGCTAGCTAGCAAATTTCTGCCACGTTAGCATAGAAGTGACATCAGACAAAACACCTCAAAACAAGGCATGGTAACAAGAACAAGATAAAACTAACTGAAACTACCCACCTACTGCCCAATTGAAGTGTGCACGTAGTTTTTGTGACGTTCTCAGCTAACTCGTCTATAGAGCAACATAGTGCATAATACGCAGAATAGCTGATACAGAGATCAACTCATTGTTTAGCTACTATCATTAACTCAATGTGGTATAAATTAAGGCCATTGTATGCCATTCTGATTGCATGAGAACAGTCGTTACCCAGCCTGCTCCAGGACACAATCGGCCGGGGGTTCCCTGTGGCGATGCACTCCAAAATGGCTGTCTGGTGGACAGTGATGGTCAGGTTCTGGGGCCCAGAGAGGATAACTGGCTCCTTGTAGATCCTGGAGGCCCCACCTGTAGAGAGATAAAAAGAACACAAACACACACAAAATGAGAAATGAGAAGACACTACTGTAAGACAGGTTCCTCAGTTGACTAAGACCGTGTTCGGACTTTGGCTTTAGCCTACAGGGATTTTATCAACATTTATGTGATTTGCATAGACGTGGTCAGTTTAGTATTCTTTATAGTGTCCCAAACAACTAAATTATAGGTTAAAAAGCGACATGAACAAACCCATTGAAACTACACTAATGCCAGGTCCCTCTAATTATGTGATCTATAATGTAAGGTTTGGTTTTCCAGACACAGATTAAGACTAGTCTTGGAATAAGATGCACTATCAATGGAGAGTCGCCATTGAGCATGCTTTTTAGTCCAGGGCTAGGCTT
Organism: Coregonus clupeaformis; assembly: GCF_020615455.1. Taxonomy (NCBI): domain Eukaryota; kingdom Metazoa; phylum Chordata; class Actinopteri; order Salmoniformes; family Salmonidae; genus Coregonus; species Coregonus clupeaformis. Next base: position 34,970,077 of record NC_059199.1, read on the forward strand.
AATGTGAGTGGGGTCGGTACCACTCACCGGTTACATTGAGCACAGCCTCATGGCTGAAGCGTGTGTTGGCGATGTTGGAGGCCATACAACGGTACACCCCGGCGTCAATCCGCCTCACACCAGTCACCTGGAGGATACCCATGGGCAGGAGCGTGTACCTGGACAAGGAGGGGGAGGGAGAGGGGTTCAGAGAGGTGTGAGTGCACACATATATGTGACATATAGTTCTTCTGAGAATTTAAAAGTTTGCTACTTTTTCAAAATGTCTGTCTGCAGCATGGTAGCTACATCGCTAATGTGGCAAACTCTCTTGCTGGGTGACGCCAAGCGCCAAGTTCATTAGCAATCATCCAAAAATAATAATGTTATGAAACGTGTGTGTCTGTGTGCGTGTGTACGTGCGTGGGAGTGTATAGGCCTATATACACTGAGTGTCCAAATAATTAGGAACCCTTTCCTAATATTGAGTTGCAGCCCCTTTTACCCTCAGAACAGCCTCCATTTGTCAGGTTTAGACTCTACAAGGTGTCGAAAGCGTTCCACAGGGATGCTGGCCCATGTTGACTCCGAAGCTTCCGACAGTTGTGTCAAGTTGGCTGGATGTCCTTTGGGTGGTGGACCATTCTTGATACACAGAGGAAACTGTTGAGCGTGAAAATCCCAGCAACGCTGCAGTTCTTGACACACTCAAACCAGTGCGCCTGGCACCTACTTCCATACCCCACTCAAAGGCACTTAAATCTTTTGTCTTGCCCATTCACCCGCTGAATGGCACACATACACAATCCATGTCTCAATTGTCTCAAGGCTTAAAAATCCTTCTTTAACCTGTCTCCTCCCTTTCATCTATACTGATTGAACAGGTGACATCAATAAGGGATCATAGCTTTATCCTGGATTCACCTGGTCAGTCTATGTCATGGAAAGGTGTTCGTAATGTTTTGTACATTCAGTTTATTATGATGATGTTACCTGTTGTCGGTGTTACTGAGTGGGGTTCTGTCCCTCTCCCAGGTGATGTTGGCCTCGGGCACACTGTTGACCTGGCACTTGAAGCGAGCCACACCGCCATTGTCCACTGACATGGACTCTGGGTGGGTGTGGAACTTAGGGAGAGCTGACGAAGAAAGAACAGAAAAAGTTATATCTCCATTTAACATTTATTGACACAGGATAGTCTCATTGATATAAAATATATATTTTGCAAGAGGAGACCTGATCCAAGATGAGGAGACCTGATCCAAGATGAGCAGAAGAGCCAACAATATTATACAAAAATATACATATAATATGTATATATACATATACTTAATATTCATATACACAACATATGAATGCCTACAATATCTATCATGTTTGTGTTATTTTGTATTGTATGTGTTGTCATATTTAAGTGTGTACCAAGCTTGTTCTATTAACTCCTACAGTCCCATCGTGACACCGGCGCCCTTTGGACTTCTAACCTCTTTTAAACATTGTGTGTTTGAGCTACAGAATTCTGGGTTGTACCATTGGATTCGTCTATTCACGTCTGTGATTAACGGGGGCTGAGCTAGAGTGGTGGACGGATCCATCTTCATACAGTATCTTGGAGACCAGTGGTGTGTGTTATATTTTTTATTATTTTTATTATTTTTAAATGCTAACATTCCAATGTATTTTAATGTTAAGGCTTCAGTTGTTGTGATCGCCTGCATTTTGGTTGTGTTGCGTTGTTGTGATCACCACTGATGGGGAGGGAGAGTGAATGTCCATTTCAATTCTGGATGAAGGGTGATGTACACATGCACACACGCACATGTACATACACACGTACACACAGACACACACGCAGAGGGGCCCTAAAAGCCTGGTCATTGCCATATTCAATAAGGCGGTGTGGACCGAGGGGGGTCTCCAAATGAGAGAGCATTGCCATGGCAACCCATTGCTTTGAGGGAACACTACATTGTGACAGCCATATTTCTGCTGGATTACCCATAACCCCCCTGGTTTCATTAGGCCGAAGGGAGGGGGTCAGGGGGAATAGGTAAGGAGAAGGTCGTACATTCGGTCACGTGTGTATGTGGAGGTGTGTGTGTGTGCGTGTGTGTGTGTGTTTGTGTGTGTGTGTGTGTTTGTGTGTGTGTGTGTGTGTGAGAAAGAGAGAGAGAGAAGGGAAAGAGAGAGAGAGAAGGGAGAGAGAGAAGGTGTGGGGTGTACCATTTATCACCCACAGTGTCACAAAGAAACACGAGAGATGAAAAAGTCTGAGGTGGTCTCGGGTTGCCAGGTCTGCAACTAAGGTGTTCTCAGCGTGGAGCATCATTTATAACAGAGTCTATAGAGTCCGAGGGGGTTTTGGGTTGCCAGGTATGCGACAATGGTGTTCGCAGTATGGAAAACAGAACAGACTCTATAGCCTGTTTTGACAGAAAGGGGACTATATGTAGTGATCTCATATAGATGAAGGCTCCATTGAGAGAGAGACGCTGCATACTTTGACATTTTCCAAACTTTGCGTCGTCTTCAGTCCAGCCAGAGTCCGTCGAAGAACAGGAAATTACCAAACCACAGAAGAAGGTGAATATATGGGGGTTTCGGTGATGGCCTTATTGGATAGCTAGCAACTTATAAACAATTACCCATTCCTATAAGTGAGTACTATTTTAATAATAATGTTAAATAATACACATTGGCTGGTAAGCCAATTATATTATATGACTGTTGCTTCCCATTTAAGTTTATTGTGATTGTAATGACATTTGTTTTTGATGATAATTATTAGGTGGAGGTCACTAGCTACAGTGAGGTCCTGAGCGCTCTGGAGCAGGTTTTCATCAAGGATCTCTCTATACTTTGCTCCGTTCATCTTTCCCTCGATCCTGACTAGTCTCCCAGTCCCTGCCGCTGAAAACATCCCCACAGCATGATGCTGCTACCACCATGCTTCACCGTAGGGATGGTGCCAGACTTCCTCCAGACGTGACGCTTGGCATTCAGGCCAAAGAGTTCAATCTTGGTTACATCAGACCAGATAATCTTGTTTCTCATGGTCTGAGAGTCTTTAGGTGCCTTTAGGCAAACTCCAAGCAGGCTGTCATGTGCCTTTTACTGAGGAGTGGCTTCCGTCTGGCCACTCTACCATAAAGGCCTGATTGGTGGAGTGCTGCAGAGATGGTTGTCCTTCTGGAAGATTATCCCATCTCCACAGAGGAACTGTGGAGCTCTGTCAGAGTGACCATTGGGTTCTTGGTCACCTCCCTGACCAAGGCCATTCTCCGATTGCTCAGTTTGGCCGGGGGCGGCCAGCTCTAGGAACAGTCTAAGTGGTTCCAAACTTCTTCTATTTAAGAATGATGGAGGACACTGTGTTCTTGGGGACCTTCAATGGTGCAGGAATTTTCTGGTACCCTTCCCCAGATCTGTGCCTCGACACAATCCTGTCTCGGAGCTCTACGGACAATTCCTTCAACCTTATTGCTTGGTATTTGCTCTGACATGCACTGTCAACTGTGGGATCTTATATAAACAGGTGTGTGCCTTTCCAAATCATGTCCAATCAATTGAATTTACCACAGGTGGACTCCAATCAAGTTGTAGAAACATCTCAAGGATGATCAATGGAAACAGGATGCACCTGAGCTCAATTTCGAGTCTCATAGCAAAGGGTCTGAATACTTATGTAAATAAAGGTATTTCTGTTTTTTATTTGTTGTATATTTGCTAAATAAAAATCAAAATAATCATTGCTTTGTCATTATGGGATATTGTGTGTAGATTGATGAGGATTTGTATTTATTTAATCAATTTTAGAATAAGGCTGTAACGTAACAAAATGTGGAAAAAGGGAAGGGGTCTGAATACTTTCCGAATGCACTGTATGTATCCTGTCTTGAATGAAAAGGTAATATTTTGCAAACTCCCAAAATAAATGTGATCTCTGACGAGAGGGGCTCTCCTCCATCTTGCGTTACAAACACTACACTTGTCCATTCAGCAGCGGGGCAAGACTCTGTGAAGATGACGTACGGCGTAATTAAATACGTCACGATGTGCACAGGGCATAAGAGTGCTGGCAAACCACACTCAAACAATATTTGGTTATTCAAGGCTACTCTAAAACTATGGTTTCTGTACTGGACAATCATGTAACTCCTATTTATATTTTTCCTTTGACTTGTAATGAAAGCATATTTCGGTTATTTGTAAAATGTCGCCTCGGCTATAACTCAAGATGGGTAATCTTTGTATTGATATAGTCTTTAAAATGAGTTATTTATTTCTAAGTAAAATTAGAACAAGTAGGGGTTGGCTGTTGGAGAGCAACCATGCCAGCAAGAGCAAATTAACAATTTCCTTTAATACTCAATACTATGCTGTCTTGTGTTGTGTATAGATAGGTTAAGTGTTTTCTGTGTATTGTACTGTATGTGTATTGAGTGTCACGTAAGTGACTTATGTACTGTAGGCGGCTGTTACGTAGGTCACCATTACATAAATAACACTAGGTAACCATAAAACAGTATGTAAGGGAGGTAAACTCACATGCCAGCTGAACCCGGGCCTTGCGGCTGACCAGCATGCCAAAGTGGTTCTGGGCGGCGCAGTCGTACTCTCCAACATCCGTCTCACTTCCGCCTCTGTCTAGTCGTTTTTGGAAGCTCTGGATGAAGAGGGTCCCATTGGGCAGCACCTGTACACGCTCCCCCACGACTACTGGCACCCCGTTCTTGCGCCACGTGATCGAGATGGGACCCTCGCCCTCCACCCGGCAGTCCAGCATTAGCGGCCGATCCCGCACAGCAATGACGTCACTGGGCTCCAATAGGAACGCCAGCTCTTTGGCACCACATACATCTAGAAATGGGGAAGAAGATCATTGGCCGTTAGGGTTGAGAACATCAGTGTTGGTTCATTTTGTAGACCAGTACACTGGGGGTGATGCTATTGCATGTGTTTATCTAATCACCCACTATGAGTGAATTCCCAAAGGAACTCAATGTTGGCTATATACAGTAGTTTACCCATAAAGTACCTTTTCACCCAATCACTTTAAGAGCAGGTAAGAGGACCAGTAAGGGAGGTTGATACTCAGACCCTATGGGACAAGTCATTAAAGGAAAAACTTTAAACTGAGTTTGTAAACTACACCTCACAGCACTTTGTCCTGGGGCATTGAGCATGCCATGGCTGGAGCCTTGCCTGTCTCAAATCCATTCATACACCAAGATTCCTATCCCATGCCCTATGTATCTGTGTTTACAAGCAAAGACTGAGACACAACAACACAGAAGGGGACCGGAATAGAGATGGACAGCCACGTTCGCCCCGGGGACGAACTCTTCCAACCCCAAAAACTGCACTTGACACTCTACACCGGCCAACTGATTGATGGCTGTGTTAGTTCCGCGTCCACAACACTTTTACTGAAACCGTCCACAATAATAGGGCTGAATGCCAGGGAGTCATTGAGCCAAAGAGGGCAGGAAGAATGGCTGAGACAGAGGCAGACTAGAGAGGGTTAGTGGGGTCAAGTTAGGAGAACTTCTATTGAACCAAGCGCAGACCGGTGACAATGGCACAGTGACGACACTCACACTCGTTCTTACCCCACCTCCCCACAACCCCATAGAAAGTCCCATCACCATAAACCAACACCCCCCCCCCTCTATAGGGGCCATCTGCCCCTCTTATGCCCCCCCTGCATCCCTGCATCCCTTTCACCAAGGCTCCGGGGTGACTTTCCCATGCCACTGGATCACCCCATTCACCTCTCGAAGTTGACCCCACCGACATGGCAAGTCTTCCCAAAAAACCCTGCCCCACCCTGACCCCTCTAGATGGCCGTTCCCTTTCTCCCAGCTGTTGAGGTGGTGGAGGGAAAGGGAGTCAGAGAGTGACACACCCGAAAAGCTTCAATGCCCCCTGCTCTTGAACTTGCATGATGAGACGCACCATCAAAATAATGGAGAACTTTTGCATCTGTTTATCTGAACTATAGCGAATCCCCCTCTCTTCTTCTTCTCATCTACACACCTGTGAACCGCAGAACAACAGCCTTCCCCTCCTCCCACTGACTGCCACCACAATCATATCACACCATCACAGCCATCCATCCAGCACCTGGAAAGGCTGTGGTCTCACACCCATAACTTTTGCCCTTGACTTTAATTTGAATAAAGATATTCTCACCAAATCTCTCTTCATTCTTTTCTTTCTGGTGACCACTCTATTTGATTAGAGTGTCCACTGTGCACCCTAACTTACCTTTACAAACTATCATTTCATATCAAATATATGCTTTTGCCAATTCTCCTAAAGAACCATGGACTGCTATAGCTTAACAATGGGGTATGTCTCTTTTCCTCACATCCACATTAAGCCAAACATTCAATGACCATTACAAACCCTAAAACAACCAAGCCTGGTTCATCGCTAGTGAAGGCTATGTTATGGCTCATAAATGTACCATCTCTTTAGATGCTTATGGCTTGTATTAATGCTCTATCCAATGGCTTGTGTGCCCCATTTAAATATGTAAATAGCGCAAGTCAATGGTCTTTTAGGATATTCATTATATAACACACTAATGAGCAGAGACATGCTATGGATTCTGGTGAAGCATCTCCTGATTGCAGCAGGACAAATACTACAAGATATCTCATAACTTTCAGGACTATTTATAACCTATACAGATTAATGTACTGATTTGGATCCTACTGTAAAAGCACAATCTGTTCTTTGTGATCTTGTTCGCAAGTATAGAAATGTGTCATTGTGCAAGGTTGATCACAAGCTGATCACAAGTGATCTGATGGTTGTACAAGGTTGTGAGACAACCAATAAAATCAGAGCATCTTCATATGAAATCCTTTCCAACATTGCCCAGTCGACTAAGTGACAACCATGACCAAACTTCATCCATAAATGCATTGCAGAGCCATAGACTGTACCCACAGCCTGAGAGGACAGCAGGCCTTTTCTACAGCACACCCTGATACAGGTTTCAGCTTATCCCTGTGACATTGTGACATCAGAGATTCCTTGCATCTGCACCCATTATAATGAGTTGACTCACACAGCAGATGTAAAAAGGGGTAGGGTGGGGTGGGGGTGTTCTCTAGCTCAGCTGCCTAAAGCCCTGCACCCACCTCTACTACTCACTCCCCCTCCCTTATAGGGGTGAAATTAAGGGGTCCCAAGGGGGGACTTGTGTCACATGCTGTGGCCACAGTCATCGAACACATGGCGTTGTGAGGCCTTAGAGGCCAATGTCAATCTTGACAATATAGAGGTGTGGGGGAAGGGAGGTGAGGTGATATGGAGTTGTGAATGACAGAGATACAACCTTGTGATAAGCAGGTTATGTCACACCAGGGCTCTTTTATGTTATTGGTGTCTATGATATTGATAGACATTTGTATGGCTCAAGTGTGGGTTCTTAGTATTTCTGAACCACAAGGCCAACTATCAGTAGTGAAGTTTTCCATTGCAAAAAATGTACTGATGTACTGTTAGGCGATAGCCCTTGCCAATGAGTATATATAGAGGAACAAATCCCACAAACTGGAGAATGAAGACATTACTTTTACTTTGCACAGAAGGACACCTCTTTTCTAAGAGTTACTTGCCAAGCCTTAAGGAAAAAACACTCAAAAACAATATTAGTCCACTGTTGATAGAGTAAAAAAATATAATAATGTCACCTGTCAAGTTTTGCATTTTGCATCATCATGATGATGTGGCCGGTGACACTTTGCTTCTAAAAAGTGTAATATATTGAAACATTTACTGCTGACATGCAAAACCTTTTGGGACTGTATCAACAGTGGACTAATGAAACAAATACCAAAATATAGTTTTGGAGTGGATTTTCCCTTTAAGCTTCTACAGGCGCAAAGTGGCAAGGTCAGGTTCCAAGTTCAGCTCAGAACAACATAATATATCACATACAACATATACAGTATTCACACTTTCCCACATTTTGTTGTGCTACAGCTTGAATTTAAAATGGATTAAATTGAGATTTTGTGTCACTGGCCTACACACAATACCCCATAATGTCAAAGTGGAATTATGTTTTTAGAAATGTTTACAAATTAATCAAAAATGACAAGCTTGCCTCCCGAGTGGCGCAGCGGTCTATGGCACTACAGTGCTTGAGGCGTCACTACAGATCCGGGTTCGATCCCGGGCTGTGTTGCAGGGTTTGGCTGGCCGGGATGTCCTTGTCCCATCGTGCTCTAGCGACTCCTGTGGCAGGCCGGGCGCATGCATGCTGACACAGTCGCATGTTTCCTCCGACACATTGGTGCGGCTGGCTTCCGGGTTAAGCGAGCAGTGTGTCAAGAAGCAGTGCGGCTTGGCAGGGTCGTGTTTCGGAGGACGCATGGCTCTCGACCTTCGCCTCTCCCGAGTCCGTACGGGAGTTGCAGCGATGGGACAAGACTGTAACTACCAATTGGATATCACAAAATTGGGGAGAAAAAGATGTGTGCAATAATAGTGTTTAACATGATTTTTGAATGACTACCTCATATCTGTACCCCACACATACAATTATCTGTAAGGTGTCCTTCAGTCGAGCAGTGAATTTCAAACACAGATTCAACCACAAAGACCAGGGAGGTTTTCCACAAAGAAGAGCACATATTGGTAGATGGGTAAATGCAAAAAAAGCAGACATTGAATATCCGTTTGAGCATGGTGAAGTTATTAATTACACTTTGGATGGTGTATCAATACACCCAGTCACTACAAAGATACAGGCGTACTTCCTAACTCAGTTGCCGGAGAGGAAGGAAAGCGTTCAGGGATTTCACAATGAGGCCAATAGTGACTTTAAAACAGTTACAGAGTTTAATGGCTGTGACAGGAGAAAACTGAGGATGGATCAACAACATTGTAGTTACTCCACAATACTAACCTACAGTAAATGACAGAGTGAAAAGAAGGAAGCCTGTACAGAATATTCCAAAACATGCATTCTGTTTGCAATAAGGCACTAAAGTAAACTGCAAGAATGTGGCAAAGAAATGAACTTTATGTCCTGAATACAAAGCGTAATGTTTGGGGCAAATCCAACACAACACATCACTGAGTACCACTCTTCATATTTTCAAGCATGGTGGTAGCTGCATCATGTTGTGTCATCGGCAAGTGAGGTTTTTTTTAGGACAAAAAGAAACGGAATAGAGCTAAGCTCAGGCAAAATCCTAGAGTAAAACCTGTTTCAATCTGCTTTCCACCAGACACTGGGAGACAAATTCACCTTTCAGCAGGACAATAACCTAAAATACAAGGAGTTGTTTACCAATACGACATTTAATGTACCTGAGTGGCCTTGTTACAGTTTTGACTTAAATCGGCCTTGAAAATGGCTGTCTAGCAATGATCAACAACCAACTTGACAGAGCTTGAAGAATTTTAAAAATAATAATGTGCAAATATTGTAAATAAAGCTCTTAGAGGCTTACCCAGAAAGACTCACAGCTGTAATCGCTGTCAAAGGTGATTCTAACATGTATTTACTCAGGTGTGTGAATACTTATGTAAATGAGATATTTCTGGATTACATTTTCAATACATTTTCAAAATTTTCAAAAAACATGTTTTCACTTTGTCATTATGGGATATTGTGTGTAGGGTGAAAAAACTGGTGGTGAAAAAATATATTTAATCAATTTATATTTCAGGCTGTAACACAACAAAATGTGGAATAAGTCAAGGGGTATGAATACTTTCTGAAGGAACTGTATCAGTATAATAGACCAACATATTTGTTATATATGGCTCTTTAAACCCAGTTCAAATTGCTAGGCCACAACCCAACTTTGCACTGAATAGCCACCATAATAATATGCATCTCTATAGTCTTTCTGCATTAGCCATTGCTTCTTGACGTATCGACAAAGAGATTGATCAAGGGTCCCCTTCTTTTGTGTCCAGATAAACGTATTCACAAGGCTCTAATCTGGGTGATGTGATGCCTTCAAGGCAGCAATGCAATCACTATGGCCATGGTTGCTACATATTGCTAGCTAGCAACAAGGAAAAAGGGTGCTAGATCTCTCGCTAAAACAGCCAAAAGGTGACCCAACTATGCCAATTATCCATTACTACCTATGTGGTCTGTTCTTATATGGATGTGTGATGCAGTGCTCAAGTTAGAGGATTAATTCAATCTTAATTTCAGGGGTGGAGGGCCCAAATATATGTAATTTTTTTTGGGGTGGAGGGGGGGTTCCTGAGCAGCAGGGATCCCCCACCCTGTCCTCACCCTAGAGGTTGTGACCCTAACCCTCCAGGGGTCATGAGAGAGTTGGAGGAGAGTTAACGGAAGGGGGAGTGGGGGATGGAGGGATGGAGGGGACAGCTTGCATCCGGCCACCAAGTTAGTCATATTCACCCCCCCTCACTCGGTAACCAATGTCTCCTGGGCCGCTGGCCATGAACTTTACAGGCTATTGTGACGGCGACCAGGGATCTTCTTAGCCAGCCACCCACCCCCCAAAAAGAGAGGGAGAGAGAGTGAAAGGGGGTCCTGAGCGCCCGGGATAAGGCAAAGATACGCAAATCCCCTCATTGATTGCGTTATGCCTTCCTCTAGCATTGCCTTCCCCGTCTCTCTCTATATCTCTGTTTGAGTGGCAGCCAGCTACGGCTGGACTGTGACTGAAGAACCAGTATGTTAAAACTGGGCCCTGGACCAACCTTACACACAAAGTACCATAGGCTTTAATAAGGCAATAAACAATCTATTGAATGGACTTGAATGGAGGGGTTGGGGCAAGGAGAGAAAATTTGGTCTCACATTCGTAATCAGGTGGCATATTCGATGGAAGAAATCCACTGACACTATTGGCCTTTGTTTTATAATCAGTAGTGCATCAACATGTAGGCTACACTTCTGCTGAAAATGTCTAAAAGTAGAAAACACATTTTTAAGCCTGCAGGCATAATGCTTTATAACTTGATTTAACTTGTTGTCAGCTTTTATAATTACATTTACATTTTAGTCATTTAGCAGACACTCTTATCCAGAGCGACTTACAGTTAGTGAGTGTATAAATGTTTCATAACGTCTGATAATAAGTACAACAAAATATACTGTATATATATTTACGAAGACTGCATTGTGACCACTTTCTCTGGCCACTTTGTTCATCCTCCACAACTGATTATAATTTCAATTTCTGTGGCCAAAAAAGGATGGAAAAGTGAGAAAAACTATTGAAACTCCATCCCCCCTTCCGTCCTATCTAAAAAGCAAACCAGTGCTTTTGTGTGGGATTACAAATGTTTTCTATGCACCTTGAAAAATTCCTCCCCTCCCCTCTTCTCCCACATTAGATCCATTACAGCAGTGGGGGAGCCGGCGTAAACAATGCCTGAATGCGGTGCTAGGGCGCTATGGAGCTAGGAGGAGGAATCCTGAAAGAACGGGGTGTGGAAAATGGGAATCACTGGGAGGTGTGAGACTCAGTGCCCAGCGGCAAGCCCCTTTGTCTCGCTAATGGGAGTTAAACTCTCTCCCTCGCTCCGTACCCCTATCTCCTTTTAGTGGTTATGCAAACATGCTATTGTAGCGGGCTTGCGAGGCGGGGGCACCCAAGTGTTTTGTTTAAGGATCGTCATTAGCTGGTATATGCCAAGTTCAAAGAGGAGTAAACACGACACCACTGTTTCCGATGTTGAGGAAGAAGCTAAGCATGTGCCGCCCATGTTTGGACTCCTCCCTCACAGATGTCAATGTGGGGCAATTAACTAACACTGCGTGCAAATTGGTGCACTGCTTTTGATTGTAACGGACACACCATATTAACTATTCATTGGGAGAGAAAAAACAATGAATCAGCTACTTTTGAGCTTGGCTTTCTAGCTGTGGATTTGTTTTCATGCCCGGAGACATTAACACATTTAATTGACAGCCTTACATTTCAGGCTATTTGTGTGTTTGAATCAACTACAGTATCCAGGCCCAATTTGAAACATCTCCACTCCACCTCAACTCAAAGAGCCATGAAATCAAAGTGTCAAAGTGTCACCTTCCGGAGACACTTGAAACCCCACCTCTTTAAGGAATACCTGGGATAGGATAAAGTAATTATTCTACCCCCCTTACCCCACCCCCCAAAAAATAAAAATAAAAAATATATATACATATTGTAAAGTGGTTATCCCACTGGCTATAAGGTGAATGCATCAATTTGTAAGTCGCTCTGGATAAGAGAGTCTGCTAAATGACGTAAATGTAAATCAGAACTGTCTATTTTTTTGAACTATTGATCCTCTCGGTTCCTATTTATATCACCAGAAAATATCCCCAGAGGACAAAGAGCAGAAATGACCATCATAGATTGGGTTGTTTCTGATGGGGATGGACAAACACACCATTCTTAAAAGGGCCTGGACACATTTTGGATCAATAAACAATAATATCCAATGCAATGGGGAGGAGACCTCACTGCTTGCACTCCCGTTTCTAATCACTGGAGTGTGGGCCAGCAGAAGGGGACACAGCCTATTCCTAGTATCAAGGAAATCTCATTGAACAGAAAAAGGCATTGTGGTCCATGGTGGGTCCTCCTAGGACATAACATAATCATCTACACAGAGGGCCCTATCTTGTAAGGTCCTACCACACTGGCCTGAGGGCTTTCGATAAATCAATCTACTGGTATACCTGCAGTACCTGGGTGGTGTTCAGTAGGGCACACTGTAGAAAAACGTTTTGCAATGGAAAACAAAAACTAGCTGCAAATGTCATTGACAAGTCTGTGATTTATTTACCTACATGATGGATTGGAACTTAATGAAAACCTACAATGATGCATTCTTTTAATTAAAAACACCAGCTCCTCTGTAAAGGTTACCTCACACTCGGGGTGTTTTAATTAAAATAACGCATGCGTGTACTATACACTGGAGCTCAGGTTAAACAACGAGCGTTAATCCGAGAGAGAGGATTAACTAACCAAATGCTCAATCCGGCCGCTATTTGTCTGGCGGTCTATTGATAAAAACCCACTCAAATAGTGATGTCAAATGTCGCAGGTGCCCTTCATGATAAACACACACGTAAGCTGAACTGGAACATTGGAGTGTGTCAGACAGTGTTCTATGTTTGTCACCAACTTCAACTGACTGTCTGTGTCTCATATCTCCTGCAATTCTGTAAAGAGTGCCTGTTTTTGTCACACTAATTGCCCATAAATAGCTAATGGTACAGCATATAACTCTCTTCAGATAATGGTTTGGATGGCAAAGCTATAAGAATAACAACAGCATTGAACGACATGGGACGTGCATGTCCCAAGGGTGCTTACTGCTTGTGTAATTACAAATAGCAGTACACATTTGAGCAGATCATGACAGGGTCTCCATAGGACTTCTCTGTCCCCATCATCCCATCAGTGAGTGTCAGTGATAGGGAAGACAATAGTAGGCTCATGCAGCAGCCAATGAAATGGGAGCTGCTCTGCTATACAGGAAGAGTAGATTGAACCTCTGAGGAGGGTTGAGGACAGGTGAATCTTTAGTAGCCTAGGTCACACTATTAAACACTTACACTACTAGGACATTTAAAACTTGTAGTGTATTTGAGGTTTAAAAAGGCTTCTGAAGTTTGTAATTTCAGACTTGATTTTCCCTAATGAAAAATGTATCAACCCCTACAACAATGTCCATTCATTATAATCCACATTTCCTGTTGCTGCAGGATTATTTTCCTGCTGTAGCAAAATGGCTCAAATTAAGATCCTACATATTTAGGGATTGCGATATGCTAATATCATCCACCACCATTCCGAATGTATCTTAAAAATCACGCTAGGTTGAATTTTGAGTGGAACATCCCTTTAAGAGATTAGTGGCACTGGTTCTACATCTGCTTTACACAACACAGTGTTAAAAAAAAACACACACCGTGCCATCAACACCCTATCAGTGTCTCTATGTCAGGTTTCCCAGGAGTCGCCCTGCATGCATGGGTTCTGGGGTGGGATTAGCTCCCTCAGACCCGTGCTGCGATAGGTCTGTCACGTTGGCCCCCATAATTGTACCTTCAGCAGTGGAGATCTGCCATGTATTACCATAAGCCCTAAGAGGATAGAGATGTTGCCCTCCTTTAATGCTTGATGGAGGGATGGAGCAGAGGCCCAGCACAGGCCTATTGTCCCCATGTGGATTAAACCAATGGGGTGTCTTGTTGGACTAGGATGGGTCCTATGGTCCTATCCCTATATTTAGCTACCTCTGGATGGTGTGTGTGTGTGTGGTGGGGATGTGATGTGGACATGGTCGCAGGCAGCTGTGGGAGGATTATCCTTGACGGACACACACACACGTACACACACAGCCTTTTTAATAAGGTCTTTGGGCCAGACTCACAGAGAAGGAGCGGGGCCAGTGTTATGGAGATGAGGGTGTGTGACGGTCAGGTCACTACTGGGGCGGTTTGATGCGCCTGGCCATTGTCTCCCTGGCTTTTCTTGTCTCCCCATTACCAACCACTCCATTGACCAGAAGGGGACCCCAAAGGTTAAGTCCTCCACCCTACCCCACCACCCTAGGTCACAACAGCCCCCTCTTTCTCCCTAAAAGGTCATAGGTCCCTCCCTCGACCGCTTTCTCTTGTTCAACTCTCCCACACACCTTCTGTTCCTTCACTGAGTTGTTGTTTAGAAGGGATACTATATGAGGCCAGATTTGATTACAATACAAAGGACCCCAACACACTGGAACCTAAACATTGGGCCTAGGGCCTATTTTAAGTTAGGCCTTAACTTTCTAAATCATATGAAATGTTATATCTTAGTTTCTTTATATGAACTCTTTATATGAGTTAATAGGCCTATTAATTTGTTCGTTTGTTACAAACTTGCAGGGACATTTTTAAGAGGTGGGTGATTTTTGGTACTGTTCTAAAAGGAGCTGACATTAACTATACTTTGATTTGGAGAGTTGATCATCACATTTTAGGGTTGATGAGAGTTGTTCCTATCTGTAAATCCAATGTTGTGTATGTGTTAGGCAAATTATGTATAGGCCTAATCAAACTCCCCCTGGCCTCTTCAACTCATTTGATATCACCAGATTTGGTCTCGATATTTATAGTGACTTGAACAAAGGTAACACAAAATAGCCTCTTCTTTTCAAGTTTGAGTTGGAAGATGAAAGGGGTCAAATTGTTTTCTAGGCCTATAACTGAAAGGGAAAGGTTGTATCCAAAAAGTTTCCATATTATCACATAGGCCTACCCTAACTCCAAAATAAGGCACACACATGTGTGTATTCAATGTTCTCTGAAAAGGAACATATTATATTTTATCCTGAAAATAGCAAATTTGTTGTAAAAGGATTAACCATACATGAATAGATTTTTATATCAACATGTAATAGCATCACATTTTAAATCAAGAGAGAAAATATTGTGTATAACGAAATGTAGAGCCGACATAAAGAAAATGCATAGGCTAACACATGGCTATTGAAACAGTATAACCAGATGTTGTTCAATGATACAAACTAAACAATGAACAAAAACTTATTTCGATTAGAAATAATGCCGTTTGCATGAATTATAGGCCAACTGTTACACCCTAATTTCTTAAACACATAGACAGAAGAATTAACTGCTGAACCATTGTAGGCTGTCAATAGGTCCACAGTCCCCCACTCCATCAAAGTTGTAGTGCAAAAACAACAAACCCATTTAACCACATAAATATTATAATAAAAAGCATACTTACTCAAACAGATAAAAGCCAACAAACAGGTGAGCAGCATCCTTGGCTGGTTCATTTCTTTATTTAAAAAATATTCTGGCATCCAAAAAAATCGAAAAATATATAACCCAATTGCTGAGATGTGTCTTCTTTCAAAGCTTTTGCTGATATGTCTTCTTTGGAGAGCTTACAATAAATTGGATTCACTTTTATTAAAACATTTGTACTGTTCTTTAAAATCCCTTGTCCAGCGTATTGGCCGGAGCTGGCTACTGATCTCGTCCAAAGCTACTTTCAGAATAGTATTTTGCCTATTCAGGAGCCACGGAAGGGACAGCGGACATTAGGTATGCAGCGTTATTGTTATCCAACTGACACCTACGGTCAGTGAATGGACATTGCTTTCGCCCGCGCTGGCAGGTTGGTCCCCACTGAACCAATCACAGACCGCGGGGCAAACGAGGGGAGGTGCGTTTTGCATGATTGATAGTCATTAGAATGGAGGCTGGGCCACTTCTCCGCTCCGCTGCTCTGGCTTGATGTCACATAACAAAATCACTACGGACAGCTGTGGCCACCCCGGAGAGCAGTGACGTCACATGCGCTCTGTTTTCCTCAGTGGCACAGGTCTTGGTTTGTTGACAATATTTTGAGAGAAGTGGGGAGAGACATGCAGTTGGTAAACCGGAGCAGTGAGGGGAACGGCACCTCCGTACCTTCAGGCTCTGATCAGTCCCTACACCCAAACGAGGGCATTGCGTTCATCCACCTCTGGCCTGCTGGCTTCCCTTCCTCTGCGGAAGCATAGTTCCCGCTCAGCCCAGTCAAAACTGTTCGCTGCTCTGGCACCCCAATGGTGGAACAAGCTCCCTCACGACGCCAGGACAGCGGAGTCACTCACCACCTTCCGGAGACATTTGAAACCCCACCTCTTTAAGGAACACCTGGGATAGGATAAAGTAATCCTTCTACCCCCCCCCCCAAAAAAAAAAAAAAAAAAAAAAAAGTATAATTGTAAAGTGGTTATCCCACTGGCTATAGGGTGAATGCACCAATTTGTAGTCGCTCTGGTTAAGAGCGTCTGCTAAATGACGTAAATGTGCCCTTGAGCAAGGCACTTAACCCTAATTGCTCCTGTAAGTCGCTCTGGATAAGAGCGTCTGCTAAATGACTAAAATGTAAATAAATGTAAACCCTTTATTTTAAGCCTGCTAATATGCATTTATTATGTGGTTATAATGCATTGTAAGACATAATGACTATATTGTAATATGTAATAAGATGAAGCTCATGGGTTTATTTTAATTTGTGAAAAACAGTATCAGCAGGATGCATATTTTATGCAAAACAGAGGCTTTCCATATTTATTCACCCTTTCACATGATCCCTTTTATTGCGTCCATTGCCATTATAAGCCATAAGCCATATGACCTCAACCAAGTCCTTCTCTGAGCAGTTCAAGTTACATAATGGTCATGCAGATCCTTATCTTGATATATGTCCTATGGCAAGAAATCCCATGACTGTGTGTTATGTAATGAAAGGCGAGATGAGCACAGTGCAGTCTAATATACTGAACACAAATATAAACGCAACATGTAAAGTGTTGGTCCCATGTTGCATGAGCTGAAATAAAATATCACAGAAATGTTCCATACGTATGAAAAGCTTATTTCTCTAAAATTATGTGCACAAATTTGTTTACATCCCTATTAGTGAGAACTTCTCCTTTGCCAAGATAATCCATCCACCTGACAGGTGTGGCATATCAAGAAGCTGATTAAACAGCATGATCATTAAACAGGTGCACCTTGTGGTGGGGACAATAAAAGGCCACTCTAAAATGTGCAGTTTTGTCACACAACATAATGCTACAGATGTCTCAAGTTTTGAGGGAGCATACAATTGGCATGCTGACTGCAGGAATGTCCACCAGAGCTGTTGCCAGATAATTTAATGTTAATTTCTCTACCATAAGCCACCTCCAACATCGTTTTAGAGAATTTGTCAGTACATCCAACCGGCCTCACAACCGCAGACCACATGTAACCACGCCAGCCCAGGACCTCCACATGATGAATATGAGGAGTATTTCTGTAATGAAACCCTTTTTGGTGAAAAACTCATTCTGATTGGCTGGGCCTGGCTCCCCAGTGGGTGGGCCTGTCTCCCAAGTGGGTGAGCCTATGACCTCCCAGGCCCAGTGAAATCCATAGATTAGGGCCTAATTAATTAATTCGAATTTACTGATTTTCTTATATGAACTGTAATTCAGTAAAATCGTTGAAATAATTGACATTTCTGCATGTTGCGTTTATATTTTTGTTCAGTATAGAATGGTCAGTGGTTGATCCAGCGCTGCTGCCACCTCTGGACAATATATAGCCTACCCTGGAGATTGGGGTTCAATTCCCCAGTCCACCTCTACCTTTCGTCCCTCTTTCAACTGTTTCCCTCTCTGAATATATTTGTATTTAAAAAATAAAGCAGGGAAATAAATGGATGATTGAAGATTACTTTGGGTGTGCTGTCCATCATTTGTACTATGGACTTTACTCACAAGTATCAGCATTTTTTTCCATTGCCACCTAGTCGTCCCAACTGGCTCATTCTCATTCTGCCCCTCACCATTCCACTACTTATTCTTCATGTCATTAGGCATGATGAATGCTGCCATCAATCCCCCATTCCTACGCATCCTTCACTTGATTCCAACAGCAGCTTGCATCACGTTCAAGACACTGGTACCCACCTACAGGGCAGTGAGGGGAACTGCTCCTCCCTATCGCCAGTCAGTGTTCAAACCAATGATCACACGCTAGTGTGTCTCCATATTTCTTAACTCCTCCCCGGGTTACATACCTTAACAGCAGGATAGCAGGAAGAGAGTAAAAAAGTCCTACATTAGCCAGTACCAGGTGCACACACCTGCCCCTACAATCACAGCCAAGTGTGATTGACCAAGACCAAAGTTGACGTCTAAGACAGTTGTAATTCCTACCCTGCTCTATAGTGCGGAAAACTGGACCTGCTGTAGGTCAACTTTAAATCAGCTTTAGGTAATGTCAAGCCAAATAATTGCGTTAATTTCAGCTGATTTGGCCAGAAAATTGCATGGATGCCACTCCTGAGTCCTGACACAATTAGTCTTAATTTGCATAAGCATTATGCAATAGGATACCCTCAGGAAACTGGCAACCAACTGACTGAGGATCCAAATGCTCTGTTTCCTCTTAATAGCCACGTTAAATGTACATTGGGAGCGATATAATATACGTATGCTGCCTCTTAGCACAGTGCAAGACAGGCTGAACATGCCAGGGATTCTCACCAATAAAAAAGGTTTATAGTTGTGAATCATATTGAAACTATTGACAACTCTAACTAATATCGTAGTGTTACCTGTAATGTTGAAAAGGGATGGTTTCATAAAAGTAATGGTTTACTATGTTGCAATAATTATAAAGGAGAACGGAATCCCCTTATTCTTTTGCATTACATTTATTTATTTATTTAGAAGTTAGGGAGGAGAAATGCCAATTGAACCCTGGTCTTACGAATATGTGTTTTCTGGAGTTGGCGGTGTTACCACTCGAGTTATAGCACACTATGTTAAACTTGAGGGTAAACATTACTAAATGGGAAATGCAAAGCAACAAAGTTTTCGATTGTTCAAAATGTGTCTGTTCCAAAACAAGTGACAAGGCACAACAGTGGCAACTGTCTGTCAGTCTGAGTGGTACTTCGTCAGAGAGCTAACGATGATCAAGAATCAGTTTTCAGAACATAATGATACATTTGATGGAATTAACTTAGGCCATTGTCCTCAGCAGAGAGGGATCTCCTCATGAAAATGCCTTAGACTGTTGGTGTCAGCTTCCTGCTTCCCCTGTTTGTCTCCTGGCCTCTAGAGGTCAGCGGTGTTCCCCTTTGCCTTAGTTCTTCCTCATGTGTCCTAATTAGCTTATCCAGGTCACCTGTGCCTTGTTTCCCCTTGTGTATTTTAGCTGTGTGTTTTCCCCTTGTTTGTCACTTGGTTATTGCGTCCTGACTGTGTGTCTCCTGCTTTGTCTCACCGTGTCTGTCCTAGTAAGTTTTTGAAGTTATCTTTAGTTTGTTTTTCTCCCCTCGTGGAGTTGTTTTGTTTTGCCTCCTGTTTTGTGAACATTAAATCTACTTGCCTGGAGTATTGCCTTGGGTGTTTCATTTGGGTCCTACAACATCTCCTCTGTGGCTTAGGGGTAGTACCCCCAGCTCTACACTTCTGAGACCGGAGTTCTAACCCGGATTGTGACAGAATAACCAAGTCAATCATGGACCCAGAAACACTCAGTTCCCAGGACCTGTTGGCGGTGATCATTCGACATGAGGCTTCTTTCCAGCGCCATGAAGCCGTTCTCAGCCGACAAGAGGAGCTGATGGCTAGACATTCTCAACTCCTGGCCGAAATGATGAGTTCCCTTCACCAGCTCTTTGAACGCCTCCTTGGTCCTCCCCCTTCCCCCCGGTCACCTCCCAGTGATGACAGGCCTTCTCGGTTGGCGGAGCCCCGACTACCACCTCCCAAGCCCTTTTCTGGGGATCCAAGCTCTTGCCAGGGTTTCCTCACCCAATGCTCCCTCACCTTCGAGCTCCAACCCTCAAGTTTTCCCACAGACCGTTCCAAGATTGCCTACCTCATTACCCTTCTTTCAGACAAGGCGCTCGCCTGGGCCTCTGCGGTGTGGCAGTCCCAGGAGGCCTGTTGTGACTCCCACGCTGCATTTGTAGAAGAGTTCAAGCGGGTGTTCGATCATCCTGTCAGTGGGCGGGAGGCTTCCAAGCGCCTACTGTCTCTCCGTCAGGGCCCCCGAAGCACGGCAGATTTTGCCATTGAGTTCGAACCATGGCAGCAAGGAGCGGATGGAATGATGAAGCGCTGAGGGTCTGCTTTCAGGGAGGGTTATCTGAGCCCCTTCAAGATGAGTTAGCCACCCGTGAACCAGCTGAAGATCTCGAGTCCCTCATAGCCTTGGCCATCCGCCTGGACAATCGTCTAAGAGAGCGGAGAACGGCTCGCCGTCAGGTGTCTCAGTCCCAAGTTCCTCTGAGCAGCTCTGTTTCTCCTGTTTGGACTCCGTCATTCAGAGCTGCCCCGGCTCCTGAACTGCCCCAGGATTCCCCGGAGAGCATGCAGTTAGGCCGTTCCAGGCTTTCTTCCAACGAAAGGGAACGTCGCATGAGGGAGCGTCGGTGCCTCTACTGCGGGGTTGCCGGCCACTTCCGCTCCACTTGCCCCGAGCTTTGGGAAACGCCTGTCCCCGCCCAGCTACAGGAGGGTTGTGATGGGGAAAATTAGAGCTCCTCCTACTAACGCGGTCCTAGCTATTCCAGCCACTCTGTCCTGGGAGGGCCACCAGCATCGGGTCCAGGCTATGATCGATTCCGGTGCCGCAGGTGATTTTATGGATGTAACCTTGGCTAAGGAACTTAAGATCCCTACCCAACTACTTCCTCAACCCCAGGCAGTTACAGCCTTAGATGGCAGACCTCTGGAACCAGGAAAAGTTACTGAGGCGACTCAGTCCCTGCGACTTACCATCTCTCAACACCAGCAGGAGGAGACCTTCTATCTCATTGACTCTCCCGAGTATCCTATTATCCTGGGTCACCCTTGGCTATGCAGACATAATCCCCAGATCGACTGGCCTACTGGCACCATTCTTAGCTGGGGTCCCACTTGCCAACTCACCTGCATGCTTCAGAGTTCCTCAGCCCCTAGTACCCAGTTTCAAGAGTCTGTTGACGTCTCCCGAGTCCCCAGTGTTTACCATCGGTTCAAGGCAGTGTTCAGCAAGGCCCGGGCTACTGCCTTACCGCCTCATCGCACTTATGACTGTGCCATTGATCTACTCCCTGGGTGCTGCCCTCCTAGAGGTCGGATCTTTTCCTTGTCCTCCCCCGAGCACGCAGCTATGGACACCTACATTAAGGAGTCCTTGGCAGCCGGCCTCATCTATGCCTCTACTTCCCCGGCTGGGGCGGGCTTCTTTTTTGTTGAAAAGAAAGACGGGGGTCTGAGGCCTTGTATTGATTACCGGGGACTCAACAAGATCACGGTTCGGAATCGATACCCTCTTCCTCTCATGGCCACTGCTTTTGAGCTGCTTCAAGGGGCTTCCATTTTTACTAAGCTGGATCTCCGCAATGCTTACCATCTCGTGCGGATCCGGCCAGGAGACGAATGGAAGACGGCGTTCAACACGCCCACGGGACACTATGAATATCGGGTGATGCCGTTCGGGCTCACCAATGCCCCCGCAGTATTCCAAGCCCTGATTAATGATGTTCTCCGGGATATGCTTAATCTGTTCGTCTTTCGTGTACCTGGACGATATCCTCATCTTCTCGAGGTCACTGAAGGAACATGAGGGGCATGTTAGCCGGGTTCTCCAGAGGCTCCTTGACAATCACCTCTACGTTAAGCCTGAGAAGTGTGAATTTCATGTTTCTCAGACTCAGTTTCTCGGGTTTATTGTCACTCCCGGGCACCTAGAGATGGATCCCAAGAAGGTCAAGGCGGTCCACGATTGGCCCACACCTGCCACGGTCAAGGAGGTTCAACGGTTCATTGGCTTTTCTAACTTCTATCGGAAGTTCATCAAGAATTTCAGCTCGGTGGTAGCCCCCTTGACGACGCTTACCAAGGGAGGAGGGACCAAGATTCACTGGGGTCCGGAAGCAGCAGGGGCCTTCGAGGATCTCAAGCGCCGCTTCACTTCTGCTCCGATTCTGGTGACCCCTGACCCAGAGAGACCTTTCGTGGTGGAGGTGGACGCCTCAGAGGTGGGGGTGGGAGCCGTCCTGTCACAGAGGGGTGCGGATGGGAGATTACACCCTTGTGCCTTCATGTCTCGCCGCCTGTCTGAGGCCGAGCGCAACTACCACGTGGGGGATCTAGAGTTGCTTGCGGTAAAACTGGCCTTGGAAGAGTGGCGCCATTGGCTTGAGGGGGCTCAGCACCCTTTCCAGGTTCTCACAGACCACAAGAACCTGGAATATCTCCAACAGGCTAAGCGGATGAACCCTCGGCAAGCACGATGGTCCCTTTTCTTTAATCGATTCCAGTTCCTCCTGACTTACCGACCTGGCACCAAGAACGTCCAAGCCGGATGCTCTGTCTCGAGTCTATTCTCCCGAGGTACAAGAGAAGCCCTTGGCATCGATTATTCCGAGGTCTAGGATCGTCGCACCTCTTCAGTGGGAACTAGAAAGAGGGGTACGAGAAGCTCTTGCCCATGAGCCCGATCCAGG
The DNA here is from genome assembly GCF_020615455.1 of Coregonus clupeaformis. Taxonomy (NCBI): domain Eukaryota; kingdom Metazoa; phylum Chordata; class Actinopteri; order Salmoniformes; family Salmonidae; genus Coregonus; species Coregonus clupeaformis. The sequence continues at coordinate 34,993,080 of NC_059199.1, forward strand.
CGGTGGTCCTGCCGGTCGCCTGTACGTTCCTCTCTCGGTTCGGGCCCGCGTCTTGCAGTGGGGTCATGAGTCGCCCTTGACATGCCATCCTGGCAGTGCTCGCACACTGGAGTTCCTCCGACGGCGGTTTTGGTGGCCGGTCCATCAAGAAGGACGTGCAGGTCTATGTTGAGGCCTGCCCTGTGTGCAACCAGGGAAAGTCGACACGCCAGCGACCCCAGGGACTGCTCCATCCCTTACCTGTTCCTCGAAGGCCATGGTCACACCTTTCTCTGGACTTTGTTACGGGACTTCCTCTATCCCAGGGCAACACCGTCATCCTTGTGGTGGTAGACCGTTTCTCTAAGGCTGCCCGGTTTATTCCCCTGCCCAAGCTGCCCCTCGGCTAAGGAGACTGCTGAGCTCCTCATGAACCATGTCTTCCGGATATTTGGCATTCCCTGGACGTGGTCTCTGACCGAGGTCCCCAATTCTCGTCCCGGTTTTGGGGGCCTTCTGCAGGCTTATTGGGGCCACAGCCAGCCTATCGTCAGGATTCCATCCAGAGTCTAATGGCCAAACGGAACGGATTAATCAGGATCTGGAGACCACCCTGCGGTGTATGGCGGCCAGTAATCCCACGTCTTGGGCCACCTATATCATTTGGGCTGAATATGCCCACAACACCCTCCAGTCCTCAGCCACCGGATTGTCCCCCTTCGAATGCCAGTTCGGTTACAACCCTCCATTATTTCCAGAGGAAGAGGCGCAAGTTGGTGTTCCCTCGGCCCAGCGCTTTGTCCAACGCTGTAGGCGGACCTGGAAGAAGGCCAGGTGTACCCTCCTTCGGACCTCCCAGAGATACCAAAGTCAGGCTAATCGCCACCGCCGGACGGCCCCTAGTTTCCGAGCTGGTCAGAGAGTTTGGTTGGCCACTAAGAACTTGCCCCTCCGGGTCGAATCCAAGAAGCTTTCCCAGAGATACATCGGCCCTTTCCGCATTGCTAGAAAGGTTAACCCTGTTTCGTATCGTTTAGTTCTGCCTCGCTCCCTTAGAGTTAACCCCACTTTCCATGTTTCACTCCTTAAACCTGTCTTGTCTTCTCCTTTTGCCCCCCACACAGACCCCCGCCACCTCCCAGGATCATAGACGGCCAGCCAGCCTACACAGTCCGCCGGATACTGGACTCCCGGAGGGTCCAGAACTCTCTGCAGTATCTGGTGGACTGGGAGGGCTACGGGCCAGAGGAGCGCTCCTGGGTTCCAGCCAGGGACATCCTGGACCCAGGGTTGATCCGAGATTTTCGCACCCTGGGGCCAGGGTGTTCTGGAAGGAACGTCAGGAGTCGTTCCTAGAGGAGGGGGTCCTGTCAGCTTCCTGCTTCCCCTGTTTGTCTCCTGGCCTCTAGAGGTCAGCGGTGTTCCCCTTTGCCTTAGTTCTTCCTCATGTGTCCTAATTAGCTTATCCAGGTCACCTGTGCCTTGTTTCCCCTTGTGTATTTTAGCTGTGTGTTTTCCCCTTGTTTGTCACTTGGTTATTGCGTCCTGACTGTGTGTCTCCTGCTTTGTCTCACCGTGTCTGTCCTAGTAAGTTTTTGAAGTTATCTTTAGTTTGTTTTTCTCCCCTCGTGGAGTTGTTTTGTTTTGCCTCCTGTTTTGTGAACATTAAATCTACTTGCCTGGAGTATTGCCTTGGGTGTTTCATTTGGGTCCTACAACATCTCCTCTGTGGCTTAGGGGTAGTACCCCCAGCTCTACACTTCTGAGACCGGAGTTCTAACCCGGATTGTGACAGTTGGTGAAAATGTCAAGGAAAAGATTCAGGGCTCTGGTTGCCTTGACCTTTCACTTATGATTCTTCATGCTGATAGATTCAACTAGTACAGTACATGATTTAGTGAAGGTCAGAGTCCCTGAACTAAGCAAAAAGTAATGTAGTATGGTATATGTGAGAGTACTACTGCCTCCACCTGAGGCCTGGCCTGGGCATTTATGGTGTACAGTTGTGGTCAAATGTTTTGAGAATTACACAAATACTAATTTTCACAATATCTGCTGCCTCAGTTTTGATGATGGTACTTAGCATATACTCCAGAATGTCATGAAGAGTGATCAGATGAATTGCAATTAAGTGCAAAGTCCCTCTTTTCCATGAAAATGAACTTAATCCCCCAAAAACATTTGCACTGCATTTCAGCCCTGCCACAAAAGGACCAGCTGCCATCATGTCAGTGATTCTCTCATTAACACGGGTGAGAGTGTTGACGAGGACAAGGCTGGAGATCACTCTGTCATGCTGATTGAGTTAGAATAACAGACAGGAAGCTTTAAAAGGAGGGTGGTGCTTGAAATCATTGTTCTTCCTCTGTTAACCATGGTTACCTGCAAGGAAACACGTGCCGTCATCATTGCTTTGCACAAAAAGGGCTTCACAGGCAAGGATATAGCTGCTAGTAAGATTGCACCGAAATCAAACATTTATCGGATCATCAAGAACTTCAAGGAGAGAGGTTCAATTGTTGTGAAGAAGGTGTCAGGGCGCCCAAGAAAGTCCAGCAAGCGCCAGGACCGTCTCCTAAAGTTGATTCAGCTGCGGGATCGGGGCACCACCAGTGCAGAGCTTGCTCAGGAATGTCAGCAGGCAGTTGTGAGTGCATCTGCACGCACAGTGAGGCAAAGACTTTTGGAGGATGGCCTGGTGTCAAGAAGGGCAGCAAAGTCCTCTGTAGCTCAGCTGGTAGAGCACGGTGCTTGTAACGCCAGGGTAGTGGGTTCGATCCCCGGGACCACCCATACACAAAAATGTATGCACGCATGACTGTAAGTCGCTTTAGATAAAAGTGTTGTTAAATGGCATTTAAAATAAAATAAGAAGCCACTTCTCTCCAGGAAAAACATCAGGGTTTTCTGATATTCTGATATTCTGCAAAAGGTACAGGGATTGGACTACTGGGGTAAAGTCATTTTCTCTGATGAATCCCCTTTCCGATTGTTTGGGGCATCCGGAAAACACCTTGTCCGGAGAAGACAAGGTGAGCGCTACCATCAGTCTTGTGTCATGCCAACAGTAAAGCATCCTGAGACCATTCATGTGTGGGGTTGCTTCTCAACCAAGGGAGTGGGCTCACTCACAATTTTGCCTAAGAACACAGCCATGAATAAAGAATGTTACCAACACATCCTCCGAGACCAACTTCTCCCAACCATCCAAGAACAGTTTGGTGACAACCAATGCCTTTTCCAGCATGATGGAGCACCTTGCCATAAGGCAAAAGTGATAACTAAGTGGCTCGGAGAACAAAACATCAACATTTTGGGTCCATGGCCAGGAAACTCCCCAGACCTTAATCCCATTGAGAACTTGTGGTCGATCTTCAAGAGGCGGGTGGACAATCAAAAACCCACAATTCTGACAAACTCCAAGCATTAATTATGCAAGAATGGGCTACCATCAGTCAGGATGTGGCCCAGAAGTTAATTGACAGCATGCCAGGGCGGATTGCAGAGGTCTTGAAAAAGAAGGGCCAACACTGCAAATATTGACTCTTTGCATAAACTTAATGTAATTATCAATAAAAGCATTTGACACTTATGGAATGCTTGTAATTATACTTCAGTATACCATAGTAACATCTGATCAAAATATCTCATAACACTGAAGCAACGAACTTTGTGAAGACCTATACTTGTGTCATTCTCAAAACTTTTGACCACGACTGTAGGGAGTAGTGCTCTCACCTTCTGCACCGAAGGATCCATGGATCAAGCCCCCATTACAGCTCACTCTCTATCCACATCGGCCTGTTACATTGTTGACAGCGGTGGGATGGCCTTTGGCATTTGGGGCTTGGTGCGAATGTGAGGATGCTTTGAGAAAGAGGGGGAATACTGTAGCATGGTGTATGTGAGTTGCCTCTGCACCGCAGGATCCATGGATCGAGCCCACGTTACAGCTCACTCTCTCTCCACATCAGTCTGTTAAAGTAATAAGGAAAAAGCTGTGGCACTTACCCAGAAAAATATTTGTGAAAAAGAGCTATACAATGTGTGAGGGCTGTGTGAGGGAGGTGTTACCGATGGGAATTAAACCATGTCTCCCGGTCGCCAACCCAACCTGTTAAGCATTACACCAAGTAAATCCTCAAGGTCTGAGGGCGACATTTAGTCTTAAACAAGGCTACCTCATCACAAGAGCGTGATTCCAAATAACCTCTGCTACAGAGGCACTAAAGACAGTAGAGAGGACCTCTCAATAGGGGTTTGAGTTGGCTGCGAGCTAGTGGTAATGGAGCTTATAGGTTCCTTTGTAGTGAGAGGAGTCTGCATTAAACGCCCTTGGCCATGACAGTTGCCAAACGAGCCCCTGGTTCCCCTTATCCCATTATCTCCATAATGGCCGCCTGGTTACCCATGGATATCAACCACCCGAGCCACGACCTGTTCACCCTGCTATCATCCAGAAGGCGAGGTCAGTAAAGGTGCATCAAAGCTGAAACCGAGAGACTGAAAAACAGCTTCTATCTCTATGTGGTCCTCTGTAGCTCAATTGGTAGAGCATGGCGCTTGTAACGCCAGGGTAGTGGGTTCGATCCCCGGGACCACCCATACGTAAAAATGTATGCACACATGACTGTAAGTCGCTTTGGATAAAAGCGTCTGCTAAATGGCATATTATATTATCTCAAGGCCATCAGACTGTTATTAAGCCATTACTAGCCGGCCTCCACCCAGTACCCTGCCTTGAACTTAGGCACTGTCACTAGCCGGCTACCACCAGGTTACTCAACCCTTCACCTTAGAGGCTGCTGCCCTATGTACATAGACATGGAATCACTAGTCACTTTAATAAAGTTTACATACTGTTTTACTCATTTAATATGTACAGTACCCGTCAAAAGTTTGGACACACCTACTCATTCAAGGGTTTTTCTTTATTTTTTTTACTACTTTTTACATTGTAGAATAATAGTGAAGACATCAAAGCTATGAAATAACACATATGGAATCATGTAGTAACCAAAAAAGTGTTAAAGAAATCAAAATGTATTTTATATTTGAGATTCTTCAAAGTAGCCACCCTTTACCTTGATGACAGCTTTGCACACTATTGGCATTCTCTCAACCAGATGTATGAGGTAGTCACCTGGAATGCATTTCAATTAACAGGTGTGCCTTGTTAAAAGTTAATTTGTGGAATTTCTTTCCTTCTTAATGAGTTTGAGCCAATCAGTTGTGTTGTGACAAGGTAAGGGGGAGTATACAGAAGATAGCCCTATTTGGTAAAAGACCAAGTCCATATTATGGCAAGAACAGCTCAAATAATCAAAGAGAAACGACAGTCCATCATTACTTCAAGACATGAAGGTCAGTCAATCTGGAAAATTTCAAGAACTTTGAAAGTTCCCTCAAGTGCAGTCGCAAAAACCATCAAGCACTATGATGAAACTGGCTCTCATGAGGACCGCCACAGGAAAGGAAGACCCAGAGTTTCCTCTGCTGCAGAGGATAAGTTCATTAGAGTTACAAGCCTCAGAAATTGCAGCCCAAATAAGTGCTTCACAGAGTTCAAGTAACAGACACATCTCAACATCAACTGTTCAGAGGAGACTGCGTGAATCAGGCCTTCATGGTCGGATAAGAAGAACAGACATGCTTGGGCCAAGAAACACGAGCAATGGACATTAGACCGGTGGAAGTCTGTCCTTTGGTCTGGAGTCCAAATTTGAGATTTTTGGTTCCAACCTCTGTGTCTTTGTGAGACGCGGTGTAGGTGAACGGGTGATCGCTGCATGTGTAGTTCCCACCATGAAGCATGGAGGAGGAGGTGTGATGGTGTGGGGGTGCTTTGCTGGTGACACTGTCTGTGATTTATTTATAATTCTAGGCACACTTAACCAGCATGGCTACCACAGCATTCTGCAGTGATACGCCATCCCATCTGGTTTGCACTTAGTGGGACTATAATTTGTTTTTCAACAGGACAATGACCCAACACACCTCCAGGCAGTGTACGGGCTATTTGACCAAGAAGGAGAGTGATGGAGTGCTTCATCAGATGACCTGGCCTCCACAATCCCCCGACCTCAACCCATTTGAGATGGTTTGGAATGAGTTTGACAACAGAGTGAAGGAAAAGCAGACAACAAGTGCTCAGCATTTGTGGGAACTCCTTCAAGATTGTTGGAAAAGCATTCTTCATGAAGCTGGTTGAGAGAATGCCAAGAGCGTGCAAAGCTGTCATCAAGGCAATGGGGTGGCTACTTTGAAGAATTTCAAATATAAAATATATTTTGATTTGTTTAACACTTTTTTGGTTACTACATGATTCCATATGTGTTATTTCATAGTTTTGATTTCTTCACAATTATTCTACAATGTAGATAATAGTTAAAATAAAGAAAAACCCTTGAATGAGTAGGTGTGTCCAAACTTTTGACTGGTAGTGTATATACTGTATTCTACTGTATTTTATAGTCAATGCCAATCTGACATTGCATGTCCTAATATTTATATATTTCTTAATTCCAATCTTTTACTTTTAGATTTGTGTGTATTGTTGTGAATTGTTAGGTACTACTGCACTGTTGGAGCTAGGAACACAAGCATTTCGCTACACCCGCAATAACATCTGCTAAATATATGTATGCGACCAATCAAATTTGATTTGATTTGATTTAACGATCACAGTGCTCTAATCCGCGCTCGCATTCAGGCCCCCGCGTGCATTTCACACTATCACTTTCACAAGCTGTTGACTCCATTATACACAGGCAAAAAGAAAGAGCGAGGGGGAAAGCGAAAGAAGGAAAAAGGGAGTGTAGGTGAGAAAGAAGAGAGAGAAGGAGCCTTGGGGGAAGCAAGAGAGAAGAAGTGAGCCCAGGCCACCATAAAACCCCAGGAGGGGAGAGAGGCGCACAACTGTAAAAGGAGAAGCAGAGAGAGATGACAGGGTGAAGGAGCTTGAATGAGAGAAGAGAGAATGACAGGGTAAAGGAGCTTGAATGAGAGAAGAGAGAATGACAGGGTAAAGGAGCTTGAATGAGAGAAGAGAGAATGACAGGGTAAAGGAGCTTGAATGAGAGAAGAGAGAATAGTGAGAGAGGAGGGGAGAGAGGCAAGAGATTGGAAAAGAGGGGAAAGAGAAAGCAGTAAGGGACAGAGGGAGTGTAGGAGACAAAGAAGAGAGAAGGAGCCTTGATGGAGGGAAGAGAGAAGGGTGAAAGAGAATGATTCAAAGGGAAAGAAGGGGATGAGAGGAACGGAGCAGAGTAGAGGGAGAGAAGAGGTTGCTCAGAGAGGAGTGAAAAAATAAAAAGGCAGTTTGACAAAGTTTTAAAGAGGTTGAAAAATGCCACTGCATTTGTATATTCATAAAACACACTTAATACAGTATAACTCATACAATGGTGTACTATCACTGTAATATGAAAAGCATCTAATAGAAATACAAGTTAACACATCGGGTGAATTGTCACAGAGCTGTAGTGCAAAGATTTGCAACCAATACATTCAAATTCAATGTCTTATATATGCTAGCCTATATCTTGTACATTTGTTTCCTACAGGTGGATTAAAGTGAGGGTGCACAACAGTGGGCATGGCACCTTTCATTCACAGTAACTTTAAGCACAGACCATCACTGAGATAACTTTAGGGGAAGACAGGTTCAAGTCCACTATGTGGCACAAACATATTCAACACTACAATATAATTCCATTGTAATAGCACATTGAATATACTGTAATAGCACATGAGACACAGCTTTATGTAAGTGAGCTAAGAATTTACTGTAAACTCACTCCACAGCTAGCTTGAAATGCCAATGGAGCTATCCAATTGGATCTCTTTGTATATCTCAATCGGTTCACACGTTGTCAAGTGGGCGGTCACGTGCATTGACGAGGTAGAGGACCCTGGTTCAAGCCCAGTCAGAGGCAAGTTCAGGGAGGCAGCACTATATGCTACTAGCTACTACGCTGAGGCAGGTTATATTTACATTTGACATTTTAGTCATTTTAGCAGACACTGTTATCCAGAGCGACTTACAGTTAGTGAGTGCATACATTTTCATACACAAAACTACTGCTATGTTATAGCCATCTAATATCCAAGACTGTTGTCCACTCATTAAGTCATTTAGATTACATGTATATAGGGGTTTAATCTGAGCACCCCCACGTTTCTGTATGGAACCTCTGGACACACACTGAGAACACAGTGACAGAGAAGAGTGATAGGGACAACTCTAACCCTTTGCAGATCAATAGCGACTCATCAACCAATAAAGGCAGGCATGTCCAGAGACGACAAGACAACAACAAAAAAAAGAAGGACGGTGACATTTCACTCATGACATTTGAATGGAGAAAGACTCAAAAAGACGGTATTGACATGTGACATGCGGCTAAGACCTCCCTCAGTCATAGTTAGAGCCGGTCTCTTTTGCATGACTGACGAGTTGCCTTGTACCTCCTCCAACTCCCATTTCTCTTGTGACACAGCCCAAGCACTGTAAAGTACAGTGCAGACAGCTACAGTACAGTGCAGACAGCTACAGTATACCAAAAATGTCAGGAGGTCCCCAATTTACTTTATTTTTCCTTTGTAGGGTTTCCTTGTGGGTTTCATTATGTTTTTCCTGAGTGTTTGTCCAATCCATCTCCATTTCCTTCTCCTGATCAGACTGCTTATGGCCTCTTGTTTTTCATTTTCTTCCAGGTAATGGTTGGTTATTTTATCTGGCCACCATATCCTCAGTATGTAACGTAGGTAGTTGTTGATGAAGACTTGTAGTTTATTGATTAGGGGTTGTGTGGTTTTCCATGTTTCACAGCTATAGAGATGGAACAATTTTACTTTTGTTTAAAAGATTATGATCTTTGTGTTTGTGTTTCAGAGATGTCAGATTACCAGTTTACAACCATCAAGACCTCTAGAATAAATTTCATATTTAGGTAATTATCTGGTCCAGGGCCGGCCCTACCAATAAGCGACATTAACGTCCACTTAGGGCCCCCCACATGAATTTTTTAAAATAAATTATCTCTCCATCCCATGGCAAAATGTGTATAATTGCAAATATGTTCTTTAAAACAGTAACATTTTGTACTCTTGGCAAAATATGTTGAACTGCAGGAAATGTACTTTAAAATATAAATGTTTCTCTCTGCCACCAAGAGGGGGGTCATGCTAATGTTTGACAGCGAGGTGGGTGCCCCCCAACCAAATCTCGCTTAGGGTCCCAAAAAGGGTCGTCCCTGATCTGGTCAGATAAGGAGAATAAAACCAGTTAGCTGTTTTTCTTTTCTCCATTTTTTAAAATTATTTTTACATTGTTTTACAATCAGTATGCAACCTGACTTCCCTGTGAGTAAAGATGGTACGGTAAAGTTTGGGGTCAATTCAGGAATTAGTTCAAAGTTCTATATTGCAAAGAATGGGTAAATTTAAGTTAATGAATTAGTAGACAAGATGTTATAGGATCACACACCAGGTTTATAGATGTAGCTCTATTATTAGTAAGATTCCTGGTCATTAAGATTATTCGAGAAAAGACAGTGCTGTCACTACTAGGCCTACAGTACCTCGCTTTAAAACCAAGTTGCATAAACTATGGAGCAAGCTGAAGATGGAAAGATATTCAGCAACTCTTGGTAGGACAATGGATCTTTCCTTGTCTAAATAAATAGTTTAGTATATGTTACACTACCAAGGTGTCGGATCAAAACACATGGACCTAGATTCACTAAGCATTTGCACCAAGTACAGAGGTCTGTTTTTACAGCAAGGGATTAAACATGTTAAAACATGAAACTGTGATTATTTAAAATATAACTTAATGTTTTATAATTTCTTCTGTCTTCATTTTACCTTTAAATGTTTACCTTTTGATTATGCAAGAAAGGAGAAGAAGAGGAGGCACTCCCTCTACTGGGTAAGCAACACTTCAAGCAGCAGTAATAGGCCCTCAGCCTCTCATCTCACCAACAAACCAAATTGTCACTAGTATCAGAGAATGCTACAAAGTGGAAATGTTACGTGAGGGATTACTTGATAAATAAGGATAACTAATGTAGCCATACTAAACCACCTTTTTGTATAATGAGGTGAGGTTCTCAGAGCTAATGATTAAAAACACAAGTTCATTAAAACCAGGAGCAAGAGAATAGTAGACATAGTAACTATCACGATCGTTTACGAACGAGAAGGACCAAGGCGCAACGTGATAAGCATACATGTTTATTTAACGAATAAACACCACGACAAAACAACAAACGAAACGTGAAGTCCAAGGTAGCACACAAACATACCTTACACGGAACAAGATCCCACAACTAACAGGTGCCAAAAGGCTGCCTAAGTATGGTCCCCAATCAGAGACAACGAGCAACAGCTGCCTCTGATTGGGAACCACACAGGCCAACATAGAAATAATAAACAGATCTAAAACATAGAAAACAACATAGCAAACACAACACAGAAAATACACACCCTGACTCAACAAATACAAGTCCTCAGAGTCAGGGCGTGACAGTACCCCCCAAAGGTGCGGACTCCGACCGCGCCACATAAACCTAACAGGGTAGGGGCCGGGTGGGCATTCCGCCTCGGAGGCGGATCCGGCTCCGGGCGTGACCACCACTTACTCTCCACCTCCCTGTTGCGCCCCTGGTCTGGTCTGGACCTCGGCGCGCTGCTTCCCTTCTCCTTCCTCCCACGACGTACCAAGCCCTGTCTGGACCCTGGTGTGGGAGACCCCGAACCTGGAGAGGGGCTGACGTCTGGGTCTGGACTGGAACCGCTGACTGGAGCTGGACCCGACGACGGTGGATCGCGCACCACTGGCTTGGTGCGAGGGACAGGAACAGGCCGGACCAGGCTGGCGACGCGCACCACTGGCTTGGTGCGAGGGACAGGAACAGGCCGGACCGGGCTGGCGACGCGCACCACTGGCTTGGTGCGAGGGACAGGAACAGGCCGGGCCGGGCTGGCGAGGCGCACCACTGGTTTGGTGCGAGGGGCAGGAACAGGCCGGGCCGGGCTGGCGACGCGCACCACTGGTTTGGTGCGAGGGGCAGGAACAGGCTGGGCTGGGCTGGCGACGCGCATCACCGGTTTGGTGCGAGGGGCAGGAACAGGCCGGGCCGGGCTGGTGACGCGCACCACCAGTTTGGTGCGAGGGGCAGGAACAGGCCGGGCCGGGCTGGCGACGCGCACCACCGGTTTGGTGCGAGGGGCAGGAACAGGCCGGGCCTGGCTGGCGACGCGCACCACCGGTTTGGTGCGAGGAGCAGGAACAGGCCGGGCCGGGCTGGCGACGCGCACCACAGGTTTGGTGCAAGGAGCAGGAACAGGCCGGGCTGGGCTGGCGACGCGCACCACAGGTTTGGTGCGAGGGACAGGAACAGGCCAGACCGGGCTGGCGACGCGCACCACTGGCTTAGTGCGGGGAGCAGGAACAGGCCGGACCGGGCTGGCGACGCGCACCACTGGCTTAGTGCGGGGAGCAGGAACGGGTCGGGCCGTACTGGGAACACGCACCACTTGCTTAGTGCGGGGAGCAGAAACGGGCCGGACCGTACTGGGAACACACACCACTGGCTTAGTGCGGGGATCAGGAATGGGCCGGACCGGACTGGCGACACGCACCACTTGCATGGTGCGAGAAGCGGGACTGGGTTCCCTTATAAACCCCCGCTCCTTCTGCTGCCTAACCAGCTCCTCTCGCCGTGCCTCTACACTCTCCTTCTCCCTTATAGCCTCCTGTAGCTCCTCCCTCTGACCAAATAACTCCTGCTCCCTCTGAACCAATAGCCCCCGTAACCTGGTGGCCTCCTCTCCTAACCTGCAGAATCGCCCTGTCGCTGCCTCCTGCTGCCTCGTCGTCCACACCGTGTGCCCCCCCAAATTATTTTTATTGGAGTTGCCTCTCGGGTCTCCGTCGTCGGCACTGTTGGCGCCGTTTCTCCTCTCCTACCTGGGCATCCTCATTCATCGCCCTCCGGTAACGGACGGCCTCTTCCTCCGTGATTCTCCCCCAACCGAGGAGGACATCTAGTAAAGTAACCTCCTGTTTAATTCCCGGCGTTTGCTCCTGAACACGCTGCTTGGTCCTATTTTGGTGGGATCTTCTGTCTCGGTCGTTTACGAAAGCATACATGTTTATTTAATGAATAAACACCACGACAAAACAACAAACGAAACGTGAAGTCCAAGGTAGCACACAAACAACATACCTTACATGGAACAAGATCCCACAACTAACAGGTGCCAAAAGGCTGCCTAAGTATGGTCCCCAATCAGAGACAACGAGCAAAAGCTGCCTCTGATTGGGAACCACACAGGCCAACATAGATCTACACATTCTAGATCTAAAATATAGAAAACAACATAGCAAACACAACACAGAAAATATACACCCTGACTCAACAAATACAAGTCCTCAGAGTCAGGGCGTGACAGTAACAATGCAACAGTTTTCCAGTTTCCAGTTCCACAAGGAAGGGACAATCATTTTCTAGAGTTCAGATTTGTAGGTCTGTCAATGAAAATCTCAGTACAATCAATGATGCACCTACATCCTTTGAATCTTCTTTTGAAATATTTTGGCACATTTTGGAAACATTCTTGCTTGACCACTTGATAAGAGGTTTTAAAGCCAGTTTCTTAAAATAGCTATTTGCACTCCACACACATCCACACCCTACTTCCACACTCTTTAGATTGTTGAGAATCCATTCAAAAACCGCCGTAGTCTTACCAGTGAAAACAGAAACTACAATCCTTTTGTTTAATAGAACTAAAAGAAAAATTTACATTTCTGAGCGTTTCTTTTAGTTGGTCATTTAGCAGGCCAGACGTTCTTATCCAGAGAGACTTACCGTCAGTGCATTCAACTAACCATGTTTCTAAAGATCAAATCACTGATAACAATTGTATAGAAAAACATACACAAATTATAATGATAAAACACCCATCTTAAATAGTACTTCTACTGAGCCTTGTCAGCTAGGGTAGAGCTACCACCAACCGGGCCGGGCTGCCCAGTGACACAAGCCTACCAGACGAGCTAAACCACTTCTATGCTCGCTTCGAGGCAAGCAACACTGAAGCATGCATGAGAGCACCAGCTGTTCCGGATGACTATGTGATCACGCTCTCCGTAGCCGATGTGAGTAAGACTTTTAAGCAGGTCAACATTCAGAAGGCCGCAGGGCAAGACGGATTACCAGGACGTGTACTCCGAGCATGTGCTGACCAACTGGCAAGTGTCTTCACTGACATTTTCAACATGTCCCTGACTGAGTCTGTAATACCAACATGTTTCAAGCAGACCACCATAGTCCCCGTGCCCAAGGACTCTAAGATAACCTAAATGACTACCGACCCGTAGCACTGACGTCTGTAGCCATGAAGTGCTTTGAAAGGCTGGTCATGGCTCACATCAACACCATTATCCCAGAAACCCTAGACCCACTCCAATTTGCATACCGCCCCAACAGATCCACAGATGATGCAATCTCTATTGCACTCCACACTGCCCTTTCCCACCTAGACAAGAGGAACACCTACGTGAGAATGCTATTCATTGACTACAGCTCAGCATTCAACACCATAGTGCCCTCTAAGCTCATCACTAAGCTAAGGATCCAGGGACTAAACACCTCCCTCTGCAACTGGATCCTGGACTTCCTGACGGGCCGCCCCCAGGTGGTAAGGGTAGGTAACAACACATCTGCCACACTGATCCTCAACACGGGGGCCCCTCAGGGGTGCGTGCTCAGTCCCCTCCTGTACTCTCTGTTCACCCATGACTGCATGGCCAGGCACGACTCCAACACCATCATTAAGTTTGCCGACGACACAACAGTGGTAGGCCTGATCACCGACAACGATGAGACAGCCTATAGGGAGGAGGTCAGAGATCTGGCCGTGTGGTGCCAGGACAACAACCTCTCCCTCAACGTGACCAAGACAAAGGAGATGATTGTGGACTACAGGAAAAAAAAGAGGACTGAGCACGCCCCCATTCTCATCGACGGGGCTGTAGTGGAACAGGTTGAGAGCTTCAAGTTCCTTGGTGTCCACATCACCAACGAACTATCATGGTCCAAACACACCAAGACAGTCGTGAAGAGGGCACGACAAAGCCTATTCCCCCTCAGGAGACTAAAAAGATTTGGCATGGGTCCTCAGATCCTCAAAAAAATCTACAGCTGCACCATCGAGAGCATCCTGACTGGTTGCATCACCGCCTGGTATGGCAACTGCTTGGCCTCCGACCGCAAGGCACTACAGAGGGTAGTGCGTACGGCCCAGTACATCACTGGGGCAAAGCTTCCTGCCATCCAGGACCTCTATACCAGGCGGTGTCAGAGGAAGGCCCTCAAAATTGTCAAAGACTCCAGCCACCCTAGTCATAGACTGTTCTCTCTGCTACCGCACGGCAAGCGGTACCGGAGTGCCAAGTCTAGGTCCAAAAGACTACTCAACAGCTTCTACCCCCAAGCCATAAGACTCCTGAACAGCTAATCATGGCTACCCGGACTATTTGCACTGCCCCCCCACCCCATCCTTTTTAAACTGCTGCTACTCTGTTAGGTATTTATGCATAGTCACTTTAACTCTACCCACATGTACATATTACCTCAACTACCTCAACTAGCCGGTGCCCCCGCACATTGACTCTGCAACGGTACCCCCCTGTATATATAGCCTTCCTACTGTCACTTTATTTTACTTCTGCTCTTTTTTTTCTCAACACTTTTTTGTTGTTGTTGTTGTTTTATTTTTACTTTTTTGTTTAAAATAAATGCACTGTTGGTTAAGGGCTGTAAGTAAGCATTTCACTGTAATGTCTGCACCTGTTGTATTCAGCGCATGTGACCAATAAAATTTGATTTGATTTGATTTGATATCCTTCAGCATCTGACAAGCCCAGGCTACACACACATTTAGAGGGACTCACTTTAGCAGAGGAACCTCCCTCTCCTCAGGCAGCAGGTCCTCCTCCCAGCCCTACAACAACAGAACAAACATTCAACATCAGTGACCAATGTAATGACATGACAAACAATGGGTCAATCGAAGGATCTTAATGCTACTAGTCAATAGTATGTGTATGTGTGTGTGTGTAACATCTGACCTCATAGCAGTTGTGGCCCTCAGGCTCTGGCTCAGTGAACTGCTGAGTGGTGGGCGTAGAGACGGAGGCAGCCTCCGACCACGCCGAGAAGGAGAGCAGCCCATCCAGCCCCATGTGGAGAGTGGCGTACGCCACCGAGACATCAGTTTGCTGCTCAAAACACACACACACAACACACGTTATTAGAAAACAAAACATATCTAATGGAAAAATGCCCTGTAATTTCTATTCTATATACATAGGAAATTGTTTATTTACCTGGTAGCAGCCAAGCGTCACGGCCACAGACGTCTCGTGGCGGAGGTGAGACGACATACTGGGTCACCCTGCCAGCCACATACTGACAGAGAGAAACGACATGTTAAGGCCAAATGGAGTAAGTGAAGAAAAGCCTAATCTAATACTAATTCAGTAGTATTTACATCTTACCTGGATCCAAGAGATGGACTGCACCTTGGTGGCACAGTAGGGGATGCCCTCTGGACTAAGTCTGTTTGTCTCCTTGGAGATGGCCCACATCAGTTGAGTCTCCAGGCCTCGAACCCTACTCGCATGGTGCATCCTCACCACCACCTGCTGTGGAGTGAAACAACAAGACAACATCAACAAAACAATATCAGCCATCGCTGTAACATATTTCCATCAAGATCACATGACACTGACAATGTAGATTAGGATTAGGTAGTGACAAAGACACATACCTGGGATCCCCCACGCATGTAGGTGATAATGGGGCTGATGAACTGGAAAGTTCTCCAAGCTTCAGCCACCGGACCGGCATTGTTCTGCACAAGAGGGGGTTTGACATTACAATACATTCAGGTTAGAAACAGCAAACACTGCAACAGTGATGTGACTGTGTGTGTGGGTCGCTTACCCTGATCACAACAGGCCCACAGTACAGGGAGCTAAACCTAATCGGTATCAACTGCCAATTACCAGTGGCCTCCTAAAGCAGAAAGCAGACAACAACGATTTTTAGAATGTCAAAGTGACACAAATTGAATATCTGGGATACTTTTCAAACATAAAACTTTCTGAAAATTGTACCTCAAGGATAGTCGGCACATCTGGCACCTCCTCAAGGATGGCTGGCAGCAGTGGTACATCAGGCACATCATCCAATGGCACAACCAACTGGACCTCATCCAGGACAGTTGATTCTAAAATTAGGAACATTGGAATACAAACAAACAAATGTTAGGATGTAAAACGTAGCGAGCTAGCTAGTACTACTAGTTCAAAAGTGCATCTCTTAGCAAAAGTTACTAAAGTTAACGTTAGCTTGCAAGTATGGATTACAGAAATACACAACATTTCACAAATTACATTTATATTGTTAAATGTGGTAAAATAAGAAGTTTAAACTCAACATACCCTCTTCGAAGTCGATGTCGCTGTCCACCTCCCGACGATTGCGAACCCTGCAAAACGGAAAAAGACAACAAAAACAACCCACAAATGAATTTGAACAACCTGTCGACGCAGTAGACCGCCGACGTCCACGCACTCTCTCCATCAATTTTGAAAAGCACCCAGGCATTTTCCAGCCGATTTTTCAGTCTCAGGTCTCAAAAATCAGTCAAGTTTGTTGTTGTTGAACAGCAAACTGAAGTTATTGTTGTTTTCGAACAGAAAACGTTCAATAGAACGCCGAGATGTTCTATCGGTTAGATGTCTCTTGGCAACACATATTTTTGAAAATTGTTGTTTACAAAATGGACAGCTGTGTTGCTATAGAAATTAGTTTGGAACTCTATGGTTACCATTAGAATTCTATAAAAATTCCATTCCATGAGTTTGGAACTCTATGGTTACCATTAGAATTCTATAAAAATGCCATTCCTAGTCATCATTCTAATTCTATTGACCCTATTTTGTCACCAGAGGATTTCCTATGTTGTTGGTATAATATAAAACAAAAACACCAAATGCTATTTTTAAGTCACTAGCTAGGTCAATGGCCCATTGACATGTTTTAGCATGTTTCATGGAAGTTGTTGTTGTTGAACTTCTGAAAGTCTATGCTTTGGCTCAGTGGATAATAAAGTATTGTGGAGCACAGACAACCCGGTTTAAAAATATATTGACCAAATTCACACAAGGGGGGCAAAGCCACAGCCCACTGAGGTAGGAGAGCACTGAAGTATCTACATAATAATAATCCACATTTCTTTTATAAACAGGATAGTATCATTTATTATATAAAAGTGCATGTATGAATAAGTCTGATTGACCTTTTTTCATGGCAGGTTCACCTTCTGAAGCCGGACGAGGTTCCCAAAGAGTGCTGCGCACCCACCAAGCTCAGTCCCATCTCCGTACTCTTCTATGACGACAACAACAATGTGATCCTTTAAGAAGCATCGCAACATGGTGGTCAAGACCTGTGGATGCCTGTGACACCTGTGGTAGCCCATCTATTCTACATCATTTTTATAAACTTGACTACCATTGTTCCAAAAGATACAAACGGGGTAATATACCTTGCAACCAGCAGTTGATAGCAATAATCTGGCAATATGTGTATAAATAGTATGTACAGTGGGGAGAACAAGTATTTGATACACTGGTGATTTTGCAGGTTTTCCTACTTACAAAGCATGTAGAGGTCTGTCATTTTTTATCATAGGTACACTTCAACTGTGAGAGACGGAATCTAAAACAAAAATCCAGAAAATCACATTGTATGATTTTTAAGTAATTAATTTGCCTTTTATTGCATGACATAAGTATTTGATATCCTACCAACCAGTAAGAATTCCGGCTCTCACAGACCTGTTAGTTTTTCTTTAAGAAGCCCTCCTGTTCTCCACTCATTATCTGTATTAACTAGGGGTGTAACGATTCGTTTTAACAACGATTCGATTTGTATCACGATTCGTGGTTGTCGATACGATTCAAGGACGATATTGGTTCATTTAGAACGATACGATCCGAAACGATTCATTGACTTGAAATCGATTCAGTAACCTTTTAGCCAAAAATTCAACCAGTGTGACTGAAATAAATACCTGGATACTGGACAGTGCAGGTGAAGTTTCCTAGATTCCTGTTTCTTGTAAGGACCGCAATGGTGGCTTGATAATTTCTCACTCGTCGGCTTCTCCTCTGTCATCCGCCATGCTATGCTTTGTTGTCTTGGCGCCTTTGCGCTGCTGCTGGCGCAATGACGTCACGGATAGGCAGACTGAATCGAGTAATGTTTAAAGCCTTTATCATTAAAAGTGCTAAGAAAAAACATCCATATAAAGTCTGACGTGCTTAAATCCAATGGGTTATTTCCTAGTATCGATACAATCGATTTATTACATTTTAAAACGATGTTAGATCGATATATGTTGTCCAAAAGGCCAACTCGCTGAGCACAGATCGATGTAGTTGGATCATAGGAATATAAATCGATACATCGATGTAGTAGATGGATCGTTACACCCCTAGTAAAAACACTCCAGTGCGCAAAACAGGGGCACTGGAAAATACAAGGCACACAGGGAATATTCCCGCGATACAAAATACATGGAGCTCCACCGAGCTTCTCTCTCCTCCACAATAAACAATCACACACAAAGACAAGGGGGCAGAGGGAACACTTATACAGGTACTAATGAGGGGATATGAACCAGGTGTGTGTAATAAACAAGACAAAACAAATGGAATGATGAGATGAGGAGCGGCAGTGGCTAGAAGGCCGGTGACGACAAACGCCGAAGCCTGCCCGAACAAGGAGAGGGGCAGCCTCGGAGGAAGTCGTGACAGATACTGTATATTTTTGAAAGAATACTATATTTTGTTGTGATTTAACTGGATAGAACCCAAATGCAGACAAGTACACCAAGCCAGAGAAGTTTTAACAGGTTTATTATAATGTTCAATAGTCCAGGTTTCCAATAAATGGGGAAGAGCAAGTCCAGGTTACAGGGAGGGTACAGATCCAGGTCAGGGCAGGTGTGGTACCGTAATGTCCTAGTGTCCGTGGTGAGTCCAAAGGAGAGGCCCGATAGTGGAGAGCAGGATGGTGGTGGCAGGAGTGAAGCGGAGGCAGGAGTCAGGTTCCAAATATCTGTGGCACAGGAGAAAAAGTAAATAAACAGTCCAAAAAACACAAGAGCGAAAACAGACAGGTTGAGTCGGCAGCGAGACTAACATGGTTGTCTTGACTATGATCTGACGATGAGTGGAAAGTTTGACCGGGTCTTAAAGGCTGAGGTGATTATGGTGAATGAGCTGCAGCTGGAACCCTGACTCCCGCACACCAGACTTCACTCCTGCAATCAAGGACAGACAGAGGGGAGGGGGAGAGCAGAGAGAGAGCTACCTAGCAGCAGTAGGCCTAACAGTACCCCCCCCTCTACGGACGCCACCTGGCGGCCGACAGGGTTTATCAGGATGTAACCTATGAAACTCACGAACCAGAGCAGGATCCACAATGAAGCTCCTGGGCACCCAGGAACGTTCCTCAGGACCATAACCCTCCCAATCCACCAGGTACTGGAAACCACGACCCCGGCGGCGAACATCCAGAAGTCGCCGGACAGTGTAGACCGGACCCCCACCCACGATCTTGGGCGGAGGAGGGGGACGAGAGGGCGGGCACAAAGGGCTAACCGACACAGGCTTAATCTGGGAAACATGAAAGGTGGAATGAACCCGTAGGGAGGCAGGAAGCTGTAGCTTAACCGCGCAGGGGTTAACAATAGACAGTATCTTGAACGGTCCTATAAAACGAGGCGCCATCTTCTTCGACTCCACCTTCAATGGAAGGTCCCGTGACTTCAGCCATACCTCTTGACCAGGAGAGTAACCGGGAGCCTGGGACCGGTGACGGTTGGCTTGCCTCTGCATGTACGCCGAAGCTCGGGACAGAGCTACCCTGGCCTTCCTCCAGACCTTGCAGCAGCGGCGCATGTGGGACTGCACCGAGGGTACCGCAAGTTCCCTCTCTTGGGAAGGGAACAGGGGAGGTTGATAACCCAGAGCACACAGAAAAGGAGACAAACCAGAGGAAGCGTTAGTCAAGGTGTTATGAGCATATTCCACCCAGGGGAGCATGGAGCTCCATGACCCAGGGTTAGACCCAGTGACACAGCGAAGTGCGGTCTCCATCTCCTGGTTCGCTCTCTCGGCTTGCCCGTTGGTCTGGGGGTGATATCCAGAGGACAGGCTGGATGTAATGCCCAAAGCTTTACAGAAAGCTTTCCACACCTGGGAGACAAACTGGGGACCCCTGTCAGAGACAATATCCGTGGGTAGACCATGAGAGCGGAACACATGTTCAACCAAAATATCAGCCGTCTCTCTGGCAGTGGGCAGTTTAGGTAGGGCCAAAAAATGAGCGAACTTAGAAAAACGATCAATCACCGTAAGAATGACAGTCTTACCAGATGAGGGGGGAAGTCCAGTGACAAAATCCATAGCGATATGCGACCAGGGCCGGCTGGGTATAGGTAGAGGTCGTAGATGACCAGCGCTGGCCTGGGTGGAGTTTTTACTTCGTGCACATACCGTACAAGCAGCAATGAAGGCTCGAGTGTCCGCCTCCATCGTGGCCCACCAGAACTTCCGTCGCACAAAGTCAAGGGTCCGCGAAACTCCAGGGTGACAGGTAAGGGGAGACGAGTGAACCCACTGAAGTACCTGGGAGCGAGCAGACTCAGGGACAAACATCCGGTTAGGAGGACCCCTCCCAGGGTCAGCTTGATGATGTTGAGCCTGTCTAACAATCCCCTCGATGTCACATGTGATGACTGCAATACTGCAGGTAGGAGGCAAAATGGGTTCAGGGTTACTACCAGTATCAACAGCCGAATGAACACGAGACAGGGCGTCAGGCTTGACGTTGCGTGACCCAGGACGGTAAGACAGAGAAAAATTGAATCTCCCAAAAAATAGTGCCCACCTGGCTTGACGGGGGTTGAGCTGCTTCGCTGACTGGAGGTAAGCCAGATTCTTATGATCCGTCCAAACGATGAAGGGTTGTTCCGCCCCCTCCAACCAATGTCGCCACTCCTCGAGAGCCAGCTTAACGGCGAGCAGTTCACGATTTCCAACATCATAATTCCTCTCTGCCTGAGAAAGTTTCCTTGAGAGAAAAGCACAGGGATGCAGTTTGTTATCTTCAGGAGAACGTTGTGACAACACTGCACCTACCCCAGTGTCGGATGCATCCACCTCCACGACAAACTGGCGGTCGGGGTCCGGCTGCATCAGAATGGGAGCCGAGGCGAAGCGATGTTTCAGTTCTTCGAACGCTGATTCGGCCCCTTCATTCCAAGCGAACGGTCGTGAGATGGAGGTGAGAGCGGTGAGTGGCGCCGCAATGCGGCTGTAGTCCTTGATGAACCTCCTATAGAAGTTCGCAAACCCCAGGAATCGTTGAAGTTGTTTGCGGGTAGAGGGAGCTGGCCAGTCCGTGACAGCAGAGATCTTAGCTGGGTCCATCCGCAGCTCCCCTGAGCTATGATGTAACCCAAAAAAGAGGTCTCAGACACATGAAATTCACATTTCTCCATCTTCACAAACAGTTTGTTCTCCAACAACCTTTGCAACACCTGGCGCACATGCAGTTCATGTTCCTGGGAGGACTCTGAGAAAATCAAGATATCATCCAGATAGACAAAAACAAACCGATTCAACATGTCCCGAAGGACATCATTGACTAGTGCCTGAAAAACAGCAGGGGCATTAGACAACCCAAAAGGCATAACCCGATACTCAAAATGTCCCAAGGGTGTGTTGAAGGCAGTCTTCCATTCATCACCCTTACGAATGCACACCAGGTGATACGCATTTCGTAGATCCAGTTTCGTAAAGATGGTAGCACCATGAAGGAGGGGAAAAGCAGAATTAATCAAAGGCAGAGAATACTTGTTCTTAATGGTGATGTTGTTAAGTCCACGGTAATCAATACAGGGTCTGAGGGTCTTATCCTTCTTAGCAACAAAAAGAATCCCGCTCCTACAGGTGACGAGGAAGGACGCATAATACCTGCCGCCAAGGAGTCCCGAATGTAGTTCTCCATAGCCTCCGTCTCCGGCCGGGAGAGATTGTACAGGCGACTGCTGGGGAGCGGGGCTCCTGGCTGGAGGTCAATGGCGCAGTCGTAAGGCCGGTGAGGAGGAAGAGAAGTAGCTCTGTGTTTGCAGAAAACGGATGCCAGGTCATGATACACGTCAGGAACAGCAGAAAGATCCATGGACTCCAGTGGAGGTTGAGGCACAGTACTGGCAGGAGTCTGAGCAGAACACAAACAATTCACATGACAAAATGTGCTCCATGAAACAATGCTACCTGTCACCCAATCAATGTGTGGATTGTGTTTTATGAGCCAGGGGATACCAAGGACCAGGGAGTCTGTGGGCAGTCGATAATATGGAATTGAATGTTCTCCTGATGATTTCCCGACACTCTAAGACAAACAGGAACAGTCTGATGGGTAATGCGGGTCAACAATTGTCCATTTAGACCCTTAGCCTGCAGCGGACAGTCCATAGGAACAGTCTCCAAATCCATTTGTTGAGCCCACTCTCTATCCAAAAAGCTTTCGTCGGCACCAGAGTCAATCAGCGCACTAACAGAGAAATTCTGGGACTGCCACTGGAGGGATGCCTGGAGCAGAATGCGGGGAGAAGAGGAAGAATCCGCTGCTCGGCTCACCAAAACTTCTCCCATAAATGATGAGCCGGCCCTTTTCCCCGGACGAACTGGGCAGGAAGGAACGAAATGACCAGCTTCTCCACAATACAGGCAGACCCGAGCCTGAATACGACGTGCACGCTCCTCTGAGGACAACCGTGCACGACCCACCTCCATGGCTTCGGGTTCAGTGCTCCTCGTATCGACTCGGGAAGACACGGCTCTCTCCGTAGGGACGATGCAGGGAGGAGTTTGTTGATGACAGACAGGTTGCTTGGAACTAACACTCCTCTCCCGGCGGCGCTCCCGAATCCGATTATCCAACCTGATAGTGAGTGAAATAAGATTATCCAGCGTAGGCGATTCATCATATGACACCAATTCATCTTTTAAAGTCTCAGACAAAGCATTGATGAACACTCCTTGTAATGCCTCGTCATTCCAACCACTCACTGCTGCTAAAGTCCGAAACTCCACTGCCATCTCCGCCACACTACGAGCCCCCTGCCGAAGAGAAAACAACCGTTTCGCAGCCTCCTTGCCTCGTACGGGGTGGTCAAAAACCTTCCTCATCTCCGTGGTGAAGGCCACGTAAGCGTTGCAAATGTCCGACTGACTCTCCCAGACCGCGGATCCCCAGGCACGAGCGGAACCGCTAGTAGAGTTGATAAGGTAGGCACTACGGGCTCTTTCTGAGGCGTAGGTGAGGGGCTGTTGTTCAAACACTAACGAGCATTGAGTCAAAAAATCGCCACAGGTTCCCATGTTCCCGTCATAGCGCTCTGGAGCAGGAACAAAAGGCTCTCTGATCTGGGCTGAAGGGGTAGTAAGGGCAGACACTTGATTGGTGAGTAATTGAACCTGATTAAGCAGCACCTGACTGTCCTCAGCAATCGTCTTAAACAGGGTATCATGTTGGCCAAGTAGAATGCCCTGATTGGCTATGGCAGTCCAAATTTGAGTGCACTCTGGGGTGGTATCCGAACTACTGTCTGCTGGGTTCATGTTGGTCAGATCATACTGTTGTGATTTAACTGGATAGAACCCAAATGCAGACAAGTACACCAAGCCAGAGAAGTTTTAACAGGTTTATTATAATGTTCAATAGTCCAGGTTTCCAATAAATGGGGAAGAGCAAGTCCAGGTTACAGGGAGGGTACAGATCCAGGTCAGGGCAGGTGTGGTACCGTAATGTCCTAGTGTCCGTGGTGAGTCCAAAGGAGAGGCCCGATAGTGGAGAGCAGGATGGTGGTGGCAGGAGTGAAGCGGAGGCAGGAGTCAGGTTCCAAATATCTGTGGCACAGGAGAAAAAGTAAATAAACAGTCCAAAAAACACAAGAGCGAAAACAGACAGGTTGAGTCGGCAGCGAGACTAACATGGTTGTCTTGACTATGATCTGACGATGAGTGGAAAGTTTGACCGGGTCTTAAAGGCTGAGGTGATTATGGTGAATGAGCTGCAGCTGGAACCCTGACTCCCGCACACCAGACTTCACTCCTGCAATCAAGGACAGACAGAGGGGAGGGGGAGAGCAGAGAGAGAGCTACCTAGCAGCAGTAGGCCTAACATATTTCCCTTGACAGAGTAATGCTGAATGTAAAAAATGGCTCAACTTACCCCACTCTCCCCTACACATGATGTAACATTTGTTTACGATTGACAGATAATGTTTACAGTTTTTCTCAATTGATAAAACACTAAACCCTATTGTCTGAACCAAATGCTCAGTTGCCTGAACCCACTGATTGAATCAATCACTCTTTTGGCAAAACCATAAGCACTTTTCACCTGTTTAGACATAACTTGCCAACACATTTTCATTGTGATGCACCCGTGCTGCATAATGGTGAGCACAGGTGACAAAAGTCAAACACAATTAGAGCACAGGTGTCACCACTTGAACACAACAACTCAAAATTGATCACACTTGTGGCTAATGATGTGAGGGAACATATACAGTAAGCCAGTTCAGAGAGCACTGGTTTGTGAGGCCCTACAATGGATAGAAATCTGAGAGGAAGAGTTCGTGTGAGAGGAGGTCGAGGTGGTCGAGGTGGTCAGCGAAGACAAAGAACAATAATATCTGATGAAATCAGAGCTACTGTGATTGACCATGTTCTTGTCCATGGTATGAGCATGAGGGAGGCTGGACAAAGGGTACAACCAAACATCAGTAGATTCACTGTGTCCACCATAATCCGAAGATTTAGAGAAGAGAACAGGTAATTACCTTTTTTTGACATTATAGGACAGTATGTAAATGTTGACAGCAATTACTGTATGACATACTATATACTGTACCACAGTATACTGTAAGTAAATATATGTTTCAGTACATCACTGTACCAATGTACTGTAGTATTGTAATGGAGGGTTGGTCTAACTGTTTGTAGGCCTAGTATTCCATGTATATTTTTTGTAACTCCATGTTCTCTTTTTGTAGAATTGAAAGACTGCCACATGGGGGTGGGAGGACAGGTATGTTCTCCCCACACCAAGAGACCCTAATTGTTGATATGGTCCGTGAGAACAATGCCATTAAACTGAGCGAAATTCAGCAGAAGATCATTGAGGACCATTTACAGTTTTTTTGGATTGCTTACACACTAAAATTAAAAGTAGTACACTATTAGCAAAACCTTACACTCAAGAAGCAAAACATCAGCCCATATTTGCACAACTATAAGCACATTGTCAACCTTACACTTGTTGCAAAACTCTACACACAGTGATTTGCAAAACACTAAACACACTTAACATACATTACACACAAAAATCTATCATGAAGTCACGTCCTTGCAATACCATAGCACTGACTGTCAAATTACCACACCGTCCAACCAATTGGTTCAACACAGTCATCAGGTGTGCAAACACTCGTTTGCTTAATTGTAGACACACCAATCAGGTGTATAAGCACTATAAAAAGCAGCAGGTGAGTTCATCGGTCTTCAAGCACAATGGAAAGAGTCAGAGAAAGAGTAAGACGACGAGGAGGAGGAGGAGGAGGAGGAGGACGACGAGGACGACGAGAACGAGGAGGAGGACGAGGAGGACGAGGAGAACGAGGAGAACGAGGAGGACGAGGAGGACGAGGAGGACGAGGAGGACGAGGAGGAGAACGAGGAGAACGAGGAGGACGAGGAGGAGGAGGAGGAGGAGGAGGAAGGGGAGGAAGAGGAAGAGGAAGACAAGAAGGTGCTCAAAGAGGACCGAATCTGACAAATGAGATCCGCGCAACACTGGTTGACCACATTGTCAACCACGGCCTGACGCTGAGGGAGGCTGGACTGCGAGTACAGCCGAATCTAAGCCGATATACAGTGGCAAGTGTGATGAGAACATTTCGACTGGAAAATAGGTATTGTAAAAATATCATCATATCAAAAACATCTGCACGGTTTCAGTAACTGCTTACAGTACTATATTCTATGCACTATCAGCACTTCTGTTACCTTTTCCTGTGAAATTACTGTACTATTGTATACTGTTTTTTTTTTCTACATAGGATTGAGGGTCAGGGACGACAAGGGGGAAGGCCTCCTATGTTCACAGAACAGCAAGAGAGGGAGATAGTAAACATGGTTTTGGCCAACAATGCTATAACACTCAAGCAGCTCCAAGCTAACATTGTCAATAACCACGCCATTTTCAACGATATCCATCAGGTCTCAACATCAACACTGGCACGCATCCTAAAAAAAAACATATTCAAATGAAGCAAATTTATCGAGTGCCTTTCGAGCGCAATTCCGAAAGGGTGAAACGACTGCGGCATGATTATGCAGAGGTATGTATTCACTTTAGCAGTGTGATCTTGCATACTGTCTCATAATCTTATACTGTACTGTAATATGTATACTAGATCTACACTGAACTACACAATTTTGCCTGACACTGTTTTTCAGAGAGTTTTACGAATGGATGGAGAGGAGATCCAGCATGAGTTCATTTACGTAGATGAGGCTGGGTTCAACCTGACGAGAACACGAAGGAGGGGAAGAAACATCATTGGCCACAGGGCTATAGTCAATGTCCCAGGGCAACGTGGGGGTAATATAACACTCTGTGCAGCCATTACACAGAATGGGGTCCTCCACCGCCATGCCCATATGGGCCCTTACAACACAGCACTCATACTTACATTCTTGGACCAATTGCACAACATAACAGCAGCAAATCAAATCGATCATATGCAATACATTGTTGTCTGGGACAATGTGTCTTTCCACCGCTCTGCTCTGGTTCAGAACTGGTTTCAGCAACATCCACATTTCACCGTCCTATATCTTCCACCATACTCTCCATTCCTCAACCCTATAGAAGAGTTTTTCTCGGCATGGCGGTGGAAGGTATATGATCTCCGTCTCCAGGCTGAGGTACCCCTCATCCAAGCCATGGAGGAGGCCTGTGACCAGATGGAGGTAGCAGCAATGCAAGGATCGATTCGTCATTCAAGACGTTTCTTTCCAAGGTGTCTTGCTAATGACAACATTGCCTGCGATGTTGATGAATTTCTCTGGCCAGATCCAGCTAGGCGAAGAGACAATGTCTAGTTATTTTTTTAATTTTTTTGAACTTACAATACGTAAAGTGACGTTTGGTTACAGTATTATGAATCTCCATGTCAACATTTTGGGCGTGTTGAGAAATAAATGAGTTTCTTCAGTCTGCAACATTGGTCTTGTGTAGTGTTTGGTGAATTTACATTATATTTGTACTTTGTTGAGAGTAGCCTACTCTAATCATAGGGAAGTAGAAGTGCTAAAAGTGTTTTAGGTTTATCACAGCAGAGTGTAACTCGTGCAAACAGAGTATAGTAATGTGAAACGTGTGTGTTTCATATGGTAACAAAGTGTGGTTTTTAAAAAGAAGTGTATAGTTTTACAAGAGTGTTTAATTTTGCAAAGGATCTGTAGTGTTTTGCTAATTGGGTGTGTGGTTGTGCTAATTGTGTGTAGTGTTTTGAAAACACGGGCCCTGTTTTGAAAATCGTGCTTAAGCAATCAAAAAAAAACTGTAAATTTTGAGGGTATCAACAGTGTCAGCCTCTCTACTGTTGATCGTGTCCTCAAGCGCAACAGACTGCGCATGAAACAGCTATACAGAGTGCCCTTTGATCGCAACTCAGACAGAGTCAAAGAGCAAAGATTCCAGTATGTACAGGTTGGCATATATCCAGACACATTCAATGTTGATTACTCTAAGTAGTGATTTACTGTAGTGGCCTAAATCACTTTTTCCGTATCACTTACAAAACTATATCTATTTCTACAGAGGGTTTTTCAACTGGATGCAATGGAAAGACCCCATCAATACATCTACATGGATGAAGCTGGGTTTAATCTCACCAAAAGGAGAAGGAGAGGCCGTAATGTGATTGGCCATCGGGCCATTGTTGGTGTTCCTGGGCAGCGTGGTGGCAATGTCACATTATGTGCTGCCATCAGCAATCATGGGGTTGTCCACCATCATGCCAACCTGGGGCCCTACAACACTCACCAGCTCCTCATTTTCCTCAATCACATGCGAGATGCTTTGTTAGGGCAGCAGGATGAGCATCCCATCTATGTTGTTGTTTGGGACAATGTGAGTTTTCACAGAGCCCTCCAGGTTAGAGAGTGGTACAATATGAACCAAGGTTTTATCAATTTTTGCCTTCCACCGTACTCCCCTTTCCTAAACCCCATTGAGGAATTATTCTCCTCATGGCGGTGGAAGGTATATGAACGCCAACCTTACACCAGGGTAAATCTCCTGCAAGCCATGGGACTTGCCTGTGGTGACATAGGTGTGGAGGCATGCCAAGCCTGGATACGGCATGCCAGGGTTTTTTCCCCCGTTGCCTGGCCAGACAAAATGTGGCCTGTGATGTGGAAGAAGTCCTGTGGCCTGACCCAGTACGGAGACATGATGCTGTTGCTGAGTAATGCACTTATTTGTATATTTTTGTACTTTATTTTTACATGGGCTTACTGTACACAAGTGGCAAACGCATAAGATTTCTGTTTGTTTTTACAAGTGCTACATGTAAATGCACAAGATTTCTGTTTTGTCTTTTTGTACAAGTGCTAAATGCACAGGTTTTTTTTTGTTTTGCAACATGCATTTAGCCTACAGTGAACAATAAACATTTATTTCTCCAGCTTCATGTCCTGAGCATTGTGTTTTCTATTTTTCTACGTAGTGTTTAGTGACTGTTCAGTAGTGTTTTTAATTTTGATTGACTCGGGGCACGATTTGACAACATAGTTCAGTTTTGAGCACAGATTGAACTGTTTTGAGGTGAAAGTTTGGTTTTGCAAGAAGAGTCTGAGGTTTTGTGAATGTAGCTTGAAAATTGGGTTTTGTGTTCACAGTTAAGAGAAAATGAGAGCAGCTTTCAAGAAATGTGTCTTAGCAATCGAGAAAAACTGTAATATAGAGTTCGGATAGTGAGAAGTAACTTTCAAGACTGAAGCAATTGTGCCCTATAGTGGTCGACTTTATACTGTACCAGGTTACAACACAACTAACATACACTGAGTGTACAAAACATTAGGAACACCTGCTCTTTCCATGACATAGACTGACCAGGTCAATTCAGGTGAAAGCTATGATCCTTTGAACGGCGTATGGTAGTAGGTGTATCATGAATGGTCCACCACCCAAAGGTCATTCAGCCAACTTTACACAACTGTGGGAAGCATTGGAGTCAACATGGGCCAGAATCCCTTTGGAATGCTTTCGACACCTTGTAGAGTCCATGCCCCGACAAATTGAGGCTGTTCTGAGCAACAGGGGGTGCAACTCAATATTAGCAAGGTGTTCTTAATGTTTTGTACACTCAGTGTATGTAGGCCTACATGTTTTTAAATAGTACAGTATCACACATCACAGTACAATGCCATAAAGTGTGGGCCTGTAGTACATGTAAATCAACTTAAAGTTGGTTTTTATTTCCATAAGCAAAGAATAAAGCATAATTGTTCATGTAATATTAGCCTCATAACAATAACAGGAATAGTAAATAGTGATGAAATAATCAAATAAATGAAAAGACAGAGACAAATGCTTTTGAACTACTATTTATTTTATTTAAAAATGTCAAATTCAGTGCAAAGTATAGATCCCTGTTAGGTGGCAAAGTGTCACAAGAATCCTGTGGGGAGAGAAAACAAGAGAATACATTCATTTAATGGGTGTTAACTAATCAGGGTTCAACGAAGCACTTCAAGTCCTCAACTCCATAGAGAGAGAGAGAGAGAGAGAGAGAGAGAGAGAGAGAGAGAGAGAGAGAGAGAGAGAGAGAGAGAGAGAGAGAGAGAGAGAGAGAGAGAGAGAGTGGCGTGGCCCTTCAGGTCTCTGCAGTAGGACTACATGCTGGCCATGAGGTACTCCAGGTGGTACTCCAGGAGGCTGGAGAGCTCAGTGACCAGAGACTCTCGGTTAAAGTACCAGGCCAGCTGCTGCCCAAACATGTCATCTAGCAGAGCCATCAGCCCGCCCTGAAGGGAACCCCACACAACACATAGAAAATGGCTATGAGCTACTAGCTTATCAAGAGGAGAGAGACAATGAGAGTTACTCCCCCTAAAACGGAATTGAAACCCTGTTAATCAGGAACGAGTAAAGAGGAAGTAAACTAGTAATAAGGAAGAAAACAGGAAGTAAACTCTTGACTCTTACATTGAGCAGCAACAGGTATCTCTCAGCCTTTGGCTCAATGCTGGCAACAGTGGGCAGGAAGGAGTACAGGAGAGCGTACAGACGCTCCATGAACCCACCAGGTTGCTAAAGTAAACAGAGGAGAGAAGAGAAATTGAAGTGAAATTGCTAATAGACAGACATCTAAACATTTACCAGCGAGATGCTACTTACCACCATCAGGGATTTCTGAGCTGTCATCATCCCAAACAGCACCAGCTCAAAAAGGACGTCTATCAGGTTAACATGATGGATCTAGGACAAGAAAACACGTTTGGAGAAAATAGGAATAATTTCAAATAGATCAGCTACTGTTCCGTATAAAAGACATGCATGTGGAAGAACTCAAAGTGAGACTTGAAAGAGTTAATGAACTCACCTTTGCCTCAGCCAGCTCCCTCTCAATGTCAATCTGCTTGGAGGGGTCACTCAGGTAGTTCACAAAGTCGTTATAGGCACGGATGAATTCGGCCTCATCCTATCACAAAGCAAAGAGCAGTGATGTTAGTGCACAGAACACATTTCCCACGAGGATGCTCTCTTTCCCTTGAAGGACAATGAGTTAGTGAGCTACCATCTGGTGGACCTGAACCAGTGCACCCAGTAGGACCTTTCCCGCCACAAACAGATGGTTCCTGCTCAGGGTGGAACCGAGCAGGGTCTAGAGAAGAGGGAAGAGTTAGGGTGAGACACCCATCTTCCTCTAGGAGACAGACAGAACAGGAAGACACAGAGAGTCAAAGAAAAGTGGGTCCACTCACAGTAAAGGCCTGGCGCAGGGAGATGAGCCTCAGGCCGATGTCCTCCACTCTCTTGGTGGTAAGGTAGAGGCTGTGGAAGAGAGGGAATGGAGCATGTCAACCAGTACTGTCAATGGGGGATAACAGCATTGTGACCACTATCCTTCAGCATCTGACAAGCCTAGGCTACACACACATTTAGAGGGACTCACTTTAGCAGAGGAACCTCCCTCTCCTCAGGCAGAAGGTCCTCCTCCCAGCCCTACAACAACAGAACAAACATTCAACATCAGTGACCAATGTAATGACATGACAAACAATGGGTCAATCGAAGGATCTTAATGCTACTAGTCAATAGTATGTGTATGTGTGTGTGTAACATCTGACCTCATAGCAGTTGTGGCCCTCAGGCTCTGGCTCAGTGAACTGCTGAGTGGTGGGCGTAGAGACGGAGGCAGCCTCCGACCACGCCGAGAAGGAGAGCAGCCCATCCAGCCCCATGTGGAGAGTGGCGTACGCCACCGAGACATCCGTTTGCTGCTCAAAACACACACACACAACACACGTTATTAGAAAACAAACCATATCTAATGGAAAAATTCCCTGTAATTTCTATTCTATATACATAGGAAATTGTTTATTTACCTGGTAGCAGCCAAGCGTCACGGCCACAGACGTCTCGTGGCGGAGGTGAGACGCATACTGGGTCACCCTGCCAGCCACATACTGACAGAGAGAAACGACATGTTAAGGCCAAATGGAGTAAGTGAAGAAAAGCCTAATCTAATACTAATTCAGTAGTATTTACATCTTACCTGGATCCAAGAGATGGACTGCACCTTGGTGGCACAGTAGGGGATGCCCTCTGGACTAAGTATGTTTGTCTCCTTGGAGATGGCCCACATCAGTTGAGTCTCCAGGCCTCGAACCCTACTCGCATGGTGCATCCTCACCACCACCTGCTGTGGAGTGAAACAACAAGACAACATCAACAAAACAATATCAGCCATCGCTGTAACATATTTCCATCAAGATCACATGACACTGACAATGTAGATTAGGATTAGGTAGTGACAAAGACACATACCTGGGATCCCCCACGCATGTAGGTGATAATGGGGCTGATGAACTGGAAAGTTCTCCAAGCTTCAGCCACCGGACCGGCATTGTTCTGCACAAGAGGGGGTTGACATTACAATACATTCAGGTTAGAAACAGCAAACACTGCAACAGTGATGTGACTGTGTGTGTGGGTCGCTTACCCTGATCACAACAGGCCCACAGTACAGGGAGCTAAACCTAATCGGTATCAACTGCCAATTACCAGTGGCCTCCTAAAGCAGAAAGCAGACAACAACGATTTTTAGAATGTCAAAGTGACACAAATTGAATATCTGGGATACTTTTCAAACTTTCTGAAAATTGTACCTCAAGGAGAGTCGGCACATCTGGCACCTCCTCAAGGATGGCTGGCAGCAGTGGTACATCCGGCACATCATCCAATGGCACAACCAACTGGACCTCATCCAGGACAGTTGATTCTAAAATTAGGAACATTGGAATACAAACAAACAAATGTTAGGATGTAAAACGTAGCGAGCTAGCTAGTACTACTAGTTCAAAAGTGCATCTCTTAGCAAAAGTTACTAAAGTTAACGTTAGCTTGCAAGTATGGATTACAGAAATACACAACATTTCACAAATTACATTTATATTGTTAAATGTGGTAAAATAAGAAGTTTAAACTCAACATACCCTCTTCGAAGTCGATGTCGCTGTCCACCTCCCGACGATTGCGAACCCTGCAAAACGGAAAAAGACAACAAAAACAACCCACAAATGAATTTGAACAACCTGTCGACGCAGTAGACCGCCGACGTCCACGCACTCTCTCCATCAATTTTGAAAAGCACCCAGGCATTTTCCAGTCGAATTTTCAGTCTCAGGTCTCAAAAATCAGTCAAGTTTGTTGTTGTTGAACAGCAAACTGAAGTTATTGTTGTTTTCGAACAGAAAACGTTCAATAGAACGCCGAGATGTTCTATCGGTTAGATGTCTCTTGGCAACACATATTTCTGAAAATTGTTGTTTACAAAATGGACAGCTGTGTTGCCATAGAAATGAGTTTGGAACTCTATGGTTACCATTAGAATTCTATAAAAATTCCATTCCATGAGTTTGGAACTCTATGGTTACCATTAGAATTCTATAAAAATGCCATTCCTAGTCATCATTCTAATTCTATTGACCCTATTTTGTCACCAGAGGATTTCCTATGTTGTTGGTATAATATAAAACAAAAACACCAAATGTTATTTTTAAGTCACTAGCTAGGTCAATGGCCCATTGACATGTTTTAGCATGCTTCATGGAAGTTGTTGTTGTTGTTGAACTTCTGAAAGTCTTTGCTTTGGCTCAACGGATAATAAAGTATTGTGGAGCACAGACAACCCGGTTTAAAATATATTGACCAAATTCAGACAAGGGGGGCAAAGCCACAGCCCACTGAGGTAGGAGAGCACTGAAGTATCTGCATAATAATAATCCACATCTCTTTTATAAACAGGATAGTATCATTGATTATATAAAAGTGCATGTATGAATAAGTCTGATTGACCTTTTTTCATGGCAGGTTCACCTTCTGAAGCCGGACGAGGTTCCCAAAGCGTGCTGCGCACCCACCAAGCTCAGTCCCATCTCCGTACTTTTCTGTGACGACAACAACAACAATGTGATCCTAAAGAAGCATCACAACATGGTGGTCAAGACCTGTGGATGCCTGTGACATCTGTGGTAGCCCATCTATTCTACATCATTTTTATAAACTTGACTACCATTGTTCCAAAAGATACAAACGGGGTAATATACCTTGCAACCAGCAGTTGATAGCAATAATCTGGCAATATGTGTATAAATAGTATGTACAGTGGGGAGAACAAGTATTTGATACACTGGCGATTTTGCAGGTTTTCCTACTTACAAAGCATGTAGAGGTCTGTCATTTTTTATCATAGGTACACTTCAACTGTGAGAGACGGAATCTAAAACAAAAATCCAGAAAATCACATTGTATGATTTTTAAGTAATTAATTTGCATTTTATTGCATGACATAAGTATTTGATATCCTACCAACCAGTAAGAATTCCGGCTCTCACAGACCTGTTAGTTTTTCTTTAAGAAGCCCTCCTGTTCTCCACTCATTATCTGTATTAACTGCACCTGTTTGAACTCGTTACCTGTTTAAAAGACACCTGTCCACACACTCAATCAAACAGACTCCAACCTCTCCACAATGGCCAAGACCAGAGAGCTGTGTAAGGACATCAGGGATAAAATTGTAGACCTGCACAAGGCTGGGATGGGCTACAGGACAATAGGCAAGCAGCTTGGTGAGAAGGCAACAACTGTTGGCGCAATTATTAGAAAATGGAAGAAGTTCAAGATGACGGTCAATCACCCTCGGTCTGGGGCTCCATGCAAGATCTCACCTCGTGGGGCATCAATGATCATGAGGAAGGTGAGGGATCAGCCCAGAACTACACAGCAGGACCTGGTCAATGACCTGAAGAGAGCTGGGACCACAGTCTCAAGAAAACCATTAGTAACACACTACGCCGTCATGGATTAAAATCCTGCAGTGCACGCAAGGTCCCCCTGCTCAAGCCAGCGCATGTCCAGGCCCGTCTGAAGTTTGCCAATGACAATCTGGATGATCCAGAGGAGGAATGGAAGAAGGTCATGTGGTCTGATGAGACAATAATATAGCTTTTTGTCTAAACTCCACTCGCCGTGTTTGGAGGAAGAAGAAGGATGAGTACAACCCCAAGAACACCATCCCAACCGTGAAGCATGGAGGTGGAAACATCATTCTTTGGGGATGCTTTTCTGCAAAGGGGACAGGACGACTGCACCGTATTGAGGGGAGGATGGATGGGGCCATGTATCGCGAGATCTTGGCCAACAACCTCCTTCCCTCAGTAAGAGCATTGAAGATGGGTCGTGGCTGGGTCTTCCAGCATGACAACGACCCGAAACACACAGCCAGGGCAACTAAGGAGTGGCTCCGTAAGAAGCATCTCAAGGTCCTGGAGTGGCCTAGCCAGTCTCCAGACCTGAACCTAATAGAAAATCTTTGGAGGGGAGCTGAAAGTCCGTATTGCCCAGCGACAGCCCCGAAACCTGAAGGATCTGGAGAAGGTCTGTATGGAGGAGTGGGCCAAAATCCCTGCTGCAGTGTGTGCAAACCTGGTCAAGACCTACAGGAAATGTATGATCTCTGTAATTGCAAACAAAGGTTTCTGTACCAAATATTAAGTTCTGCTTTTCTGATGTATCAAATACTTATGTCATGCAATAAAATGCAAATTAATTACTTAAAAATCATACAATGTGATTTTCTGGAATTTAAAAAAAAATTACAGACCTCTACATGCTTTGTAAGTAGGAAAACCTGCAAAATCGGCAGTGTATCAAATACTTGTTCTCCCCACTGTATCTACACTGAACAAAAATATGAACGCAACAATTTCAAAATTTTTACTGAGTTACAGTTCATATAAGGAAATCAGTCAATTAAAATATATTCTTTAGGCCCTAATCTATGGATTTCACATGACTGGGAGTACAGATGTGCATCTGTTGGTCACAGATACCTTTTTAAATAAAGATAGGTGCATGGATCAGAAAGCCAGTCAGTATCTGGTGTGACCGCCATTTGCCTCATGCAGCGGGACACATCTCCTTAGCATAGAGTTGATCAAGCTGTTGATTGAGGCCTGTAGAATGTTGTCCCACTCCTCTTCGATGGTTTTGCGAAGTTGCTGGATACTGGCAGGAACTGAAACACGCTGTCATGCACGTCGATCCAGAGTATTCCAAACATGCTCAATGTGTGAGATGTCTTGTGAATATGCAGGCCATGGAAGAATTGTGACATTTTCAGCTTCCAGGAATTGTGTACAGATCCTTGCGACATGGGACTGTGCATTATCATGCTGAAATATGAGGTGATGGCGGCTGTTGAATGGCACAACAATGGGCCTCAGGATCTCGTCACGGTATCTCTGTGCATTCAAATTGCCATCGATAAAATGCAATTGTGTTTGTTGTCCGTAGCGTATGCCTGCCCATACCGTAATCCCACTGCCACCATGGGGCACTCTGTTCACAACATTGACATCAATAAACCACTCGGCAACGCGACGCGAGATTCATCCGTGAAGAGCACACTTATTCAACATGCCAGGGGCCATCGAAGGTGAGCATTTGCCCACTGAAGTCAGTTACGATGCCGAACTGCAGTCAGGTCAAGACCCTGGTGAGTACAACGAGCACGCAGATGGGCTTCCCTGCAACTTTTTCTTACAGTTTGTGCAGAAATTCTTCAGTTGTGCAATCTCACAGTTTCATCAGCTATCCAGGTGTCTGATCTTAGACGATCCCGCAGGTGAAGAAGCTGGATGTGGAGGTCCTGGGCTGGCGTGCTTACACGTGGTCTGCGGTTGTGAGGCCAGTTGCACTTACGGCCAAATTCTCTAAAACGACATTGGAGGCGGCTTATGGTAGAGAAATGAACATTAAATTCTCTTGCAACAGCTCTGGTGGCCATTCCTGCAGTCAGCATGCCAACTGCATGCTCCCTGAAAACTTGAGACATCTGTGACATTGTGTCGTGTGGCACAAGGTGTGCTGTTTAATCAGCTTCTTGATATGCCACACCTGTCAGGCGGATGGATTATCTTGGCAAAGGAGAAATACTCACTAACAGGGATGTAAACAAATTGGTGCACCAAATCTGAGAGAAATAAGGTTTTTGTGCGAATGGAGAATTTCTGGGATCTTTTATTTCAGCTCATGAAACATGGGACCAACACTTTACATGTTGCATTTATATTTTTGTTCAGTATAATATATTGATTATTTAGTGTGAGAATGGTATATGAATAACACCTCCTCCATAAAGAAATCCTAAATTGAGATCTTCACATTGGACTTATAACTATACTTCACTCTTGATTAAACTATTAAAATCTACATTAATTCAGATAACTACATCACCCTTTGTCATATATTCTATGTATCCAATCAAAGCTGTAAAGTACTGTGACATAAGTGCAATGCTAAATTTCTACCCTTTTGATGGCTATGTTGTCTTGTTGAACCATGAATTTCTCATTGTCTCTTTTAGATGTACTACACATGGTTCAATTAAAAAGCTAAATATATGGACTATATATGCGTGGCAAAAATGTGTGCATTTCTTTAATTATACTTTTAACCAGCATACGTTAGTAGCAATGGAAAACACCAAATGAGCTTTTATTTTGCCATTTTCTATATACAGAGGATCCAATACACAGGAATGTGTCATTGTCAACAGATTTCTGGAGGACTGTGTACTGCTATATTTGTAATAAAAGAAACTAGAATATTTATTGTAGAGGTTGATTTGATGCAGAAGTGAGAGTAAATGCCAGTGAACACAGACCTCCATAAACTGATCGACACTCCTATCCTAGACAGTGTCACCCCTCTTCAGCTACATAGCATTGCAGTATATTGGAAATACATTTGAAAATACTTATAAGTATACATTTGTCTGGTATCAGTATAGACGGAATGGCGTTTAACTTGCATTCGGAAGTATTGATTTTCTGCTAGCATTACAAGGCATACATATTCTCTCACACACACAAAACGTAGTCACTGCTTTCCTTCAGAATGGATCAAACAGGCAGAGGAATGCTTTCATATATATTTCTACATTTATTGGAAATGGTCAAATGCAAAAAACAATTGTTACAACGTGGACCCGGAGACTATCAAAAGTGATTTTGGCATTGTTTCGACCAGGGCCTTTTACAGGCAGAACAAGGCTCAGTCTTGGGCAACTAACAAATCCTTTCCATTATGACACCATTCTCAAAGAAAGCAGAAATGATTTGCACAAGAGTGTATGGGAGGAGGTATAGAAAAGAGTAAGGGGGCAAAAGTAGGACAGCGGTACACAGATGAGAAAAAGTAACACCATGAAACTTTTAGACGTGTAACAGTCTAGATGGTATTGAATCAGGAATGAATGAAGGAAGCGGCATAGGGAAAAGGGATGTAGGTAGAGTGGGCTCATAGAAGTAAGATGGGTGCTTCAATAGAGTCTGAAGTTGAGGGGTGGTTGGACATATACATTTACATTTACGTCATTTAGCAGACGCTCTTATCCAGAGCGACTTACAAATAGGTGCATTCACCTTATAGCCAGTGGGATAACCACTTTACAATGTATTTTTTTTTTTGGGGGGTGTAAGGGGGGGGTAGAAGGATTACTTTATCCTATCCCAGGTATTCCTTAAAGAGGTGGGGTTTCAAATAAGATGGGGTGCTGGTGTGCTTCTGCCCCCCCAATGACCCTATTAGGTCATTGTCACACAAATATTCCCACACCCATGTCCAGGGGTCTCAGTGTTTTGTCCCTTGACGCCATTCAGTCCCAGTTGCAGCGCTCAAATCGTGGTCATCGTGTGTCTGTGAATCACAACATGAAAGGCGATGAGTGACAACATTTCCACATATTGAGCCATATGAAATACAGTTGAAGCATAGGGCAAGAGTTTGCTGCTAACATGTATACTCTGAGTCTGAATGAGAAGAGCATCTTAACCCAGCTGTAGGTCCATTGTGTGTGTGTGGTATTTTAAGCCTCAACATCAACCAGCTCTGGAGGTATTGGGGACTTGGGATGCTTGCTGTCAAAGTGCTGCTTGAATGTCTTCGGGTCCGGCATCTGTGTCTGTAAGGGTCAGGTAAGGAATTAAGGATTTCAATGGCTGAGACTGAATTTTCAGGTGACAAAAAATAAGCAAAGCAATAAGATGCATCAAACTACTACACATCACACAGGCCAGTACAATGGACTAGACATGAAAAGAAACCTAAAACCTGAACTCTATCTGAGAAGTAGTTGGTGAACCAGGCGAGGCAGTCATTTGAGAAACCAAGGCTATTTAGTCTGCCAATAAGAATGCAGTGATTGACAGAGTCAAAAGCCTTGGCCAGGTCGATGAAGACGGCTGCACATTACTGTCTTTTATCGATCGCGGTTATTATATCGTTTAGGACATTGAGCGTGGCTGAGGTGCACCCATGACCAGCTCGAAGAGGGGGATGACCGCGGCACCTTTCCAATCTCTGGGGATCTCAGATGATACGAAAGAGAGGTTGAACAGGCTAGTAATAGGGGTTGCGACAATTTCGGCGGCTAATTTTAGAAAGAAAGGGTCCAGATTGTCTAGCCCAGCTGATATGAAACTCCTGAGTGGCGCAGTGGTCTAAGGCACTGCATCGCAGTGCTAACTGTGCCACTAGAGATCCTGGTTCGAATCCAGGCTCTGTCGCAGCCGGCCGCGACCGGGAGACTCATGGGCGGTGCACAATTGCTCCAGGGTAGGTGAGGGAATGGCCGGCAGGGATGTAGCTCAGTTGATAGAGCATGGTGTTTGCAACGCCAGGGTTGTGGGTTCGATTCCCACGGGGGGCCAGTATATTAAAAAAAATATGTATTCACTAACTGTAAGTCGCTCTGGATAAGAGCGTCTGCTAAATGAAGTAAATGTAATATGTAGGGGTCCAGATTTAGCAGCTCTTTCAGGACATCAGCCATCTGAATTTGGGTGAAGGAGAAGCAGCGGAGGGTGCAGAGCTGGTGGCCGGGGTAGGGGTAGCAAAATGCTTATTGAAATTCTCGATTATCGTAGATTTATCGGTGGTGATAGTGTTTCCTAGCCTCAGTGCAGTGGGTAGCTGGGAGGAGGTGCTCTAATTCTCCATGGCCTTTTCAGTGTCCCAAACCTTTTTGTTGTTAGTGCTACAGGATGCACATTTCTGTTTGAAAAAGCTAGCCTTTGCTTTCCTAACTGATTGTGTATATTGGTTCCTGACTTCCCTGAAAAGTTGCATATCGCACGGGCTGTTCGATGCTAATGAAGTGCGCCACAGGATGTTTTTGTGCTGGTCAAGGGCAGTCAAGTCTGGGGTGAACCAGGGGCTATACATGAACTCTAACATTGGTTTCAGTTGGAATGACGGTAAATGACTCAGACATTAATGGCAAATATGGCAAACTGAAACTAAAATAACCAATTTACCTGAGTCTACAATGGCAGAGTCTTAATATAGAGTTCGGATAGTGAGAAGTAACTTTCAAGACTGAAGCAATTGTGCCCTATAGTGGTCGACTTTATACTGTACCAGGTTACAACACAACTAACATACACTGAGTGTACAAAACATTAGGAACACCTGCTCTTTCCATGACATAGACTGACCAGGTCAATTCAGGTGAAAGCTATGATCCTTTGAACGGCGTATGGTAGTAGGTGTATCATGAATGGTCCACCACCCAAAGGTCATTCAGCCAACTTTACACAACTGTGGGAAGCATTGGAGTCAACATGGGCCAGAATCCCTTTGGAATGCTTTCGACACCTTGTAGAGTCCATGCCCCGACAAATTGAGGCTGTTCTGAGCAACAGGGGGTGCAACTCAATATTAGCAAGGTGTTCTTAATGTTTTGTGCACTCAGTGTATGTAGGCCTACATGTTTTTAAATAGTACAGTATCACACATCACAGTACAATGCCATAAAGTGTGGGCCTGTAGTACATGTAAATCAACTTAAAGTTGGTTTTTATTTCCATAAGCAAAGAATAAAGCATAATTGTTCATGTAATATTAGCCTCATAACAACTCCAGGAATAGGAAATAGTGATGAAATAATCAAATAAATGAAAAGACAGAGACAAATGCTTTTGAACTACTATTTATTTTATTTAAAAATGTCAAATTCAGTGCAAAGTATAGATCCCTGTTAGGTGGCAAAGTGTCACAAGAATCCTGTGGGGAGAGAAAACAAGAGAATACATTCATTTAATGGGTGTTAACTAGGGGTGTAACGATTCGTTTTAACAACGATTCGATTTGTATCACGATTCGTGGTTGTCGATATGATTCAAGGACGATATTGGTTCATTTAGAACGATACGATCCGAAACGATTCAGTGACTTGAAATCGATTCAGTAACCTTTTAGCCAAAAATTCAACCAGTGTGACTGAAATAAATACCTGGATACTGGACAGTGCAGGTGAAGTTTCCTAGATTCCTGTTTCTTGTAAGGACCGCAATGGTGGCTTGATAATTTCTCGCTCGTCGGCTTCTCCTCTGTCATCCGCCATGCTATGCTTTGTTGTCTTGGCGCCTTTGCGCTGCTGCTGGCGCAATGACGTCACGGATAGGCAGACTGAATCGAGTAATGTTTAAAGCCTTTATCATTAAAAGTGCTAAGAAAAAACATCCATATAAAGTCTGACGTGCTTAAATCCAATGGGTTATTTCCTAGTATCGATACAATCGATTTATTACATTTTAAAACGATGTTAGATCGATATATGTTGTCCAAAAGGCCAACTTCCGCGAGCACAGATCGATGTAGTTGGATCATAGGAATATAAATCGATACATCGATGTAGTAGATGGATCGTTACACCCCTAGTAAAAACACTCCAGTGCGCAAAACAGGGGCATTGGAAAATACAAGGCACACAGGGAATATTCCCGGCGATACAAAATACATGGAGCTCCACCGAGCTTCTCTCTCCTCCACAATAAACAATCACACACAAAGACAAGGGGGCAGAGGGAACACTTATACAGGTACTAATGAGGGGATATGAACCAGGTGTGTGTAATAAACAAGACAAAACAAATGGAATGATGAGATGAGGAGCGGCAGTGGCTAGAAGGCCGGTGACGACAAACGCCGAAGCCTGCCCGAACAAGGAGAGGGGCAGCCTCGGAGGAAGTTGTGACAGATACTGTATATTTTTGAAAGAATACTATATTTCCCTTGACAGAGTAATGCTGAATGTAAAAAATGGCTCAACTTACCCCACTCTCCCCTACACATGATGTAACATTTGTTTACGATTGACAGATAATGTTTAAATGCAAAACACTTTATTTTGTGATGGGGCCCTCAGCTCAGTTTGGGAACCTTAATCCAGGCTGGACAGCAGGAACTCAACCTGTATTTCTAGATTCCCCATCACCTCCCCGAGAGCCTCTCTGGGCTTTCATAGATTGACTCATTGAGGTTGAAGATGGATTCTAGCCATGCCTTCATCTGGCCCTGTTGACAACAGACACATCATCAACTATTATGAGAGAGAGAGAGAGAGAGAGAGAGAGAGAGAGAGAGAGAGAGAGAGAGAGAGAGAGAGAGAGAGAGAGAGAGAGAGAGAGAGAGAGAGAGAGAGAGAGAGAGAGAGAGAGAGAGAGAGAGAGAGAGAGAGAGAGAGAGAGAGAGAGAGAGAGAGAGAGAGAGAGAGAGAGAGAGAGAGAGAGAGAGAGAGAGAGAGACAAATGTACCTTAATGAGGAGGTAGAAGTTCCCAGCAGCCTCTGTCCAGGCTCCTCCAGGAGGGTGAATCCTCATTATGACTTCCAGGAGCAGATAAAGGAAGCTACCAGGCTTCTGGAGAAGGAACAGGGGATATGACAACAGTGTGTATAGCATAGATAAACAACAGGATGTTCCATTCTTAGGGCCACTTACAGATATAGGAAGAGATGTCTTTCCTTCTAGAAGGCTTAGTAGAACGAATTCATAAAAAACATCTGCGAAGTTGATGCGGTCGATCTGAAGTCAAACAAATAGGATAATTACATAATCTTCATTGACAAGCACTTTAGAAAGTCTCATTGAGTAGATGTTAGATGAGAAGACGGTGCCTGCAGCTAACGCTCAAGCTTGTATGTAGACCTACTCCTACGAGAGCCATCTCCTGCTCTAGTCGCTCCCTGTTTGCTGGCTCATTAATGAAGTTCACCAGTAGGTCGTAGGCCTGCTGAAACTGCCTCACATCCTCAAAACAAAACAATCATAAAATTCCTTAAAACTTAGATCATAAACTCAAAGATTCAGGTCTGTAATTCAAAGGGCCTCCGATTGTTTGGCTAGTATGACGTTGAAACTTTTCAACTAAACCCTATGAATCACTGTTGCCTAAAGGTAACCCACTGTGCAAGAGCTGGTTGAATCAATGTTGTATCAATAAAAAATGTCAATGTGATGATGTTGAATCAAAGTGGGAAACTGATTGGATTTGAAAGAAGTCATCAACGTAAGGGAATTTAGTATTTTAACCTAAATCCAATTACGTTAATTTTTGGGGGATTTCACATTGAATTCACATTAG
Organism: Coregonus clupeaformis; assembly: GCF_020615455.1. Classification (NCBI taxonomy): domain Eukaryota; kingdom Metazoa; phylum Chordata; class Actinopteri; order Salmoniformes; family Salmonidae; genus Coregonus; species Coregonus clupeaformis. The sequence goes on from NC_059199.1 coordinate 35,036,516, forward strand.
TTGACAACTCAACCAAATGTAAATCAAAACGAGACGTTGAAATGACATCTGTGCCCAGTGGGAACTATATATCTGGTCTGATGAACGTTGCACAATTATGTAATTGGTTACCTGCTGGTTGAGCTCGGATAGTCCACTCAACACCATCCTCCCAGCATGGGTGAGGTAATTGAGGGAGGTACTGTCTGAGGATGTCAGAGCCTGTGAGAACAAGACAGTACATTTACAAATAGTCCAGAAATGTTCATGAAGTGAAATACAAAAGGTGCTAAATTCACATTTTCTCACCTCCATAGCACGTCTGATACCGGCCAGCCTCAGAGAGAAGTTGGTTGTCTCTTGGTTTTCAAAGTAACGCCTGTAAATAGAAATGTTCAATAACAAATGTTCAACCTAAGAAGCTAAAACATCAGTGCCATGAAATGAAGAAATAATTTTATGTTAGCCTATATTATAACTGCAGGATTCAGAAAGACCATACCAATGTAGGATCTTAATTTGATCACTCTTTTGTTGCTGAGAATTTTCCTGCACGGTAGGAAATGCAAACTTGTAGCGTATTTGGAATTTTCAAGTTTGTAATTTCCACTTTGAAATTTTAGACTCGATTTGCCCTAACGAAAAATGTATCCTGTTGCTGCAGGATTATTTTCCCTGCTGTAGCAAACTGTCTCAAATTAAGATCCTACATCTGTATAACTACAATATTGGGCAGATTATTTCAAAGCAAAGGTTTTTACTATAGATGAACACATGAAAGCGAACCCACCGCAACTGGGGCACATCTGCAGCATTATTTTGCTCCTCCACAAACTCCTCCTCAAACTCCTAAAACAGACATCACATTAACTTAAACTCTACTAAACTGCATTTCACCTGCAACATCAACTGAAGCAGACAAAACATTCAGTGGCATCATAACAATACTTTCATCTTGACCTAACAACTTGACCCTTGACAGACAACACAAACCTATCGATACCAAAACAATGACACACACCTGTACACACAAGTACAAATGAAATAAGAATTATTGACTGTAGAAAGAGTTTTACCTGAGGAGTGCTGTCAGGGGTCTGGTCCTGGTCCTGGGTGGAGTGGTAAGGTGGAGGGGGACTGGGAGGGGAATCGGAAGGGAAAGGGGGAGGCGGAGAATTCTGGGGGAACTGGTGAGAGGAGCCAGAGGACGGCTCATGAGGGGTGGTGATGATGTCAGAGGTGGAAAACTGATATGCCATCATCTCATCCCCCCTCTCCTGGTACCCCTCCACTGTGGTGGAGATATCCACCTGCTGTTTAACACACAACATGTGACACTGTCAGCCCAACACTGAAAACAACCATATTGAAAACCCCTCAACCAAACACTGAAATAAATCATAACACAGAGAAACAACGGGGTGTACCTGGGCATCCTCATAATAGGTGAACTCAGACCTCCTCTTGACAAGACAGGACATGAGTCCATGGATCCTTCTACCAAGGAACTAAAAATGAGGCAAGAGATTAGAACGTGTAATTTCATTTTCTGTCAACATGTATTTATTCAAATAGGTAAATGGACATTTGCCACTTTACATTTTTTCTGTGAAAAATTTCCTGACTGTACCTTAATACCAGTCAGCTTCTTGTTGGTGAGGACCACCTGGACGAGACCCTTTAAAAGAGACAGAGAAACATTACATTTCATCCAGGAAATATAAGTAGACCTATAGCATGTGCGTCATTTGACACAAATCAGGTGCATTTGAGACGAAAGACCAGTTGAGAATCTCTCACCCATGGGTCCAGGATTTTTTTCCTGGATGACTCTGCTCCACCACAGCTGCTTCTCCACTCCCCTCACAATGCACAGGTGATGCATGTCCTCTTCATTTTGCTATAAAGAAAAAACTCCTTCAGTCTCCAGACCTCTCTCTATATGTTAGCTGTAGATGTCTATAACATTTGGCAGGCGATTTCAGTTCTGAGTATAATCCCTGGCAGTGATATAGAGCCCACATGATGTTCGTACGACAAGTTTCCCCTAGGTTTCAATTAGGGACAGACATACAAAAGAAAACCCAGAGACAATTGGGAGTTCAAATACACAGGTGTGTTCATAAATGTTAAGAATATGTCTGAAGTACCTGCACTCGTCCATAATGGATATTCCAGTAATGGAAATGAAACGAACCCCAGTTCCCAACCAGCTGCAACTTCTCATAGGGAAAACCAGAGTCTTCCCTATTTGGCTGAAAAAACAAAGACATCCCCTAATTATAGAGATTGCTCTGTGATTAATAAGACACACAATTGTGGAGATAGAGGACATGGTAATGTGTACTATTACTAATCAGCTATGACTGTCTAATAATGTGATTGACTACCTGTGAATGGCTATCTGAAGGTGCTGACAGTTCGTCAAGCACTAGCCTCCCAGCTTCAGTGAGGTGAATGGTAGGCTCCTCAATAACCAATTTGGAAGTCTGTGAAAAAAAGGGAACAGGGTAAAGTAAATTCTCCCTATAAGATCAGATGAGCTTTGGTTAATAATGTGTTTGGTTACCTGTGTGTTTAACACTGCAAGCTCTGTTACCAGCATTCTCCCAGCACGAGTGAGGTAGTAGACTGGTTTGGCCTTGGAGAAGACAGGCTATGAAGACAAGGGAATATGTTTTTTCATTATGTGGTTTTATAGAAAACTAGTGACTTGATGTTAATCTTTAATATCCTCTAAAGACCAGAGAGTATCAGAATGGATAGACTCACAAAGATAGGAACACACAAGGGTCCAGACCAAGGGATTAAAGCCAGACAGGACCGGTGCCCAACCTCCTCATCCACATACTAAGGAACAAGACAGGATTAAATTAAGAGTCAGTTTGAATGATAGACAGGTAGCCTATAGGACTGACAGACTGGAATAGGGAGGATCGCAAGAGGAGGCCACTGCATGATAGATGCTAAGACAATTGGCAGTTGAAATACACATGTCTGTGTTCAAAGGTTAAGGAAACATCTGAGGTACCTGCCTATGAATGGTTACCTGTTCATTTTGAGAGGACAGTTCCTCCCATACCATCCTCCTAGCAGGAGTGAAACTGATGATAATGGGCTGCTCCATTGTGAAAATCTGAGAAAATGAGGGAACAGCTTTAAAGATATCAAAGTATTCTACTAGTGGATACTGAAGGTAATTATCCCTATTAGATCAGATGAGTAATGGTTCATAATCTGAATGGTTACCTGTGTGTTTAACATTGCCATCTCTCTCACCAGCATCCTCCCAGCGTGGGTAAGATAATAAATTGGCTGCAGTTTGACAGGCTATAAAAAAAGGGAATATGTTTACAGAAATGTATTTCCAGAAGTTTCTTTTAGAAAAGTTATGTTTATGTTTAAGCCCCCCTAAAGACCAGAGAGTATCAGAATGGATGGACTTACAGCGTTTGAAACCCACAGAGGTCCAGACCAAGGGATTAAAGCCAGACAGGGCTGCTGCCGAACCTCCTCATCCACGTACTAAGGAACAAGACAGGATCAATTTAAGAGTCAGTTTGAATGATAGACTGGTACTGTATAGGAGTAAAATATTGGCATAGGGAAGATTGCAAGAGGAGGCCACTGCAATGATAATAGTTGAAATACACAGGTCTGAGATATAAATGTTAAGAACATGTCTGAAGTACCTGCAGATGAATGGCTACCTCTTCAAGCTGAGAGGACAGTTCATCCAATACCATCATGCCAGCACGAGAGATGAAAATGTGCTGCTCAATCTTGCAAATCTGTAAGAAAATGAGGGAACAGTTCTAAGGGCATCAAAGTATCCCACTACCATAGTAGATACTGAAGGTAATCCTGCCAATTAGATAAAATGAGCTTTGTCCAATAATCTGCATGGTTACCTCTGTGTTTAACACTGACAGCTCTCTCGCCAGCATCCGTCCAGCATGGGTAAGGTAATAAGTTGGCTGCAGTGTTACAGACTATTACAAAAATAGGGAATATGTTTACAGAAATGTATTTTCATATTGTTCTACAGAAAGCATCATGTTTATGTTTAAGTTACATAAACCAGTCTAAAGACCAAAGAGTATCAGAATGGATGGACTTACAGAGCTGGGAACCCACAGAGGACCAGACCAAGGGATTAAAGCCAGACAGGTCCGCTGCCCAACCTCCTCATCCACATACTAAGGAACAAGACAGGATCAAATTAAAAGTCAGTTTGAATGATAGACAGGTAGCCTATAGGTCTGACAGACTGCTATAGGGAGGATCACAAGAGGAGGCTACTGCATGATAGATTCTGAGACACTACACAGGTCTGTGTTGAAAGGTTAAGGAAACATCTGAGGTACCTGCATATGAATGGCTACCTGTTCATTTTGAGAGGACAGTTCATTCCATACCATCCTCCTAGCAGGAGTGAAACAGATGAAAATGGGCTGCTCCACTGTGAATATCTGTGAGAAAATGAGGGAACGAACATCAAAGTATTTCACTACCGTAGTGGATATTGAAGGTAATCCTGCCTATTAGATCAGATGAGCTTTGTCCAATAATCTGCATGGTTACCTGCGTGTTTAACACTGCCAGCTCTCTCACCAGCATCCTCCCAGCATGGGTAAGGTAATATGTTGGCTGCAGTTATAAAAAATTGGGAATATGTTTACAGAAATGTATTTCCATATTGTTCTTCAGAAAACGTCATGTTTATGTTTAAAGTACATAAACCAGTTTTAAGACCAGAGAGAAGACCAAAGAGTATCAGAATGGATGGACTTACAGAGCTGGGAACCCACAGAGGTCCAGACCAAGGGATTAAAGCCAGACAGGGCCAGTGCCCAACCTCCTCAACCACATACTAAGGAAGAAAATCAGGATCAATTTATGAGTCAGTAAAATGACAGTTTGAATGACAGATTGTTATTGAACCAATCCTGCTAATGAAGCAGTATTGTTATAGCCTGGGTGCCAGTCTGTTTCAGCTCTCTGTCCACTCCTTATGGGATTGTGATGCCAATATCATATTGCCACGATGGAATTGGCAAGAGAGCAGAAAGACTGGCACCCAAGCTATTGATAGGCCTGCAGCATTCTTACCTGAACAAGGACTGGGTCCTCCTGGTCCAGGGTGGGCTCATTATCTTTAAATAAAGGATTGTTTTCTCTAAGTTTAAGAAATACTAGCTACAAGACACCAGACATCTGTCCATGTAGTTAGGCTGATCATATATTTACTTGTGTTTTATATTGTATGACATCAAATGTATGTATGTGTCTGCATAATGTACCAACATGTTCAATTAAACCTAAAGCAACGGTTTGGTTTCAAAGGAGCAAGTTTGTTTGTTGTTGTTAATCTAGGGCTATACTGTAAAAAATCTCATCACCATGATTGCTACCTAAATGACACCCTATTCCCTATTTAGTGCACTACTTTTGACCAGCGCCTTTTAACCATAGAACTATGGGTCCTGGTCAAAATAAGAAATAGGGTATTGGGTGGCATTTGGGACTATTACTATTTAGACATTGTCAAATATGTAAACTTACCCTCCTCAACCGTGACAACACGGTCCACGCTCTCCACGGTGGCCAGTGCATCCTCACCGATACCGTAATATTTGCTATATGTGGTCCTCTGTAGCTCAGCTGGTAGAGCACGGCGCTTGTAACGCCAAGGTAGTGGGTTCGATCCCCGGGACCACCCATACACACAAAAAATGTATGCACGCATGACTGTAAGTCGCTTTGGATAAAAACGTCTGCTAAATGGCGTATTATTATTATGAAAGTAAACTGCCGAACCGGTCGCAAACAACAGGTCAGCTGCACACAGAAGCGACCTCTCGCGGAGGAATCTCAGCGGGGTCGCTTTCAACAAACGACTGAACATAGACCTACTCATTATCGCTCTACATACTGCAGTGATTTTGACTGAGTTCAAAACCATCTGACAATTCTTTCTTAGAATTACAGGGTTTTATAGGGACCATTAATACGTCAAAGTCTTCCATAAGTCATGGTTGGCTATGTTACAATGGGATAAACATGTTTATCAAACTGATTAAAAAACACTCAACAGTTACATCAATTAAATTGAATTTTGAGCATGATTTGGGAGTTTATACAATTGTAAACTATGAAACCATTGTTTAGAGAACAGTAGGAGTATAACCATTTAGAAAATACTGTATCTATGGCTCTAAGTAGGAGTAGAAGGGACAGCGTCACAATGCGCTCGCCATGGTTCTGAAAAAGAACGTTGCTGCGTTCATCAGCTCTGTGATGTTCTAGGCGGAGACACTCACTGAACCACTCACTTTCACGTTCAAGGTGTCAAAGCGTTCAACCAACATGCATTGGACTAAAACATCATTCAAATAGTTACTAAAAAGCCTACAGATATGTTTTACATTATTATTTTAAATCTCCTGCATAAATCAGCTGAGATAGCCTACTCTTCTCATCTCTTCGCCCTCCTGCCCTGGTGGTTATATCTGAGCGTTTTGATAACTGATTGATAATTTGGATTATTCATATCCAAAGTGAAATGCTGATTGTGTCATATTTATAATGTAGGCCTAGTAGCACACGTTTCATGACATAACCCTAATCCTAAAATAGACTAAAATTGAAACCCTGGGCGAGCACACAAGCTCTGGCTGTACAGCCGGCAACAATAATACATCCAAAGAGGGTGGCTGTTGAGGAAATCCAGTACACCAACACAAATCTTCATTAGGAGATAAAAGTAATCAGAGGCTAAAAGAAAATGGCAGACAATAGAAATCTAATGCGTATGTTACGGCTGGTTAGTGTTTTAATTACGAAGGACTCCCACAAATCTATTGTCTCTCTAAAAAACTGTAGGCTGCATATTGGTGGTCAAAGTGGTCGAAACGGTGTAGTGATCCTCGCTAATACAGTGAGCCACATTACAATTCTGACCAAGTGGGTTAAATCTGTTGGAGCGATGCGTAGGGTGTGTGCCTTTCACGCATGTAACCTGGGTTCGCTTCCCCGCCCCTTGTTTGCTACACTATTTTAGGAAAGGGACATCTTCATGACCAACAATCTTACTCTAAAAACGTTTGTGAAAAAAGTTTGGTCAGTCTGTGAAAGTTAGAAAAGGTTGGTTAGTCTGTGAAAGTTAGAAACTTCCAGCAGGAATTGACAGTCATCAGTCAAGGTGGTTGGATTATATAGCTACAGTGGTGCTATGGTTCCAAAAGTGCTGGTGATAAAATTAACATTACTGGCATACATATTTCAAAACAAAAGCCTATGATCAGGTATGGAGTTTTGGAAATGTTGTTAAACCCAACAGTCTATACTCTATAGCACAAAGTGTGATGTCCCCAATGATAAAATTGCATGTTACTCTAATTGTGAGATGTGTTACAGTTTACAATAGGCTACTTGGGTCTACTATACCTTCATCCTTTATTAAAGCATTCGGTTGCTAGCATTATCTCCACAAGCAAGGGTATCCTGGGGAAAGACAAATCTTCTCCTCCCAGTAGACTAACTGGATCAAAGCCGGTAGCCTCCAACATTACTGCTAGATAGCCATGTAAACACGAACCTCAGTGGCAGAGCTAAAGCTCATCTGAGATCTTGCATAGGCTGCTGTTTACCATAATCAGGATATTTTTTTACAAACCTTGGCGATACTTTCTTTGTTCTCGATTCGGAAGAAACTTGTCTCTTATGAACATCTGTGTGCAGTTGCAGGTGGAACTCCAAAAAACAGAGAATATTCAGAAAAATATTAAATCCACTTTTTGTATTGAGCGATAAATACCGCTTTCATATGTGTAGATCTTTCTTTTGGTCGCACTGTGGGAAGTGCTGTCATTAAGGCTACTTCTACAAGCGGCCGCAGCCGCTTCGCATAGAAACGACTAGTTACTGCAACGGTGTTGGGAAATGTGAGATGTGCACAGCTAAAATGCCGAGGACTGTGCAAAAGGTGGATTTAATATATTTTTTGTCGAATTTTCTCTAGTTTTTGGAGTATGCTACCTGTAACTGCACACAGACGTTTATAAGAGACACATTTCTTCCTAGGTTAGGGGTCTATAATTGTAAAATAAATGTGTTTGATTGAATAACTAGCCTAATCTAACTATCGTGGTCATACATCTGGACTCTTCATCATCATCATCATCAACACTTTGAATTACTAAGGAATATTCCTATAGCAACTGGTTGCTAGGGGAAACGAGACACTAGCATTATCCTCTTGTTGTGAGACTGAGAGGGAGGATTGGAGAAGTGCACGAGGAGGGGTGGGAAGCAGAGAAGACGGAGCATGGTTGAAATTCCACCAAATGAATAAGAAGAGGCAGACAAAGTTTGACACATTTATGTTTTCAGTGGTTGACCGACACGAATGAACGAGTAAACCTTGTTTTAGCCTAGTGAAGTATCACAAATTAATACCTCAGTATTAATTATCCACTGCACGGAATCTCCATGAGGGCACAAGTCTGCATGACGATTTTCGCGTAAAGAGAGGCAGCGCGGGAGAGCTGACTTGTCGCCTGGCAGGTATGTTCTGCTATTTTGAATAAAGCTAGCCATACAGCTAATATAAGTTTTAGGCTATTATTAATTTCGTATAGCTAACTAAATAAATGAAGCTATCTAACAGCAATGCTGTTGTGGGCTTACACATGTAATAATTACAACCAGGAGCCTATAATGGAGGAAGTCAGCATTTCAGTCAGTCCTATCATTTATATTGAAAATAGGTTATTATAACACAAGGTAAACACACATTTACAATAATTGTTAGGTCTATGTTATTAGCCAAAAATTTACTGATACAAGTACAGAAACATTCATAGCCAGAGGCAACCTAGGCTACACTGCAATTAACACTATACTTATTATACACGCTATGTTCTACAGTGCTGATTCTAAGAACAGGGTTAATTCCCATAAAGTATTAGTATCTCTGTCTCTATCACATACATGCATGGCCAAGGAAGATAGGTTGCATAAACAGATACAAATATAGAGCGATAAGGCGCAAGGGGGACAGGGGAAGAGAATAAACAGTGAGAGGGAAAGAATTGGTGAGTACGCTCTGTCCTGCAAATGCCAGAGCACATCAGCGCCGGAGCTACATCTAGTTTGATGTAAGAAAGTAGCCTACTCGATTGCCTATCCAGGGGCCTTGTATGTGATCAGACCTGTTGAAGGTGGGGTTCGTGTGTGAATGTGAGTATGAAAGTGTGAGTATGTATAGCTGTAAGTATGAGAACGTATCAGTGTAAACTAGGGGTGTAACGATTCGTTTTAACAACGATTCGATTTGTATCACGATTCGTGGTTGTCGATACGATTCAAGGACGATATTGGTTCATTTAGAACGATAGGATCCGAAACGATTCAGTGACTTGAAATCGATTCAGTAACCTTTTAGCCAAAAATTCAACCAGTGTGACTGAAATATATACCTGGATACTGGACAGTGCAGGTGAAGTTTCCTAGATTCCTGTTTCTTGTAATGGAATCAGGTATCAATTAATTATGAATATAAATAAACAAGTAAACAACAATGAATGGCAAATGCATTCACATTTTATTTGAATAAAGTGCAAACAACACTTTAGGTTGAATTAACAGGAAGTTAAAATTGTCTGATCTCATTTTCAATATTCAATACATTTTCAATAAAAGTACAGTAAGTGCAACCAACATTTCAACAGTAGGTTTACCTGCTACTTCTGCTTTTGTTTTTCAACATAAAAATATTACAATATTAATATCAAAAATAAAGTGCAACCAACATCTCTTCAGGTTGAATTAACAGTAGGTTTACCTGCTACTTCTGCTTTTGTTTTTCAACATAAAAATATTACAATATTAATATCAAAAATAAAGTGCAACCAACATCTCTTCAGGTTGAATAAAGAGTAGGTTTACCTGCTACTTCTGCTTTTGTTTTTCAACATTACAATACAAATACAGTATTAATATCAAAAATAAAGTGCAACCAACATTTCTTCAGGTTGAATGAGCAGTGGATGAACCTGCTACTACTCTCATTTTAATAAACAAACAATATTCAACAAAAGATCAAGTGTAACCTACTAGGCTACTCTTCAATGACTACAGATTTTTTTTTCAAAAATATCAACTGATCAACATGATCTGGCTGCAGAACACTTCTCTGTGCGTTCACTATGTCGCCAGCAGTACTAAAAACTCGTTCTGCTGGCACACTGGTGCCTGGAATGCACAGGTACCGTTTAGCAAGGGTGGAAAGTACAGGTAGCTCTTTCTCCTGAGATCTCCACCACTTCATGGCATTTTCAGTCAAAGGCAACGCATCTTTTGCTCGGTACTTTAACACCTCTGCTCTGGCTGTCTCGCTTGTGGATTTTCTTTCTCTTTGGATGAAGGAATCGCCAAACAGCGCATCTAAGGCTTTCTTCTTACAAGGAGGTGACTCATTTGGAGCTACAATATAAGAAATATATTTCAAAATATAGTCATGTTTCTCATTAATACAAAACAACAACAATCTTTTATTGGTATCACATGAAACACACCTGTGGTCTCTTCATTGAATCCTGACAGCTTTGTGCTTGAGCTTCCCTCGTCTTCCTCCTGATTCCCATTGCTTGCATCTATTGATGTAAGAATGTGTGAACTGTTCAAATTTCTGCTCTGTAATACTGCACACATAAATTTAGAGGAAGATAAAGAACAGATGAGATTTGAGAGAGGACAAATGAAAGGGGAGAAGAGAAAAGAGCAGAGGAAAGAGGAGAGAAGAGTTACCTGGTGGGACACTTCTGCCTCAAAAACCAGTTTTGTGTAGACCTGTTCTCTGTCCTCTTTTTTCCAGGTAGGGCAGTTCTTTAAATCGCGGGTCCAACGCTGATGCTGTTTAAAGAACAAGAATATTGCATTCATTGCATTATTAAATTAAGTTGACCTGAAATTGCAAGTGATGACCACCTCCTCATACACAAAATAATCAGAAGATTAAACTTTAGTATGTTTAAAAGAAATGTGGCACAGTGATGATGTAAAGCCACCATGAACTAAGAATTGTATTGCAGATATCTTGTTTACTTTTCCATATGAAAAAACAACTCAAATTCAAACTTGAAAACGCAAAGGTGTGGCATTTTACAAATTAATACAGTCTAATAACCTAAAATATTAACCAAGTTGATTTTAATTAAGACTCCAAATTAATTACCTATGTTGAGAGCATCTTGGGTGCCTCTGTAGCGTGTGGAGAGGTCACTGGCCATCACCCTCTTAATCTCTGCAACCAGGGTTGAGTCGTCTTCGCATGGCTGTAGGTGTTTCAGCAGTTTTGCTTGAAGAGGAGCAATTACAGAGAGAGTTGGCTGGTCTTCTTCACACATCACAGTGGTTGCCATTTTGACAGGACCCATCAACTGAACAATGTCATCCATGTTGGCAATATCACTCTCACTCAGCGTGCCTACATCTGTGACCCCCTTTCGTAGATCCTTGGACATCAGAGTTGCCATTATAGCTGGCTGTTGTTCCAAAAAACGTTCAAGCATTTCGAATGAACTGTTCCATCTGGTGATTATGTCTTGGATCAGTTTATGTTTTGGTAAATCCATCAGAGTTTGTTTTTCCTGTAGGGCGTGACATGCAATCGGGCTGCGGTGAAAATATCCAACCATTTTTCGCACTTTCCCCAACAACCTGGAAGCACGGTCCACCCCCAAACCCTTCTGCGAGGCAAGGTTGAGTGTATGTGCGAAGCAGGTAATGTGTGGACTGAACTGGGCTTCTGCACCGGCCACAATCATATTCCTGGCGTTATCTGTGACGATGGCAGGATTCTTGTCGTAGATTTTCCACTCCATGCAGGCTTCACGCAGTAACGCGCCAATATTTTTACCAGTATGGGCTTCATTTAAAACTCTGGTTAGCAGAACAAAGGTCTTCATTTTCCACTCCGGATCAATGTGATGAGAGGTAATTGTCACATACCCTTGATTTGAGCATGACGTCCAGCCATCTGTCGTTATCGCTACTCGTTCAGCTTGAGAAAGCGACAGCTTCACATCATTCTTAGTACTTTCGTACAATGCAGGAATAACCTTTTCTGAGAAGTGTGGTCGGCTTGGTATTGTGTACCTTGGCTCCAATGTTTGAATCATTTCACGGAATCCCGGATTTTCAACCACACTGTAGGGTCGCATGTCTTTGCAGATAAACTTGGCAATTGTTGCCGTGATGTTTTTCGCCCGAGCTGAGTTTTGGCCTAGTCTCTGACTAAACATGCAGGCGAGACCTGAGGCTTCTGCAGAGTTGACTTTACCTTTCGCTGCTGTAGCAGCGGGAACGCTGCAAGAGGTGCCTGGACGGTCGGTGTTGTGTGAAATCCCATGGCGCCTTAGTAGGTGGTTGGAGAGATTTGTCGTATTGCCGTTGTACTTTACTTGACCTTTACATATCCTACAAACAGCGAGCGACTTATTTAGAACATCTCCGTCTTTGCAAAAGCCAAAGTGTTTCCACACACTGGACCGCAATGGTGGCTTGATAATTTCTCGCTCGTCGGCTTCTCCTCTGTAGTCCGCCATGCTATGTTTGGTTGTCTTTGCGCCTTTGCGCTGCTGTTGGCGCGATGACGTCACGGATAGGCAGACTGAATTGAGTAATGTTTAAAGCCTTTATCATTAAAAGTGCTAAGAAAAAACATCCATATAAAGTCTGACGTGCTTAAATCCAATGGGTTATTTCCTAGTATCGATACAATCGATTTATTACATTTTAAAACGATGTTAGATCGATATATGTTGTCCAAAAGGCCAACTCGCCGAGCACAGATCGATGTAGTTGGATCATAGGAATATAAATCGATACATCGATGTAGTAGATGGATCGTTACACCCCTAGTATTAACTGCACCTGTTTGAACTCGTTACCTGTATAAAAGACACCTGTCCACACACTCAATCAAACAGACTCCAACCTCTCCACAATGGCCAAGACCAGAGAGCTGTGTAAGGACATCAGGGATAAAATTGTAGACCTGCACAAGGCTGGGATGGGCTACAGGACAATAGGCAAGCAGCTTGGTGAGAAGGCAACAACTGTTGGCGCAATTATTAGAAAATGGAAGAAGTTCATGCTCCATGTAAGATCTCACCTCGTGGGGCATCAATGATCATGAGGAAGGTGAGGGATCAGCCCAGAACTACACAGCAGGACCTGGTCAATGACCTGAAGAGAGCTGGGACCACAGTCTCAAGAAAACCATTAGTAACACACTACGCCGTCATGGATTAAAATCCTGCAGTGCACGCAAGGTCCCCCTGCTCAAGCCAGCGCATGTCCAGGCCCGTCTGAAGTTTGCCAATGACAATCTGGATGATCCAGAGGAGGAATGGAAGAAGGTCATGTGGTCTGATGAGACAAAAATATAGCTTTTTGGTCTAAACTCCACTCGCCGTGTTCGGAGGAAGAAGAAGGATGATTACAACCCCAAGAACACCATCCCAACCGTGAAGCATGGAGGTGGAAACATCATTCTTTGGGGATGCTTTTCTGCAAAGGGGACAGGACGACTGCACCGTATTGAGGGGAGGATGGATGGGGCCATGTATCGTGAGATCTTGGCCAACAACCTCCTTCCCTCAGTAAGAGCATTGAAGATGGGTCGTGGCTGGGTCTTCCAGCATGACAACGACCCGAAACACACAGCCAGGGCAACTAAGGAGTGGCTCCGTAAGAAGCATCTCAAGGTCCTGGAGTGGCCTAGCCAGTCTCCAGACCTGAACCTAATAGAAAATCTTTGGAGGGAGCTGAAAGTCCGTATTGCCCAGCGACAGCCCCGAAACCTGAAGGATCTGGAGAAGGTCTGTATGGAGGAGTGGGCCAAAATCCCTGCTGCAGTGTGTGCAAACCTGGTCAAGACCTACAGGAAACGTATGATCTCTGTAATTGCAAACAAAGGTTTCTGTACCAAATATTAAGTTCTGCTTTTCTGATGTATCAAATACTTATGTCATGCAATAAAATGCAAATTAATTACTTAAAAATCATACAATGTGATTTTCTGGAAAAAATAAATAAATTACAGACCTCTACATGCTTTGTAAGTAGGAAAACCTGCAAAATCGGCAGTGTATCAAATACTTGTTCTCCCCACTGTATCTACACTGAACAAAAATATGAACGCAACAATTTCAAAGATTTTACTGAGTTACAGTTCATATAAGGAAATCAGTCAATTAAAATATATTCTTTAGGCCCTAATCTATGGATTTCACATGACTGGGAATACAGATGTGCATCTGTTGGTCACAGATACCTTTTTAAATAAAGATAGGTTTATGGATCAGAAAGCCAGTCAGTATCTGGTGTGACCACCATTTGCCTCATGCAGCGGGACACATCTCCTTAGCATAGAGTTGATCAAGCTGTTGATTGAGGCCTGTAGAATGTTGTCCCACTCCTCTTCGATGGTTTTGCGAAGTTGCTGGATACTGGCAGGAACTGAAACACGCTGTCATGCACGTCGATCCAGAGCATTCCAAACATGCTCAATGTGTGAGATGTCTTGTGAATATGCAGGCCATGGAAGAATTGTGACATTTTCAGCTTCCAGGAATTGTGTACAGATCCTTGCGACATGGGACTGTGCATTATCATGCTGAAATATGAGGTGATGGCGGCTGTTGAATGGCACAACAATGGGCCTCAGGATCTCGTCACGGTATCTCTGTGCATTCAAATTGCCATCGATAAAATGCAATTGTGTTTGTTGTCCGTAGCGTATGCCTGCCCATACCGTAATCCCACTGCCACCATGGGGCACTCTGTTCACAACATTGACATCAACAAACCACTCGGCAACGCGACGCGAGATTCATCCGTGAAGAGCACACTTATTCAGCATGCCAGGGGCCATCGAAGGTGAGCATTTGCCCACTGAAGTCAGTTACGATGCCGAACTGCAGTCAGGTCAAGACCCTGGTGAGTACAACGAGCACGCAGATGGGCTTCCCTGCAACTTTTTCTTACAGTTTGTGCAGAAATTCTTCAGTTGTGCAATCTCACAGTTTCATCAGCTATCCAGGTGTCTGATCTCAGACGATCCCGCAGGTGAAGAAGCTGGATGTGGAGGTCCTGGGCTGGCGTGCTTACACGTGGTCTGCGGTTGTGAGGCCAGTTGCACTTACGGCCAAATTCTCTAAAACGACATTGGAGGCGGCTTATGGTAGAGAAATGAACATTAAATTCTCTTGCAACAGCTCTGGTGGCCATTCCTGCAGTCAGCATGCCAACTGCATGCTCCCTCAAAACTTGAGACATCTGTGACATTGTGTCGTGTGGCACAAGGTGTGCTGTTTAATCAGCTTCTTGATATGCCACACCTGTCAGGCGGATGGATTATCTTGGCAAAGGAGAAATACTCACTAACAGGGATGTAAACAAATTGGTGCACCAAATCTGAGAGAAATAAGGTTTTTGTGCGAATGGAGAATTTCTGGGATCTTTTATTTCAGCTCATGAAACATGGGACCAACACTTTACATGTTGCATTTATATTTTTGTTCAGATAATATATTGATTATTTAGTGTGAGAATGGTATATGAATAACACCTCCTCCATAAAGAAATCCTAAATTGAGATCTTCACATTGGACTTATAACCATACTTCACTCTTGATTAAACTATTAAAATCTACAGTAATTCAGATAATTACATCACCCTTTGTCATATATTCTATGAATCCAATCAAAGCTGTAAAGTACTGTGACATAAGTGCAATGCTACATTTCTACCCTTTTGATGGCTATGTTGTCTTGTTGAACCATGAATTTCTCATTGTCTCTTTTAGATGTACTACACATGGTTCAATTAAAAAGCTAAATATATGGACTATATATGCGTGGCAAAAATAATAATAATAATAATATAATATAATATGCCATTTAGCAGACGCTTTTATCCAGAGCGACTTACAGTCATGCGTGCATACATTTTTGTGTATGGGTGGTCCCCGGGATCGAACCCACTACCTTGGCGTTACAAGCGCCGTGCTCTACCAGCTGAGCTACAGAGGACCACAAAATGTGTGCATTTCTTTAATTATACTTTTAACCAGCATACGTTAGTAGCAATGGAAAATACCAAATGAGCTTTTATTTTGCCATTTTCTATATACAGAGGATCCAATACACAGGAATGTGTCATTGTCAACAGATTTCTGGAGGACTGTGTACTGCTATATTTGTAATAAAAGAAACTAGAATATTTATTGTAGAGGTTGATTTGATGCAGAAGTGAGAGTAAATGCCAGTGAACACAGACCTCCAGAAACGGATCGACACTCCTATCCTAGACAGTGTCACCCCTCTTCAGCTACATAGCATTGCAGTATATTGGAAATACATTTGAAAATACTTATAAGTATACATTTGTCTGGTATCAGTATAGACGGAATGGCGTTTAACTTGCATTCGGAAGTATTGATTTTCTGCTAGCATTACAAGGCATACATATTCTCTCACACACACAAAACGTAGTCACTGCTTTCCTTCAGAATGGATCAAACAGGCAGAGGAATGCTTTCATATATATTTCTACATTTATTGGAAATGGTCAAATGCAAAAAACAATTGTTACAACGTGGACCCGGAGACTATCAAAAGTGATTTTGGCATTGTTTCGACCAGGGCCTTTTACAGGCAGAACAAGGCTCAGTCTTGGGCAACTAACAAATCCTTTCCATTATGACACCATTCTCAAAGAAAGCAGAAATGATTTGCACAAGAGTGTATGGGAGGAGGTATAGAAAAGAGTAAGGGGCAAAAGTAGGACAGCGGTACACAGATGAGAAAAAGTAACACCATGAAACTTTTAGACGTGTAACAGTCTAGATGGTATTGAATCAGGAATGAATGAAGGAAGCGGCATAGGGAAAAGGGATGTAGGTAGAGTGGGCTCATAGAAGTAAGATGGGTGCTTCAATAGAGTCTGAAGTTGAGGGGTGGTTGGACATATACATTTACATTTACGTCATTTAGCAGACGCTCTTATCCAGAGCGACTTACAAATAGGTGCATTCACCTTATAGCCAGTGGGATAACCACTTTACAATGTTTTTTTTTGGGGGTTGGGGTAAGGGGGGGGTAGAAGGATTACTTTATCCTATCCCAGGTATTCCTTAAAGAGGTGGGGTTTCAAATAAGATGGGGTGCTGGTGTGCTTCTGCCCCCCCAATGACCCTTTTAGGTCATTGTCACACAAATATTCCCACACCCATGTCCAGGGGTCTCAGTGTTTTGTCCCTTGACGCCATTCAGTCCCAGTTGCAGCGCTCAAATCGTGGTCATCGTGTGTCTGTGAATCACAACATGAAAGGCGATGAGTGACAACATTTCCACATATTGAGCCATATGAAATACAACTGAAGCATAGGGCAAGAGTTTGCTGCTAACATGTATACTGTGAGTCTGAATGATGAGAGCATCTTAACCCAGCTGTAGGTCCATTGTGTGTGTGTGGTCTTTTAAGCCTCAACATCAACCAGCTCTGGAGGTATTGGGGACTTGGGATGCTTGCTGTCAAAGTGCTGCTTGAATGTCTTCGGGTCCGGCATCTGTGTCTGTACGGGTCAGGTAAGGAATTAAGGATATCAATGGCTGAGACTGAATTTTCAGGTGACAAAAAATAAGCAAAGCAATAAGATGCATCAAACTACTACACATCACACAGGCCAGTACAATGGACTAGACATGAAAACAAACCTAAAAAGGTAGGGACGTCAAACGTTCAGGCTGCTGCACAGACTATGGAGGCTCTAGTCTACAGCGACCAGTTAAATTGTGTTTGAGAGCATTATTTTACTCTCTTAATGGTTAAATGAGTGAGAAATAGATGTCATTGTTGCAATAGTTTGTGAGTGGGCAACATAATGTATACTATCATCTTAAATTGACATGTTGAATTATTTTGGCATAGTAAATTATTGTATATTCCGCTAATTTCCCGAATGTGGACTGTGGACAGTTTGTGTTACTACCTTACACAAGCCTGCATTTTCACCCCATAAAATGTAGTGGAATTACACATCCATTTTACCTCAGATTGGTGATATTAGTATAAATGTTTATAGTTATCACAATGACTGTAAAAACTATTGGTCGCTAAATAATTGACGGACCATGTAAAATACTGTTAGTCACTAAATCCAGCTAGAAAGACCACGTAAAACAGCTGGCTAGTATGCCCTCACCCGTCTGAGCGGTCGGCTGTGAATGCCCTCACCCGCTATATACTTATAACTGATTGGTTTGGTTCTGCGCACTATAGTGCTGTCCGGTTAGAACATGATGTTGAGGCCCATACTAAACACTTGGTCACCACCACACGCACACACACGCAGACACAGCTGTTTGTATTTGAGGATGTTTATATGATTGTGGTAATCCGAATAGCTTGGAATCTTATTGTTGTGGTTCTATAAGACAAAGATATGCACAGAATTTAATGAAACGGCACAGAATTTAATGAAATAGCACAGAAAATTTGAGGTGGTCTCTCTATTAAAGGCCTTGGCCACACACCAATTCATGGTTTGACAGTCAAACTATCACTTAAATAACTGCCAACCGTTGTCACTGTTGATATCCAATGCCGCTTCGTGATTCGTTTAAATTAGTCTAACAAACAAAAAAGTGGTCTGTTCCCTCCCGAAATCAACACCTGACATTCCAAAATATAGATGTAAGCCTTCTACAAGTTTATCTAACCAACCATAGGTTATTCCATATGTGAATAGTGTTAGTTCAAACAGCGATACACCCCAAACGTTTTTTGAATTGATTTGACCACCCATACAAAAAATGTATGCACGCATGACTGTAAGTCGCTTTGGATAAAAGCGTCTGCTAAATGGCATATTATATTATATTATATATTATATTTCAATGTGATATCGATATGAGTGATTGACAAAACACAAAGGCACACACCTGTCTATATAAGGTCCCACAGTTGACAGTGCATGATAGAGCAAAAACCAAGCCATGAGGTCGAAGCAATTGTCTGTAGAGCTCAGAGACAGTATCATGCTGTGAGGATGTTTTTCAGCGGCAGGGACTGGAAAACTAGTCAGGATCGAGGCAATGATGAACGGAGCAAAGTACAGCGAGATACTTTATGAAAACCTGTTCCAGAGTGCTCAGGACCTAAGACTGGGGCGAAGGTTCACCTTCCAACAGGACAACAACCCTAAGCACACAGCCAAGACAAGTCTCTGAATGTCCTTGAGTGTCCTTGAGTGGCCCAGGCAGAGCCCGGACTTGAACCCGATCGAACACCTCTGGAGAGACCTGAAAAAAGCTGTGCAGCAACGCTCCCCATCTAACCTGACAGAGCTTGAGAGGATCTGCAGAGAAGAATGGGAGAAACTCCCCAAATACAGGTGTGCCAAGCTTGTAGCGTCATACCCAAGAAGACTTGATGCTGTAATCGCTGCCAAAGGTGCTTCAACAAAGTTCTGAGTAAAGGGTCTGAATACTTATGTAAATGTCTTATTTCAGTTTTTTATATCTAATAAATTAGCAAACATTTTTAAAAACCTGTTTTTGCTTTGTCATTATGGGGTATTGTGTGTAGATTGATGAGGAAAAATAACAATTTAATCAATTTTAGAATAAGGCTGTAACGTAACAAAATGTGGAAAAAGACATGGGGTCTGAATACTTTCCGAAGGCACTGTATTTATATTTATCTCAGTCTTGTGAGCACTCTAGCCATCCATGAAGTGACTATACAAGTGAATTTAGCTAGGTTGACCCCATTTATTCGACTGGTCGATTGTTTGGTCGATAGGCTGTTGGTCGACCAATATTTATTTAGCGGAGCAGTAGCAAAAAATAATGTACAAATATCATGGTGTACAAAACACCTGTCTGATTTGCGCCAGTCTGAGTGGACTAATCCATTGTGGAGGCCGTGGGGATGGCACAGTCCATCACTCTAAGACGTGTTACTGAAATTGCATTTGGTTATATTACATAAGAACAATGGTGCAAGAATAAAAATTATGTTATTTTATAACAAATGCACTTTCTCCCGCGTTGGATAGTGGTCACTCTCCGCAGTTCTGAAACACATCAGTGCTCTGTTGAATTGGTGCCTTTTCCTTAGACCATGTTGCTATGTGTATAATAGCAAATTTTACCCGCGTATTGGTGTTGAGAACAATGTGGCAGAGGCAGCAGCAGAATGAAGAGATGAGAAAACAGCCCTTGTCTTATTGTCTAAGAAAAGTGAGGAGAGGAAACCCAGACTTAATTAGGTCAATAATCAATAGCTTAACTGTTAAATGTGCCTGGCTTTATAAATGATCCATATACAGTTGAAGTCGGAAGTTTACATACACATTAGCCAAATACATTTTAAACTCAGTTTTTCACCATTTCTAACATTTAATCCTAGTATAAATTCCCTGTCTTAGGTCAGTTAGGATCACCACTTTATTTTAAGAATGTGAAATGTAAGAATAATAGTAGAGAGAATGATTTATTTCAGCTTTTATTTATTTAATCACATTCCCAACGAGTCAGAAGTTTACATACACTCAATTAGTATTTGGTAGCATTGCCTTTAAATTGTTTAACTTGGGTCAAACATGTTGGGTAGCCTTCCACAAGCTTCCCACAATAAGTTGGGTGAATTTTGGCCCATTCCTCCTGACAGAGCTAGTGTAACTGAGTCAGGTTTGTAGGCCTCCTTGCTCGCACACGCTTTTTCAGTTCTGCCCACAAATATTCTATAGGATTGAGGTCAGGGCTTTGTGATGGCCACTCCAATACCTTGACTTTGTTGTCCTTAAGCCATTTTGCCACAACTTTGGAAGTATGCTTGGGGTCATTGTCCATTTGGAAGACCCATTTGCGACCAAGCTTTAACTTCCTGACTGATGTCTTGAGATGTTGCTTCAATATATCCACATAATTTTCCTTCCTCATGATGCCATCTATTTTGTGAAGTGCACCAGTCCCTCCTGCAGCAAAGTACCCCCACAGCATGATGCTGCCACCCCCGTGCTTCACGGTTGGGATGGTGTTCTTCGGCTTGCCAGACACTCCTTTTTCCTCCAAACATAACGATGGTCATTATGGCCAAACAGTTCTATATTTTTTTCATCAGACCAGAGGACATTTCTCCAAAAAGTACAATCTTTGTCCCATGTGCAGTTGCAAACCGTAGTCTGGCTTTTTTATGGCGGTTTTGGAGCAGTGGCTTCTTCAAAGCTGAGCGGCCTTTCAGGTTATGTCGATATAGGACTTGTTTTACTGTGGATATATATATATCTGTGTACCTGTTTCCTCCAGCATCGTCACAAGGTCCTTTGCTGTTGTTCTGGGATTGATTTGCAATTTTCCCACCAAAGTACGTTCATCTCTAGGAGACAGAACGCGTCTCCTTCCTGAGCGGTATGATGGCATCGTGGTCCCATGGTGTTTATACTTGTGTACTATTGTTTGTACAGATGAACGTGGTACCTTCAGGCATTTGGAAATTGCTTCCAAGGATGAACCAGACTTGTGGAGGTCTAAAGAACATTTTCTGAGGTCTTGGCTGATTTATTTTGATTTTCACATGATGTCAAGCAAAGAGGCACTGAGTTTGAATGTAGGCCTTGAAATACATCCACAGGTACACCTCCAATTGACTCAAATGATGTCAATTAGCCTATCAGAAGCTTCTAAAGCCATGACATCATTTTCTGGAATTTTCCAAGCTGTTTTAAGGCACAGTCAACATAGTGTATGTAAACTTCTGACCCACTGGAATTGAAATACAGTGAATTATAAGTGAAATAATCTGTCTGTAAACAATTTGATTGTTTGTTTAATCCACCTGCCCAGAGGGAAATTACAACCCCTACCCGTTCCACAACGGCCGTGGTCCCACCTATCGGTGGATTTTGTTACGGACCTTCCCCCCTCACAAGGGAACACCACGATCCTGGTCGTTGTGGATCGGTTTTCTAAGTCCTGCCGTCTCATTCCTATGCCAGGTCTCCCTACGGCCCTACAAACTGCTGAGGCCCTATTTACAGTAGCCATTAATTATTTCATGACCAGAGCTTTTTCAACTTCATTGCTCACCTTTACTAATGCATTGAAAGTATATCTACCTTTACAGAATCCACTTTGACATTGACTCAATAAACGTTGTTCCAGGAAATATGACAATCATCTTTTCCATCAGTATACACAAGTTAGAGGTCAGTGCTATTGGTCTATAACTATCAGCACATGAAGGGTCCTTACCAGGCTTTACTAAAGGTAATATTACTGCACGTTTCCAACCCAAAGGTATAACCCCCTCACTCCAAATCGTATTAAATAATCCCAGGAGAACATGTATGACCTCATCAGGTAGATGCTTAAACATTACATAGCACAACTGATCATAACCTGGAGCTGTATATCCACAGCCTAAGGCTGAACGCATCTCATGGATGGTAAAAATAGCATCCAAAGAAGAGTCAACCATATCCCTTTACTTATACACATTATTCTTCTTTTTTTTTGTTGTCATTTAGCAGACTCTCTTATCCAGAGCGACTTACAGTTAGTGAGTGCATACATTTTCATACTGGCCCACCGTGGGAAACGAACCCACAACCCTGGCGTTGCAAGCGCCATGCTCACACCTGCATTGTTTACATACTTCATCCAAAGTCACCCCACTATGAACCCTACCAAATGTCTTCCCCAACAAGTCAGCCTTTTCTTGATCAGTTACGGCCATTTTTTGACCCACAACCAAAACTGGAATTCGAGTGGACTTGCTTCTTGCAGTCATCTTCTTCAACATAGACCATACATCCCCCAGCTAAGTACCCCTGCCTATTGTAGAGCAGAACTGTCTCCATGCATTTCTCTTGACAGACTTAATGACCCTATGTACTAAAGCTCTTTTCCTTTGGAAATTAAGTATTTTCTCAGGAGTCATATTCCTACGCAACACTCTGTAAGCCCTATTTCTTTCTCGAATAGCTGCAGTGCACTCTTCAGTCCACTTCAGAAACACCTTCCTTTTCTCACCCACTTTACTCTCTGGAAATACACATTTGTAGCACTCAAAATCAGAGAATTCACAGAGGCAGCACATACATCAACCGGCCTCTCTAAAGACAACTGTCCAACAGACTTTAAGCAATGATCACCAAACTTTTCCCAGTCTGCTTTATGAAAGCACCATCTTCTGAATGATACCCTATCTGGAATAGTAACATCAAAATTAATGGTGCACGAAATCGGGAAATGATCACTTCCAACAGTAGAATAATTCATTACATTACATTCACACGTAAATGCAATAGAGTTAGAAGCCAGTGTGAGGTCCAGGCAGGATGTAACCCCTCTAACAACATAAACTATTGTACCACATCCATCGTTATGACACACTAATGCTCTTGTTTCCATCATATCTTCCGCAACAGTTCATTAGCATCTGTATGTGTGCTTCCCCATAAACTATCATGTGCATTAAGGTAAGGGTGCTCTCGAGTGACTAGATGTTCTTTAACATTCGGCCATCAGATTTGCTACCAACGCTCCTTATATGACACATCACAGCACTCTATACTCCTCCTCTGTAAACTGGCCATCTTTGTATATCTGGCGCAAGACCCACTGGTTGATGCTTATTTCTAAAACCCTCTTAGGCCTCACTCCCCCCTATCTGAGATACCTACTGCAACCCTCATCCTACACATACAGCACCCGTTCTGCCAGTCAAATTCTGTTGAAGGTCCCCAAAGCACACACATCCCTGGGTCGCTCCTCTTTTCAGTTCGCTGCAGCTAGCGACTGGAACAAGCTGCAAATAACACTCAAACTGGACAGTTTTATCTCCATCTCTACATTCAAAGACTCAATCATGGACACTCTTACTGACACTATCACTCTTTGTAAAGCTACATTTAGCCAAACCACCAGATTTCATACAATAACCCTAGCCAGATGTTTGAAATTAAATCATTAAAGACTATTGTTTTGCTCAGTTTTTCCATTAATAAAGGAAAACACAAACTCTTTATAATTCTTGAAATAAAGAATACATAGGCCTACAATTTGAGGTAGCTACACATGGAATTAATGGTTTTAAGTTATTTCGTATTTCCAGTTTAATTGACATATCAGAAGTCAAAATCAACAGTTACATTTACATTTACAGTCATTTAGCAGACGCTCTTATCCAGAGCGACTTACAGGAGCAATTAGTTACAAAATCAAGTAGTGAGTACTTACTTCCAAGACTCAGTTTGGTTCCACCTTTTAAAAAATTACCAAACCTATGCAGCTTTAGTGTCTCTTCGTAGTGTGTGATTTGTTTCCATTTACCACAGCTGGCAGCCTGCTCGGCCTGTGATATAGTTGTAACCACAAGAGGACACTATTGCACCGCGAATGTGATGAGGCCTGCTTATATTAAAGTCACCGTGCACCGTGCATTGAGAGCGCATTCAGCAAATGCAGATGTCTGGTGATTCGCTCGTGCTACAGTAAGTTATCTTGTTTTCCCAAATAGTTGGCCATCGTCTTACAGAATATATTTTCAAAGCCTGGTGGAAAGCATCATTTAATTTGTAAAAAGTGAGTGACAAATAGATACCTAGATAATGTTGCTAGTCCTGAGGTGATCTTTATCGATACTGAAGGTAGCCAGGAGTCCTACTAGGACAGAGAATGTTGAGTCACTGATGAAAGTGTTGACTCTTGGTTGAGTGGCTTTGTAGCTAACGTTAGATTGCCAGCTAAGGATAGCTTGGATTCTGATCACTTTTATTTCACAGAAAAAAACAGTTTGGCAGTATATTACAGCTAGCTAGCTATATATGATTTAAAAAAAATACAAGCATTTCTTTACACCCGCAATAACATCTGCTAAATATGTGTATGTGACCAATAAAATTTGATTTGATTAAAATTCCTCAAGTGAGCTAGCTAGCTCAGTAGTTGACTACAGGACATTCATTGTCAGTCAGCACAAGAAATCATAGAAATGTTGGTCCAAAGAGGAAGACTACTACAGTAACCTACTACAACCAATGGTATTAACCTTACCCACATCATTGACTACAACCAAGCTAAATGTGAAGAGTCAGTAAGGGAACATGAAGGTATGTTGAATTTCGTAAAACTAAACTCTGTTTACTTTATACTCTCATAGACTGCTGAAAATTACCAGACACATGTCAAGTGATGAGAGTGAGGATTCCTGCATACTACTGGAGATGGAACCCTCCACCATCCAGCTCCGCTTTAGCCCTCCATCTTCTCCTGAATCACAGACCCCTCTAGAAGATGAGGATGCACCACAACCCATAGTATACCCACGTATACTTTGTGTGACATCATTGTATGGGAAAGGGGAGAATTTTGAGCACTGGGCAGAGCAAAATGGTTTGGAGGAGTGGGGCTCCCATGTGCAGCAGTGTTTGGTCTCTGAGGAGGGGCTACATGCTAAGGTTAATGAGGAGGAAGGCTGTATCCACAGCACAGATGGACAGATACGGGAAGGTAACAGTGGGGATGATCAAGACAGGAAGGATGGCGTTAGAGATGTTCAACAAGTGATCTTCTGGAAGGAGCCTCCAAAGGAACAGGAGAGGGGAAATAAACAAATGAAGGAAGAGAAGGGAAATGAACGAGTGGATGAGGAGAAGGGAAATGTACAAGTGAAGGAAGAAAAGAGAGTTAATGAGGATGGAGAAGAGAGAGCAGGAGGAGAAGAAGCAAAAACACTACAAGGAGAGGAAACTGCAAACAGATGTGAGGTGTCTAGAAGCATTGGGATACAGGGTAGGTCTCAGTTTAAGAGAGTTCTTGATTTGCACTACAAAATAGTTAACATTAGCTCCTTACTTACAAGACTAATCAAGTAGCCTAATTAATAATCAAGTAGCCTAATATCCTGCAATTGACAATGCCAATTGAACAGTCTCACTTGTAATAATTGTAAAACATACCTGCAGCACAGTAATGGGATTTCTATGAGACTAGGCAATGCTCCAGATCGTATGCATTGACAGGCGCTCCCAGCATTACGGCATACAGTATGATGAGTACAATTTGCAGTATAGACTACCTTACTGTACTCATACACTTGTTGAGGAACACACTTGTTACAGATGTACTGTAGCATAAGTCATAGGCTATGTAACTATACAAAACATATTAACCATTATCTGTGGTGTAGGTCTATGCCCTGTAGTCTGTTTCATGACATTCTTGTAAAGCTGACAAAAATTATTACAGTGATATATCCTGTCTCATGTTGACAATGTTCTCTGACAGATGTCATGAGGTATTTTCTCAGGTGCGCTGTCAGTGCTGTTATCAGAACATACGCCTGTCCCAAGTGCACAAAGAAATACAAATAGAAGACTGCCATGAAGAAACACCTTCTGCTCCAACACAATGAGAAGAAAACATACACCTGTCCCAAATGCAAGAAGAGCTACTGTCACGTTCGTTGTATAAAGGATCGGACCAAGGTGCAGCGTGGTATGCGTACATAGTCGTTTATTTTAATAAACACAGACAAAATAACAAAATCCAACAGAACGTGAAGTTCAAGAGGCTAAACATCAAACAAGCCAAACAGAAACAAGATCCCACAACTAAGGTAGGCAACATGGCTGCCTAAGTATGATCCCCAATCAGAGACAACGACCGACAGCTGCCTCTGATTGGGAACCACACCCGGCCAACATAGAAATATATCAATTAGATTTCACACCCTGACCAACCCAACTAGAGATCTCAATGTCAGGGCGTGACAGTACCCCCCAAAGGTGCGGACTCCGGCCGCAAAAACCTGACTCATTAGGGGAGGGTCCGGGTGGTCATCTAGCCTCGGTGGCGGCTCCTTCTTCGGAAGTGACATAGGCAGTAAACTCTTCTCCCATCCTGCCTCCCCTTTGCACACCCGGTCCGGTCTGGACCCCGGCAAGATGCTCCCCCTCTCAGTCCTCCCACAATGCACCAAGCCCTGTCTGGACCCTGGTGTGGGAGCCCTCGACCCTGGAGAGGGGCTGATGTCTGGTCCCGGCCCAGCAGTCCTCCCGCGATGCACCAAGTCCTGTCTGGACCCTGGAGAGGGGTTGATGTCTGGCTCCGGCTCGGACCCCGGTGGAGCGGATGGCTCCGGCATGGGGGAAGAGCAGACGACCGGACCCGGACTGGGCACCGGTGAAGCGGACTGCCCCGGCTCTGGCACTGGAGTGAAGCAGCTGACCGGAGCTGGACTAGGCACCGGTGGAGCGGACTGCTCTGGCACAGGAGTGGAGCAGCTGACCGGCGCTGGACTAGGCACCGGTGGAGCGGACTGCTCTGGCACTGGGGTAAAGCAGCTGACCGGAGCTGGAGACTCTGGACTGCAGACCGTCGCTGGAGGCTCTGGACTGCAGACCGTTGCAGGAGGCTCCGGGCCTTGGACCATCGCTGGAGTCTTCATGCCATGGATCATCACTGGAGGCTTCGTGCCATGGATCATCACTGGAGGCTTCGTGCCATGGATCATCACTGGGGGCTTCGTGCCATGGATCATCACTGGAGGCTTCGGGCCATGGATCATCACTGGAGGTTTCGTGCCATGGATGATCACTTGAGGCTTCGTGCCATGGATCATCACTGGAGCCCGGCAAGTGCAGGGCGCTGGCACAGGACACACTATTTGAAGATAGCTCTTTGGTAAAAGACCAAGTCCATATTATGGCAAGAACATCTCAAATAAGCAAAGAGAAACAACAGTCCATCATTACATTAAGACATGAAGGTCAGTCAATCCGGAAAATTTCAAGAACTTTGAAAGTGCAGTCGCAAAAACCATCAAGCGCTATGAAACTGGCTCTCATGAGGACCGCCACAGGAATGGAAGACCCAGAGTTACCACTGCTTCACAGAGTTCAAGTCACAGACACATCTCAACATCAACTGTTCAGAGGGGACTGTGAGAATCAAGCCTTCATGGTCGAATTGCTGCAAAGAAACCACTACTAAAGGACACCAATAAGAAGAAGAGACCTGCTTGGGCCAAGAAACACGAGCAATGGACATTAGACCGGTGGAAATTTGTCCTTTGGTCTGGAGTTCAGTTTGGAGATTTTTGGTTCCAACCGCCGTGTCTTTGTGAGACGCGGTGTGGGTGAACGGATGATCTCCCCGGGACCACCCATACACAAAAAAATGTATGCACGCGTGACTGTAAGTCGCTTTGGATAAAAGCGTCTGCTAAATGGCATATTATTATTATTATATCTCCGCATGTGTAGTTCCCACCATAAAGCATGGAGGAGGAGATGTTATGGTGTGGGGGTACTTTGTTGGTGACACTGTCTGTGATGTATTTAGAATTAAAGGCACACTTGACCAGCATGGCTACCACAGCATCCCATCTGGTTTGGGCTTAGTGGGACTATCATTTGTTTTTCAACAGGACAATGACCCAACACACCTTCAGGCTGTGTAAGGGCTATTTTACCAAGAAGGAGAGTGATGGAGTGCTGCATCAGATGACCTGGCCTCCACAATCTGGTTGGCACCAAAAAGAAGTTGCACATGAGTAAAATACTTTTGGAGTGACTTTTGTGTTTCTGTCCTAAAACATGTCAAATTCGGTTGCCCTTTGGTACAAGACCTCCAGTTACCTTTACGAAAAGTTAACATTCACTCAAATGACTGCCACATTGAAATATGAATATATATTTTCATATTGCACATAATTACATTGTAGTGCCAGTGTTATTAATGTAGCCTACTTCAATCTCTCATGTTGCATGCCAGGAAGTCTGCAAGACCTTGCAGGGAGACGGGCCACCATTTCTGAAAATAAGAAAGAGGAGTTAAGAAAGGAGGCAGAGCAGCGCAACAATAGTCTGGAGTTAGATAAGGACAGACCAATGAAAAGAAAAAGATCAATGAATGTAAACGGAATAATGAAATCAGTGCATTCAAAGGTGAGAAAGTGTACAATGATGTATGGTGGGACTGTGCAGTGAAATATTATAGAGGTCCATAGACACTTTCAAAGCAATTCATTATATTTGTTCTATACACCCCATGTTTTGAAGAAAGAAGAAATGTATTTAAAGAAATACATCCATTAACTTCTGTAACCTCTCTTTGCAACCCCAATATATCTTCTTAATCCCATGGCTTCTATCAAGATCATCCAGCTTGAGAAATTGGGGGTGGAATCATCCATCCTCCTCTACAACCCCATGGACCTGGACAAGCTGGTGCATCAAATTGGTAGCGAAAGGGGAAAGGAGTTCCTGGAGGCTCAAGGGGTCACCAGGAGCTTTAGTCAACATTTTGCTGGTACAGTATTTGTTTAAATGTTTGTGTCTTGGAAAATGCCCAACGTGTATGGGATACATTACAACCCACTGGAAATGTATTTAAAGGGCTTTAGATCCTCTACAACAAAACATTTAGTATGTTGTTTACCTCTTTCTCATGGAGGAAAACCAGGCACACAACCATTCTAGTATCTCTTATACTTCAGACACCATTTTGAACACCAACATGTACTGCCGCGTACTGTACCTACTTCTTCAGTCTCATCCCTCCCCTGTCTGGTCCATTGCTCATTTCTTTGTGAATTGATATTAGCAGTTGGTTGATTCTAAACTTTTCCTTCACCCAATAGGATGCCCCTGAGGGTGTGATTGACAGATGCGCCTGTAATCGTGTTGGCACCACCAGTGCCCCTGAATGGCTCACACCAGTAATCAGTAATAAAAACAAAATACTAGTTGAAAGAAAACCCTTGTGACCCAAGGGAATATTTTAAGGAACTCGTGTCTAGTTACCTGTTGAAATGTTCAATGAATTAAAGATTGTGCTTTTAATAAATAAATAAATACTAGTTGAATGAAAAACGTGGTGACACAAGGGGGGGAAATGAAGTACCTTGTCTAGCTGTTCAAATGTTCAATGAATGTAAGATTATGAGCTGTTAGTAAAAACTAAATACTAGTTTAAATAAAAACTTGGTTACCAAAGGTATATTTTTGAAGGAACTCCTGTCTAGCTACCTGTTCCCTTGTTAAAATGTTAAATTATTAAAGGATTATTACAGAAGTTGTTATTTTTGTTCTCTGTAATTTGGATTGACTAAGCACCTGTTAAGTACTGTAGCGCATTCAGGGGATGGCCCAAACCAGGACTAAAACTTGGGTCAAGCGACTCTCAACCCAACACTTTAGCCATTAGATCCTTAACAAGGTTGCAATGTGTTGGATTAAGGTAAAGCAAACCCCCTTAGCCTGCATTTGCACAGGCCACAGGCACAAAGGAGGGTCAGAACTAACCGTTTTATAAAAAGTAATAGAACCTTAAACATTGTTTGCATGTTTTATTAAAAATACAACACCAAATCAAACCTAATCTTTTTACACTAGTATTTTCTCTTCAATGGATGTCATCAGTTGGCATAAGTATACATTTTAAAATGTAAACATGGCAGCATAGATACATTTTATGGTCGTGGGGAGGAGCATTGGATGATAAGTCCATATTGGTTTAAATGAATACCGGTAGTTATCTTATTAGCATGAGACTTTCTCGCATTTTCATTAATGGTGACAAAGAAAAAACTGAGCTGGAGAGGTGTACTGGGATTCATGGTGTGAGAGGACAAAACTATCATGGTGGACCAATAGCCAAGGGAGAGCGACAAGTTGGATAGCAAGGACAGGGAGATGGAGGTTCAGATAATTTATGGAAAACAGGCAAAAACAAAGATTCCACAGGAAGGGAAATTGAAGAAAACTTGATGGACAGTGGGGAGAACAAGTATTTGATACACTGCCGATTTTGCAGGTTTTCCTACTTACAAAGCATGTAGAGGTCTGTAATTTTTTATCATAGGTACACTTCAACTGTGAGAGACGGAATCTAAAACAAAAATTCAGAAAATCACATTGTATGATTTTTAAGTAATAATTTGCATTTTATTGCATGACATAAGTATATGATACATCAGAAAAGCAGAACTTCATATTTGGTACAGAAACCATTGTTTGCAATTACAGAGATCATACGTTTCCTGTAGGTCTTGACCAGGTTTGCACACACTGCAGCAGGGATTTTGGCCCACTCCTCCATACAGACCTTCTCCAGATCCTTCAGGTTTCGGGGCTGTCGCTGGGCAATACGGACTTTCAGCTCCCTCCAAAGATTTTCTATTGGGTTCAGGTCTGGAGACTGGCTAGGCCACTCCAGGACCTTGAGATGCTTCTTACGGAGCCACTCCTTAGTTGCCCTGGCTGTGTGTTTCGGGTCGTTGTCATGCTGGAAGACCCAGCCACGACCCATCTTCAATGCTCTTACTGAGGGAAGGAGGTTGTTGGCCAAGATCTCGCGATACATGGCCCCATCCATCCTCCCCTCAATACGGTGCAGTCGTCCTGTCCTCTTTGCAGAAAAGCATCCCCAAAGAATGATGTTTCCACCTCCATGCTTCACAGTTGGGATGGTGTTCTTGGGGTTATACTCATCCTTCTTCTTCCTCCAAACACGGCGAGTGGAGTTTAGACCAAAAAGCTCTATTTTTGTCTCATCAGACCACATGGCCTTCTCCCATTCCTCCTCTGGATCATCCAGATGGTCATTAGCAAACTTCAGACGGGCCTGGACATGCGCTGGCTTGAGCAGGGGGACCTTGCGTGCGCTGCAGGATTTTAATCCATGACGGCGTAGTGTGTTACTAATGGTTTTCTTTGAGACTGTGGTCCCAGCTCTCATTGACCAGGTCCTGCCGTGTAGTTCTGGGCTGATCCCTCACCTTCCTCATGATCATTGATGCCCCACGAGGTGAGATCTTGCATGGAGCCCCAGACCGAGGGTGATTGACTGTCATCTTGAACTTCTTCCATTTTCTAATAATTGCGCCAACAGTTGTTGCCTTCTCACCAGCTGCTTGCCTATTGTCCTGTAGCCCATCCCAGCCTTGTGCAGGTCTACAATTTTATCCCTGATGTCCTTACACAGCTCTCTTGTCTTGGCCATTGTGGAGAGGTTGGAGTCTGTTTGATTGAGTGTGTGGACAGGTGTCTTTTATACAGGTAACGAGTTCAAACTGGTGCAGTTAATACAGGTAATGAGTGGAGAACAGGAGGGCTACTTAAAGAAAAACTAACAGGTCTGTGAGAGCCGGAATTCTTACTGGTTGGTAGGTGATCAAATACTTATGTCATGCAATAAAATGCTAATTAATTACTTTAAAATCATACAATGTGATTTTCTGGATTTTTGTTTTAGATTCCGTCTCTCACAGTTGAAGTGTACCTATGAAAAAAATTACAGACCTCTACATGCTTTGTAAGTAGGAAAACCTGCAAAATCGGCAGTGTATCAAATACTCGTTCTCCCCACTGTACATGTTTTGGAGAAGAAAAGTGTCGAGGTGAAAGAGATGAGATGGAGACATCACATGACAATTGCAGGAGAAAATTGGCAAGAGCAAAATACATCCTAGAGATGGTATATCCCTAGGCAGATGGGTTGCCTTTCACATGAACTATGATCCGACATAGTTCTGGGATTTCCAAGACAATAGAGGAGGAGATGAAGAGACCAATGGAGTTGTGTTAGACAAACACCAAATAGTGTGTGGATCAAGTGAGTAGCTGGAGCTGGAGATCCCAAAACAGCTGAAGGGCACGTGACCAGGAGTCTCCAGAAAGCCCAGAACAGTGGTGCAACAAGCGAGACCAGAGAACGCCAGGAGGAATAGCAGTAGGGAGAATGAGTTGGGGCAGAAAAAAATAGTTTCCATCCACCAGAGGTGTTGAGGAACTAGTGCATGGCGATGAGTGCTAAAGAGGATGTAGAGGGATCAAGACCAAACTGCAGAAATACTACTCACCCACAACAGAACATTTATTGCTTTCAAACAAAACGATCAAACCATTTGTTACACCTTCTTATTAGTCTGGTTGTGCTGCAACAGTTTTTTTTTACAGCCAAGTACTTTGGTGACAACAAAGCTGCATTTGGCAGTAATAGTTTAAATAATAAGGGTCATTAAAAACATTCATTACAATTCGTGAGGAAATACAGCAGTGTGGTGAGGGGCATTCCAGTTTAAGTACTGCATTTACAGAAATCAGAAAAGGCAAACGGAGAAAACTAATACTGACAGAAATAGACAGAAAACAAAGAATGTCTTTCACACAATAAATATGACTAGTTTGATTACATCTATAAACAAAATCTGATTTAGGCCACCATAAGTAAATGGTTGTCGATCAGAAACACAAATCCGTAGCTATCCTACAAAAACTCCATAATATTGGCAAAGAAATAATAGGTGCATTAATTGCATTTTAAGAAACATTGTATTGCTTCTCTTCTGTGCACATAAATCCAACCTGTTTTAGAACGCATACAGTAGTTAGTGCGCAGTTTTACGCTTAAGCGTTCAGCTCACTTCATGAACTGTTTCCTTAATTTCTCCAAAATAAAGTAGATTAACAAACATGTACAGACTAAAAATGACGCTTTCAAACATGAAGTTAGATTTTATTTTGTGAAAAAGTATTTATGTGCTTGTTTTTAAAAAGGTCAAAAAATTGATGTGATGAAAATAAACTGAGGCACTTCTATGGTATGATTTGGCTTTGCTAAAATAATTGTGAAGGCTAAGAGACATGGATCAATAGTTAGCCTAATAGATAGCCAACTTAAGATGTTGACATGCTAGGAACCCAAGGCATTATGCCTACTCAATGTAGTGTGCAAGTATAGTAGAGGTATGTTTGTAATTATGCATCTGAAAAACTGGGTTGGTAGTGCTATAAACAGCATTTGTGACCTGATTTTGAAATGCTAGAGTAATCCCTTTTTCCTTGTTGACAAACAAAATCAATAAAGTTAAAAGCTTCATATATTGTACAGAAATTCCTCAACAAAAGAAGTATCCTTTGAAAATATTCTATAATGTACAAGCTAGTTCAACCCGTTGTTTCAATCAGAACAAAACTGCTACCTCATTGGCATTTAATTTTACACGTGTTCCTTGGTTTTATCTTTTGCCAAAATTGTGAAACTTGAAGACTGACACCATGATTTGTGTTTTCATTTCAGCTTTCAACGACTCCATGATAAATGTAAACCGATTGACTGCAGTGTAGTGCAGGGGGCAACAGGGATGAGTCTATGAGTAACTTGCAATGACTCATGACGATCACATACATTGGTTTAAATTAATCAAACAAATGTTCAACTCATCAACGAAATCCATCCTACGAAAATACCTTGCCATCAAATGCAACTACTTTATAAGCCTAATGGCTCATAATACATTTTCAGAAGATTATCTGGTAGCTCAGTTGGTAGAGCATGGCGCTTGCAACGCCAGAATAGTGGGTTCGATTACCGGGACCACCCGTACGTAAAATGTATGCACCCATGACTAAGTCACTTTGGATAAGAGCGTCTGCTAAGTGGCATATATTATGAAATAGAGAAGAAAGGTTTTCAGAGTTAGAGATCAACTTAAATCATGCTGATGATGCATGTTTTAATTGACTCGAAACCAGAAAGATGGTTCACATGCTGTTAAGAGTCTGTGGTGTTGGTTTGTGCTTCTTTTTTCTTGCGCTCATCATCATCCCCTAGGAATAGCAGGGGGAACATTCCCAGAATGCATCCGATTGTGACTCCAATGCATTTTCCCTGCACACAACGGGAGAATAATAAATGTCTATTAGTTTTTCATAAATCTTTGAACAAGGATAGCTAGTAATCCAGGTATCCTCTAAATATCTCAACTTGATAGGGCCAGTTTCTCATAACCAGATTAAGATTTTTAGTCCAGGAGTAGGCCAGCCTATAAAGATAATAATTTCTAAATCACTCACCATGTGGGAGCTAACCCTGGTCTGCCACATGTCCGCCTGCTTGGGGGTCAAGTCAGGAACCTGCATCCCTAGCCTGGAAGCTAGAACTTCCACATATCCTGCAAGACTACCCACAGAAGGACACTATAAGAAACCCAGCCATGGTAGTCATGTAAAACATTTTTATTACCATTCCATTTCAAGGTCAAATTTGAATTTTCACAGAAAAGAAATACACACACTCATTTCATAATCATACCCGTCTACCCAGTAACTTGTGATGCCCCACCCCTGAAGTACTTGCACGGCTTTGATAGTTCTATCACAGACTAAATATTAGACATAATGGAGGAGTGATTGGTCCTCTTACCCAAGTCCAGCCAGGTCTGAAACCAGGTTCCCAAGAGCTGCAGCTGTAACAGAAGAGGAATAAGAGGGATTTACGCAGTCTTTCAACCAAACGTTTCTCAAAATTAGTTCAATCATTTTCATATTTACATTTACATTTTAGTCATTTAGCAGACGCTCTTATCCAGAGCGACTTACAGGAGCAATTAGGGTTAAGTGCCTTGCTCAAGGGCACATTAACGTCATTTAGCAGACGCTCTTAGCCAGAGCGACTCACAAATTGGTGCGTTCACCCTATAGCCAGTGGGATAACCACTTTACAATTGGGGGGGTAGAAGGATTCCTTTATCCTATCCCAGGTATTCCTTAAAGAGGTGGGGTTTCAAATGTCTCCGGAAGGTGGTGAGTGACTCCGCTGTCCTGGCGTCGTGAGGGAGCTTGTTCCACCATTGGGGTGCCAGAGCAGCGAACAGTTTTGACTGGGCTGAGCGGGAACTATGCTTCCGCAGAGGAAGGGGAGCCAGCAGGCCAGAGGTGGATGAGCGCAATGCCCTCGTTTGGGTGTAGGGACTGATCAG
This sequence comes from Coregonus clupeaformis, assembly GCF_020615455.1. Lineage (NCBI taxonomy): Eukaryota > Metazoa > Chordata > Actinopteri > Salmoniformes > Salmonidae > Coregonus > Coregonus clupeaformis. The sequence goes on from NC_059199.1 coordinate 35,072,346, forward strand.
AGCCTGAAGGTACAGAGGTGCCGTTCCCCTCACTGCTCCATAGGCAAGCACCATGGTCTTGTAGCGGATGCGAGCTTCAACTGGAAGCCAGTGGAGTGTGCGGAGGAGGGGGGTGACGTGAGAGAACTTGGGAAGGTTGAACACCAGACGGGCTACAATATAACTGCTCCTTGCTGAGCTGCTGTTGTGCCATGATGATTTTTTTTTCTCCAGAAGTTCAGCCACTGTCTCTACAGTTTGCAATCAGATCAGTGTACTGAATTTTATTATCACTCCATTTCATTAGCATCAGTGAGCTCTCGACAGTCAGCCACAATATGGAACTGTTTCGATCTGGCTGTTATAAACCCTGACAGCATCATGAAAATGCTGCTTGTGCAACACACTGGGATAAGGAGCAATCATAAATTGCACTGTGGTGAGGATGTGTAGTGGCACTATTTAATAGCACGTAGTAAATTATGGATGAGACAAGCCAATATAAGCACAGCGCATTCAAGTAGATCGATGTGTAATAATATGAGCCAGCATTAGACAGCACTGACTCTGAGAATTGGATTTGGCAAGCATCTATATGTTCTTGTACTCACTGATTAAACCATTATTTCTTGGATTGTGCTGATAATGCAAAAGTGAACCCCAAGGTGCTAGAGTGGTCCAGGAATTCTGTTCCACACACTAGTGTTGCATCCCAAAATTGGTTTTTGTTTTGGTGTACCAAAAAGTATTTTGAGGGAGCATAAGCGGTATGTAAGTATCTCAGTCTAACGAATCAGAAGCCTTGCAACAGCAGTTGTTTGGGACTGATAAGATGTGCTCAAGGCTTTCGACTCTGTCAACCACCGCATTCTTATTGGCAGACTAAATAGCCTTGGTTTCTCAAATGACTGCCTCGCCTGGTTCACCAACTACTTCTCAGATAGAGTTCAATGTGTGAAATCGGAGGGCCTGTTGTCTGGACCTATGGCAGTCTCTATGGGGGTGCCACAGGGTTCAATTCTTGGGCCGACTTGTCATGTGAATTTCTATCTCTAATTCAACCTAAGCTTGAATCATTACCAGAGGTTGTAAAGCTCTGGTTTTAATCATCAATGATTCAAGGTCCACAATCCACAAGTAATTATCGGTATATTTATTCATGGAGAGCTCTGGTCAAAAACACAAACATACTGTTTTTATACCCCTTGACAAACAAAGGCACTATGCTCCTCCCACCTTTAGGTGGCTTTCTTAAAACAGTTCCCGCCTTCTTCTTTACCCTTGAATGTTTAGTAATGTTAGTGGGTTGACACTACATGATAATTCGAATATCGTATACACATTTCTACTGTATTTGGGGTGAAATCTTTTAGTCATTATTTTTAATACACAAATTAATCTATCACGACTCTTTTCTCCGTGTATATCAATGATGTCGCTCTTGCTGCTGGTGACTCTCAGATCCACCTCTACGCAGACGACACCATTTTGTATACATCTGGCCCTTCATTGGATATCCATCCTGCCCTTCAAAAGTTTTTGAAAGCCAAGTCAACAAACAGATCACCGACCATTTCGAATCCCACCGTACCTTCTCCGCTATGCAATCCGGTTTCCGAGCTGGTCACTGGTGCACTTCAGCCACGCTCAAGGTCCTAAACGATATTATAACCGCGATCGATAATAGACAGTACTGTGCAGACGTTTTCATTGACCTGGCCAAGGCTTTCGACTCTGTCAACCACCGCATTCTTATTGGCAGACTAAATAGCCTTGGTTTCTCAAATGACTGCCTCGCCTGGTTCACCAACTACTTCTCAGATAGAGTTCAATGTGTCAAATCGGAGGGCCTGTTGTCTGGACCTATGGCAGTCTCTATGGGGGTGCCACAGGGTTCAATTCTTGGGCCGACTCTTTTCTCTGTGTATATCAATGACGTCGCTCTTGCTGCTGGTGACTCTCAGATCCACCTCTATGCAGACGACACCATTTTGTATACATCTGGCCCTTCATTGGACACTGTGTTAACAAACCTCCAAACGAGCTTCAATGCCATACAACACTCCTTCAGTAGCCTCCAACTGCTCTTAAACACTAGTAAAACTAAATGCATGCTCTTCAACCGAACGCTGCTTGCACCCGCCCACCCGACTAGAATCACTACTCTCGACGGGTCTGACCTAGAGTATGTGGACAACTACAAATATCTAGGTGTCTGGTTAGACTGTAAACTCTCCTTCCAGACTCACATTAAGAATCTCCAATCCAAAGTTAAATTTAGAATCGGTTTCCTATTTCGCAACAAAGCCTCCTTCACTCATGCTGCCAAACATGCCCTCGTAAAACTGACTATCCTACCGATCCTTGACTTCGGCGATGTCATTTACAAAATAGCCTCCAACACTCTACTCAGCAAATTGGATGTAGTCTATCACAGTGCCATCCGTTTTGTCTCCAAAGCCCCATATAATACCCACCACTGTGACCTGTACGCTCTTGTTGGCTGGTCCTCACTACATATTCGTTGCCAAACCCACTGGCTCCAGGCCATCTATAAATCACTGCTAGGCAAATCCCCGCCTTATCTTAGCTCATTGGTCACCATAGCAACACCCACCCGTAGTCTGCGCTCCAGCAGGTATATCTCACTGGTCATCCCCAAAGCCAACACCTCCTTTGGCCGCAATTCCTTCCAGTTCTCTGCTGCCAATGACTGGAACAAATTGCAAAAATCTTTGAAGCTGGAGACACTTATCTCCCTCACTAACTTTAAGCATCAGTTGTCAGAGCACCTTACCGATCACTGCACCTGTACACAGCCCATCTGAAATTAGACCGCCCAACTACCTCATCCCTATATTGTTATTTATTTTGCTCATTTGTACCCCAGTATCTCTATTTGCACATCATCTCTTGCACATCTATCATTCCAGTGTTAATACTAATTGTAATTATTTTGCACTATAGCCTATTTATTGCCTTACCTCCATAACTTGCTACATTTGCACACACTGTATATATATATATGTATTTCTGTTGTATTTTTGACTTTGTTTTGTTTTACCCCATATGTAACTCTGTGTTGTTGTTTTTATCGCACTGCTTTGCTTTATCTTGGCCAGGTCGCAGTTGTAAATGAGAACTTGTTCTCAACTGGTTTACCTGGTTAAATAAAGGTGAAATAAAATAAATAAATAAAAAACCGGGCAAAACCCGAGACAGAGGGGATGAGTGAATGTGGTCTGAACTCTGTGGAGGAGGCTGTACTGTCGATTGGACAGAGCACCTGCCTTGTGATCAATCAGTGACTCAGGAGGAATGGTGCTGGAATGTATATCGGCCATTTTACGGGCTCCTGACCAATTTATTTTGTGTGTTTTTTTTGCGCTGATCTTAACTTTTTTTGTACCTAATGTTTCCACCACCGGTTCCTATGACTGAAAATAGCTTCTGGACAAAAGAGCTTCTGGACAACAGAGATCACTAACCTCGATTTGGATGAAAAGTTCTACTTCAACGAGTCGGCGGCACAGGACATATTGCTCACCCCGGACCAGGCCCTAATCCCCAACACTTGGAAGAGAAAGAGACGTTAATAATAATAATAATAATAATAATAATAATAATAATAATAATAATCAGGCCACCCTGATTAAACTACTTTGGCGAGTAAATAAACCCTCTGTTCTATTGGTGAATGTACAATCACTGGAGAACAAACTGGACAAGCTCCGTTTGAGACTATTCTATCAACGGGACCTAAAGAACTGTAATATCCTATGTTTCTCTGAAACTTGGCTGAACAAGCACATGGATAATACACATCTAGCTGGTTTTTCTATGCATCGGCAGGACAGAACGGCAGCTTCGGGTAAGCTCAAGGGGGGTGGTGTGTGTCTATTTGTTAACAACAACTGGTGTGCAATTAAGGAAGTCTCTAGGTTCTGCTTGCCTGAGTTGGAATACCTCATTATAAGCTGTAGACCATACATTTTACCAAGAGAGTTTTCATCTATATTTATCGTAGCTGTCTATTTACCACCACAAGCCGATGCTGGCACTAAGACCGCACTCAATGAGCTGTATAAGGCCATAAGCAAACAAGAAAATGCTCATCCAGAGGTGGCACTCCTAGTGGCCAGTGATTTTAATGTAGGGAAACTGAAATCCGTCTTAGCTCATGTAATACCTTGCTAAAACCAAGTATAGAGTTTATTTGTTATAATTCATTGGTATTAGATTTAAAAGGTGATCGAATAGCTCCTGATTTGTAATGTCATTAATGCATTTCTTTTGAAGCAATGTTTTAAAAAAATGTACAAGTGAATAGGTTGGTTTACTTTTAAGTTTAAGTTTCCCACGTATCTCGTTAAAGTTTTGACCAATGAGGTAACTTGCTGGGAAAGAAAAGAGAGGGAAAGGTTTAAAGAAGGGAGAGGAGAGACGTTATTGGGGTTGGTGAAGGAAAAACGACCAAAGGAAACGATAAAGAGAAAACAAAACCATACCTACAGAGTTTTTTTTAAGGGAAATCCTGATTTTATTTCTATAAGAGAGTGTTTATTATTTCGTTAAGAAAGACCTAGTGGAGACTGAAGCTGCCGTCGCATTGTGGAGACATTCGACATCCTAGAGGTTAGCCTAGCATCGTGCAAGACTTGGAGAGAATTGCTTGTGACGATCAACGAGTTCGGGTTTCCAACGGATGTCTGTTGCTGCTACCGAGTACTGGCTGCATTGATAGCTGTGTTCGCTGTGGATCTTGTGAGGACACCTGCACTGAACTACTATATTTTGCTGAGGCATTATCTACAAGTAGTGAGTAACTACAAATGTGGGGTGGACTTCGGGACTTTATGTATGTCGTAATTTTTTTATGAGCTCCAACGCGCGCCCAGGGGTTTAAGCAAGCTTGCAAATAATTTGGACATGGGTTGTGGAAAAATCATTGGGGTTTATTATTTTTATTTATTTTGATGTGATACATTGAAAATTTGATTAATATAGATCTTGAACCTTATGTCTGTTGTATTGGTGGAGTCATTTACTGTTTCAGTTTCATTTAATGCATGGGAAAGCATATCCTTATAATAATAACCAAGTCTATAATCATTCTATCTGAAGTTAATACCCTATTTGTCATTCACCCTAGCAAGTTTACAATAGGGATTCTTATTGGAGATGTCCTTCTCACCTAATATCCCATGCTGTTCAGATATTCTAAATAAGGTAATATTGTGAGAGTCAAATTCTAGCCTGGTGAGAGGGTTACACTTATTTCTATCAGCATGTCACCTGTGCAACTAGAGGTGAAAACACTCTAGATAACCTTTACTCCAAAACAGAGACGCATGCAAAGCTCTCCCTCGCCCTCCATTTGGCACTTCTGACCATAGCTCTGTCCTCCTGATTCCTGCTTACAAGCAAAAACTAAAACAGTAAGTACCAGTGACGCGCTCAATACGGAAGTGGTCAGATGAAGCGGATGTTAAACTACAGGACTGTTTCGCGAGCACCGACTGGAATATATTCCAGGACTCATCCGATTACATTGATGAGTTTACCACATCAATCATCGGCTTCATTAATACTGTAAGTGCATTGACAACATCGTCCCCACAGTTACCATATGTACATATCCCAACCAGAAGCCATCAAACAGGCAAAGCGTCAATACAGGACTAAGATCTAATCTGTGATCACACTCTCCGTAGCCGATGTAAGACCTTTAAAAAAAGGCTAACATTCACAAGGCCGCAGGGCCAGACGGATTACCAGGACGCGTACTCAGAGCTGACCAGCTGGCAAGTGTCTTCACTGACATTTTCAACCTCTCCCTGACCCAGTCTGTAAAACCTACATGTTTCAAGAAGACTACCATAGTCCCTGTGCCCAAGAACACCAAGGTAACCTGTCTAAATGACTATCGCCCTGTGGCACTCACATCTGTAGCCATGAAATTCTTTGAAAGGCTGGTCATGGCTCACATCAACACCATCATCCCAGACACCCTGAACATACTCAAATTCACATACCCCCCCCCTTCCCTCTCCCACCTGGAGAAGAGGAACACCTACGTGAGAATGCGGTTCACTGACTGCAGCTCAGCGTTCAACACAATAGTGCCCTCCAAGCTCATCACTAAGCTAAGGACCATGGGACTGAACACCTCTCTCTGCAACTGGATCCTGGACTTCCTGATGGGACGCCCCCAGGTGGTGAAGGTAGGAAACAACACATCCGCTACGCTGACCCTCAACACAGGGGCCCCTCATGGGTGCATGCTTACTCCCCTCCTATACTCCCTGTTCACCCACGACTGCGTGGCCACGCATGACTCCAACACCATCATTAAGTTTGCCGATGACATGACGGTGGTAGGCCTGATCACCGACGACGATGAGACAGCCTACAGGCATGAGGTCAGAGACCAGGCAGTGTGGTGCCAGTACAACAACCTCTCCCTCAACGTCAGCAAGACAAAGGAGCATAGGGCCGAGCATGCCCCCATTCACTTCGATGATGCTGTAGTGGAGCGGGTCGAGCGCTTCAAGTTCCTCTGTGTCCACATCTCTATGAATGTATTATGGTCCACACACACCAAAACAGACGTGAAGTGGGCACGACTATGCCTCTTCCCACTGAGGAGGCTGAAAATATTTGGCATGGGCCATCAGATCCTCAAAAAGTTCTACAGCTGCAACACTGAGAGCATCTTGACTGGCTGCATCCTCACTTGGTAAGGCAACTGCTTGGCATCCGACCTTAAGGCGCTACAGAGGGTAGTGCGTACGGCCCAGTACATCAGGGCTCCCTGCCATCCAGGACCTCTATACCAGGTGGTGTCAAAGGAAGGCCCTAAAAATTGTATTATTCCTAGTTATATGTACATATCTACCTCAATTACCTCGTACCACTTCACTTTGACTCGGTACTGGTACCCTGTGTATACAGCCAAGTTATGATTACTCATTGTGTATTTATTATTACTTTTATTATAATGTGTTTTTACTTTTCTATTATTTCTCTATTTTCTTTTTCTCTGCATTGTTGAGAAGTGCCCGTAAGTAAGCATTTCACTATTAGTCTACACCTGTTGTTTACGAAGCATGTGACGAATAACATTTTATTAGATTTCTTTTGTAAGAACCATTACAATTATAAAAATTGAAGTAATGTTCTTTTTCAGCAGGGTTTGCATGATTCAGCTTAGCACAGTTGGCAAACAACAGCTGGCAGAGCACACCAAAGTGGGTTAGATTATCATGGTATACTGCACACGGTCAAGATGCTGGGCTCAGGCCTATACTGTTTGAGACTCTGGGGACTCGGCATGGACTTCGGCAGAATCATATTACTCTGGGCTCCGGCTAATGGTACTCGGGCCAAGTCCACTTCAGTTTATCCGGCCCGATTAACTTTTTCAGGAGTAGGGCCATTTGAGGTTTTCATTCGGCAGGTGATGAAATACCAATAATAAAATAAAATAAAAGTGATATGTTTCACTTTCAAGTCATCTAATTTGCTAGGTCATTAAAAGCTAACATTTGTGGTCCTATAGCTATCAGAGATGGTCCCTAATTTAGAGAATCTGCAATGCTATAAATGCTTTTGCTTTTACTACAGGCTATGGCAGTGTTTTTCGTAGTTGCAGTCCACCCAATTGAAATGTGCACATTCACTACCATAAAATTTGTTCTAGGCTACCAGCATGTAAGATAAACATGCACAATAATACAGTATGTCCTTACTAAAATGCACTGCCGTTAAAAATGCAGTAAAAATGCAGTACAATTAAATAATGGTTGTTCATTAATGATATCTGGTAGCTTGCTGTGTGTGTTGGCTTCTAATGGTAATATTTTGTCTGTGTTATCTAATTGCACTGTCTATTGTGCTGGGCATTTTCTTCTGTTCCACTGAATGTAATTTTGATGTTCTATTATGACTAACTACATTTGTTTTCAGAATTTAACAAATAACACATAGGCCTATGTCTTTTATTTCAATATCCTACTACACACCAGGATTTGCAAAACCCTCTTTTTATTGCATATATTTCCATAAATAATTAGCCAAAAATGATTGCACCTGAATTTGACCCTGAAAGCATGACTATTATATTTTCCCTTAAAGATTTTATGCAATTAACATATTGTGTGAAGTTCTTTTATTTTAATATCAGTAGCTAAATAAGGAGGTTGTTACACCCTGATCTGTTTCACCTGTCTTTGTACTTGTCTCCACCCCCCTCCAGGTGTCGCCCATCTTCCCCATTATCCCCAGTGCATTTATACCTGTGTTCTCTGTTTGTCTGTTGCCAGTTCGTCTTGTCTTGTCAGGTCTTACCAGCGTGCTTTCCTGTTTTCCAAGTGTTTATTTCCTAGTTTTCCCGGTTCTGACCATTTTGCCTGCCCTGACCCCGAGCCTGCCTGCCGTCCTGTACCTGCCTGACTCAGACCTGATTACAAACCTCTGCCTGTCCTCGACCTGCCCTTTGCCTGCCCCGTGTTCTAATAAATTGTTATTGAGAACTGTTCAAGCCCCCTTGGGTGCTGCCATAGATTTACATTAGAAGTTCCCATCCAAGAAGGCTCAAGATCATTGGCCACAGATAAAATGACATCAAATCACATTATATCTACCGTAGCTTTGATTGGACTGATCATGTCAACATCATACTTTCAAAATCTTAGCTAGCAAGCTAGACAAGCAGTCATCATCATGAATCATGTCGACAATCTACTGGCAAATCCTTTTCAATCCTTGTCATATGAAGAGAAATTATAGATAAAATGTATCGGTGCTCGTCTGCAATTTTACCTTTATTTAACTAGGCAAGTCAGTTAAGAACAAATTCTTATTTACAATGACGGCCTACACCGGCCAAACCCGGATGACGCTGGGCCAATTGTGATGTCAAGCAAAGAGGCTCCCAATCATGGCCGGTTGTGATACAGCCTGGAATCGAACCAGGGGGTCTGTAGTGACGCCTCAAGCACTGAGATGCAGTGCCTTAGAAAACTGCGCCACTCGGAAGCCATAAACTCGGGGGACATAAACATTATACAAGTTGGAAATCGCAAATTCAACAATGAGTGGTTTTTAAGGAATCAGTGGCTAACTGCAAGCTTTGCAAAGCAATCACTATTTTGCTTCCCTACCTGCTATTCGGTGGAGAAGGTGTGTGGTCCAAGTCTAGGTTTCCAAGCTTAAAAGGATAAACATTCACACACTGTCACGAATTCAGCCGAGGCTGCTCCTCCTCCTTGCTCGGGCAGGCTTCGGCGTTCGTCGTCACCGGAGTACTAGCTGCCACCGATCTATGTTTCTGTGTTCTACTTGTTTTGTCTATATTGCACACACCTGGTTCCAATTATGATAATTTGTTTCCCTATTTTACCCTCTGGTTCCCTCATGGTGTTGTGCGTGATTGTTTGTTGTTTTGTTGTGTTGTCATTGACATGTGAGTCGGTATTTTCTTCCCTGCGTGGAAGATATGTTTATTTACTTTTGTCAAGTAAAGTATGTCGTTGACTAAGTTCTGTTTCCTGCGCCTGACTCAGTCCTACCGCTACACACTGACGCATGACACCATGGGCCAGAAAAGTTGAATACATTGGCTATGCTGTCAATCCAGCATGACTTCTGCTCTGTTCAAAACATCTGGAAACTCGAAACTGGGAAATCTCAGACTTCAGTGAGTTCAAGACAACTGGGAACTCAGAAAGAAACGAGCTCCGACTGGGAAAATAAGTTTTGAACGGTCATCCAACTCAGAATTCCAAGTCGATCTTGTTTGATTCAGAGTTCCCAGTTGTCTTGAAAGCACCATATATCCAGATAATGCCAGAATGACAAAGTTTAATGACAAAATGTATCCACAAGAAGGACCGCCGTGCCACCTTCCTATTCAAGTGAGCACAGCACAACGGTGAGTCCAAAAATGTTGCTGCATAAATGATGTAATATGCCAGGGAGATATGTATACTGTAGCTAAGAAAGTAATACTAAGAGTATGTTGTGTAGTAAGCTGTTAGAAGCCAATGTGCCTCACCCTAATAATTTGATCCTTTTCCACCTCACAACTTAGCCTACTGTTCGGAGTTGGTTGTGCTCATATAGCCTGTTTTAGTGAAATTTCATCATCGAATATTGTAAGAGCTTTCATTGTCTGCTTATATGCCCCCTTTATTTATCCTACGGTTCTGACTTGGTGTACAGGGAGAATACTGTAAGAACGGCCCATGTTCTAAATTCTGTCGCTGTACATTTCAATCTCTATCTGGCGCGAAATTGAAAAACAATGTAACTGGGAATAAAAATGGCATGCCCATACTCCAATACACAATAATGCCTTGCGATCTTGAGGGCGCCCTTTTGCATCCCTCCAATGGTCCAAATGTGTCATTTACATTTAAGAAATTTAGCTCTAACCGCTAGGCTGCCTGCCTGCCGTATCTTTGCCAATATCATGGACAGTAATAGTTTGAGAACATTCCAAGATTTGAAGGACACATACAGTGGCTTGCGAAAGGATTCACCGCTCTTGGCATTTTTCCTATTTTGTTGCCTTACAACCTGGAATTAAAATGGATTTTGGTGGGGTTTGTATCATTTGATTTACACAACATGCCTACCACTTTGATGATGCAAAATATATTTTATTGTGAAACAAACAAGAAATAAGACAAAAAAACAGAAAACTTGAACGTGCATAACTATTCACCCCCCCAAAGTCAATACTTTGTAGAGCCACCTTTTGCAGCAATTACAGCTGCAAGTATCTTGGGGTATGTCTCTATAAGCTTGGCACATCTAGACACAGGGATTTTTGCCCATTCTTCAAGGCAAAACTGCTCCAGCTCCTTCAAATTGGATGGGTTCCGCTGGTGTACAGCAATCGTTAAGTCATACCACAGATTCTCAATTGGATTGAGGTCTGGGCTTTGACTAGGTCATTCCAAGACATTTAAATGTTTCCCCTTAAACCACTCAAGTGTTGCTTTAGCAGTATGCTTAGGGTCATTGTCCTGCTGGAAGGTGAACCTCCGTCCCAGTCTCAAATCTCTGGAAGAGTGAAACAGGTTTCCCTCAAGAATTTCCCTGTATTTAGCGCCATCCATCATTCCTTCAATTCTGACCAGTTTCCCAGTCCCTGCAGATGAAAAACATTGTGGTGTTCTCGGGGTGATGAGAGGTGTTGGGCAGGGACGGCTTGTTCAATAGGGCGATATGGGCGACGCACTGCCAAACGGGAAAAGGAAGGGATTTTTTTTCTAATCAATTATATCACGGCAACAGCAGTTATCAGTGTTCACGTCTGATCTGCCAGCCACTAAATGTCAAATCAGGCTAAAGTCGTGCTTCAAATGGCCCCGCCCGTTTTTGGGGCGATTTCAGTCAGGTTGAAAATCGCCCAGAAGTCTCTCATAGCCTGTCATGTAAAATCTATTTTTTTCACATTTCAAAGCTTTCAATACATTCTCTATGGGTGTCTGTGGGCATGCACTTACGCGTCATCACGTGACGTAACGTTGAACGTAACTAAGACAATGGCGGCTAGCAGCGTCTATGTTGCGACCTGCAGTGTGGCGTTATTTTATGTTTTTAATTTGTAGACTTAGTTTACAAACATTCTGCAAACATTCTGCTTTGGACTGATCTTCGGTTTTGGACTGATCTTGTTGATCGTGTACATACCCGCTACTGAACGGACTAAATAATGAAAACGCTGCTGGCAGCGGAATCCCAATACAGCTGGGAGACTTGGCTGGATGACAGAGTCCCGGACAGAGAGGTGGAGCCGGCCGGCTTCACCCTGGTCAGAGCGGACCGCGATCCTGGTAAGAGAGCGACTCTGTACCCCGACATTGAACTGCTTTCTGTGTCATTGAACCTTACTATTGTTGATAAAACAAGTTTACTGGAGAACGGAGACCAAGTAGAGACTTTTGGACAAGGTGGATAATTGTATAATATAAGGCAGTTTATTCAGAGGTAAAGATATCTGGAATCGCGTGCACGGACCCGTTCGCAAACTCGTAGGGAGTTTATCAGAAGAGCCCCTAAACATTGTGTGCTGACATTTTATACAATAAAATGAAGTAGGTTGAATCTAGTAGTTCTGATCTTCTGATTGGTCCTGATGAGTTGGGCGAGGTCACCTCCAGGCTAGTGTCACTGTTGCATTGGCTCTGAGTCGGGTTCTCTGTCTTCAGATGTTCAGCCTAAGAGAAGAGGATTTGTGTGTGTGTGTGTGTGTGTGTTTGTTATCAGTGTGTGTGTGTGTGTGTGTGTGTGTGTTTGTTATCAGTGATGATGTGTGTGTGTGTGTGTGTGTGTGTGTGTGTGTGTGTGTGTGTGTGTGTGTGTGTGTGTGTGTGTGTGTGTCCTCAGGGCAAGAACTCGTGAGTTGGAAGAACTGAGAGACCTATGGCGTGGGTGTTATCCTTAGCCACCTGCTGACAAGGCTGACAAGATAGGACTCTTGTTCATTGTATTGAATACAAAGGCCCAACACAAAATGGGTCATGCACAAGATTTTAGTCAGACCAAGCTATAACATTATATATTTACTACGACAGTACATTCAACCAAAAGCTAATATAACAAAGGCATCAGAGATTATTTATAATCTGTCACAGAAACTGGAATCCATCTCCCCAGATCAGTCAATAAATGCTTCTGGTATTGACTTATATGCTGCCCCTGTCTTCATGTTGTTGCTGGACATATCTTTTTTAAAATGTGTGTAGGTCACCTAAATCATCAGACAAATTGCCCCTCCTGAGAATTTTTTCAGGAGCCGCCACTGGTGTTGGGTTTGCACCAGACATAGCCAAAAAGCTCAATTTTAGTCTCATCTGACCAGAGTACCTTCTTCCATATGTTTGGGGAGTCTCCCATGTGCCTTTTGGCGAACACGAAATGTGTTTGCTTATTGTTTTCTTTAAGCAGTGGATTTTTTCTGGCCACTCCTCCGTAAAGCCCAGCTCTGTGGTGTGTACGGCTTAAAGTGGTCCTATGGACAGATACTCCAATCTCCGCTGTGGAGCTTTGCAGCTCCTTCAGGGTTATCATTGGTCTCTTTGTTGCCTCTCTGATTAATGCCCTCCTTGCCTGGTCTGTGAGTTTTGGTGGGCGGCCCTCTCTTGGCAGGTTTGTTGTGGTGCCATATTCTTTCCATTTTTTAATAATGGATGTATAACCCAACCCTGATCTGTACTTCTCCACAACTTTGTCCTTGATCTGTTTGGAGAGCTCCTTGGTCTTCATGGTGCCGCTTGCTTGGTGGTGCCCCTTGCTTAGTGGTGTTACAGACTCTGGGCCCTTTCAGAACAGGTGTATATATACTGAGATCATGTGACAGATCATGTGACACTTAGATTGCACACAGGTGGACTGTATTTAACTAAATATGTGACTTCTGAAGGTAATTGGTTGCACCAGATCTTATTTAGGGGCTTCATAGCAAAGGGGGTGAACATATATGCACGCACCACTTTTCCGTTATTTATTTATTTTGAATTTTTTGAAACAAGTTATTTTTTTCATTTCACTTCACCAATTTGGACTATTTTGTGTATGTCCATTACATGAAATACAAATTCAAATCAATTTAAATTACAGGTTGTAATGCAACAAAATAGGAAAAACGCCAAGGGGGATGAATACTTTTGCAAGGCACTGTACACATTACCAGGCAACTCCTTTATTCTATACCTACAACTTACTGTAGGTCAGCTATGCTGTGGCTATTTGAAGAATCTCAAATATAAAATATATTTTAATTTGTTTAACACTTTTTTGGTTACTGCATGATTCCATATGTGTTGTTTCATAGTTTTGATGTCTTCACTATTATTCTACTGTGTAAAAAAATTATAAAAAGAAAGAAAAACCCTTGAATGAGTAGGTGTGTCCAAACTTTTGACCTGTAGTGTAAGTGAATATGAACAACCCTTTAACTGGAACAGAATATCGAGGGATACATGTTGAATGGGTGGGGTAGGGGGAATGGGGTGGAGGCTCACTTATTTTTTCTTTATTTTTTTCTTATTTTCTCTCTGTGTATTGTTACTTTTTGGCTCTGTGATGCATTAAATTATATTAATTTGTGTTTAGTGCATGTAGCCTGCCCAATAGGAACAATTTAGAAAAAAAGCTAATAAAGAATTGGTCACAAAATAATATGTTGCTGATTTAAACTTTAATTGGTGACACTATGGAAACAAATAGAAATTTACATTTTACATTTACGTCATTTAGCAGACGCTCTTATCCAGAGCGACTTACAAATTGGTGCATTCACCCTATAGCCAGTGGGTTAAACACTTTACAATACATCTTTTTTTTTTTTTTTTTTTTTTTTTGGGGTGGGGGGGTAGAAGGATTACTTTATCCTATCCCAGGTATTCCTTAAAGATGTGGGGTTTCAAATGTCTCCGGAAGGTGGTGAGTGACTCCGCTGTCCTGGCGTCGTGAGGGAGCTTGTTCCACCATTGGGGTGCCAGAGCAGCGAACAGTTTTGACTGGGCTGAGCGGGAACTATGCTTCCGCAGAGGAAGGGGAGCCAGCAGGCCAGAGGTGGATGAACGCAATGCCCTCGTTTGGGTGTAGGGACTGATCAGAGCCTGAAGGTACGGAGGTGCCGTTCCCCTCACTGCTCCATAGGCAAGAAATGTAATGAACAATTTTTTCAATATCCAACTCTATCCTCTGCAATACTTTTTACAATAGGTAATAAGCTGTAGTCAGGTGGTCATTACCAGGTTATGATGAGGTCTTAACTATGACCAGTAGGCTACATAATATATCACATAATATAGTGATCAGAATTATGACCAGTTGGTCAGATAGAGGTCACAATTATGACCAACTGGTAGTATTGTGGCCAGAAAATACTTTATATTCTGGTCAGTAAAAATAAGTCTGTCTGATAAGAATTAATGAATTCTTATTCAGGTCGCAAACTGGTTGAAAAATGACGTTTTTTCCCCCCTCTTTTTATTGACCAGAGTATCATATATTTTTCTGACCACCATGGTCATAATTGTCTGTCCAGTTTGTCAAGAAGAAGAAGGAGCAGTGGAAAAGTAAAACGTGTATATGTATGCTTGTTTGCATGTGACTATTCCTCTTCTGTTTGTTGACATTTGTTTGTTAATAAAAAATAAAAATAAAATAAAAATTAAAAGAAGGATAGTGGAACGAGTCCTCGCCGAGTCGGTAGGGGCGTTGATGTTACTGT
The DNA here is from genome assembly GCF_020615455.1 of Coregonus clupeaformis. Classification (NCBI taxonomy): domain Eukaryota; kingdom Metazoa; phylum Chordata; class Actinopteri; order Salmoniformes; family Salmonidae; genus Coregonus; species Coregonus clupeaformis. The sequence goes on from NC_059199.1 coordinate 35,087,578, forward strand.
AAATATGTGACCAGAACGGGTTGTGCACGCCTCTCACTAACGTCACTCCAAACGAGGGCTGAAATATATTGAGCATGCGTGTAGATGTTCCTTGCTGATTTTTGACAGGAAAGGACAGGAAGGTAAGACTGTTTTGTCTATTGTGGTTTGTGAAGTTTTATGTGTTTTACCCTCTTATAATATAACACAGACAGAGGAATTCACGCTTTTTAATACCATGTCAAAGATTCACGTATTATTTGAAAACATACAATTTGCAAGTTGGCTAGTTTCTTGACTGCCAGTAGTCAACCCAGTTAGCCAAGTACACGTAAGCGTAAGCTTGGCATGCTGATTGTTTGTTAGCTAACGTTAGCTATCTAGCTGCTAACTGGCGTCTCGTAATGTTCATTTTGTCAGGCTGTGGCTAACGTTTTTTGACAAAATGGTTGACCATGTCTTTTTTGAAATCCATTTAAGAAAATTGCAGCTAGTTAGCTAACTATAATCTTTCATTTTAACATCAGGTTGTAGATAATCTAGCTAGCAAGAACGTTAGCCAGCTAACTGCTGTAGCTAGCTAGCTATCCAGGACAAATCTCATAGCGCCTAGTTCAAAGTTGACACAATGTACACGTATACTTGAGTGAGTTGGCTGTATTTCGAATCAGAATATTGTGGTAGATTGGCCTATAATATATAACGTCAATAGCTAACGTTAGATAGCTGTATTTAATTATCCAATACTATGTTGAAATCTTTTAGTTTTGGCACGAATGGATCAAATATTGGGCCTTTTATCCTCGCTTAGCTAGCTAGTTGGCACTTCGTTTTTGCTTATCATACAAAGTGAATGAGTTTGTTGACAATATTTAGAAATATAACGTTAGGCACATAGCTAGATATGCTACTTGTGTATCATTTTGTCAGGGATCAATGATGCTTTGAAGCAACTGAAATACGTACGCTACTTTTCACTGTAATGCCACGAGAGTATGTATTGACCACTCTTCCTACTCTATTGCAGATGAGGGCCCTATACGTGTTTGCTCTGCTGGCTCTGCTGGGTCTGGGGACAGGAGAGGAGGGGGCTCGTCTGTTGGCATCGAAGTCCCTGTTGAACCGTTATGCCGTTGAGGGCCGTGATCTCACACTGCAGTACAATATCTACAACGTTGGAACCAGGTATTGAAAAACGACATTGAGTGCGTTAAGACAAGCCATTGAATGTCAGTGTCTGTGTGCTGAAAATGAATCTACAGTTATTTTTGTTTGTGTCCCAATTCTGTACCCTTATCCCAAAGTGTGCAGTTTCACAATCCGCCTTAACTCATTCTGAATACACTCTCCACAGTGCTGCCCTAGAGGTCGAGCTGTCTGACGACTCCTTCCCCCCTGAGGATTTCGGCATCGTCTCCGGGATGCTGAACGTGAAATGGGACAGGATCGCTCCGTATCCTTTTAAAGCCACAATCCTAAAACATGTTTCAGCCCAACGGCTCCTAAGCACCATTATTTTTCAATGAAGCCCACATTGTACTCTGTAGTCTTATTGCAGTTTCTCAAGTTCAGTTGTCAAACACATTCCACGGATGGCAGTCTGCGCGTTTTCACTCCTCCCTTAAACTTGATTGATGAATTAATTAGTAAGGAACTCTCCACACCTGGTTGTCAAGGGCTTAATTGAAAGGAAAAACCTGCAGACACTAGGCCTTCATGGAATGAGTTTAACACCCCTACTCTAATTGTTTATACCTTAACCCTCCCCAGTGCCAGCAATGTCTCTCATACTGTGGTACTGCGCCCCCTGAAGGCCGGATACTTCAACTTCACATCTGCCTCCGTCAGCTACCTGGCTCAGGAGGGAGGACAAGTTGTGGTAAGGGAGAGGAGAATCATCTATGCAGATCAGGGCCTGTATTCATTAAGCGTTTTAGGAGTACTGATCTAGGATCATTTTTTTCCCTTTTACATCATAATGAATAAGATGATGATCCTAGATCAGCACTCCTACACTGATATGCTTTATAAATACAGGCCCTGACCTGGGTTCAAATACTATTTGAAATCTTTCAGATACTTTGAGCATTTGCTTAAGCACTGGCATGTGGTCAGGGTTTGAACTTTTTGTGCTTTTGTATTGGTTGCATTGCAACAGGCATGCGCCATCAAGCAGAGCTGAAATATTTGAAATTATTTCATATAGTATTTGATCTCCGGTCTGATGCAGACTCCGTTCTCTACTGCTCTCTCCACCCTGGAACTTTGTCTCTGCTACATTAACGTGCAGAATGTAGCCTAACACCCACTAGCCTATTAGGCTGGTGTTATTTCCTGGCAATGGTTTTTATGCATTGTGTACTTGCACACTTCCTGTTATGGATTTCTAATAATTGGAAACTCCCTCTAGTTAATTCAACTAAAGACTGATGCAGAGTAGTGATGTTTGTTACCTTTTGAGGAAATTAAACTCCCTTCTGCCTTTTTCCTTCAGGTTGGCTACACCAGTGCCCCCGGACAGGGTGGGATCTTGGCTCAGAGGGAGTTTGACAGGCGTTTCTCCCCCCACTATGTAAGTCATTTGTCCTTTCAAAGCATTGTGTTCTAGTAGACTTCTCTCAAATACCTCTTAAAGGAGTGCTTGGTGATATACCTCATATTTGGACAGAGTTTTTAACTTGATGCCCTTTGGGCTGATTTCCTGTACCCAGATTAAGCTTATTCCTAGTCTTAAACGCATGCTCAATGGCGACCCTTTATTGGAAGTGCTTTTTACTCTAGGAATGTGTCAATCTGAGTCCAGGAAACCAGCCTTTGTTGTTCTTAGATGCAGAACCTTCTTGACAAAAAGCTTCTGATTACTATATTGGACAGAGGCATAGCCTAAAATATCCTTGCAAAAATACATGGCCTTAGTATGTTCCTCATAAAGAACCAGACTCTCCATTTCTTGGCATACATATAGTTGCTCAGTACTTATGTTTGTAATGTATGGAGTTAGAACAAAGCCAGTGCTATGTCTTCGGTACTAGTGTGTTATCGTCTGCTTGTCCTATCCTCAATCGCTGGCACACTTGAAAATAACTGACAAGGACTCTGTTTACCAACCAGTTACTAGCCACCCCAAACAAAGACTACAAACAACCATGGTTAATTTTGTTTTATTCTCCACTCTGTTTGTATAAAATGGAACCCCACTTCAGTAGGGTTTTGCAAGATCATTTTTGTCCTGTTTTTAATGGACAAGTTCAAGAAGTACCTCCCCGTTTTCCTAAATGTTTTCTTGCTGAATTTGACCTAAGCCTTGAATTGGCTGTGACATCACATCTCCCTCCCTCACCCCCTTCTCTCTCCCTCCAGCTGGACTGGGCCGCCTTCGGTGTAATGACCCTCCCCTCCATTGGCATCCCCCTGCTCCTGTGGTTCTCCAGCAAGAGGAAATACGACTCACCCAAGGCCAAGAAGAACTGAACGCTATACTCTCCACTGTGGAACTAGCTAGGGATGGGGTTAGGGTTTAATAACGTGTACCTTTTCACACTATTGTGCTGACACAAACTGTGCTGGCTCAGATATTTTCTTGTCACTTTGTCCTTTACAGCATAGTTTTTGCAACCATGCTGGATGTGTAAACAGACTAGTGCTGTACAGCTCGGCTCAGTAGTGTGAAAAGGGTATTAGAAGATCGGGATGGGAGGGGAGTGACAGTAAACATTTTTTTTTTTTATAACATAATTACCCATATTGGGGGTAAAACAAAACATGAGTGATCTGGGAAGATGTGCTTCCTTGTGATTCGGAGGTATGAGCTTTGTGGACTATAGCGATCGATGATGGGCTAGAGGTTTCATTGCTGGTTATTCTATTCCATACACGCACATGCATTACATACAGTACACACACAAAGTCCCACTACAGCCGCAATGCAAGAATGACATGAACGGCTGCCTTTTTTATTTTGTTTTATTTTATAATTAATTTGTTTTGAAACCCTCCACGGTAATTTCTACAGAAAAAAGTCTTAATTCCCAGGCGGTTTGGAACTTCGTCATGTTTGGGAAATAAACAAGCTGGGTTTTATAAAGTGAGATTTTTGTATTTTTACCATTTTCTCTTTCAATCTTTTTGTGGGGTAGTGCGCAAGTGTACACTTCAAGGGTAGGTCGGGGCACAAAATGAAGCTTAACTTCTGTAGATGCATTTTTGGCACACAGAGACTTGACATTCAGGATGGTCTCAAGCCTCTAGTTAATATACCTTGATCTGTTGATTTAAGTGTACAGTAAGGCTTACTTCTGAATATATTGGGGTTGTCAGTATTTTGTTCACAATGATAATTGAGAGAGGGTCTTGGGTGAAGAATGCTTAAGGTTTATAGTTTGATATAGGGTGGTCATTTTTTGGGGTTTTCAAGAGGAGTTGTATTATAGGGTCTTTAGTAGTTAGGCTTTGCGCTGGTTGGCCTCTCTGGTATCTGTTCGTAGATGCTGTTGCCCTGGTCATCGGTCAAAGGTTGTTTTGAACGAGGTGGCAGAAAGATCCCAGGTCGGGATGAGGAAGAAGACAAGATAGGATCTCCACATCTCTAGAAAAATGTATTGGAGAAAAAAAGATGCGTCTATAAACTGAAACCTTATCAAAGTACTTCTATATAAAATATTTTATCTAACATTTTCAAACTACCTGCCAATCTACCAATATGTTATTTTTAATCAATTATTGACAAAGCCTGATTAACATCAGTTATTTACAATTCCATTAGCCTATTTTTTTTCTTTGTTGACAACCTCTTACCAAAATGGTTTAGATAATATATGCATAACAATATAAGTTTGGTGTTCCAGTACCTGCACATTTCCGTCTGATCGAGGGGGGTGTAAAGGCCGGTTGGGGGCTGTCCTGGCTGGAAGGGGAACGTGACTGGGGGCCTCTCTTGTTCTTCTTAGGTTCACCTCTGAGTAGAGGTGATGCTGGGGATCTGCAAATGAGAGCAGATATATTGTAATACATGTATACAGTCATATATGTTCATTCTTGGCATGGAGAAAAACAAGTGCTCAATGGGGCTGTATAAATAGAACATAAAACTAAGGAGCAGCTAAAACTTATACGGAAAAGTGTGTAATGGGTAATTTCAGGTCGAATCAGGCATGCTGTGCCTTGCTCAGGCCAATAACAATACAACCCCTGAAAGACAAGTGGCTAGTCTTGTCTTTCACCTCGCCCACCTGCGCTCCTCTCGGCATCCCGCCAGCACCCCATGGCATAGAAGTCTAGGTGTTCCTTCGCCTCTTCTTCTTCATGTTGGACCAGATGAGGGGTTTCCTCGTAGGTGTGCAGGGGCTCCAGCTTCCAGTAGCCCGTGTCCCCTGCGGAGCCACTGCTCGTGAGCGGGACGGAGGACGCTGCCGCCCCCTTCTGGCCTGGAGGGTTGTCCACATTGACTTTGGGAGTTATGTCTGCTTGGGAAAGCATGCTTGGTGGCTTGTTGACCCGGGCGTACAGTGCGTCGGTGGCGTCATCACCCCTCCCACATCCTCCTGCACAGCTAACGCCAGGTTTTGTCACATCTTGAGGGGGGGGGATCAGATTTGTCACCTGGAAAAAAATTGGTAATGTAGTCCATAAATCCATTAATAGCATTTACTTTTTGAGTGGGTATAACTTACAAATGTTAAAGTGAGGATAGTTCCTCACCTCCATCAGTTTCACAAGCTGGCTTTCTGGTAGAGAACAGGACTTCTTGAGCACCTTCCTCACCACAGCATACTCTGGTGTCCCGTCGTTGGTAGGGGCTGAGCTGGCCAATATCTCTTGAACTTGGACAGTGTCAGGAGCCGAGGGTGCAGTTGATGACAGTACAGTGGCTTCCTTTTCGGTCACTTTCGTTGTCTCTCCACCTTTATCCTGCAACCCCAGTTTAACTGTACCCTCACAAGTTTCACTGGACTGAGAGAGAGAGAGGAAAAGAGAGGCAGAAAGATTGAGAAACAAACTTGCAGTTGAGTTTACCTAAAAGGATAGTTTGCCACAAAATGTGTTTGTTAGATGTTTATAGGCTAATTAGATGGTGCCAATGATTATTTCCCTTTCGTTCATGAAGGTGGCATGGGGTGTGGAATATGTACTCGGCACCTCGTCACAGGGCGTGTTGAGAATCTCGTTGAAGGGCCCCACGGGATTCTGTGTGTAGTAGCTGACCAGCTCCTGCAGGCTGCAATGGCGACTTTCCTCCCCAGCGATGAGGTAACATGCCCCTCTGCCACCCTCTTCTTCCTCTATGATGAAATGGCGGCATCTATCCTTTCCTCTGGGGGGAAAATGATGTGTCTATCCAAAAATGTCTTTAGGTTTGCGTGTGTATGGTGTGTGTGTGTGTGGTCTGTCATGACTTTACCTGTACGAGAGTACAAAACCAATCTTTGACTCGCTGAGCCTGAGCAGAAAACAGCCCTGCTGCTTGTCCTTCAGAAGCTCCTCTGCCTCCCTATCCAAACAGTCAACACACACACACACACACACAGAGACCGAAAGAAAAGTGAGAACAATTCAGCTTTAACAAACTGTATAAGCTGTACAAACACAGCACGTATGTGTGTACAATTATGTGTCTTTGCTTTGACTCGTGTGTGTCACGCATTATTCAGTCCCCTCTGGTGCTGAATAACTATAAAGTGGTTCCATTGAGGAGTAGTCTTTCTGAACTATTTTCTCTTTTGTTTACATACATAGCCGCAGGATGTAGGGGTGCTCAGGGTGCTGCAGCACCCCCAGAATTAACAAATAAATAAATAATAAAAATAACATTTTTGATCACAAAAGTAGTGCACTGGGCCTTTAATAGTCCTGTATTTGCAGTCCGATGAAGCCTTCTGCAGCATAAGGCTGCCCCCCCCGTGTGAATGTGTTTGAATATATATATATATTTTTTTTTGTTAGGGGGAAGATCAGCTATAATATTGCAGATAGATTGTAACTTCCATCAATGTAATTGTCTGCATCACTTCCAATCCCCCATATGTTTTTTTTTCTTCTCGCATATATACACATATATATATACAGTGGGGAGAACAAGTATTTGATACACTGCCGATTTTGCAGGTTTTCCTACTTACAAAGCATGTAGAGGTCTGTAATTTTTATCATAGGTACACTTCAACTGTGAGAGACGGAATCTAAAACAAAAATCCAGAAAATCACATTGTATGATTTTTAAGTAATTCATTTGCATTTTATTGCATGACATAAGTATTTGATACATCAGAAAAGTGGAAGTTAATATTTGGTACAGAAACCTTTGTTTGCAATTACAGAGATCATATGTTTCCTGTAGGTCTTGACCAGGTTTGCACACACTGCAGCAGGGATTTTGTCCCACTCCTCCATACAGACCTTCTCCAGATCCTTCAGGTTTCGGGGCTGTCGCTGGGCAATACGGACTTTCAGCTCCCTCCAAAGATTTTCTATTGGGTTCAGGTCTGGAGACTGGCTAGGCCACTCCAGGACCTTGAGATGCTTCTTACGGAGCCACTCCTTAGTTGCCCTGGCTGTGTGTTTCGGGTCGTTGTCATGCTGGAAGACCCAGCCACGACCCATTTTCAATGCTCTTACTGAGGGAAGGCTGATCTTACTGATGGGGCCAAGATCTCGCGATACATGGCCTCATCCATCCTCCCCTCAATAAGGTGCAGTCGTCCTGTCCCCTTTGCAGAAAAGCATCCCCAAAGAATGATGTTTCCACCTCCATGCTTCACGGTTGGGATGGTGTTCTTGGGGTTGTACTCATCCTTCTTCTTCCTCCAAACACGGCGAGTGGAGTTTAGACCAAAAAGCTATATTTTTGTCTCATCAGACCACATGACCTTCTCCCATTCCTCCTGTGGATCATCCTGATGGTCATTGGCAAACTTCAGACGGGCCTGGACATGCGCTGGCTTGAGCAGGGGGACCTTGCGTGCGCTGCAGGATTTTAATCCATGACGGCGTAGTGTGTTACTAATGGTTTTCTTTGAGACTGTGGTCCCAGCTCTCTTCAGGTCATTGACCAGGTCCTGCTGAGTAGTTCTGGGCTGATCCCTCACCTTCCTCATTGATGCCCCACGAGGTGAGATCTTGCATGGAGCCCCTGACTGAGGGTGATTGACCGTCATCTTGAACTTCTTCCATTTTCTAATAATTGCGCCAACAGTTGTTGCCTTCTCACCAAGCTGCTTGCCTATTGTCCTGTAGCCCATCCCAGCCTTGTGCAGGTCTACAATTTTATCCCTGATGTCCTTACACAGCTCTCTGGTCTTGGCCATTGTGGAGAGGTTGGAGTCTGTTTGATTGAGTGTGTGGACAGGTGTCTTTTATACAGGTAACGAGTTCAAACAGGTGCAGTTAATACAGGTAATGAGTGGAGAACAGGAGGGCTTCTTAAAGAAAAACTAACAGGTCTGTGAGAGATGGAATTCTTACTGGTTGGTAGGTGATCAAATACTTATGTCATGCAATAAAATGCAAATTAATTACTTAAAAATCATACAATGTGATTTTCTGGATTTTTGTTTCAGATTCCATCTCTCACAGTTGAAGTGTACCTATGATAAAAATTACAGACCTCTACATGCTTTGTAAGTAGGAAAACCTGCAAAATCGGCAGTGTATCAAATACTTGTTCTCCCCACTTTATATATATATACACATACACACATATATATATCCTTTAAAAATATATACATTTCCCTTTATTACTTTCCAACCCCACCATCCCCTCCCTAATTGAAGTAAACTAGTGAACAACAACGCTTAGGCCTCTACTTCATGCTTATACATACTATATACATTTTATGGACACAGTCACTAATTATATTGTGTTTGTTTTTACTCCTGAACTTCCTCTGATTATTTTCATGATGTCCATCTGGTATGCTTCTATATGCCATATCTTTCTAACTGTGCTCTTTCACAAAAGCTCACAATATATAACCTATATACTTATTATGGACACAGCATGTCTTACACTAGTTATCTTGTTGTTATTAGTTGTTGTTATTAGTCCCATCCTTCAGCTCCATTCAACACCTCCCATCTATCTATTAACACCATCCATATTGGATTTCTATTTGCCATATATTTTTCAACTGTACTCTGATGTTTTACAAAAGTTCTGAACCTTTCTATTCTCATTGTTTCTACAGTTTGTGAATTGAAAATAAACATCTTTGCTAAAAGTATTATTATATTATTGATCAATTGACTATGACTTTTCAGATCACCCAGTAGTGCTATCTGCAGGGTCAGCTCCATGCAAATATTGTAATCCTTCAGCCATTCCTGGACCTGTGTCCAGAAACAAGCTACAAATGGACAGTACCAAAACAAATGATCTAATGATTCTGTCTCTTCACAGCCAAATCTGCAGAGCTGGGAAGATTGTATCCCCCATAAAAATAACATTATATTGGTAGCAAGAATTTTATATAATAATTTAAATTGAAAAATTCTAAGTTTTGAATCCGGCGTCGTTTTGCGTATCAGTTCATAAACACTATGCCATGGAATCAGTACATCAAAAATCTCTTCCCAACTATTTTGCAATCTATATGGGATGGCTGTCAATCTTTTGGTCCTTAAATTAAACTGGTAAACGTTTTTATTTATCACAATTTTCTTTAACCAATTCAGTTCTTTAATGCAAGGCCGACAGACAAGTTCCTTACTTTTTCCTCCTTCCACTTTCCTCTTCCATTTTTGCGGTAATGCTGCAATTATTTGGTTGTAATTTTGGGTAGAGCAGACATTTCCATTTGTTTTTGTTAGCTGCATGTGCGACATAACTCCACCAGTCCCACCGATGATATCATTTACGAAGATTATACCTTTTTTTCTCAAAAAATAACGTTTTTTTTTATCAATTAGTATATTTGAGTTTAACCACAATATTTGTTGCATTATCTGTTCTGTCATTTCTGGAGGATTAAATTGAAATTGCAACCAACTTTCTATGGCTAGTTTTAGAAATAGTGATATTTGGGAGATTATTTCCTTTTCAAATACCTGAAAGTGAGGGGTTGTAATCTGAATAAAGGGAAAAAGTCCCTTCTTGAACATTGGGTGAGACAATCTTACTAGTTTGCTAGAGAACCAGTTTGAATTTAAGTATCATTTTTGTATGACTGAAGCTTTAAGTGATCGGTCTAATGCTTTAATATTTAATAATTTATGTCCTCCTAATTCATATTCATTATATAAATAGGCCAGTTTAATTTTGTCTGGCTTGCCGTTCCAAATAAAATTGAATATTTTTTTCTCATATAATTTAAATGAACTGTTCGCTAGGCGTAAGCAAGACCATAAGCAAATAGGTAAACTGGGATAATTCTAAAGAGTTAATCAGTGTGATTTTTCCACAAATTTACAGGTATTTACCTTTCCATGGTAGCAAGATCTTATCTATTTTTGCTAACTTTCTATTTTTTTTTTTTGGAGTGAGATCATTTATTTCATTTGGGATATATATTCCGAGTATATCCACATCACCATCAGACCATTTTATTGGTAAACTACATGGTAATGTAAAAATTGTTTTTTTAGTGATCCAATACGTAATATAGTACATTTATCATAATTTGGTTGTAATCCAGAGAGGTTAGAAAATGTATCTAGATCCTTGTTACGTTCCCCAGTTTCTGTGTTGTAGGTTGTGTATTTTCATGTATGTATTTCAGGAAATGGGTTCCTGAAATTCCCCAACAAGCAGCTGATTGGTCAATGAACATTGATGATTGGAGAGCTGACCCTGCGCCCTCGTCAGGACGCAGCTGTCTCCAATTACCAACTCCTTCTGAAGCTATATAAGCCCCAGTTCTGTTGCTCAGAAGAGAAAAGGGGAACCAGAATTGCTGAGAGTTGGTTGTATGCTAAGAGTTTGGTATGTACTGTGTTGTTGTTGCTCTGAGAACCAATTGTAATGTTTTGTGTTAGTTTGTGGCTCAGAGTTTCTTTAATGTCCTGAGTTAGTTTTTTTCTCAGGTTTTGTTGTTGAACCAGTTTGTGCTATTTTTGTTTCATTTGTTCCCAAGGGGGGAAGGGGAAGGCACCTAGGGAGTGCTTAGGCAAGAGGCCCGCTGGCATAAATTACCCGTAGAAGTTGACTGTCTATGCACACTAGGAAAGACCTGGGTGGACCATCCCTTGTATTTTGGTTAGTGCACCAGGTGGTGCTAGTTAAGTAAGTAGTGGGTAGGCAGGTAAGGTAGGAGAGGGGGCTTTGATATTTACTTTCTTTGCTTTGGTTCCGTCCAGCCCCTTTTCCCCAAACTTACAGTGCGAAGGAATAAATTCCCTGTTAACGGTATTCTCTGCCTTTTGTCATCCTTACTCACACCTACAGTCCCATACCTCTTTCACACCACGGAGAGTTGAGTTGTAGCAGGGTGTTGCGTTCCCTCTTCCGAGAGGCGTGCGTAACATAATGGGGGCTCGTCCGGGATTTCTTTAAACCCACCGGACCCTGCTGCACTGAGCTCTCTGAGTTGGGATTGAGGTGTAATGGTAGGTTGTGAGTTTGGTGACTTGTTTAGTTTGTGTGTATTCAGGAGGCTGCTGTATACAAGATGGCTGCCTCAGCCATCTCCAAGTTCATTGAAGTGCCCTCTGTTGATAGTTTGGAGAGGTTTCGGAAAACAGATATTTTCGCTATTGCTCACCATTATGAAATTGTTGTCCCTGAGAAAGCCCTAAAGGCTGAGCTTTTGGTGCTAGTCAGGGAGTGTTTAATGAGAGAGCGAATTCTCTCATTTCAAGATAAGGAGCAGGAGGCTTCAGGAGAGGAGACGGGTAGACCTTCCGATGCCAAGTCGGAGGACAGGACGGAGGAAGGGGTTGCTCGTACCCCCTTTACATTGCCCCGATTCGATCCTTTATCTTCTGCTTCAGGTCGTTCAAGCGGGACCGCTAGGCTAAAGGTGAGGCTGGCCCGGTTAGAAATGGAGCAAAAAGATAAAGAGAGACAGATGCAGTTTGAACTTGAAATAAGGAAAATGGAAATTGAAAAGGAAAAGGAGGTGAGAATCCGACAACTGGAGCTAGACGCTGGCTTCAGTGCGACTCCACAAACTGCTTATCATCAAGCCCACTTTGATGTAAGTAAAAATATAGCGTTAGTCCCTCCATTCCGAGAGTCGGAAGTTGATTCCTATTTCTTTGCTTTTGAGCGTGTGGCCGCTGCGCTACATTGGCCACCCGAGGTTTGGCCGCTCCTGTTACAATGTAAATTGTCTGGGAAAGCCCAGGAAGTAGTAGCTGCTCTCTCCCTGGAAGACAGTTTACAGTATGATACAGTTAAAACTACCGTGTTGCGGGCTTATGAGTTGGTGCCTGAAGCTTATAGACAGCGCTTCAGGAACCACAAAAAAACATCTCACCGTACTTTTGTTGTGTTTGCAAGGGACAAAGTGTCTGTTTAATCGCTGGTGTTCAGCCAGCAAAGCTAACACCTTTGCTGATATTCGGGAGTTGATGCTGTTAGAGGATTGTAAAAGCAACCTCCCTGATAGAATTGTAGTTCATTTAAATGAACAGAAAGTGGTGACATTGGCCCAGGCAGCAGTGTTAGCAGATGAGAACGCTTTGACACACAAGACTGTCTTTGGTGTGCCTCGTTTTGAAGACCGAACGATTACATCATCAGTGCCTCGTTCAGGTCGCTTTTCCTCTGACAACCCTAAGCCTTTTCATGAAAACCGTGAATGTTTTTACTGTCACCAAAAGGGTCATGTGATTGCGGACTGCCCGGTTTTGAAAAATAAACCGAAACAGTCCCGGTCACCGTCCCCAAAAATGAAAAGTATGGGTTTAGTCAAGTCTTTGGCTCGTCCGTTGGACCGAGTTATTGATTCAGCATTTGAGAATCCGGATCCTGTCTATGCTCCGTTTATATTTGCTGGTTGTGTTTCCTTAACTGGAGAACAAGTTGATCAAAAGCCCATTCAAATCTTGCGAGACACCGGGGCGGCGCAGTCAGTAATGGTTACTGATGCTTTACCCTGGTCTCATGAAACATATTGTGGCTCGCATGTCATATTACAGGGGGTCGAGACAAAAACAGTACATGTACCATTACACTGGGTCCACATAGTGTCAGACTTGGTATCAGGATGTTTCCGAGTTGGTGTAGTGTCTACACTGCCAATAAAAGGAGTTACATTGTTACTAGGGAATGATATTGCTGGTGGTAACGTCACTCCTGTGTTAGAGGTAGTAGACAACCCAGAAATCAGAACTGCAGATGATAAGCTGGTTCAAGCATTTCCACATGTTTTTCCAGCAGTGTGTTAACGAGGGCACAATCTCGCAAGCTAGGAGATGTGGTGGATTTGGCTAGTTCCATTTCTGAGAAGGTTGAGGTAGAAGACAATGCACCGAGTATTCCTTCTGCAATGCCGACAGTTTTTACTCCCGTAAAAACTAAGGCAGGGGAAAGTGAAATCGCGCCCCAATTACATGACATTCTTTTGTCTGTCACCCCTGAGAAGGTGATTGAATGTCAAAAGAGACACCAGTCTTCGCAAGTGTTTTACTTCGGTAATGTCCATTGAGGAAGCTAAAACTAAGGAGACTGCCTACTTTATGGAAGCAGGAGTATTGATGCGTAAATGGGCAGCTCATGACACCGTTAGTGACTGGAGTGAAGTGTGTCAAGTGGTTGTTCCGACAGCAGGTGCTGTCACTCGCCCATGACCAGGCTTGGTCCGGACACTTGGGGATCACGAAGACTTATAACCGAGTCCTTCAAAAAAAAAATTGGCCAGGTTTGAAGTCTGACGTTATCCAATATTGTAAAACTTGTCACGTATGTCAACTCACTGGGAAAGCGAATCAAACAGTTCCTTGTGCGCCGCTCTGCCCGATTCCTGTGGTGGGGGAACCGTTTGAAAAAGTGATAATTGATTGTGTAGGTCCGTTGCTGAAAACCAGGTCAGGTAACCAGTTCTTACTAACAATAATGTGCAGTGCTACTCGATACCCAGAGGCTATTCCTCTCCGTACAATAACGGCTAAGACTGTCGTGAAAGCACTGGTAAAGTTCTTCTCTACGTTTGGACTCCCTAAAGTAATCCAAACTGATCAGGGATCCAATTTTATGTCAAAGCTGTTCTCAAATGTGTTGAAGATGCTGTGTATTTCCCATCAGGTCTCCAGTCCGTATCATCCGGAGAGTCAAGGGGCTCTCGAATGCTGGCATCAGACGCTGAAGGCAATGCTACGCAAGTATTGCATGGATACCAGTACCGATTGGGATGAGGTTGTGCCCTTTGTCCTATTTGCTAGTAGGGAAGCAATACAAGAGTCCTTAGGGTTCAGCCCTGCTGACCTTGTGTTTGGACACACCCCACGGGGTCCGCTGAAAGTGTTGAAGGAGCATATCTTATCTCCTACACCCAGTAGTGCCCCTAAAAATGTTTTGGATTATGTCAGTAAGATGCGGGAGAGACTGCACACTGCATGTGCGTTAGCCCAAAAGTCTCTCTCCTCTACTCAAAAATGCATGAAGTTGCATTATGACAAAAAGGCTGTTGGCCGTTCTTTTGCACCAGGGGATCAAGTTTTAGTTTTGTTGCCAATCCCTGGCTCATCTCTGTCAGCACGTTTTTCTGGACCATATCTAGAGGAAAAGAAACTGAGTGACACCAATTATGTAATAAAGACCCCAGATCGGAGGCGTTCTTCTCGAGTGTGTCATGTTAACATGCTGAAAGCATATTATGTGCGTGATTCTCCCAACAGTTCCTCAGGTAAGCCGGTCCAGGCCGCCGTCTCCAGTGTGGCTGCGGTTGTGCTGAAGCCTGGTTTTGACCTAGAGGAGGATAAGGCTTCTGACATCTCGGCTTTCGTTACGCCAGATAACTTCGTACAATACACTGTGATGCCCTTTGGAATGTGTAATGCACCTGCTACCTTTCAGCGGCTAGTTATCATTGTGTTCGCCGATGTGCCAAACTGTACTGCTTACCTTGATGATGTGGTGATTCATTCGTCTACTTGGTCTGATAATCTCGCCACCTTGAAAAGTGTGTTTCAGCGGTTGGAGAATGCTTCTTTAACCCTCAATTTGGCCAAGTGTGAGTTACTTAGGGAAACAAGTGGGACGAGGTCAAGTGCGCCCAGTAACTGGCAAATTGGAAACAATTGTTGCTTTTCCTGATCCCACGAATCGCCGCCAGTTGCGCAGATTCCTGGGGATGGTAGGGTACTATCGTACATTCTGTAAGAATTTCTCGACGGTAGTAGCTCCCCTTACATCTCTGCTTAGTCCTAAGGTACCATTTATGTGGTCCCAGGACTGTAACTATGCTTTTGAGTCCGCTAAAGCGCTACTTTGTAGTGCCCCAGTGCTTGCCGCCCCCAATTTTGACAAACCTTTTAAGTTTGAGGTAGACGCTAGTATAGTGGGGGTGGGTGTGGTTCTCTTGCAGGGAGATGAAGATGGAGTGGATCGACCCGTCAGTTTCTTCTCCCGTAAGTTCAACTCGTGTCAGTCAAGGTACTCCACAATTGAACAGGAGACGCTGGCTTTATTGCTAGCCTTACAGTTCTTTGAGGTATATGTGGGCTCCAGTGCCTTGCCTGTTATGGTCTTCACGGACCATAATCCGTTGGTGTTCTTAAAGCAAATGTACAATCAGAACCGCCGCCTTATGCGCTGGGCTCTGATTGTACAAGGATATAATGTACAGATAGCCTATGTGAAGGACTCGGCAAATGTGGTTGCCGACGCCCTATCACGGGTTTAATAACTGGGGATGCGTTGGTTTTTGTTATTGCAAACTGTATGTTTGCATTTTTTGTGGTGGGCGTGTTACGTTCCCCAGTTTCCCCTGTGTTGTAGGTTGTGTATTTTCATGTATGTATTTCAGGAAATGGGTTCCTGAAATTCCCCAACAAGCAGCTGATTGGTCAATGAACATTGATGATTGGAGAGCTGACCCTGCGCCCTCGTCAGGACGCAGCTGTCTCCAATTACCAACTCCTTCTGAAGCTATATAAGCCCCAGTTCTGTTGCTCAGAAGAGAAAAGGGGAACCAGAATTGCTGAGTTACAGCATGTTGGTTGTATGCTAAGAGTTTGGTATGTACTGTGTTGTTGTTGCTCTGAGAACCAATTGTAATGTTTTGTGTTAGTTTGTGGCTCAGAGTTTCTTTAATGTCCTGAGTTAGTTTTTTTCTCAGGTTTTGTTGTTGAACCAGTTTGTGCTATTTTTGTTTCATTTGTTCCCAAGGGGGGAAGGGGAAGGCACCTAGGGAGTGCTTAGGCAAGAGGCCCGCTGGCATAAATTACCTGTAGAAGTTGACTGTCTATGCACACTAGGAAAGACCTGGACGGACCATCCCTTGTATTTTGGTTAGTGCACCAGGTAGTGCTAGTTAAGTAAGTAGTGGGTAGGCAGGTAAGGTAGGAGAGGGGGCTTTGATATTTACTTTCTTTGCTTTGGTTCCGTTCCGTCCAGCCCCTTTTCCCCAAACTTACCGTGCGAAGGAATAAATTCCCTGTTAACGGTATTCTCTGCCTTTTGTCATCCTTACTCACACCTACAGTCCCATACCTCTTTCACACCACGGAGAGTTGAGTTGTAGCAGGGTGTTGCGTTCCCTCTTCCGAGAGGCGTGCGTAACAATCCTCTATGAGGCTGTGGAGGGATTCAAGTTGTGGATTTCACTAGTTTACTTCAATTAGGGAGGGGATGGTGGGGTTGGAAAGTAATAAAGGGAAATGTATATATTTTTAAAGGGTATATGTGTATATATACAGTGGGGAGAACAAGTATTTGATACACTGCCGATTTTGCAGGTTTTCCTACTTACAAAGCATGTAGAGGTCTGTAATTTTTATCATAGGTACACTTCAACTGTGAGAGATGGAATCTGAAACAAAAATCCAGAAAATCACATTGTATGATTTTTAAGTAATTAATTTGCATTTTATTGCATGACATAAGTATTTGATCACCTACCAACCAGTAAGAATTCCATCTCTCACAGACCTGTTAGTTTTTCTTTAAGAAGCCCTCCTGTTCTCCACTCATTACCTGTATTAACTGCACCTGTTTGAACTCGTTACCTGTATAAAAGACACCTGTCCACACACTCAATCAAACAGACTCCAACCTCTCCACAATGGCCAAGACCAGAGAGCTGTGTAAGGACATCAGGGATAAAATTGTAGACCTGCACAAGGCTGGGATGGGCTACAGGACAATAGGCAAGCAGCTTGGTGAGAAGGCAACAACTGTTGGCGCAATTATTAGAAAATGGAAGAAGTTCAAGATGACGGTCAATCACCCTCGGTCTGGGGCTCCATGCAAGATCTCACCTCGTGGGGCATCAATGAGGAAGGTGAGGGATCAGCCCAGAACTACTCAGCAGGACCTGGTCAATGACCTGAAGAGAGCTGGGACCACAGTCTCAAAGAAAACCATTAGTAACACACTACGCCGTCATGGATTAAAATCCTGCAGCGCACGCAAGGTCCCCCTGCTCAAGCCAGCGCATGTCCAGGCCCGTCTGAAGTTTGCCAATGACCATCTGGATGATCCAGAGGAGGAATGGGAGAAGGTCATGTGGTCTGATGAGACAAAAATTGAGCTTTTTGGTCTAAACTCCACTCGCCGTGTTTGGAGGAAGAAGAAGTATGAGTACAACCCCAAGAACACCATCCCAACCGTGAAGCATGGAGGTGGAAATATCATTCTTTGGGGATGCTTTTCTGCAAAGGGGACAGGACGACTGCACCGTATTGAGGGGAGGATGGATGGGGCCATGTATCGTGAGATCTTGGCAAACAACCTCCTTCCCTCAGTAAGAGCATTGAAGATGGGTCGTGGCTGGGTCTTCCAGCATGACAACGACCCGAAACACACAGCCAGGGCAACTAAGGAGTGGCTCCATAAGAATCATCTCAAGGTCCTGGAGTGGCCTAGCCAGTCTCCAGACCTGAACCCAATAGAAAATCTTTGGAGGAAGCTGAAAGTCCGTATTGCCCAGCGACAGCCCCGAAACCTGAAGGATCTGGAGAAGGTATGGAGGAGTGGGCCAAAATCCCTGTTGCAGTGTGTGCAAACCTGGTCAAGACCTACAGGAAACGTATGATCTCTGTAATTGCAAACAAAGGTTTCTGTACCAAATATTAAGTTCTGCTTTTCTGATGTATCAAATACTTATGTCATGCAATAAAATGCAAATTAATTACTTAAAAATCATACAATGTGATTTTCTGGATTTTTGTTTTAGATTCCGTCTCTCACAGTTGATGTGTACCTATGATAAAAGTTACAGACCTCTACATGCTTTGTAAGTAGGAAAACTTGCAAAATCGGCAGTGTATCAAATACTTGTTCTCCCCACTGTATATATAAACCCCAGTCGTACTTTATCAAATGCCTTTTCGAAGTCTGCTATGAATAGTAGGCCTGGCTTCCCAGATTTTTCATAGTGTTCTATTGTTTCGAGTACTTGCCTTATATTATCTCCAATGTATTGCCCATGTAAAAAACCTGTCTGATTAGAATGAATAATGTCCGACAATACCTTTTTTAATTCTATGCGCTATACATTTTGCTAGAATTTTTGCATCACAACACTGAAGTGTAAGGGGCTGCCAATTTTTTTTAATGGACTGGATCTTTATATTTTCCACTTGTATCCTGTTTCAGTAATAATGAAATCAGGCCTTCTTCTTGAGTGTCTGATAATCTACCATTTACATAAGAGTGGTTAAAACATGCTAATAACGGTCCTCTGAGTATATCAAAAAAGGTTTGGTATACCTCGACTGGTATGCCATTCAACCCTGGAGTTTTCCCGGACTTAAAGTCTTTAATTGCATCTAGAAGTTCTTCCTCTGTAATTTCACCTTCACACGAGTCTTTCTGTATAACTGTTAATTTTACATTATCAATAGAAAAAAAATCTCTACAATTTGCTTCAGTTAGAGGAGATGGAGGCGACTGAAGCGAAAACATATGCTTAAAGTACTTTGTTTCCTCCTTAAAAATATCATTTGGTGAATCATGGGTGACTCCGTCATTTGTAACCATTTTCAATTAATTATTTTTGGTAGCATTCCTATGTTGAAGATTAAAAAAGAATTTGGTGCATTTTCCCCCATATTCTATCCAGTTTACTTTATTTTTAGAATATATTACACTTGATCTTTCTTGAATACGTTTCTCCATTTCTTTTTGTTTTTCCTCTAATTTATTCTGAGCCTCTATGTTACAGTTTTTATTGCTATCTATCTGTTCTGTTAGACCTTCTATTTCCTTTGTTAGTGTGGACTCTTTTGACCTAAATTGCTTTTGTTTTCGAGATGAGTACTGAATTGCATGGCACATTAAATTAAAGGCACATTTAAAGGTATCCCATACAATAAGGGGATTTGCTGTCCCTATGTTATGTTGGAAAAAATCAGTTATAAATTCCTCTGTCCTAGTTAAAAACAAGTTATCATCCAATAGGCTTTGATAAAATTTCCAATATCCTCGCCCACGTGGAAATTCAGTAAGAGTAATGTATATGCCAATTATATGATGGTACGACCGCATTCTGTCCCCTATCAACACTTTTTAAACTTTTGGTGCCAACGAGAATGACATAAGAAAGTAGTCAAGACGACTAGCTTGATTGAGTCTCCGCCATGTATATCTCACTAGATCAGGATATTTAAGCCTCCATATATCTACTAGTTCTAATGTATCCATGACATTCATGATTTCCTTAAGAGCATGAGGGTGATTGTTTGTAGTGTGATTTCCTTTACGGTCCATTGAGCTATTTAAAACGGTATTATAATCTCCCACCATAATAAGAGTCTTGAATTGCTTGCAAGGTCGATAATTTATTATATATATTTTCAAAGAAGTGTGGTTCATCATTATTTGGTCCGTAAAAGTTAATGAGCCATATTTTTTTATGGTCCAATAACATATTTAAAATAATCCATCTACCTTGCGTATCTGTTTGGACAATTTGCACATTCGGATCGAAATTACTGTTAATTAATATTATCACCCCTTTTGAGTTTCTTAGCCCATGGGAGAAGTATATTTCTCCAAGTCATTAAAGTTTCGAGGCTGACGTTTGGCAACTCGAACCTTCAGCTCCCTCCACAGATTTTCTATGGGATTAAGGTCTGGAGACTGGCTAGGCCACTCCAGGACCTTAATGTGCTTCTTCTTGAGCAACACCTTTGTTGCCTTGGCTGTGTGTTTTGGGTCATTGTCATGCTGGAATACCCAACCACGACCCATGTTCAATGCCCTGGCTGAGGGAAGGAGGTTCTCACCCAAGATTTGACGGTACATGGCCCCGTCCATCGTCCCTTTGATGCGGTGAAGTTATCCTATCCCCTTAGCAGAAAAACACCCCCAAAGCATAATGTTTCCACCTCCATGTTTGACGGTGGGGATGGTGTTCTTGGGGTCATAGGCAGCATTCCTCCTCCTCCAAACACTGCGATTTGAGTTGATGCCAAAAAGCTCGATTTTGGTCTCATCTGACCACAACACTTTCACCCAGTTCTCCTCTGAATCATTCAGATGTTCATTGGCAAACTTCAGACGGGCCTGTATATGTGCTTTCTTGAGCAGGGGGACCTTGTGGGCGCTGCAGGATTTCAGTCCTTCACGGCGTAGTGTGTTACCAATTGTTTTCTTGGTGACTATGGTCCCAGCTGCCTTGAGATCATTGACAAGATCCTCCCGTGTAGTTCTGGGCTGATTCCTCACCGTTCTCATGATCATTGCAACTCCACGAGGTGAGATCTTGCATGGAGCCCCAGGCCGAGGGAGATTGACAGTTCTTTTGTGTTTCTTCCATTTGCGAATAATCGCACCAACTGTTGTCACCTTCTCACCAAGCTGCTTGGCGATGGTCTTGTAGCCCATTCCAGCCTTGTGTAGGTCTACAGTCTTGTCCCTGACATCCTTGGAGAGCTCTTTGGTCTTGGCCATGGTGGAGAGTTTGGAATCTGATTGATTGATTGCTTCTGTGGACAGGTGTCTTTTATACAGGTAACAAACTGAGATTAGGAGCACTTCCTTTAAGAGTGTGCTCCTAATCTCAGCTTGTTACCTGTATAAAAGACACCTGGGAGCCAGAAATCTTTCTGATTGCGAGGGGGTCAAATACTTATTTCCCTCATTAAAATGCAAATCAATTTATAACATTTTTTACATGCGTTTTTCTGGATTTTTTTGTTGTTATTCTGTCTCTCACTGTTCAAATAAACTTACCATTAAAATTATAGACTGATCATTTCTTTGTCAGTGGGCAAACTTACAAAATCAGCAGGGGATCAAATACTTTTTTCCCTCACTGTATATACAACAATCCCTAATATATATATATATATATATATATATATATATATATATATATATATATATATATATATCGACAATCACTTTTACACAATATACAACACACTAGGCACCAAAAGTCAGTCCATATGCTATCCCGGGCATTTTCTTCTCACCCACGTATTATAGGCCTACTCCTCACTTTCGTGACATACTACTATTTAGTAATTATTTCAGTTAGAACTTGAAACCGACCATGACTGTTATGAATTTCAAGTTCTTTGGAAGACTATTCCAAAGAATGGCAGCTGAGTAGAAAAAAGTTTCCCTCCCCATACCACACTTAACGTCAGTTTCACTTCTTCTAGTGGAATAGTTGTGGTTATCCCTGACCAAGTTAAAGTAGTTACGTAGGTACACGGGGACCGTACTGTGGACAATCTTATGAACAAGGCACAATTTAAGGCTTTCAAAGTGGGAATGGTCAAGATGAGTATGTGTATCCCTATATATGTGTCGTGTCATCTGTGGTCTTGTGTGAGTGCGCGTGTGCATTTTACGTGTGTTTGAGTGTACGTGTGTGCATGTGTGTCTGTGGTCTTCTTGCATATGCACTTGTTTCCCTGGATGCGCGATGTTTCTTTATTTCTATTGCAGATAATGTATACCAGTATATGTTTCTATGTGTGCGGTCAGTCAGTCAGTCTAACCTGCGCGTGGCGAAGCCATGTAGCCAGCTGGGCAGGGGGCGGCCAGGCCGACGCAGGCGGGGGAGCTGTGTCCTCTCGAACCACAGCAGGGTGTGGGCCCGAAGGGACGGAGAGAAGGGCTCCAGGGGCCCGGGACCACCCAGAGTCAGAGCAGGAGACATCCTCTTCACTACTGTCTGAGAGAGGGAGGGATAGAGGGAGATAGACAGTGAGGGTTGTGAGATTTATAGGCATATTCAATAGTTTCTCTGTTGTGCTATCTGGTATCTTTCCATTATTGTGGAGATTTTAAGGCCATATTGAAAAGAAAACAAGGCCTGGTCCAGAAACAGCACCTACCAACTACCACTTCATGTAGATCTGAAAGGAAAGAGAGAGAGGGGGTGGGAGAGGGAGACAACGGCTGTTCACACACGTAAGCTTGAATACGTTCCCACAGAAGTTACCTTAGCAAGAGAAGACAATTACATTTTAAACACTTGATATGCTAATCCATGCCTTTTTCATTCCAGCATGCAGTCAACTACATGGAAGTGGCATACATACCTCCCATCCTGGACATTGGGCCTTACCCGCAGCCCATCCAGTTGGTGCTCTCTGTCACAAACAGCAAGGCACTACAGTCACCGGCATTTGATACAACATTACTGTGCTGCCAGTGGACAACCAGGCCTATAGTCTGTTATATCTGGTGTTATTCTCCTGTCTTATTCGGTGTCCTGTGTGAATTTAAGTATGCTCCCTCTAATTCTCTCTCCCTCCCCTCTCGGAGGACCTGAGTCCTAGGACTATGCCTCAGGACTACCTGGCCTGATGACTCCTTGCTGTCCCCTGTCCACCTGGTCGTGCTGCTGCTCCAGTTTCAACTCTTCTGCCTGCGGCTATGGAACCCTGACCTGTTCACCAGACGTGCTACCTTGTCCCAGACCTGCTGTTTTCAACTCTCTCTCTACCGCACCTGCTATTTCAACCTCTAAATGCCCAGCTATGAAAAGCCAAGTGACATTTACTCCTGATGTACTGACCTGTTGCAACCTCTACAACCACTGTAATTATTATTTGACCCTGCTGGTCATCTATGAACGTTTGAACATCTAGGAGAAAAATCTGGCCTTAATGGCCATGTACTGTTATAATCTCCACCCGGCACAGCTAGAAGGGGACTGGCCATCCCTCAGAGACTGGTTTCTTCCTAGGTTTCTGCCTTTCTAGGGAGTTTTTCCTAGCCACCGTGCTTCTACATATGCATTGCTTGTTGTTTGGGGTTTTAGGCTGGGTTTCTGTATAGCACTTTGTGACATCTGCTGATGTAATATGGGCTTTATAAATACATTTGATTGATTGATTGATACAGTAGGTACAGTGTGTAAGGTATAAAACTTCATACAGTGCCTTCGGAAAGTATTCAGACCCCTTGACTTTTTCCACATTTTGTTAGGTTACAGCCTTATTCTAGAATTGATTAAATTGTTTTTTTTCCCTCATCAATCTACACACAATACCCCATAATGACCAAGCAAAAACACGTTTAGAATTGTTTTGCTAATTTATAAAAAATTAAGAAAAAATGAAATATCACGTTTACATAAGCATTCAGACCCTTTACTCAGTACTTTGTTGAAGCACCTTTGGCAGCGATTACAGCCTCGAGTCTTCTTGGGTATGACGCTACAAGCTTGGCACACCTATATTTAGGGAGTTACTCCCATTCTTCTCTGCAGATCCTCTCAAGCTGTTAGGTTGGACGGGGAGCATCGCTGCACAGCTATTTTCAGGTCTCTCCAGAAATGTTTGGTCAGGTTTAAGTCCGGGCTCTGGCTGGGCCACTCAAGGACATTCAGATATTTGTCCCGAAGCCACTCTTGCGTTGTCTTGGCTGTGTGCTTAGGTTAATTGTCCTGTTGGAAGGTGAACCTTCGCCCAGGTCTGAGGTCCTGAGAGCTCTGGAGCAGGTTGTCATCAAGGATCTCTCTGTACTTTGCTCTGTTCATCTTTGCCTCGATCCTGACTAGTCTCCCAGTCCCTGCATCTGAAAATCATCCCAACAGCATGATTCTGCCACCACCATGCTTCACCGTAGGGATGGTGCCAGGTTTCCTCCAGACGTGACGCTTGGAATTCAGGCCAAAGAGTTCAATCTTGGTTTCATCAGACCAGAGAATCTTGTTTCTCATGGTCTGAGAGTCTTTAGGTGCATTTTGGCAAACTCCAAGTGGGCTGTCATGTGCCTTTTACTGAGGAGTGGCTTCCGTTTGGCCACTCTACCATAAAGGCCTGATCGGTGGAGTGTTGCAGAGATGGTTGTCCTTCTGGAAGGTTCTCCAATCTCCACAGAGGAACTCTAGAGCTCTGTCAGAGTGACAATCGGGTTCTTGGTCACCTCCCTGACCAAGGCCCTTCTCCCCTGATTGTTCAGTTTGGTCTGGCGGCCAGCTCTAGGAAAAGTCTTGGTGGTTCCAAACTTCTTCCATTTAAGAATGATGGAGGCCACTGTGTTCTTGGTACCCTTCCCCAGATCTGTGCCTCGACACAATCCTATCTCGGCGCTCTACGGACAATTCCTTCGACCTCATGGCTTGGTTTTTGCTCTGACATGCACTGTCAACTGTGGGACCTTATATAGACAGGTGTGTGCCTTTCCAAATCATGTCCAATCAATTGAAGTTACCACAGGTGGACTCCAATCAAGTTGCAGAAACATCTCAAGGATGATCAATGGAAACAGGATGCACCTGAGCTCAATTTCGAGTCTCATAGCAAAGGGTCTGAGTACCTTTGTAAATAAGGTATTTCTGTTTTTAATTTTTTATAAATTTGCAAACATTTCTAAAAACCTCTTTTCCCTTTCTCATTATGGGGTATTGTGTGTAGATTGCTGAGGATTTGTATTTATATAATCAATTTTAGAATAAGGCTGTAACGCAACAAAATGTGGAGAAGTCAAGGGGTCTGAATACTTTCCGAAGGCACTGTAGGTCAAATAAACCCATCATAGTATTTCACCAATCCTTCCCATTTTTGCACATCAAACTTGGAGAAGGCTCTAGAGACAGAATCTGAACTGGACTGACCCATGCAACACTGAACGTAGAGAGGTAACTTTCAGTTTTCTTTGTTTTATTCTTTCATGAAATGGCCGTTTTTATTAACCGAGCCACAGGAAGTTGTGTGTCTCTAACTGTACTGTGTGGTTTAGGGTGTAAAGTGTGGCTGCTGGTTTCAGACATGACAATCTGACTGAAGGCTTACGGGAAGTCCTCTACAAAGACACAGACATATGCATTTTAGAACACAAGCATTCACATACAGTAGAAATACACGTGTCAATTAAAGCACAAATGCTTGTCTGTGTCATGTCTACCAAGCATAGAAAACACTATTGAAAAGCATGCAAATTTGCAGAATTTCCACTGATCTGGGATCTGATGTTAAATCTAATGTAAAATTTTAATTCTGTAACCTCATTCTCCTGGCCATGGGTTTGTTTGGCTGGCAGCGCCACCTCCTCCCGAGGGGTTTTCGGGACCTTTAAGCTCCGCCTGGGTTTGATTGGCGGAGTCTGGCGGGTGGGCAGGTCTTGAGCAGAATGCTGGTGTGGTACAGGCTTTTGGGGTTGGATAGGCAGGCAGCTGATTCGCTCCTCTCGCCTGAGGCTTTCAACATCTGCAAACCAACACAAAATAATCTATAAAGCTAACGATTAACCATCACAAAAGTGACGGCCACAGAAAGCATCTTTTTGACATTGAACTAACACATTATGTATGTATTTATATATTTTTTAAATTGAACTTTTATTGAAACAGGTAAGAACCATTGATATTATCAACATCTGCAAACCAACATAAAATACATCTTATAAAGCTAAACATTAACCATCACAAGTGACGGCCACAGAAAGCATATTTTTGATGCTTCTACATCTGCATTGCTTGCTGTTTGGGGTTTTAGGCAGGGTTACTGTATAGCACTTTGTCATCTGCTTTATAAATAAATGTGATTGATTGACATTGAACTAACACAATATATTTTTATTCAACCTTTTTAACCAGAGGTCACACTGAGTTTCACATCTCTTTTAAAAAAGTGAACCCTGGCCAAAAAAACAGCATACGTACAGTGGGGAAAAAAAGTATTTAGTCACCCACCAATTGTGCAAGTTCTCCCACTTAAAAAGATGAGAGAGGCCTGTAATTTTCATCATATGTACACGTCAACTATGACAGACAAAATGAGAAAAAAAAAACACTGACTTTCAACTCCCTCCAAAGATTTTCTAGGGGGTTGAGATCTGGAGACTGGCTAGGCCACTCCAGGACCTTGAAATGCTTCTTACGAAGCCAGTCCTTCGTTGCCCGGGCGGTGTGTTTGGGATCATTGTCATGCTGAAAGACCCAGCCACGTTTCATCTTCAATGCCCTTGCTGATGGAAGGAGGTTTTCACTCAAAATCTCACGATACATGGCCCCATTCATTCTTTCCTTTACACGGATCAGTCGTCCTGGTCCCTTTGCAGAAAAACAGCCCCAAAGCATGATGCTTCCACCCCCATGCTTCACAGTAGGTATGGTGTTCTTTGGATGCAACTCAGCATTCTTTGTCCTCCAAACACGACGAGTTGAGTTTTTACCAAAAAGTTATATTTTGGTTTCATCTGACCATATGACATTCTCCCAATCCTCTTCTGGATCATCCAAATGCACTCTAGCAAACTTCAGACGGGCCTGGACATGTACTGGCTTAAGCAGGGGGACACGTCTGGCACTGCAGGATTTGAGTCCCTGGCGGCGTAGTGAGTTACTGATGGTAGGCTTTGTTACTTTGGTCCCAGCTCTCTGCAGGTCATTCACTAGGTCCCCCCGTGTGGTTCTGGGATTTTTGCTCACCGTTCTTGTGATCATTTTGACCCCACGGGGTGAGATCTTGCGTGGAGCCCCAGATCGAGGGAGATTATCAGTGGTCTTGTATGTCTTCCATTTCCTAATAATTGCTCCCACAGTTGATTTCTTCAAACCAAGCTGCTTACCTATTGCTGATTCAGTCTTCCCAGCCTGGTGCAGGTCTACAATTTTGTTTCTGGTGTCCTTTGACAGCTCTTTGGTCTTGGCCATAGTGGAGTTTGGAGTGTGACTGTTTGAGGTTGTGGACAGGTGTCTTTTATACGGATAACAAGTTCAAACAGGTGCCATTAATACAGGTAACGAGTGGAGGACAGAGGAGCCTCTTAAAGAAGAAGTTACAAGTCTGTGAGAGCCAGAAATCTTGCTTGTTTGTAGGTGACCAAATACTTATTTTCCACCATAATTTGCAAATAAATTCATTAAAAATCCTACAATGTGATTTTCTAGATTTTTTTTCCTCAATTTGTCTGTCATAGTTGACGTGTACCTATGATGAGAATTACAGGCCTCTCTCATCTTTTTAAGTGGGAGAACTTGCACAATTGGTGGCTGACTAAATACTATTTTCCCCCACTGTATACAGTGCCTTCAAAAAGTATTCACACCTCTTGACTTTTTCCAAATTGTGTTGTGTTAAAGCCTGACTTTAAAATGGATTACATTTAGATTTTGTGTCGCTGGCCTACACACAACACCCCAAAATGTCAAAGCGGAATAATGTTTTGAGACATTTTTACAAATGAATTAAAAATGAAAAGCTGAAATGTCTTGAGTCAATAATTATTCAACCCATTTGTTATAGCAAGCCTAAATAAGTTCAGGAGTAAAAATGTGCTTAAGTCACATAATAAGTTGGACTCACCCTGACATTGAATATCCCTTTGAGCATGGTGAAGTTATTAATGACACTTTGGATGGTGTATACATACACCCAGTCACTACAAAGATACAGGTGTCCTTCCTAACTCAGTTGCTGGAGAGGAAGGAAACTGCTCAGGGATTTCAGCATGAGGTCAATGGTGACTTTAAAACAGTTACATAGTTTAATGGCTGTGATAGGAGGATGGATCAACAATATTGTAGTTACTTCACAATACTAACCTAAATGACAGAGTGAAAATACAGAATACATTCCAAAAACATGCATCATGTTTGCAATAAGACAGTAAAGTAAAATTGCCAAAGAAATGTGGCAAAGAAAGGAACTTTATTTCCTGAATTCAGAGCTTTATATTTGGGGCAAATCCAACAAAACACATCACTGAGTACCACTCTTCATATTTTCAAGCATGGTGGTGGATGCATCATGTTATGGGTATGCTTGTCATCATCAAGGACTAGGGAGTTTTTTTTAGGATAAAAATAAACGAAATAGAGCTAAGCACAGGCAAAATCCTAGAGGAAAACCTGGTTCAATCTGCTTTGCAACAGACACTGGGAGACAAATTCACCTTTCAGTAGGACAATAACCTAAAACACAAGGCCAAATATACACTGGAGTTGTTTACCAAGACGACATTGAATGTTCCTGAGTGGCCTAGTTACAGTTTTGACTTAAATCGGCTTGAAAACCTATTGCAAGATTTTAAAATGGCTGTCTAGCAATGATCAACAACCAACTTGACAGAGCTTGAAGAATTTAAAAAGAATAATGTGCAAATATTGTACAATCCAGGTGAGCAAAGCTCTTAGAGACTTACCCAGAAAAACTCACAGCTGTAATCGCTGCCAAAGGTGGTTCTAACATGTATTGACTCAGGGGTGTGAATACTTATGTAAATTATATATTTCTGTAACATTTACAATAAATGTGCAAACATTTCTAAAAACTTGTTTTCAAAAATGTATATTTAATACATTTTGAATTCAGGTTGTAACACAACAAAATGTGGAATGAGTAATCAAGGTAGTAAGATAACTACTCTTGTGTGATGAGTAACCTTTTTATGAGACTTGCCTTAGCTCCCACAGCTAATGCCTGTAGGTTTTAGCTTAGTGGGCTAACACAATCTTCGGCTGCGCAGACAAACCTGTCTATCTAACTTGGTATAAAGCTGAGTGAATGGGCTGGGGAAATGTAACCACTCTCAAATTGAGTGAGATCGACATGATATTTTGAAGTATATTTTGAAACTATACATTGTTTGTTAACTAAGACTCGTGACAACAAAAATGTAATCAATGGTAGACATTAGCAATGATATTAAATGGGTTAATAATGAAAACATTGTTCCTACATAGTTCTGACTGAATATAAAGTTGTTAAAAGTATAAGCCTGACCTTTTAAGCGCTGGTAGTCGAAGTCCATGTTGATGTTTAAAATAGGTCGTCACAAGACGGCTGTGAAAACGGATGTCTGAACATATCTTTCCTCCTCTACATCAACTGCTGTTTGTCTGTGTGTGTGTCTATGAGAGCGAAAGAAAGGGAGAGAGAGTGATAAAGAGGAAGGGGGAGAGAGCGGGAGGAAACAAAATAGAGAGATAAACTATGAGTTTTTGTGGGTGGGGGAGGGAAAATTGAATCTTTACCAATTTCTTAATTACATAATTATGTCCTAAGTTGTGCATACATAGATAAAATGTGATATGTGCATGAATCTACAATTCTCATGTATTATTTTTTAAATAAAATAACAACTGCTCACGGCCGTCACTTTACCCGTCTCATTCTTATGAAAATAAACAATAACTGAGCTGAGTCTTAACCCTGTTGCCTACGACATGTAACCTAGCACTCTCTTTTTGGTGCACATTCTGCATTTATCATGTTAGAGAACTGAGAACCCAGGGTGAGTCCACACACACACACACACACACACACACACACACACACACATATATATACCCCTCTATCTGTCTCAGTAAAGGTACTGCATTCTTTCACTTCTTTCTCTCCACTTCCTTTCACCTAAAAATATCTAAGTGAGTCACAATATAGCTGTGATTGTCTCAACTTGTCATGTGACTTGGCACTTGCTAATTATGAAGCATTTAGAGCTATTTGTTTTTCTAAGAGCTCATATTATGTCCACAACTGTTCTGTTCCATCAATGTAGGTCTACTTACTACTTTACAGACGTATTCTAAAATGAATTAAATTACTTGTTTCCCTCATCAATCTACACACAATACCACATAATGAGAAAGCAAAAACAGGTTTTTAAAATGTTAACCAAATTTATTAAAAATAAAAAACAAAAATACGTTATTTACACAATTATTCAAACCCTTTGCTATTATACTCGAAATTGAGCTCAGGTGCATCCTGTTTCCATTGATTATCCTTGAGATGTTTCTGCAACTTGATTGGAGTCTACCTGTGGTAAATTCAATTGATTGGACATGATTTGGAAAGGGACACACCTGTCTATATAAGGTCCCACAGTTGACAGTGCATGTCAGCGCAAATACCAAGCAATAAGGTTGAAGGAATTGTCCGTAGAGCTCCGAGACAGGATTGTGTCGAGGCACAGATCTGGGGAAGGGTACCAGAAAAGTCCTGCACCATTGAAGGTCCCCAAGAACACAGTGGCCTCCATCGTTCTTAAATGGAAGAAGTTTGGAATCACCAAGACTCAGGGGAGAAGGGCCTTGGTCAGGGAGGTAGACAAGGACCTGATGGTCACTCTGACAGAGCTCTAGAGTTCCTCTGTGGAGATGGGAGAACCTTCCAGAAGGACAACCATCTCTGCAGAACTCCACCAATCAGGCCTTTATGGTAGAGTGGCTAGATGGAAGCCATTCCTCAGTAAAAGGCACATGACAGCCCGTTTGGAGTTTGCCAAAAGGCACCTAAAGGACTCTCAGACCATGAGAAACAAGATTCTCTGGACTGATGAAACCAAGATTGAATTCTTTAGCCTGAATGCCAAGCGTCACGTCTGGAGGAAACCCGGCACCATCCCTACGGTGAAGCATGGTGGTGGCAGCATCATGCTGTGGGGATGTTTTTCAGCTGCAGGGACTGGGAGACTAGTCAGGATCTAGGGCAAGATGAACCGAGGTAAGTACAGAGAGATCCTTGATGAAAACCTGCTCCAGAGTGCATAGCGATGCTCCCCATCCAGAGGATCTGCAGAGAAGAATGGGGAAAAACTCCCAAAATACAGGTGTGCCAAGTTTGTAGTGTCATACCCAAGAAAACTCAAGGTTGTAATCTGCTGCCAAAAGTGCTTCAACAAAGTACTGAGTAAAGGGTCTGAATACTTATGTAAATGTAATATTTCCATTTTTGCTTCATCATTATTGGGTATTGTTAGAAATTGCGTAATTCAAATCTGGTATTGGAATAAGAGAAAACATAATCAAGAGATATTCAATCCAAGCTAAATTTATTATATGCAAAATGTATGTATGATAAGTATGTTGGTTCGTATACGGGCTCACTGAAATACCACGCAGGGCAGACAGAGAACTAATCCATTGTTACAGGTTCTTCTTCAAATACTCTGACAGAGATAGTTCCCACTCTCTGCTGGCCAATCAGAGTAGAGACTGAGCGTGGTTTAGACTTACTCAGACAATCTGTTGGCGCAGGGGCTGGTCCCAACCCCTTGGCGCTCCACGTTCCCAGGCATAAGTTGCTATCATAATAACCTGTGGAGTTAGCACCCAAAAAACACCATTCTTCTGTACCTACGTTCAAGGACGGTTCACAGACAACAAAGAGAGAGTGTTCGGGTATTGTGGGACAAGTTCTTATCTCCCCTTACTCCCTAAAACAGCTCCTCACATTAATCACAGCTTGTTAGGTGAAACAATTCATATCAGTACAGTACAGACCTTTTATGCTTTAATCATTAATGCATTCTTTCTAAGTTAGTCATCCCATCCATTTATGAGAATAATAAATCCCCACAGTATTGTGTGCAGATTGATGGGGGGAAAGTCAAGGGGTCTGAATACTTTCGGAATACACTGTAGTCTATACAAACCGCACAATTGTTCAACGCTTTTGTTTGAAACAGCCGGTACATGCATAGATTTCGGATCTTGGCTGGACTGGCACGACTCGTGACGTCTCGGTGTGCAGCCACGAGGACAGTTTCGAAAACAGGTGAGCCTCTTTCCATGGCCTTATGCCTTTAGGTACCGATATTTACTCATACAGAAAAGCAGAACATAGCCGGGGTATCAGATCATGTTGCATTGCTGTGGTATGTCGCAATTCAAACGAAACAACGTTGCCTGAATGATTATAATAGGCTACATTCCTAGAACAGGATTCCAATAAATTGCTGGTATTTATTTTCATCCAGATGGGTCTATTGCAAAATGAAATGCACACAGTTGTAAATACCGGTTGTAGTGTTTTGTACGACATGCCATTCTCTCCATGTAGTGAGAGCGAGGGGTCCATTTTATATTAGTAATGTATAGGCTACTGTACAATCACATTCTCTATCCTAGTTCGTTTTTATGTGATACCCTACTGTAAATCTGGTTGTGTGTAGTGGTACTACTTCGAAGTGATGGGAATTGGGTGAGTGTGTGCACTTGAGCGAAGAGCATCGTGAGCTCTGCTGAGTTGAGCCTACATGAGTTCTCTGCGCTGTTCCCAGGGGAATGTGTTGTCTGTATTGTTTCAGTACCACATACCAGTAGACATCATAACATATTAATTGTGAGTTTCAAATCCATATATTTTTGTGTGCGCGCGCATTTTCCTTGAGCAATTCATGACTACACTGAAGAACTCCGTAGTGGCATAATCATTGGCGACCACAGCCACAAAGTCATTATGGCTAAACCCCGCCTATTTAAAAAATGTGTCTTCTTAAAAATGTTTAACCTTAACCACACTGCTAACCTTATACCTAACCTTAAGTTGAGACCAAAAAGCACATTTGAGTTTCATACAATTTTATGATAGCCAATTTTGACTTTGTGGCTGTGGTAACTAGTGCCAAACGAGGCATAGCCGGGCTGCACCCAGGCAAGCGAGCACTCCCAACAAAATTACACAGAAACTGAAGGAGGGGCAGAAATAAGGTGAACTTTTCCGCATTCCACGGCTAACTGTAAAGACCTCTGGCTGTAGGCCTATTTACACATGGCACAGAAAAGTTTGCTACGTCGTTGACTAGTCGTCGTCGTACTTGTCATGAAGGAAAAGTAATTGCAACACATTAGAAGACCACACGCTTATCTGTTTCAGGTTGCAAAAGAGCCTCGTCTGGCATTCAGTTGGGTGAGTTTCTCCTGATGTTCTTCTCTACGCATTTTATTATTTTCGGTGTTTTCTCTGACTTATGCTTCTCTCTATATATGTAATCCACCCAGACTACCCACCACATTTCGTACAATAAGTTATAAACACACAATAAACGATGCGCCACTCTATCACCCATTTTTCTGTCAAGTCCATTGCGTATCACTGCTGCAATCATAGCGCTCTGTCTCTCTCCCTCATTCCCGACGAGTTGAGTTTGAAAAACGGTGGAATACCTTTTGGAATAGAACATTTATTTTCGGGTTGTGTTCTGCTATGACCTGATGGGAGTAATGGATTGTCAGAATCTGAAGGTTAGTAATTTTAAAATGAGAAAGCTAGGCACGTTACACACCGTTTATTTTGGAGAAATTGTGCGCGTCGATGTTTGGTGTGAGTTATGGGATTTGTTTTTTTCATACCTGGTTGATCTGAGCTTCTGATTAAAAAAGTTTTGTTTTGCATAAAGTTTAGGCACCCTTCTTTCTCCACATTGGCTTTCATATTTCCCTAATTCCAACCTATTCAGCTTCCATATATCGTTATTGTGGTATCCATATGATCATAATCTTCTCTAAATATTTTGCTCTGTGTGGTGATCACTTCAGTTAGGAATTCATAGTAGTATTTTCTACGAATTCATTCCAATGAGTAGCTGGTCAACGACTTTATATTCACACACACACACAGGGGAAGGCCAAACTCAACATAATGTTGAAAAATGAACAGATCACATTCCCTTAGACACACATGTGTGGTCAGGGTCTGCAGTAGCCCAATAATGGATTAAAGGATCCTAACGTTACTCCTTATATGTCATGTTTAGAGGCAAATAGGCTCCAGCAGCTGAAACAACCTCTTCCTTACTCTTCAGAATAGACTGACCTAGATAAAGCAGTGAAGCCACGGTCTGTCAATTGTCTATTTTGGCCCACGTTCAGGAGTGAGGCCTCAGTTTTGGCCACTTATCAGACCTCTTGACATGATGTCATAGTGCACCGTTCAAAGACAAGGGACATTGTTCAACTGTAGTGTAATTGGGGGAAGGGTTGGTTTTGGAGTTGCGCGGGAGCTGCTTCTTGAATAGACGCAGTTGTTCTCAGGATGTTGTACTGTTGTTGACTTCATGGTATTGGGGTGGGAAGCTGGGGGTGGATCACGAGGGGAGTTTAGGAAATCCAGGCTGGCATTGGATTTACTGTTACATATGGGATGCAACAACATCTAGGAATGATTTTTAGCACATGGACGAGGGGAGGGGACATGCACATAAATACAGTTTTAGAGTGAAATAGTAAGTTATACAGGAAGACTCACAAACATGCTGTCACAAATAGACACATTTCCCTACTCTGATAGACAGACATGGTATAGTGTGTTCAACAGTCACTTGACCACTTCTCGTCCCATGTTGGTATCATCTCTCACTTTTCTTTCTTCTTCCCTCTTCAGTCTTATGCCTACGCGTATCTCCCTTCTCCCCTGTCTCGTCCTGCGACAGGTCATTAGCTCACTGTCTGTCTCTCGTCTGTATTCTTGTGTGTTTTATTCCTATTGTGTTACTATTTTTCTTTTTATTATAGTTTCTTTACTCTGCATTGTTGGGAAGGGCTCGTAAGCAAGCATTTCACGGTTAAGTCTACACCAGTTGCATTCGGCGCATGTAATAAATACAATATGATTAGATTTTCTCAAGGAGAATTTTCAAAAGTGCCGCATTACATAACCAAAGCAAAAAAAAAACATGCAGACACTCACTGATGCATGGGCTGATGTACTTCGACAATTGAGGCTTTTTGAGAGTTTCAGCCTGTAATTTTAATCACGTTTGTTTTCACACTATGGGTAGAGACAGAGTAATGCTCTGAACTTGCACTTCAAAACACTGGCTCACTCTTCAGTCCCTCAGAATGCACTGCTAATAAGGGCTTATGGGTCGTACCATTTGATTTCAATCACTTTTTGACCGCACCCCTTTTGATTGGAATGAAACTTCAGAAGATATTTGCCCATGGTAGAAGTGGTCAGAACTGCCAAAACATTTAGGAGATGGAGGTGCTCAAGGTTTACCCATTTTGCAGACCCCACTATACCATGAGACATCCATGTCTTCATCACTGGTAAAGATAAACTGTTGAGTTTGATACGGTTTAAAAGCTTGCAAACAGGGTTGTCAAACTATTTTATATTTTCTTGAAAAAATTGTCCCCCAAAAAAATACAAATGGTCATTTAATAAAAATAGTAAATTATCAAACGCCTCAACTCAGACTTTTTCAATTTTCGCATATGTTGTAGTTTAGACCCTATTTTACATAATCTGAGGTGTTTGTGTTGTGACTTCCATTGTTTGAGACACACCATACTCTTGAATACAGGGTGGTTGGCATTTCAATCATATAAATATAATTTATAGAATGGACATCCCTTCAGACCACTGCAATTTAGCTGGTACGTCATTGTACAGATGGCTGCCGGTCCACCCACCGTCGAACGTCAATTTAAAAGGGAATGTATGTTCTATTATCTATATTTCTATGATTTTAATAGGTTTCCTATGGAATATTGACAGTATAATTTAAAACAACTGATATTCCCATCAGGGGTTGGAACCCTAAATTATTTTCCAATCATTCCGTTCCGAGCAGAACTGATGTTTTGTTCGTCCCAGTGTTCTGACCAGAAAATTAAGTTCTGAACTGGTTAGGAACCAGTTCTTAAAAAAAAAAAACATTTAGCTCATTAATTTACTCCAGCAATTTGCGCTGATAGAGCAGCTTGCTGTTGAAAGGGTAAGATATTTGTTTACATGTTTGATTGGTCGGATAAGTGCAGGTTTGAGATGCTACTGACATTTCGCGGGGGTGGACATGGAGGGGGCTTGGCTTGAAGCGCTGAACATCATGACGTGAATTGCAATGTGTTTAGGCTATTACTAGTACTATAACTTCACTGAATTACAGAATGTGTATATACTAGAAATTAGGAATATTTCTGGAACTAAAACTACTTTCTTTTTTTTACCGGTTCTCAAAATGTGAAAATAATGGTTTTGTTCCGGACACTTTAACTCACTTTCGTTCTTTTTCGGTGTTTGGTTCCCTGAACCGGTTCCAACCCCTGATTCCCATTCAAGTCAACATTTTCTGATGTGTGGATATCCAACCATCTTTGTGCTACCGTTTGAAAGCTAACATGGAAATTTAATACAGTTCTCAGCCAAAACATGAGACCCACCCTGTATTCAAGAGCATGCTGTGTCTCAACCAAGGACAGGCACAACACAAATGCCTCAGAGTATGTAAAATAGGGTCTCAACTACAACATATGCGAAAAAGAAAAAAATCTGAATTGACAAGTTTTTAGACAATTGACATTAAAGGGATATTTTGGCAATGAGGTCCTTTATCTACTTCCTCCAAGTCAGATGAACTCGTGGATACCATTTTTACTAGTTAGCAATTGCGCTAGCGCTAGTTAGCAACTTCCTTCAAACTGCACGCAGAGATGTAAAAATGGTATCCACCAGTTCTTCTTACTCTGGGGAAGTAGATAAAGGTCCTCATTGCAAAAATCCCAAAGTATCCCTATAAATATATACAGAACTAGTCACAAGTTTGTCACACCTACTCATTCCAGGGAATAATAGTGAAGACATCAAAACTATGAAATAACACATATGGAATCATGTAGTAACCAAAAAAGTGTTAAACAAATGAAAATACATTTTATATTTGAGATTCTTCAAATAGCCACCCTTTGCCTTGATGACAGCTTTGCACACTCTTGACATTCTCTCAACCAGCTTCACCTGGAATGTTTTTCCAACAGACTTGAAGGAGTTCCAACATATGTTGAGCACTTGTTGGCTACTTTTCCTTCACTCTGCGGTCCGACTCATCCCAAACCATCTCAATTGGGTTGAGTTTGGGGGATTGTGGAGGCCAGGTCATCTGATACAGCACTGGTTAAGTGTGCCTTGAATTCTAAATAAATCACCAGCAAAAGCACCCCCACACCATAACACCACCTCCATGCTTTACGGTGGGAAATACACATGCAGAGATCATCCGTTCACCCACACCGCGTCTCACAAAGCCACGGCGGTTGGAACCAAAAATCTCCAATTTGGACTCCAGACCAAAGGACACATTTCCACCGGTCTAATGTCCATTGCTCGTGTTTCTTGGCCCAAACAAGTCTCTTCTACTTATTGGTGTCCTTTAGTAGTGGTTTCTTTGCAGCAATTCGACCATGAAGGCCTGATTCACACAGTCTCCTCTGAACAGTTGATGTTGAGATGTCTGTTACTTGAACTCTGAAGCATTTATTTGGGCTGCAATTTATGAGGCTGGTAACTCTAATGAACTTATTGTCTGCAGCAGAGGTAACTCTGGGTCTTCCATTCCTGTGGCGGTCCTCATGAGAGCCAGTTTCATTATAGCGCTTGATGGTTTTTGCGACTGCACTTGAAGAAACGTTCAAAGTTCTTAATGTTCCTTATTGACTGACCTTCATGTCTTTAAAGTATTGATGAACTGTTGTTTCTCTTGCCATAATATGGACTTGGTCTTTTACCAAATAGGGCTATCTTCTGTATACCCCCCTTACCTTGTTACAACACAGCTGACTGGCTCAAACGCATTAAGAAGGAAAGAAATTCCACAAATTAACTTTTTTAAGAAGGCACACCTGTTAATTGAAATGCATTCCAGGTGACTATCTCATGAAGCTGGTTGAGAGAATGCCAAGAGTGTGCAAAGCTGTCATCAAGGCAAAGGGTGGCTATTTGAAGAATCTCAAATGTCCAAACCTTTTGACTGGTAGTGTGTGTGTGTGTGTGTGTGTGTGTGTGTGTGTATATTTTTTTTGATAAGAAATAAAATAGTTGACCAACCCTGTTTGTAAACTTTTAAATTATCAAACTCTATATTTTCTAGTGATGAAGATATGGATGTCTCATGGTAGGGTGGGTATGCAAAATGGGTCAACTTTGATTACCTCGATCTCCTAAATGTTTTGGTATTCAGGTCCAAAAAGTTACTTTCTGACTACTTCTACCATAGGCAAATATGTATAGAACATTTAGTTCAAATTTGTATTTATTATGGATCCCCATTCTCTTCCTGGGGTCCAGCAACATAAGACAGTTAGATACAGTTTGAAATACTACATGACATTACATTTCATAACACCTTACACAACACCATTTAGTTTGTTCCCTCAGGCCACCATTTGACCAACACATATTTACAATAGAACATCCATGTGCACGTATGTGTAGATTTCGTGTCTTATGTACAGTGGGGAGAACAAGTATTTGATACACTGCTGATTTTGCAGGTTTTCCTACTTACAAAGCATGTAGAGGTCTGTAATTTTTTATCATAGGTACACTTCAACTGTGAGAGACGGAAAAAAATCCAGAAAATCACATTGTATGATTTTAAGTGATTTAATTTGCATTTTATTGCATGACATAAGTATTTGATCACCTACCAACCAGTAAGAATTCCGCCTCTCACAGACCTGTTAGTTTTTCTTTAAGAAGCCCTCCTGTTCTCCACTCATTACCTGTATTAACTGCATCTGTTTGAACTCGTTACCTGTATAAAAGACACCTGTCCACACACTCAATCAAACAGACTCCAACCTCTACACAATGGCCAAGACCAGAGAGCTGTGTAAGGACATCAGGGATAAAATTGTAGACCTGCACAAGGCTGGGATGGGCTACAGGACAATAGGCAAGCAGCTTGGTGAGAAAACAACTGTTGGCTCAATTATTAGAAAATGGAAGAAGTTCAAGATGACGGTCAATCACCCTCGGTCTAGGGCTCCATGCAAGATCTCACCTCGTGGGGCATCAATGATCATGAGGAAGGTGAGGGATCAGCCCAGAACTACACGGCAGGACCTGGTCAATGACCCGAAGAGAGCTGGGACCACAGTCTCAAAGAGAACCATTAGTAACACACTACGCCGTCATGGATTAAAATCCTGCAGCGCACGCAAGGTCCCCCTGCTCAAGCCAGCGCATGTCCAGGCCCGTCTGAAGTTTGCCAATGACCATCTGGATGATCCAGAGGAGGAATGGGAGAAGGTCATGTGGTCTGATGAGACAAAAATATAGCTTTTTGGTCTAAACTCCACTCGCCGTGTTTGGAGGAAGAAGAAGGATGAGTACAACCCCAAGAACACCATCCCAACCGTGAAGCATGGAGGTGGAAACATCATTCTTTGGGGATGCTTTTCTGCAACGGGGACAGGACGGAGTGGGCCAAAATCCCTGCTGCAGTGTGTGCAAACCTGGTCAAGACCTACAGGAGACATATGATCTCTGTAATTGCAAACAAAGATTTCTGTACCAAATATTAAGTTCTGCTTTTCTGATGTATCAAATACTTATGTCATGCAATAAAATGCAAATTATTACTTAAAAATCATACAATGTAATTTTCTGGATTTTTTGTTTTAGATTCCGTCTCTCACAGTTGAAGTGGTACCTATGATAAAAATGACAGACCTCTACATGCTTTGTAAGTAGGTAAACCTGCAAAATTGGCAGTGTATCAAATACTTGTTCTCCCCACTGTATGTGTGTCTCTGTCCTCCCGAGTGGTCTAAGGCACTGCATCACAGTACTAGCTGTGCCGCTAGAGATCCTGGTTCGAATCCAGGTTCTGTCGTAGCCGGCCGCGACCGGGAGACCCATGGGGCGGCGTACAATTGGCCAAGCGTCATCCAGGGTAGGGGAGGGAATGGCCGGCAGGGATGTAGCTCAGTTGGTAGAGCATGGCGTTTGCAACGCCAGGGTTGTGGGTTCGATTCCCACAGGGGGCCAGTATGTAAAATAAAATAAAATAAAAATAAATAAATACAATTTAAAAAAATGTATGCACTCACTAACTGTAAGTCGCTCTGGATAAGAGCGTCTGCTAAATGACTAAAATGTAAATGTCTTCACAGTCCCCACTGTTCCATAAGGTGTATTTTTATCTGTTTTTAAATCACATTCTACTCATCAGTTACCTGATGTGGAATAGAGTTCCATGTAGCCATGGCTCTATGTAGTACAGTGCGCCTCCCATAGTCTGTTCTTGACTTGGGGATTGTGAAAAGACCTTTGGTGACATGTCTTGTGGGATATGCATGGGTGTCCGAGCTGTGTGTTAGTAGGTTAAACAGACACCTCGTTGCATCAACACTTCTTTCAAAAACAAGTAATGGTAAAGTCAATCACTCCTCCACTTTAAGCCATGAGAGATTTACATGCATATTATTGTTAGCTCTCCGTGTACATTTAAGGGCCAGCCGTGCTGCCCTGTTCTGAGCCAATTGTAATTTGGCACCTGACCACACGACTGAACAGTAGTCCAGGTGTGACAACTAGAGCCTGTAGGACCTGCCTTGTTGATAAACCCTGGATTGTAAACCATGACAGTTTACAATCCAGGGTTACTCCAAGCAGTTTAGTCACCTCAACTTGCTCAATTTCCACATTATTTATTACAAGATTTAGTTGAGGTTTATAGTTTAGTTTGAAATATTTAGGACCAACTTATTCCTTGCCACCCATTCTGAAACTAACTGCAGCTCTTTGTTAAATGTTGCAGTGATTTCAGTTGCTGTAGTAGCTGACGTGTATAGTGTTGAGTCATCCGCATACATAGCCACACTGACTTTACTCAAGGCAAGTGGCATGTCATTAGTAAAGATAGAAAAAAGTAAGGAGCCTAGACAGCTGCCCTGGGGAATTCCTGATTACGTTGGAGAGGCTTCCATTAAAGAACACCCTCTGTGTTCTGTTAGACAGGTAACTCTTTATCCACAATATAGCAGAGGGTGTAAAGCCATACCATATACGTTTTTCCATCAGCAGACTATGATCAATAATGTCAAAAGCCGCACTGAAGTCTAAGACAACAGCTCCCACAATATTTTTTATCATCAATTTCTCTCTCACAAATGACTGATTGGCTAAGTGCTGTGCTTGTTGAATGTCCTTCAAAATATGCATGCTGAAAGTCTGACAATTTGTTTACAGTAAAATAGCATTGTATCTGGTCAAACACAATTTTTTCCAAACGTTTACAAAGGGTTGGTAACAGGCTGATTGGTTGGCTATTTGAGCCAGTAAAGGGGGCTTTACTATTCTTGGGTTGCAGAATGACTTTTGCTTCCCTCCAGGCCTGAGGGCACACACTCTCTTGTAGGCTTAGATTGAAGATATGGCAAATAGGCGTAGCAATATCGTCCGCTATTATCCTAAGTAATTTTCACGTCCAAGTTGTCAGACCCCGGTGGCTTGTCATTGTTGATAAACAACAATAATGTTTTCATTTCTTCCACACTCACTTTACGGAATAAAAAATTACAATGCTTGTCTTTAATAATTTGATCAGTTATACTTGGATGTATAGTGTCCGCGTTTGTTGCTGGCATATCATGCCAAAGTTTGCTAATCTTGCCAATTAAAGTAGTTGGCAATATGTGATGGATGAGCCATCTGATTCAATGAATGATGGAGCTGAGTTTGCCTTTTTGCCAAAAATTTCATTTACGGTCTTCCAAAGCTTTTTACTATCCTTTTTTTATGTTATTTATCTTTGTTTCATAGTGTAGTTTATTTTTATTATTCAGTTTAGTCACATGATTTCTCAATTTGCAGTATGTTTGCCAATCAGTTGTGGAGCCAGACTTATTTGCCATTCCTTCAAAATGGGTGCGGTCAAAAAATGATTGAAATCAAATGGAACGACCCTTATGCCACTACTGTTGATTCATTGTTCTGTCACTGTTTGTGGTTTTAAGTTATTTGTGCTGCAATAGAGCCCCCTCCTTATTATGAGCCAAATCCTAATTTCAGATACGCACTTAGGCCTATAACTCGAGCTAAAATCATCCATTGGCCTCAACTGAAGATATGTCTCAACATTTGAGTTGCGGGTGCACATCTCAAGCACATCTCAATATTGGTGTTGTTTTTTGTGTGACGTGCCTTAATGTGTTTGGACCCCAGGAAGAGTAGCTGCTGCCAAGGGGATCCATAATAAAGACCCCCAAAAAGTCAGGATTCAATGAATCCCCTATGCCCCTCAAACTCAACCCTGGACCTCGAAGCCAGTTCCACTGCATTTTTTTCATTGTTCCCCTCTAATCAGGGACTGATTTTAGACCTGGTACACCAGGTGTGTGTGTGTGTGTGTGTGTGTGCAATTAATTATTAGGTAGAACAGAACCTCCGGACCTCGTAGGGTAAGAGTTGAGTACCCCTGCATGCTATCACGTTTGCCTTAGAACTGTGATATTGTTTTCTTTCTCTCTTTGTTCAGGTCCCGACCTGGTGAAGCCATAGTTGAGCGCACCATGCAGGACTTGGGCTTGAACCACCAGTAACATACAGAGGGTGGAAACTGAGGGATAAACTGTGGAGAAAAAGAGAAGTATGGCAGTCTTTAATCAGCTTGAGAATGTGGAAGACCTCTATGAGATCGGAGAAGTACTTGGGAGGTAAGGATTGTCATTATAAAAGGTCTTCTTGTATGAGGCTGTTTAAGTGAGGAAGGTATTTGAACTCTGAATTCAGTTACTTTTCAAGGTCAATTTTGCATATGCTGTCTTGCTGCATAGGTCAATGTGAACTAACATTCAATGTAAGCAATTGGAATAATTCAAAAACGGACTGAATTGTGTATAGAAAGAATACTTTTCAACATCACAAATGACATTGCAGAACAGCTACATAAATAAATCTGTGTTGTGTTCAGAAGGAATATATTTTTATTGGACAAACAACTACATTTTTGCACTCTGTCGCCGCCCCCAGTGGCCACTTTGGGCAGGTGCGGGAGGTGCGTGAGCGGGCCACGGGGGCTCGCTGGGCTG
Organism: Coregonus clupeaformis; assembly: GCF_020615455.1. Lineage (NCBI taxonomy): Eukaryota > Metazoa > Chordata > Actinopteri > Salmoniformes > Salmonidae > Coregonus > Coregonus clupeaformis. The sequence continues at coordinate 35,130,606 of NC_059199.1, forward strand.
GGAAGTTCCTGAAGATCAGGAAGTGTGCTAGCAGCCGGCTGGGCATAGAGCGGAAGAGCGTGGAACGGGAGGTTGAGGTCCTGCAGGACCTAAAGCATCCCAACATCATGGCCCTGAAGGATGTGTTCGAGAGTCGGGCTGAGGTGGTGCTGGTGCTGGAGCTGTGAGTGGAGGGAGGGGAGGAGGAGGAGGAGGGAGAAAACCAATACTTTTTAATCCCAGGTCTGACATGAGATACATGCAGGGCAAGTCATTGATTCTGTTGATGTGGTTGAATTATGTAGTAGAGTTAAAGGAAAACTCCACCCAAAAACTATCTTTTGGTCCATTGTTGATATAATCCCAAAATGTTTTGGATGTCAGCAATCAAGTTTTCAAGATACAGTGGGGGAAAAAAGTATTTAGTCAGCCACCAATTGTGCAAGTTCTCCCACTTAAAAAGATGAGAGAGGCCTGTAATTTTCATCATAGGTACACGTCAACTATGACAGACAAAATGAGAATTTTTTTTCCAGAAAATCACATTGTAGGATTTTTTATGAATTTATTTGCAAATTATGGTGGAAAATAAGTATTTGGTCAATAACAAAAGTTTCTCAATACTTTGTTATATACCCTTTGTTGGCAATGACACAGGTCAAACGTTTTCTGTAAGTCTTCACAAGGTTTTCACACACTGTTGCTGGTATTTTGGCCCATTCCTCCATGCAGATCTCCTCTAGAGCAGTGATGTTTTGGGGCTGTCGCTGGGCAACACAGACTTTCAACTCCCTCCAAAGATTTTCTATGGGGTTGAGATCTGGAGACTGGCTAGGCCACTCCAGGACCTTGAAATGCTTCTTACGAAGCCACTCCTTCGTTGCCCGGGCGGTGTGTTTGGGATCATTGTCATGCTGAAAGACCCAGCCACGTTTCATCTTCAATGCCCTTGCTGATGGAAGGAGGTTTTCACTCAAAATCTCACGATACATGGCCCCATTCATTCTTTCCTTTACACTGATCAGTCGTCCTGGTCCCTTTGCAGAAAAACAGCCCCAAAGCATGATGTTTCCACCCCCATGCTTCACAGTAGGTATGGTGTTCTTTGTCCTCCAAACACGACGAGTTGAGTTTTTACAAAAAGTTCTATTTTGGTTTCATCTGACCATATGACATTCTCCCAATCCTCTTCTGGATCATCCAAATACACTCTAGCAAACTTCAGACGGGCCTGGACATGTACTGGCTTAAGCAGGGGGACACGTCTGGCACTGCAGGATTTGAGTCCCTGGCGGCGTAGTGTGTTACTGATGGTAGGCTTTGTTACTTTGGTCCCAGCTCTCTGCAGGTCATTCACTAGGTCCCCCGTGTGGTTCTGGGATTTTTGCTCACCGTTCTTGTGATCATTTTGACCCCACGGGGTGAGATCTTGCGTGGAGCCCCAGATCGAGGGAGATTATCAGTGGTCTTGTATGTCTTCCATTTCCTAATAATTGCTCCCACAGTTGATTTCTTCAAACCAAGCTGCTTACCTATTGCAGATTCAGTCTTCCCAGCCTGGTGCAGGTCTACAATTTTGTTTCTGGTGTCCTTTGACAGCTCTTTGGTCTTGGCCATAGTGGAGTTTGGAGTGTGACTGTTTGAGGTTGTGGACAGGTGTCTTTTATACTGATAACAAGTTCAAACAGGTGCCATTAATACAGGTAACGAGTGGAGGACAGAGGAGCCTCTTAAAGAAGAAGTTACAGGTCTGTGAGAGCCAGAAATCTTGCTTGTTTGTAGGTGACCAAATACTTATTTTCCACCATAATTTGCAAATAAATTCATAAAAAATCCTACAATGTGATTTTCTGGATTTTTTTTTCTCAATTTGTCTGTCATAGTTGACGTGTACCTATGATGAAAATTACAGGCCTCTCTCATCTTTTTAAGTGGGAGAACTTGCACAATTGGTGGCTGACTAAATACTTTTTTCCCCCACTGTATATAACTTTCGAAATACAGCCAGTATGATGCATTTTGTTTGCATCATGTCATGCTGCTTGGGCGGTAATATCTAATTTACATAAGTATTCATACCTCTGAGTCAATCATTTGTAGCAGCACCTTTCTTCAAGCTCTGTCAAATTGGTTGTTGATCATTGCTAGACAACCACTTTCATGTCTTACCATAGATTTTCAAGTAGATTTAAGTCAAAACTGTAACTCGGCCACATTCACTGTCTTCTTGGTAAGCATCTCCAGTGTAGATGTGGCCTTGTGTTTTAGGTTATTGTCCTGCTGAAAGATGAATTAATCTCTGTCTGGAGGAGAGCAGACTGAACCAGGTTTTCCTCTAGGATTTTGCCTGTGCTTAGCTCCATTCCGTTTCTTTTCTATCCTGAAAAACTCCCCAGTCCTCAACGATTACAAGCATACCCATAACATGATGCAGCCACCGCTATGCTTGAAATATGGATAGTGGTACTTACTCAGTAATGTGTTGTATTGGATTTGCCCCAAACATAACACTTTGTATTCAGTACAAAAACGTAATTGCTTTGGCACATTTTTTGCAGTATTACTTTAGTGCCTTGTTGAAAATAGGATGTATGTTTTGGAATATTTTTTATTCTGTACAGGCTTCCTTTTTCACTCTGTCAATTAGGTTAGTATTGTGGAGTAACTACAATGTTGTTGATCCATCTCAGTTTTCTCCTATCACGTCCATTAAACCATGTTACTGTTTGAAAGTCACTATTGGCCTCATGGTGAAATCCCTGAGCAGTTTCCTTCCTCTCCGGCAACTGAGTTAGGAAGGATGGCTGTATCTTTGTGACCGGGTATATTGATACTGTCATGCGTCAGTGTGTAGCGGTAGGACGGAGTCAGGCGCAGGACACAGAACTTAGTCAACAACGTACTTTACTTGTCAAGAGTAAATAACATATCTTCCACGCAGGGAAGAAAATACTGACTAACATGTCAATGACAACAAAACAACCACGCACAACACCATGAGGGAACCAGAGGGTAAAATAGGGAAACAAATTATCGTAATTGGAACCAGGTGTGTGCAAATTAGACAAAACAAGTAGAACACAGAAACTGATCGGTGGCAGCTAGTACTCCGGTGACGACGAACACCGAAGCCTGCCCGAGCAAGGAGGAGGAGCAGCCTCGGCTGAATTCGTGACAGATACACCATCCAAAGTGTAAGTAATAACTTCACCGTGCTCAAAGGGATATTCAATGTCAGTTTTCTATTTTTTTTACCCATTTACCAATAGGTGCCCTTCATTGCAAGGCATTGTAAAACCTCTCTGGTCTTTGTGGTTTAATCTGTGCTTGAAATTCACTGCTCGACTGAGGGACCTTACAGATAATTGCATGTGTGGGGTACAGAGATGAGGTAGTCATTCAAAAATCATGTTAAACATTAGTATTGCACACAGTGAGTCCATGCAACTTATGTGACTTGCTAAGCACATTTTTACTCCTGAACTTATTTAGGCTTGCCATAACAAGGTTTATGTCTTGACTCAAGACATTTCAGATTTTCATTTGTAAAAATGTCTATAAACAAGATTCCACTTTTGACATTATGGGGCATTGAGTGTAGGCCAGTGACAAAAAAAAATCTCAATTTAATCAATTTAAAATTCAGGCTATAACACAACAAAATGTGGAAAAAGTGAAGGGGTGTGAACACTTTCTGAAGGCACTGTATATGATATACTGCCCAAGCCTAATGCTGCGTTTTGGATCATATGATGCAAAATGCATCACACTGCCTGTATTTCAATATGTTGAAAGTTATATATTTTTAACTTTATTACTAACATGCAAAACAATTTGGGTCTATATCAACAATGGACTAACGAAACAAATACCAAAATAGTTTTTGGGTGGAATTTCCCTTTAAGTTCTAACACCTCTCCATTTCTCCTCCTTCCTCTTTCAGTATTAGTGGAGGAGAGCTGTTTGACTTCATCGCTGTGAAGGAGAACCTGACGGAGAGCGACGCCATCGAGTTCATGAAGCAGATACTACTGGGCGTGGGCTTTATGCACAGCAAACAAATAGGCCATTTTGACCTAAAGGTAAATTATGCTAGTGTGTTTATTTAACATATTATCCAACTTATTTTGTTCGTTACTCACTCCATATGACATTTATGAATCCAGTGCTGCAATAGTCTGTAGTAGTGGTTTACATCTAACCTCCCCAATAACACTGCTAAAGTAGGATTACGCATAGAAATAGTAATACACAGCCTGTTCATTTATTGAATCCAAAATCCTAGGATTTTAGGTATGAGTGCTTAAAGTGAAAAGAGCATATCTTTATTCATCTATCCCAAAACCACACAAACATGCTGACACTGCTGCTTATTAGTGCAAACGTCCATGTCGCATGCTCATGTTTGCATCCACAGTTGTCACTAAGGGAGTGTGGCTGTGCACTAGGGTGTTGAAGAACGTGCTGTTCGTGGTCCGGTCGTTCAGCATGCTGTTGACCTTTATGGTCAGATTGTACTAATTTTGCATGTAAAATGTGTACTCCCCTTCCACGATCAGCCGGAAAACATCATGCTGTCGGACAAGATGGCGCCAAACCCCGACATTAAGATAATTGACTTTGGGCTTGCCCACAGCTTCCAGCCGGGGGAGGAGTACAAGTGCATGAGTGGCACCCCGCAGTACATTTGTGAGTAGTACAGTCCTTTCATACAAGTTAGGCCCTGTTTAAATACCATGTAAATTCATGCATCCTTCTACCTACAGTTGTTGTGAAGCACTTATTGACATGACTAGATTCTTGAGGGCTATGTAGTGAAACCTATTGCTTACATTATATGCAAATTGTCACACCAGTGATTACTTTTAGGAAGGAAACTGAAGAAAAGGACTAGGACAGACTAAACTAGGTTCAGGACTGTTTCTGCCATCCTTTGGTGCATCGGTCAGAATGCGAATCCGGAGATTTAGCAGTAATCCAGGTTTAGGGGTATTTATTATACAGTTGAACATGGGAACGAACAGAGGCACATGGGGGAGGGTTTGGAACAGAGGTAGGGCTTGTAAGGCCGGTAGGAAGGATGTACTTTAGGATGTGGCTTGTAAAGAAGATAGGATTGGATGTGGTGGTCTGGAAGGGAGATACAAAAGGGAAACATTAGAAATACATCAACATAAAAAGGTACAGACATGACAAAGTAGTGCCAAGTGACTTACAGGGAATGGGCTTAAGATAACCACAAACTAAGGAGGCTGCCAGGACTAAACATAAAAGGGCATTAGCATAGCATGGATATAAAAGATACAACATAAGTTCAGGCAGGTTGACTTACATTTCTCCTACAAGTTAAGGCACTGACTCATCACACAAATGATAGGGCCACCCCATGGCATCACCAAGCAAACTATTCTAGTGTGTAGGAAGGAGCATGCTGCTTAAATAGGGAACTGAAAGTGTTGGAAAGGGCAGAGGAGGGGTGATTTGGGAGTGGAAACAGGTGTGGTGGAAAGGGGCATGGCCTAGGGTAATTTGAGACCCTTGGCATGACCCTTCACAGCAGATACATTATTACAATTATTGGAACAGGCCCCTTGTAATGCAGTGCCTATGTGGCTGAGATCCCTACTGTGGTCTGTGGAAGTGAACACCTATTTCCAGGTGTTTCCATGGAGACAGTGCAAGAAGTGCACTGTCATGATCTGAGTTGATGGTGTTTTGATAAACTACGGTGGTTGCAATTCCAGTTGAAACAGGAAGCGATTTGGATGGTCTAGGATAGTCGCCATTTCGGTCATAACTACATTACCCTTCAACCCAAATCATTTCAGAAACCTCTTATCAATATAGTAATTATATTCTACATATATTCCAAATCTACATATTTAGTAATATATCACAAACCAAAAATGCTTGACAAAGCAAAAGTATCCTTAAAATCCTATTAGATTTTGAAACAACAGGTAGTTTGCCCAAAAAAATAGACATCTCAAGTTGTTTTCAAATACTAGCTGCTTCAACACAGATTTGGTCAGCATGATAAGGTTGGCATGGTTACAAACCTTGTCCAGTTTAGAATTCAAATGTGTTTGCCCAGCAGTAGCAGCTACACACAGTACTGTAGGTTTAAATAATACAATGCGACTGGTGGAGGAAGTCCCTGGAGTTTGACTGGGAGGAACAATCTATGAATGGTTTTCTGATGCAGTGTTTAGTTTGCATTCTTGAAAATGTTAAATTTTTCCTTCACAGATAGTGTGAAGTCTGACAGGCCTTCGGGGCTTGCGTGTTTTTCATAAATGCAGCTACATGCATAGACAAGTCTCTCAGATTGCTTTATTGGCACGAAATACAATTTGTAGATATTGCCAGAGCAGTATAGTGGTACAGCATTTCAGGAAATATAGTACAATGCAATGAGGATAATGAAATACTGTTAATTTCAGCAGTAATAATAATAGTACATACAGCTCCAAAAGTATTGTGACAGTGACCATTATATTTATTTATTTGTCTCTGTACTCAAGCACTTTGGATTTGAAATGATGTGTTTCAGATTATTTTGTGCCCAATAGAAATGAATGGTAAATAATGTATTGTGTCATTTTGGAGTCACTTTTATTGTAAATAAGAATAGAATATGTTTCTAAACACGTCTACATTAATGTGGATGCTACCATGATTACGGATAGTCCTGAATGAATCGTGAATAATGATGAGTGAGAAAGTTAAACGCATAAATATCATACCCCCAAGACATGCTGGAGGTTACCATTTTTGGACGGGCATGATATTTGTGCGTCTAACTTTCTCAATCATCATTATTCACGATTCATTCAGGACTATCCGTCATCATGGTAGCATCCACATTAATGTAGACGTGTTTAGAAACATATTCTAAGGAGACTATGTATAAAAAGTGCTGTAATTTCTAAATGGTTCAACCGATATGGATGGAAAATACCCTCAGATCAAAGCTGACAGTCTGCGCTTTAACTTCATAGTCAGTGTATCGTTTCAAATCCAAAGTGCTGGAGTACAGAGCCAAAACAACAACAAATGTGTCACTGTCCCAATACTTTTGGAGGTCACTGTATAATCATCTCTCTCTTTCTCAGCCCCTGAAGTGATCAACTATGAACCTCTGAGCACAGCTGTCGACATGTGGTGAGTGTGTGTCCCGCCACCTCTCCCAACATACACACTCACACACACTTATACATATACAGACACCTAACAGTCACACTGTGTTATTAGGGAAAGGAGAGAGGGTGCCTACACATGCCTGAACGCATCCCAAGGGCTTATTCATCAAGATGGAAGGGGGACATTCTTTGTGTGTGTGTGTGTGTATATGAGGTTATTATTGGGTAGCAAGGGATGTGGGATGGGTGTGTGTTTTGAGATTCCTTGATCTTTGAACCTCAAAACACACACCCATCCTACACCTCTTGCTACCCAATAATAACCTCTTAAATATACAAAGAATGTCCCCCTTCCATCTAGACATTACAGTGAAATGCTTACTTACAAGCCATTAACCAACAATGCAGTTTAAAAAAATAAAATAAAGTGTTAAGTAAAAAATAAAAGCGAATAACTAAAGAGCAGCAGTAAAATAAAATAACAGTAGGGAGGTGTCACGCCCTGACTCTGAGGACTTGTATTTGTTGAGTCAGGGTGTGTATTTTCTGTGTTGTGTTTGCTATGTCGATGTTCTATGTTTAAGATCTAGTATGTGTAGATCTATGTTGGCCGGGGTGGTTCCCAATCAGAGGCAGCTGTAGCTCGTTGTCTCTGATTGGGGACCATACTTAGGCAGCCTTTTGGCACCTGTTAGTTGTGGGATCTTGTTCCGTGTAAGGTATGTTGTGTGTATGCTACCTTGGACGTCACGTTTCGTTTGTTGTTTTGTCGTGGTGTTTAGTCGTAAATAAACATGTATGCTTATCACGCTGCGCCGTGGTCCGTCCCGTTCGTCAACGATCGTGACAGGAGGCTATATACAGGGGAGTACCGGTACAGAGTCAATGTGCGGGGGTACCGGCTAGTCGAGGTAATATGTACATGTGGGTAGAGTTAAAGTGACTATGCATAAATAATAAACCGAGTAGCGGCAGCGTAAAAGAGTGGGATGGGGTGGCAGTGCATATAGTCCGGGGTAGCCATGATTAGCTGTTCAGGAGTCTTATGGCTTGGGGGTAGAAGCCTTTTGGACCTAGACTTGGCGCTCCGGTACCACGCTGTAGCAGAGAGAACAGTCTATGACTAGGGTGGCTGGAGTCTTTGACCATTTTTATGGCCTTCCTCTGACACCACCTGGTATAGAGGTCCTGGATACCAGGAAGCTTGGCCCCAGTGATGTACTGGGCCGTACGCACTACCCTCTGTAGTGCCTTGCGGTCGGAGGCCGAGCAGTTGCATTTTTACATTTTAGTCATTTAGCAGACGCTCTTATCCAGAGCGACTTACAGTTAGTGAGTGCATACATTTTCATACTGGCCCCCCGTGGGAAACAAACCCACAACCCTGGCGTTGCAAACGCCATGCTCTACCAACTGAGCTACATCCCTGCCAGCCATTCCCTCCCCTACCCTGGACGACGCTGGGCCAATTGTGCACCGCCCCATGGGTCTCCCGGTCGCGGCCAGCTACAACAGAGCCTGGATTCGAACCAGGATCTCTAGTGGCACAGCTAGCACTGCGATGCAGTGCCTTAGACCACTGCGCCACTCGGGAGACATAGTTGCCATACCAGGCGGTGATGCAACCAGTCAGGATGCTCTCGATGGTGCAGCTGTAGAACTTTTTGAGGACCCATGCCAAATATTTTCAGTCTCCTGAGGGGGAATAGGCTTTGTCGTTATCTTCACAACTGTCTTTGTGTGTTTGGACCATTATAGTTTGTTGGTGATGTGGACACCAAGGAACTTGAAGCTCTCAACCTGTTCCACTACAGCCCTGTCGATGAGAATGGGGGCGTGCTCAGTCCTCTCTTTTTTTTTTTCCTGTAGTCCACAATCATCTCGTTTGTCTTGATCACGTTGAGGGAGAGGTTGTTATCCTGGCACCACATGGCCAGGTCTCTGACCTCCTCCCTATAGGCTGTCTCATCGTTGTCGGTGATCAGGCCTACCACTGTTGTCGTCGGCAAACTTAATGATGGTGTTGGAGTCGTGCCTGGCCATGCAGTCATGGGTGAACAGGGAGTACAGGAGGGGACTGAGCACGCACCCCTGAGGGGCCCCCGTGTTGAGGATCAGCGTGGCAATGTGTTGTTACCTACCCTTACAGTGTTACTGTTTCTGGTTGAATGCATTATCTACACACTATGAGTTCAGCCACTGTATAACAATCTGATTCTCTAGTGGGTTTCGGCTAGATACTGTGTTTGTTTTTACACAGAAATTAACTGTTTTGAGTCTAAAGGGTTGGACTTGATTGTTGTACAGTGGAATATGAGTGTACCCAGACGCGCTCCAGCCCAGCATTAATAAATGGTGCTAAAAAATGAGGACTTCGGGGAAAAATAATTTTACCCCAGGACATTTCACATTGTGACTATCCCCGAAAAAGTAAAGTAGCATTCAGATGTCTGCGTTGATCTTTGAGTTTAATTTTAGGGACAAACAGACAGGCTTATGTTTTCAATGTGTCATGCTCCTCCCCCAGAGCCTTAGGCAGGAAACTGTCAGAGGCAGCTGATTATAGTACATTTGGAAATACGAAAGCAAGCATTAAAGAACTACTCACCACAACCGCTCTGTCTACATCCTTTGGAATAAAGTTAAGATATTGAGATAAGAACTGAGTCTCTAGGCCTCTGTGAACAAAATAACCACATGACTGTTAGTTCTTTGTTTGTGTTTGCCTCCCCATATAGGAGCATCGGAGTGATCACCTACATACTGTAAGTTGAGGGAGAAAAGGGGGGTGCTACTGTACGTTTGGATTTACACATATGCCCAATTCCAAATCAACCCTTAGCCTACCATAACCCTGTACAAATGTGCCAATATTGCTATCTTCCTCTGTTGACTTGGAATTGGGCTATAGTAACAGCAACCTTCTCTATTTTTCCAGACTGAGTGGTATGTCCCCGTTCCAAGGGGACACAGACGAGGAGACACTGAGGAACATCATAGCCCTGAACTACAAGTTTGACGACCACCACTTCAGCATGACCAGTGCCATGGCCAAAGACTTCATCCAGAAGCTCTTTGTGAAAGATCTGAAGTAAATAATGCATTGGTCATGGGTAATTTGGCCTATTACGATGTCCTTTTACGACATCAAGACAAGTATGGAACGGTGACTGGAATAGTGAATGGATCACTTATTTTGTAACTTTGCACCTATCGTAAATGGATTGATACTTTTTCAGCCATATTTGGTTTTAAGCCTCTATTGATAGAATAGGAACTCTGTATTGTATGAATATATCACCCTTTGTCTGGCTGTCTGTGTTTGTCTGTCTGTCTCTGTGTAGTGAGATAATGACAGTTGAGAATGACGGCTTTCTTTTTCAGCTGCTTTTGATAGAATAGAACTTGCATGTATCGAATTAATAGATTACCCATTGTCTGACCGTCTGTGGCTGCCACTCTCTCCCTGCCTGCCTGTCTGCCTGTCTCTGTTCGTCTGTCTATGCCGATCTTATTGTCTCTCTGTCGGTCTGTCTCTGTGTAGTGAGAGAATGACCGCTGAGGAGTGTCTACACCACCCCTGGATCAAGGTGAGAGTCAGCAGCACAAGGCTTTGCTCCTTACAAACAGTTTAATATATGTACTTGTTTTTAATCTCCTTCACTTATTATCTCTCCCTCTTTTTTAGCCTCTGACACGGAAACAGGTGGCCAACAGGAATCGTTCCTCCATCAACATGAAGAACTTTAAGAAGTTCAATGCCAAGAGGAAATGGAAGGTGAGTAGGATATATGTCCTATTTTTGTCCTATAGTTTTATGCCATATCACATATTATTATGACACTGAATAAAGCTCAAATCTTGGAAATGTGCATGTGTTTTATTACGGATAATGAAATCAAACTGAGGTCATTGCTACACAGTCAATGCTTGTCTTCTGGAACTAAACGAACAAAATAGGGCATGAACGTGAGGCGGCAATGTTTTGTCCGAAAGGCCCTTTTCAAGTCTACTCTTGTCTATTAGAACATAAAGCACACTGACATTATAGTCTGAGACAACAGAGTACATGTTCACTAAATGTAGTTTACATAAGACAAACACAAAACCGGTTTTGAACTTACAGCTACATTGAGAAGCAGGGCCTATACATCGTAGTGTCAGTTAAGCCGGGCGGTGCTCAAATAAAACAACAACAACATATTGACACAGCAAGTGGGTCAGAGAAAGACTGAGCAGTGCGCCGAGCCTCATACATAGATCTGTATGTTCATGTGCAAAGTTTAAATGAATTAAAAACGCACATTTTAGCAAGGTGCTGAATTTCCTTGCTAAGACAGAATAATATGGTGTCCAGAATAATTAAAGTGTACCCAATCTTAAACATGTTCACGTATAGCCTCAATTATAAGGCTCAGGCTGATAGCAGTAATATGAAGCTATGTAGAGGTTGTAGTGAAGACGCTCTACTGAAGTTGACGTGTAACTTGACGTGTAAATGACCTTTTAGCACACTACTGTCAAATACAGTATGAAGATAGGCAGACACAGCTTCTCAAATAGAAGTCCCCAATCACACTTGTAGGTGATGTCATGACAACATTGGCTAGCTAAGATCACGTGCAGAGACACATAATCGGGTGTAACTGTCATCTCGCACTGAACTGCCAGGCTGTCAAATTAAAGGCAATCCTTATCTATATATATATAAGCTGTTTTTGACGAAAATGAAAACGTGTCAGTTTGTCACTTTCACGAGGTTGGAGTAATAACATGTTCAACCACTTAAGATATTTTCTCGAATCTAGGTTGTGCTTTTATATACCACTTCTCTCCTTCTCGCGATGTTGTGTCTCTCGGTTTAGAAACTCTGTGCTACTGTGGTAGTTAGTATTGCAGCTTAAAATATAATATTTTCAATCAATTTCTCTCGCTTTCTCTTTTATTTTGCTCTCTTCTATATTTACTCTTACTTACTCTTCTGTTCTCCTGATCTGTCTTTTTCTGTCTAACATCTCTTATGGTCCCCTGTCCCCTCTCTCCATCCTCCCCTTTTCGTTCTATCTCCTTTCATATCTCCTTTCCTCTGATCCTCTCTCTCTCCTAGATGTCATATAACATGGTATGGGTGTGTACCCGGCTGCGTCGACTGAAGCTGCAATGTAAGACTAGTGCACTGGCGGGCGAGGAACTGGTGAGTAAGGCTGCCATGACAGTCCAACTAAGAGTTACACTTGAACGAAACCCAGTACATTGGTTATTAAGTGTGGCCCTCATTTCCAACCTCTATTGTTAAAAAATGCTATTAATTGCAAAAATGCTTTATTTCCAGGCTTTGAAAATTAACAGGTAATATAGCCTACTGTATCATTAACTCAAATGGCTTATCAACCAAGCTTTGCTTATCTCTTGTTTTGATGTGTTTGATGATATCCTCACCAGTTGAAAAGCAAGCCAAATATTGGAGTGGAATGAGTGAGGAGTTAGGAAAATCGCATAAATAACGACTAAAAAGGGAGGGTGAGGGTAAAAAACAATGCAAAGAAATTGACTGTATTCAAATACCCTTTGCACACTACTGAGCCAAATTGAGCTAAGCAAAGTTGTACTGGACTGGCCTGCCTGGTTACGCATTCACCCTAGTTGCTTGAACTGTTCTGAAAATAACAATGTGAAACTAAAATAACCGAGCCAGCACACTATGATTTGTGTCTGCCCTATAGTGTGAATCCGGTAAAAGATAACTAACCTGCTGTATCTCTCCTTGTCATCAGAGACAGTGTGAGAGTGACCAGGAGGACACAGAGACCAAGCCAGCCTCTCTCATTCGCCGGCGACTCAGCAACAGTTCATAGACTCGACCACCAGGAGGGAGACAAAGCATCAAGCTGCAATGCACACTTCCCTTTACAGTGACACAACCAAGCCTACAGTATTTGCCCTCCCCCTTTACCAGGCCTCGAGGGAGGGTAAGACCAAGACAGGCTGACACAAGTGCCAGGCACACAAGGAATTTTCGGGCTCTATGTCCCTACATGAGACTTTTCCTTGATGAAGTGGAATGGAATCTATAGAACAAGGCCCGTCAAGGCTCAACTTTAGGCTCAATGCACTTCAGGTGGATTGTTTTTAGAGCTCTGCTCAGTATCACTGTGGTTTATTGCATGTTTTTATGGTGCTTTTGCAGTTGTAAAGGTCAACTGATAGCAGGCGGCGACATTATTGTTCTTATGGTGAAGTTACTGATTTGGGGATGAACAGTACTGGATTGCCAGGTAGGTCACCCGTGATACAAGTCAGTATTAGACGTCCATCCATGTCGGAGGATGTCAGGAGATGACTGGTAAACCGGCCACTAGGGGCAACAGTGAGCGCTGTTACCTTCAAGTGGGTTTAAGTTTTGCTATGGATGGGGATGGTGGATGGGTGTAAGCATCTGTCTCTGATTCCAAAGGTTCCATGTTTGAAACCAGCAATATAATTTTAAAAATTAAACCTATCCCAGACCTTAACCCTTACCTTAACCATTCAGAGTTAATGCCTAAACGTAACCTTAAACACTTCAAAATGTTACGTTTGGAACAACTTTGAAATATGACGTTTGAGAAACATGGATGAACGTCTAATTCTGATGTGAGACTGTGAAAGCTTGTAGGGATTGAACCACGTAGGGTTGTTTAAACCTGAGGTATATCTGTACATCTAGTATGTTCCCCATAAGAGGGTGGATGGAATTTAGCAGGTTTTCATCTTCGTAATGTGTTTTTGACAAATATAATGCTATACAATGATAAAATATCTAGTGTCCTAAACATGATTACGAAGTGCTCTCATATTGTACGATGGACAAATGTTTTAAGATAACTGACCAGTAAAAATAGCACAGCAAATCAACTTTTAAAGGTTCTATAAATTCTAGTTTTACTAATCCAATACTGTCGTCCTGCATACAGTAAATACTCTGAACACTCCTCGCTCTACTGCAGTGTTTCCCAACCCTTGTCCTTGAGCACCCCCAACAGCACACATTTTTATTGTAACCCTGAACAAGCACACCTGATTCAACTTGTCAACAAATCATCAAGCCCTCACTGAGTTGAATGAGGTGTGTTTGTCAAGGGCTACAACGAAACTGTGTTGTTGGGGGTAGTCAAGGACCAGGGTTGGAAACACTGCTCAACTGAACCAGTAGCATTACTGAAGATCATACAGTGATGCATGCCAAGTAACGTGACAACATGTTGGTCTATGAATTGTCTTTTTGTGAGAACTATATACGTTTTCTGTTTCTCTAAGAAGTTCAAGAATTTCATTTTTTTTGTTTATTTGATCATAACCTTGTGAAAATACATTAAATCGACTGCCAGTGTTGTGTGGTTATTTTAAATAAAGGAACATTGTTGTCAACAGGTTTTGTGAATACATTTTGGAATCATCCCCCTTGCAAACTTTTCAAATCATAGGGAATAGAACAATAGTGCAGGCCATACTTTTTTATCAGCTCTTAATATTCTAACTTGGACCAGAGCTTTGCACCTCTGCACTAGTTTAACTCTGCAATGTGTCATTGTTGGTCAGAGGGGACCTGACTGCTGTCAAGCAGCATCCTTTAAGTGTTTGGGTAAATAGGAGCATGACCATTGTGTAATAACCCATTATTGAAGCTGTAGCCTATATTTTGAGGACCACAATTAAAATAATCATTTGGCCTTTATCATGCTCATTCTCCTTTTAAAAACAGGCCTATGTAATTTATCCAAATGAAGCATCTTGTTTTTCATTAACATAGATTCATTAAGTCACCAATTGGTGAGTCGCTCTGGATAAGAGCGTCTGCTAAATGACGTAAATGTGCCCTTGAGCAAGGCACTTAACCCTAATTGCTCCTGTAAGTCGCTCTGGATAAGAGCGTCTGCTAAATGACTAAAATGTAATGTAAAAAGTAAAAACTACCTTTCTGAGTGCAGATTGGGGTTCTAACAGTCTTCGGTCGCCCTCTGCAGGAGTAAACCATAAAGCACAAAAACGAATACATGGGCTGGCCCATCAATGATTTGATGAGAGAGATGATTAATACAGAAAAAAACAGTGAATTGATAGCCTAATGTGGTCCATTATCAACCAGAAATTAGTTGATATAATAAAGTATCTCATGGAATGTCTAGGCCTATAGGAATACACTTCTGTGTGAGAGAAATCATTTTAGAATGACATTTAAAGCTATAATATCATGTTTTACATATGCTACTATCAAAGAGTCGGTCCAAAAACATGAACAATAAAACTATATTTCATGGTGCAGGCCATGTGATTTTCACTTATACGTCATTTCTATAAATCATATATATCGGTAATCAAGCGTTAAGTTGAAATTCAAATAAAGTTGCATGTATGGGTGTAGCAAAATTCCAAATGCGTTATTTATATTTCTTTATAAACCAATGATGTATAATAAACCCGTCAAATAAAAGGTGCACGCGTGCGTTTCAGTCCTTCGTGCGCACCTGCTTGAGCCGCACGCACGCAGTCCACAGACTAAGGAGGAGAGGAAGGAGTGACGATTCTCGCTAGAAGAGCAAGGGGCAACATGACAAGAAGATCTTTGGCGACACTCCTGAGACGGGTCAACAAACAAATGACCGTAGACTTCGTGTAAACATTCGACCTGAAAAACGTTTGGCAGTATTCTCAAGAAGCAGTCCAGGTGGTGTTTTGAAGTTTGTTTCCTTTTGGACCAGCTTCTTTTCTCTGGAACTATTACTTGGGATCTCGCGCAGAAAGAAGTTGATTGATTTAAATACAAGAAGAAAGGTAAAAACCGCCGACAGAACTTCTTATTCTAAATATAACTACGAACAAAGAGTTTATAAACTAAATTATTGTACAAACTTTGAAACAAAACAGTAGTCCATTTGTATTTTAGTGAGCGAATGTTTCCTGGAGTCCGGTACAACAAAAACGTGAATTCGTCTAATTGTATTCACATTTGCATCGATATAACCAAGGTTTTCAGTAGGACATATTTTGATATGACTACACTATATTTATGCTAAATTAGCCTACATACAATTATACTGAAGCCTAATTACTACCTTGCATGCAATATGTTACGACTTGCTCACCTCTCAATTTAGTGTTAAATAGAATGCCAATGTCTTGACTATTTGGAACAAACCTAACAGTACAGGTGGCTTACACTAAGTGAAATATATCTCCAAACCTATACTTAGTTTTAGAAGTCTCTCTTTCCACTGGATTATTCTTCAAAACTAAGGCAACAGTAAACCTCTCGTCCCCGACGAATGATGCAGCGCCCCTCTCCGGTCTTGGGCCAATTAGTGTAATTTTGTAAATGCCTGATCTCTATGGCAAGACACATTCACCCAAGTTTCGTCAAAATCTTGACAGTGCTGTCAGAGATATCACGTACAGACCGAGACAGATCCACAGTCCCCTCCCCGATTTCATAGTGGACGACAATAAACCCTAGGAGCAGGAGACAGAACGTACAGGAAGTTATGAGGATGGCCACCTGTTTTAGCTTTAGCAGGTATTTCATTATTCTAAAGAGAAGGCTAGACTGCTTTAGTTTTACAGCAATAACTCGACTCAGCTCTTAGACTCATACCCCATTCATACAGAGGGCTTTAACTGCAAAGTACCTTCCTTTTGCAGGTTCATCATTGTGGGGGGCAAAAATAAGGGATTCTAACAATGTGCATGTATAGTCAGTCAGACTTTACCTTAGTAGTGTAGGCCTATAGGCAACAACCAGGCAGCAACTGTAGTAGAAGCCCTTTCCTCAATGTGCTTGTGTCTGACTGTCCCCATTTCCATCCTAAAGAGATTAGCTAATGAATGCTTGGAGTCATAGGGAGGTAAGGAGAATTCAAGACCCTTTGGCCCTCTCTTCCCCCAGGGGTCCCAATAGAGTAGAATCTGTAGATAGTCACACTCAATGTTCAGCTAAGAATGTGTATCCCCTTGAGAGCGAGAGAAAAGGAGGAATACATCAACCCTTAAACTCTTTAGCTGTTTTGTGAAGGGCCCATGTCTTTGTGTGTTACGGTGCATCCCCTAAAGCACTGGTTACCTGAGACTAAACCATCCTCTTTGTGCTGCCTGGCAGCTTTCACGCTTGAAGTGTGCTCCTCACCAAAACCGAGCTGTCGGAGTGAAAGAGGTCGGAGAATGAAGTTGTCGAGAAAGGAGACCAAGATTATGCAAGTGAAGAATAGCTTTTAAAGGTACTTACTTGGAACTTCTCATACAGGTCCATCTGTGAGAGGTGGAGAAAAGGTGGAGTTATGGAAGATGATGAGGATTAAGGATCAAATAAAGACAATGGGCAAGAGAAGAGGAGAATAAGAATGATGTTGTGTGGTAGCATTTTGTCACTTTGGATGTAAAAATGGCTCATGTATTTTCCTACCTTCACCCATCTTTGTTTTATTTCCAGAAAAACACAGGGATGAAAATAGGCCGGAGCCTTTATTGGCACTCCCAATATAAATTAGGGCAGCACCATAAATGTTCAAATATTAACGTTAGCACCCCCCTAGGCTTAAGAATATCAATGTTGTTCAAATACACCGTTCACTCTCTCAAGTCAATGTATAATTCGACCCCTGCTTCAAAATTTTCCCACATTCTATCTTTGCATTAGAACATAAACTGTAGCCTGTCTAATCGCACATCTTTTTTGTGCTGTCTTGTCGACTCCTATGGTCATTGTCATGCTATACAGCGCAAACAGATCTGGGACCAGGCTACATGAAGTTACCACTGTACCAAATGCCCCCCAGGCACTCTCAAAAGAAGCACTGGTGACTTAATTCACCTCACCTCCATGAATAGGAAGAAAGAGCAGGAGACTAAAGAGAGTGAGGGGGAGGGAGGGAAGTGGGGGTTTATGGTGGAGAATGAGTGAGTGACATGAGATGGGGGATGGAGTGAGGATGTAGGGGGACAGAGGGACAGAGGGAGGACAAAGACTGGAAGGACAGATGGTGGGAAGGTAAGAGGTGCAGTTATGTCTTCTTGCCCACTTTTTTAATTCTACCCATTTTAGTCTTTCTATTTGTGTCTACAGTCTAAGTCTATAGGGGATGAAAACTGCAGCATGTGTTGAAAAGTGTAGTCGGCAGCATTGACCACTGCAACGTGTGGATGTCGGGATGCAGCTATGGCAATTAAAGAAGTCAGATGCAACCATGTCAGTGAGATTATGCCTTTATTTTATAGAGCTGCAGTGTGAGGGTCTGCAGCAAGGCTAGTAGTAGTAGGTGGCTAGTGCGTAAGAGGATAAAGTACAGTAGATTTCTAAAGTACTCAAGCCAAGAAATATTGTGGTAACAGTGGGAACTTTTCAGGTATTTGCATCATAGAATTTAACTCAATGGGCAACAAATTGGAGACAGTGGTGCTTGTTTGAATGAATCCTCAAGAAACCAAAAGCTAATTTGTTAATACGGGAAGTAATATGTAAAATGATAATTACATATTACTTCCCGAATATGTAATTATCATTTTACCATGTAAAATTCTACAGTACTTTATCCTCTTACGCACTAGCCACCTACTACTACTTCGGACCCTCACACTGCAGCTCTATAAAATAAAGGCATAAATAGGTAAATAGTGGATCAACGATGAATAAGTAAAATGAAGTATTTACACAATATATTGAATAGATATCATTTTATTGAATAGAGGGACTTTAGAACAGATCTTTCAAACTTGAGTTTTACCAACTATTTACTTGTGTTTTGATGCTTTGGTTGCCCATAGAGACTGTTCAAACTTGTTTACCGAACACTGTTCGGTGCTTTGTGTCCTGTTACTGTGTCATGCACCTGCAGTTTGAATGGACATACAGTATAACTGTACACACCTTTCTTTCTTTCTTTTTCTTTGTTTCTCTCTCACTCATATGGGAATACACTTTCAGATAAATATTGACATACTGCTAGACATGTCCAGTATGCTTGCAGACTTTTCAGTCTGTCACACAAATGTGCGCGGGCACACACACACGTTCATTGACTCAGCGTTGAACACTGACGTATTTGCTGACCCATCACACTCCCCATTGTTTTCCATGTTTGCTCTATGGGCCTGAACAAGGATAGGGCAGGAGAGAGCAGGAATATGACAATTGGATACGATGGAGGGAATTGTTAGAGAAAGACCTAAGACGGGGGAGATATAGAACCTACTCAGAATAGAAAGAAAAGAGAGGGTGAAGAAGGCCTACTAGTACAAAGAAACCCGTAAGTTATTTTTGCTTGTTTAAGGCCTACTGGTAGTTGGAAGAGGAAATGTTTAACTGCAAACAGTTAATCCCTTTTTGTATACAGGTTTATACTTGTGACTCATTTGGAGTACTGTCTGTGTACTTGGTGAAAACAAGCCATTTCAAACAGCTGTCTTGCATTGATGATGGTCTTCTATTAAGAAGCTCAGCTGAAATTGGCTTTGGGGAAGCTCCATTGTGTTGTATAGATCTCAGTGTTGGATCTGAAGTGTGTCTCTAACTATGTCCTTTCTCATGCATCTGAGCATAACCCAGCTTTTTATATGCTATCCGTGCTGACACAACTATCATATACTGTATATATACTGATCATCATGACATGCAGTTATAGGACTCTCCAACCCCAAGGCAAACCAAAATGTCCTGCAACAAGCTGCCTGCCAATTAATGGCCAAAACACAGTATTCCCCAACCTGTTATTCATTACGGCTTGAATTGAAGAATAGAGGGAGGAATAAGGAGAGAGGAAGAGAAAGGAATGAGGTGGGAGAGGAAAGAAAAACACCTGCGGGAGTGAGCAGAGGTTGACAAAAAAAGTATAACCTGTATTTGATGACAACTATGCCAGTAAATCTAATGTTGATATTGCGTTTTGTAAGGGTTGCGAAAGTGTTGAAAAGAGTGATGTGAATAGTGATCGTGCTCTTGTGTTGTAATGGAGTTACAAATTTTATTCAAGCGTTGTGAGGGTGTTATGTTATGACAGTATAATGGATAATGTTATAGAAATGTTGAGACTGTATCAATGTTGTGGAATCTACTTAACTTGCTATTGATTTTTTGTGTTATCATATCTTTTTGATTTGTTGAATACTAGGCTTTCAAACTGTTTTTAAGTATGTTTGTTTAGGGTTATGGTAGCCTTTGTGTTCTAAAAATAATGGGTTAGGGGAAGTTCTGTTTGTTTTCATAGCCATGATGAGAGTGTTGTGAATGGGTTGTACAAATGTTGAGTGTTGTCAGAAGGTTGTGAAAGTGTTGTTCTGTGTGCTATTGGGTGTGGTGGCATCCAAATCTAATCTAACTTATCTCAGAAGTGTTTACCCACTGTGTGATTGCATGGTATAACCCTGTGCTTACATTGAGGTTCTGCTGATATGACACGTGGATACACTCAAAGCTGTCATCACACACACGCACACACATTTGCATACACACATACAGTGCATTCGGAAAGTATTCAGACCCTTGACTTTTTCTACATTTTGTTACGTTACAGCCTTATTCTAAAATTGATTAAATCTTTTTTTCCGTCATCAATCTACACACAATACCCGATAATGACAAAGCAAAAACTGGCTTTTAGAAATGAGAATTGTCCCGAAGCCACTCCTGTGTTGTCTTGGCTGTGTGGTTAGGGTCGTTGTCCTGATGGAAGGTGAACCTTCTCCCCAGTCTGAGGTCCTGAGCGCTCTGGAGCAGGATTTCATCAAGGATCTCTCTGTACTTTGCTCCGTTCATCTTTCCCTCGATCCTGACTAGTCTCCCAGTCCCTGCCGCTGAAAAACATCCCCACAGCATGATGATGCCACCACCATACTTCACCGTAGGGATGGTGCCAGGTTTCCTCCAGACTTGACGCTTGGCATTCAGGCCAAAGAGTTAAATATTGGTTTCATCTGATCAGATAATTTTGTTTCTCATGGTCTGAGAGTCCTTTCGGTGCCTTTTGGCCAACTCCAAGTGGGCTGTCATGTGCCTTTTACTGAGGAGTGGCTTCCGTCTGGCCACTCTACCATAAAGGCCTGATTGGTGGAGTGCTGCAGAGATGGTTGTCCTTCTGGGAGGTTCTCTCATCTCCACAGAGGAACTTTGGAGCTCTGTCAGCGTGACCATCGGGTTCTTGGTCACCTCCCTGACCAAGGCCCTTCTCCCCCGATTGCTCAGTTAGGCCAGGCGGCCAGCTCTAGGAAGAGTCTTGGTGGTTCCAAACTTCCATTTAAGAATGATGGAGGCCACTGTGTTCTTGGGGACCTTCAATGCTGGATAAATCTTTTTGGTAACCTTCCCTAGATCTATCTATGCCTTGACACAATCCTGTCTCGGAGCTCTACGGACAATTCCTTTGACCTCATGGCTTGGTTTTTGCGCTGACATGCACTGTCAACTGTGGGACCTTATATAGACAGGTGTGTGCCTTTCCAAGTCATGTCCAATCAATTGAATTTACCACTGGTGGACTTGAATTTACCACTGGTAGAAACATCTCAAGGATGATCAATGGAAACAGGATGCACCCGAGCTCAATTTCCAGTCTCATAGCAAAGGATCTGAATACTTATGTAAATATGGTATTTCTGTTTTTATTTTTAATACATTTGCAAAAATGTCTAAACCTGTTTTCGCTTTGTCATTATGGGGTATGTGTGTAGATTGATTAAATATTTTTTTTACTCAATTTTAGAATAAGGCTGTAACGTAACAATGTCGAAAAAGGGAAGGAGTTTGAATACTTTCCGAATGCACTGTACATATATACACTGCTCAAAAAAATAAAGGGAACACTTAAACAACACAATGTAACTCCAAGTCAATCACACTTCTGCGAAATCAAACTGTCCACTTAGGAAGCAACAATGATTTACAATAAATTTCACATGCTGTTGTGCAAATGGAATAGACAACAGGTGGAAATTATAGGCAATTAGCAAGACACCCCCAATAAAGGACTGGTTTTGCAGGTGGTGACCACAGACCACTTCTCAGCTCCTATGCTTCCTGGCTGATGTTTTGGTCACTTTTGAATGCTGGCGGTGCTTTCACTCTAGTGGTAGCATGAGACGGAGTCTACAACCCACACAAGTGGCTCAGGTAGTGCAGCTCATCCAGGATGGCACATCAATGCGAGCTGTGGCAAGAAGGTTTGCTCTGTCTGTCAGCGTAGTGTCCAGAGCTTGGAGGCGCTACCAGGAGATAGGCCAGTACATCAGGAGACGTGGAGGAGGCCGTAGGAGGGCAACAACCCAGCAGCAGGACTGCTACCTCAGCCTTTGTGCAAGGAGGAGCAGGAGGAGCACTGCCAGAGCCCTGCAAAATGACCTCCAGCAGGCCACAAATGTGCATGTGTCTGCTCAAATGGTCAGAAACAGACTCCATGAGGGTGGTATGAGGGCCCGACGTCCACAGGTGGGGGTTGTGCTTACAGCCCAACACCGTGCAGGACGTTTGGCATTTGCCAGAGAACACCAAGATTGGCAAATTCGCCACTGGCGCCCTGTGCTCTTCACAGATGAAAGCAGGTTCATACTGAGCACATGTGACAGACGTGACAGAGTCTGGAGACGCCGTGGAGAACGTTCTGCTGCCTGCAACATCCTCCAGCATGACCGGTTTGGCGGTGGGTCAGTCATGGTGTGGGGTGGCATTTCTTTGGGGGGCCGCACAGCCCTCCATGTGCTCGCCAGAGGTAGCCTGACTGCCATTAGGTAACGAGATGAGATCCTCAGACCCCTTGTGAGACCATATGCTGGTGCGGTTGGCCCTGGGTTCCTCCTAATGCAAGACAATGCTAGACCTCATGTGGCTGGAGTGTGTCAGCAGTTCCTGCAAGAGGAAGGCATTGATGCTATGGACTGGCCCGCTCGTTCCCCAGACCTGAATCCAATTGAGCACATCTGGGACATCATGTCTCGCTCCATCCACCAACGCCACGTTGCACCACAGACTGTCAGGAGTTGGCGGATGCTTTAGTCCAGGTCTGAGAGGAGATCCCTCAGGAGACCATCCGCCACCTCATCAGGAGCATGCCCAGGCATTATAGGGAGGTCATACAGGCACGTGGAGGCCACACACACTACTGAGCCTCATTTTGACTTGTTTTAAGGACATTACATCAAAGTTGGATCAGCCTGTAGTGTGGTTTTCCACTTTAATTTTGAGGGTGACTCCAAATCCAGACCTCCATGGGTTGATAAATTTGATTTCCATTGATAATTTTTGTGTGATTTTGTTGTCAGCACATTCAACTATGTAAAGAAAATAGTATTTAATAAGATTATTTCATTCATTCAGATCTAGGATGTGTTATTTTAGTGTTCCCTTTATTTTTTGGAGCAGTGTACATACACACACACACACAGACACCGCCTTTTAAAGGATGTATACACACCGGCTGAATTCATAAACACCAATATAATTACACTGTGCAGTACACAAACAAACTCCCTCTCAAAGACATGAGTAAACATTGATGTAGTTAACCTGTATTGCAGTATAGGGAAACATTTGCTTAAAGAGGACGTAACTGGACCGTGTGGGGCATATTTCACTACATAAGTTATTGTTAGATAATAGCTAAGTAACTTGGAGCTTGGCATCACCCTGTGAGAGAGTTCTGTCACATGTACAGTTGCTATAGCACATTTTGAATAAGTAACTTTTGAATGCCTCCAACTGCAGTTGTAGATGCTTTACCTCCGGTGTGTGTGTGTGTGTGTGTGTGTGTATGTCAGGTTTTCCATTAGCCGGTAATAGCTGGCTTTTGGCCTGTAATAAAAAAAATAAAAAAAAATGGTTTAAAAAAAATACTTAATTGTTTGAAACCTGAACATTTTAATACATATTATGAGGCATGTCTTACCTTGCTTCAAAGTAGCCTATTAGATCTCTTTCTAAATTTCAAACTGATATTTTCATATGTCAGACTAAACCGTGCCCTTTTGACAATACTGTTTTCCAGCTAATTGCATTATGGAATAAACATTCACGCATAGATTACAGCCTTGTGCACATTGCTGTGCTTATAATGTGAAGAAATAATAGTTAACAAAACATTTTAAGCTAAATGTTCTTATCTGTTGCATCAGACATCATTTGAACAGTGAGAGACAGAATAACAACAAAAAAAATCCAGAAAAACGCATGTTATGAATTGATTTGCATTTTTAATGAGGGAAATAAGTATTTGACCCCTCTGCAAAACATAACTTAGTACTTGGTGGCAAAACCCTTGTTGGCAATCACAGAGGTCAGACGTTTCTTGTAGTTGGCCACCAGGTTTGCACACATCTCAGGAGGGATTTTGTCCCACTCCTCTTTGCAGATCTTCTCCAAGTCATTAAGGTTTTGAGGCTGACGTTTGGCAACGCAAACCTTCAGCTCCTTCCACAGATTTTCTACGGGATTAAGGTCTGGAGACTGGCTAGGACACTCCAGGACCTTAATGTGCTTCTTCTTGAGCCACTCCTTTGTTGCCTTGGCCGTGTGTTTTGGGTCATTGTCATGCTGGAATACCCATCCACGACCCATTTTCAAAGCCCTGGCTAAGGGAAGGAGGTTCTCACCCAAGATTTAACGGTACATGGCCCCGTCCATCGTCCCTTTGATGCGGTGAAGTTGTCCTGTCCCCTTAGCAGAAAAACACCCCCAAAGCATAATGTTTCCACCTCCATGTTTGACGGTGGGGATGGTGTTCTTGGGGTCATAGGCAGCATTCCTCCTCCTCCAAACACGGCGAGTTGAGTTGATGCCAAAGAGCTTGATTCTGGTCTCATGTAACCACAACACTTTCACCCAGTTCTCCTCTGAATCATTCAGATGTTCATTGGCAAACTTCAGACGGGCCTGTATATGTGCTTTCTTGAGCAGGGGGACCTTGCGGGCGCTGCAGGATTTCAGTCCTTCACGGCGTAGTGTGTTACCAATTGTTTTCTTGGTGACTATGGTCCTAGCTGTCTTGAGATCATTGACAAGATACTCCCGTGTAGTTCTGAGCTGATTCCTCACCGTTCTCATGATCATTGCAACTCCACGAGGTGAGATCTTGCATGGAGCCCCAGGCCGAGGGAGATTGACAGTTATTTTATGTTTCTTCCATTTGCGAATAATCGCACCAACTGTTGTCACCTTCTCACCAAGCTGCTTGGCGATGGTCTTGTAGCCCATTCCAGCCTTGTGTAGGTCTACAATCTTGTCCCTGACATCCTTGGAGAGCTCTTTGGTCTTGGCCATGGTGGAGAGTTTGGAATCTGATTGATTGATTGCTTCTGTGGACAGGTGTCTTTTATACAGGTAACAAACTGAGATTAGGAGCACTCCCTTTAAGAGTGTGCTCCTAATCTCAGCTCGTTACCTGTATAAAAGACACCTGGGAGCCAGAAATCTTTCTGATTGAGAGGGGGTCAAATACTTATTTCCCTCATTAAAATGCAAATCAATTTATAACATTTTTTACATGCGTTTTTCTGGATGATTTTGTTGTTATTCTGTCTCTCACTGTTCAAATTAACCTACCCTTAAAATTATAGACTGATCATTTCTTTGTCAGTGGGCAAACATACAAAATCAGCAGGGGATCAAATACTTTTTTCCCTCACTGTAGCTTAGGCCTACTGGTTTTAAGATCCCAAATTCAATCTTCCCACAACTGTCCCAGAGTCTGTTTTGGAATAGGCTATTGCTTTCTCAATAAGCTGACCAATACAATAGGTCAACTTTTCTACTATGGGGGATAGTAGATTGACATAGGCTAGTGATTTTGCTGTTCGTTACTCGTCTTGTTGGCTGAGCAAAAGTCAATGTGGAGAGTTATATCTTCAAAGTCCACATCAGAATTCGGTAAGCAGGACCGCACATCATTGCATCCTTGACTTGCATCTTCTGTTAATATAAATTACCATAATCCAAATGTGATTTCTGGTCAATTAAAATGTTGCCGGTGAAATGTCTGGAATCCCTGGTGTATGTGGGCGTTTGTGTGTGTGTTATTGACCCATTTTCATTTATTGTACTTTACCCACTTGTATAGCATTGTTAACAAGGTAGCCAAACATTCGATTTTTGATGTAAATCAATGATTGACATTTTTCTTGATGATTTTATCTAGTGCTGTACTTAATGGATAATTGTTGTGAATAGATCATATTGGGTTAATTGTGTTGAATGCATTTTGAGATCGAACCCTCGTTGGATCTTAAGTAGTATTTTCTTCCAATTCATCGGGTAGAGACAGACAGACAGTGATTGGAAGGAGAAACTACGAGGCATACATCAATAACATGCAAACTTGTCCTACACAGAATTCATAAGTTAGTCATCCACATCCACCCATTTATGCAGGAAATATAAGGTATTCAGCAGCAATGTTCCCTCTAATTGTTTTCGGCACTGAGCGAATTTCAGGTCTGCTGAGCGCAAACTTGAACATTGTGAAAAATCTTTGCAACTTCCGGCGCGCGTTTAGTGTGGACACGGAGGCTGTACCTGCTTTAATTTACTGTTTTAACAGTGGCCAAGTAGGCTACTGTGGCTATTTGATCTTAATGTAGGTCTACCAGGGTGGCCTACCATAAAAACTATGCATCAATTAACATGGAAATAGCGGTTCTATCATTCAGCCTACAGTAGCAGCCAATGTGTAGTGTTCAATGTAGGCCTACGTTCCATGAGACTTTTGAAAAAATACATGCAGGGCTTGACATTAACCTGTTTATCCACTTGTCCTACAGACAAGGTGGTGACTGAACATTTTGTTGTTGTTTGATGCAAGAAACCACTTTACAAAATAAAATGCGTTATTATTCCCATACCATTATTACAGAGAATCAGACAAATTATGCTACCCTCTGCCTATTGGCTACTTAGTTTATTCAAGCCTGTCTCAAAATACAACACTGCCCCTTTAAGACATAAAAGTCCCGCGTAGCTCAGTTGGTAGAGCATGGCGTTTGCGACGCCAGGGTTGTGGGTTCGTTTCCCACGGGGGACCAGTATAAAAAAAAAATGATGCACACAGTCGCTCTGGATAAGAGCGTCTGCTAAATGACTAAAATGTAAAATAAAAAAAGCTCTTTACCTGACTAGCTTTTCAAAGATGGCTAGATATGTACACATTTGGTGCTCTTGTAGGAAACAATCACTCTCACATTACTGATTAGCTATAACTGGGCTAATAACTCACTAAC
This sequence comes from Coregonus clupeaformis, assembly GCF_020615455.1. Taxonomy (NCBI): domain Eukaryota; kingdom Metazoa; phylum Chordata; class Actinopteri; order Salmoniformes; family Salmonidae; genus Coregonus; species Coregonus clupeaformis. The sequence continues at coordinate 35,157,944 of NC_059199.1, forward strand.
TAGCAAAGAATATGAACAAATGTGCACAGATGGCTATATGCAGCTCTCGCTTTGATCTCAAAACAAGCACATAATAATGACGACCACTCGTGTGAAACAGTCCAGTTCAAAGTCAATGGCACAAATCCGTATATGGCAATGGTCTATTTTCATATAGGCCTACTGCAGCTCTGATTGGTTATGGCGCACCGGTCTGTGTAGAGTACGGGTCTGAGTCGTGCCTGTCAATGCAATAGAATCCTACTACGATGCGCTCTGCCTACAACAACATCTCTTGCTTAGTTTGTTTTGCATGCGAAGTCTTGCATAGTTCGTTTTATTTCGGTATGTTGCATTGAAAGTGGCTAATATTGCGTTGATTCGATCACAATTCCCACATTAAAGGGAAATGTTGATAGTGTTAACTAACAGGGAAAACTCGTTCAATCTCGTGCTTCTCTGCGCGGGCTGATATTTCTTCTGCACGTTTAAGCTTATTAAGAATAAATTATCCATGCGGGCCGGGAAAATCATCCAAGCGAGTTTGAAAACCAAATGGCCAATAACAATAACCTATCCTCGTACTGGGCTATCGTAAACGCTTTAAGAGAAGTTAGTTATGAACAGTAGCTTATTTCCCAAATATTCTAGCCTACGAAGGTGTCCTAAAGTTGTGGCTTTCAAAAATGACAAGAATGAAAGTCTATAGCACGTGTCAAACTAATTCCACGGAGGGCAAAGTGTCTGTGGGGTTTTCGCTCCACCCTTGTACTTGATTGATTTAATTAAGGTTACTAATTGGTAAGGAACTCCCCTCATCTGGTTGTCTAGGTCTTAATTGAAAGGGAAAAACCAAAAACCTGCGGACACTCGGCCCTCCGTGGAATGAGTTTGACACCCCTGGTCTGTAGCCTAAGCCAAGGCTATTCTCAATCACAGCTTTATGATAGATAGAACAAACAATATTATTTATTTTTCTATTTATTTTATGAGGCAAATAAAGTAATTATTATTATCCAGTTCTGAAGACGGTAGACTGCTTCTATCCAGCCAATGATGTCACTACGGTAAGACAGCCCGTTCTTCATCAGACAGTCACTGCTCCATCACAGCGCGCCAGACAGACAAAGACACACACACAAACCTGCTCCATGCTGAAGCTCCTCCACCAGAAAGGAATATTAGAAAAGATTTGCCTGCACTTAGCCTCTGCTCAGGCTTTCAACAACATTATCTTTCGTCATGATTCGTCCAGTTGCATTTGATTTCACGCTATAGCCCAACTGTTGTTTTTAGCTGAGTTAAAGCGGCAATATGTAACTTTTTGGGCGACCCGACCAAATTCGCATAGAAATGTGAGTTATAGATCTGTCATTCTCATTGAAAGCAAGTCTAAGAAGTGGTAGATCTGTTCTATGTGCACTGTTTCTATGCTTCCCGTGCTTAAGTTGAATTTTTGAATCTTTTACTTTCGGTTTTGTACACCAGCTGAAAATATAATATTTTTGCTTATGGAAAATATATTTCACAGCGGTTTAGACGGTACAATGATTCTCTACACTATACTTGGTTGTTTTGTCACAAACTGAAATTAGCCGAATTATTAGAATTTTCGCAACCAGGAAATGGCGGAGCTATTTCTGCATGGTGCATCTTAAAAATAAATAAATGCATCTAAAATGTAATATTTTTTGGGGGGGCGATAGCATCTTTAATCACAATGTTTTATGGATACATAGTCACGATAGGACAAAGGTTGACATCGCCCATCCCTATTGAACAGTATGAGCTCTCACTGTGCCCCTTTCTTACTTCAACCCCTCATCCAGATGCCGACCACCCCTTCCCCCTACGCCCACCCACCAGCTTGCCTGCCCTCTTCCTCTACCACACCACCCGCCCCACCCTGTTTCCCATACCCCTCCCCGCCATGCTCCCCAGGCTCTGGGGTGAAGGGGGTTGGCGGGGCCGGGGGGGTTATCCTGCGCTCTCCGGCCACCCGTCACCTCACCCACCTGGACCCCTGGAGGAGACACAGCTGGGAGCCTGGGGCTATCATTACGGTGCAGCAGAAGGGGACGGAACCCAGCGACAACCGCAGGTAGGGGGTGCAATAAACATACAATTCTATACGGGAATCCTTATGTTCACATTTTATCCATTTACAATACAATCTTTCTTGATCTATTATACAGTACCCAGTCCCACCACACAACTACAATATAGCTTTAATAGACATTCTTATCCACACACTCTTAAATCACATGTTCACACCCAAAAATACAGTCAAATCTATCAACATCAGTGCATGGTTTATTTGAAAACCGTATTCATGTGGCTCTCAGGCAGTCCCTCCAGGATTTAGCTGGGATTTTTTGTGATATTTGAAGGCAAAAATGCTTGATTTTACTGCAGCAATTCTGACATTTTGCATGGCAATATGCAATGATTTTGTCCAATTTGATGCAAAAATGCTCTGACGAGGGAAAAGATTTGTTGACGTGTGGCACGATTGAGCCAAACTATACAGTAAATGTGCAGTGATTGGTTGAAAATGTTTGCAATCACGGAATCATGATGCTGCCACCACCATGCTTCACCGTAGGGATGGTGCCAGGTTTCGTCCAGACGTGACGCTTGGCATTCAGGCCAAAGAGTTAAATATTGGTTTCATCAGACCAGAGAATCTTGTTTCTCATGGTCTGAGAGTCCTTTAGCGGGCTGTCATGTGCCTTTTACTGAGGAGTGGCTTCCGTCTGGCCACTCTACCATAAAGGCCTGACTGGTGGAGTGCTGCAGAGTGCTGGTTGTCTTTCTGGAAGGTTCTCCCATCTCCACAGAGGAACTCTGGAGCTCTGTCAGAGTGACCATCGGGTTCTTGGTCACCTCCCTGACCAAGGCCTTTCTCCCCCGATTGCTCAGTTTGGCCGGGCGGCCAGCTCTAGGAAGAGTCTTGGTGGTTCCAAACTTCTTCCATTTAAGAATGATGGAGGCCACTGTGTTCTTGGGGACCTTCAATGCTGCAGACATTTTTTTGGTACCCTTCACCAGATCTGTGCCTCGACCCAATCCTGTCTCGGACCTCACGGCTTGGTTTTTGCTCTGACATGCACTGTCAACTCGCTCTTGCATATACACACACCGTCCAGAGAGTAGCCATTGTACTGGCACTGCCATCGCTGGACAACATCTCTCCCCCTCCCCTCCCCTCACACACAGAAAACACCACGACAGGTCCAGTCAGACAGTGTTACAACCACAACACACACACCTCCTTGCCTTGACACGTATCAGGGGTTATGGAAACAACCTCTCATCTGCAACTATAGTGTGTATGTGTGCAGAGACATTCTTTACAGAAGAGGTAGAAGAGGATGGGTCAAAGTTCGTTACTTTTACAGACTCCCTTTCTCTCTCTTCTCTCTACTTCTATTCTACTAATGATGTTGCAGGATATGTATTTTATTGGGAAATGTGATGTCTTTTTGAATGTATTTGTGGAGTATATTTATATTTGTAAACTGACGATGATTTTCTTAATTGCTCTTGAGGGGATAAATAAAGTTATATTGAACTGAACTGAATCTCCCCTTAGTGTGAGTCTGGAGAACCTGGACCCCGAGGAGATGGAGAAGGTTCTGGGGGCGGCGCTGGACGTCCGGCGAGGGGGGAGGGATCCTCGGAGGAACCCCATCACCCAGGAGGGCTCCCTGTCCTCCCTCACAGAGGAAGAGGCAGGGTCTGACGCGCAGCACTACTCCGTATTGGAGGTGAGCCTGTCAATCAGGGTTGTGGGATTGGATGAGCAGGCTGTCACTCATTCTGAATGGAGATGCATGTATTGAGAAAACCATAGGGACTTTTAATGCTATGAAAATTGTGGGATGAGCAAAATGTAATGTTAATGTATATTCCAAATAAAGATTTGTACATATACATACAGTATATTATTACCTGGGATGTAGTGTAGCTTAGGTTGGTCAATGCTGAACACTGGTTGAGATGATGAGTAGTAAGTAATGTAAGTGCTAATTTAGCGTGATAGGTGCGTAAACACGATTTACTTAATAAAATGGTGCGTAAATGCTGTTCACCCTCCACTATAACCCGAACTTCTTGTTGGGTCACAGGAGCAGTGCAATGCTCATTTTGTGTAATATGTGCATTAAACAGGAACAGTCCAACCAGCTGCAGGGCTGCAGTGCATCGGCCCCAACCCTCAGTGTGGCGCGTCGCAGCAACCTTCAAAGCGCGGCCCCCCGACCACGCTCCAACTGCTACGGTAAGCCTATGCTGCACGCCTGGGTCATGTTCATTATGCACCAAATGAAGAAAACAGACTGAAACAGGGAGGGACTACCTGGAACTGTCCAATAAGAAACACCTATTTTTGTTTCTTGTTGCAAAATGTTTTTAACGTTTTCTGTTGTGTGCCTTAATGAACACAACCCAGGGTCAGACAAGTTCACCGGGTAACAGGGTTGAAGGAGTCACATGGGCTGCCTGCGGTCCTATTCTGTATCCCTTCACCCTAAAGTGTACACTCGTTTCTCCCATATTTCTTACACCTGTCCGTCCATTCCTTTTCAATTCAGTCCATGAATGGGAGTGCTCACTTTGTGGAAAAGGTTAGAGAATTTGACCGCAGCCAAGGAATGTTTGTTGGGAAGAATGTATCCTTAGTGATCTCTAGATTTGAGTAAGTCTATAAACTCCTCACTCTACCCAAAGACTGCTCTGACTGCAGAGGGTCTTTCTGTGGTCTGTACCGTATCTAGACTCTCACAGACGTACTCGCTCTCTCTCACACACACACACACACTTTGTCAGTCTTTGTTTTGCTCTGAGTCGGGCTCAAGTTGGACAGTAAGTCAGTGTTTGTCAGTGTCAGTCAACAGCAACGTGTGTATGTGTGCATGAGTTTGATAGACGGCGTGAAAGTACATGTGTTTGTGTGTAAATGCCTTGTTTTTGTTTACAGTAGTTGAATCATTTTGTAAATTGTATGTGGGTGTATTTAATTATTATAATTGGGTATTGTAATTTGCACTAAGTGCATGCTTGTTTTTGTTTGTCAGGATTATTACTCAGTGTGTATGTTTCTGTTTTTTCACTGTTTATGTCAACTGTGTGTACTGTTTTTCAGTGTGTGTGCATGCTTCAGTCTTTATTTCTCATTGTTTGTCTCTGTCTTTTGTCTCTCATTATGTGATTCTTAAGGGTTTGTTTGTCCGTGTGTGTGTTTCTCAGGGTTTTTTGCATGCCCCTGCCCCTATTAGTATGTGTGTGTGTGTATGCCTCCATCTGTGTGTGTGCACATGTATGCACCCAGTGTTTGTGTGTGTGTGCAGCAGTGCGGAAGCGCTCTTCCTGTGTTTGTTCTGTCTTTAGCCCCAGTTCCAGTTTCACAGCAGAGCCTCAATTTCTACTTCTAACTCTCCCATCTCTCCTTTCTCGCTCTCTACTAGTCTCCTTCCACTTCAATTCCTCCATTTTAACACACTGCTCAGACGACCAACTCGGATTTACTAGAATTTATTCTATCATTCTCTTCCTATCCCTCTCTTCTAACCTGTGTTATCAAACTCAGTAGCCTATAGGCTATCTGTGCCTCTTTCACTCTCATAACAACTTACTCTTTGTGCTTGGCAAGTTTATTATTGGTTAAAGATAGCACTGCAGCCCTTGAATGAGCATCAGGTGATTGGGACATTTCCCTACTTTGTGTGTTTTTAAAAATGTTTTGTTTTTACTTTGTGTATTTTAGGTTTTGATTTCTGCCTTGTTCTAGGCATAGCTGTTATTGAGAAGCTCAGCCAGAGTCGTAAGCTTTGGAGAGTGTTTAGGAAGGTCTCCGTGTGTTGAGTGTCTTCTGATCTGTGTGTTCCAGAGACTTTACCCTACCGTCAACTTGGAGGATCCACGCAGAGGTGAGTTGCCTTTCTCTCGTTTTCCCTTTCATGCAAAGGATGTGGCCATTTTTTTTATCTATTTCCATTAGCAAACCGCCGTCTCCATTCTGGACCTGTTTGTCTCGCGCACTGCAGTCTCCATTCTGGCTCTGTTTCCTGTTCTCACGGAAGCCACAGTGCCTTTTATAGTTGCGTGTCCGATGTTATTAAATGACCATTTACAGTCAATGCTAAAAGCGGTCTGCAGTGATAATATGCAATCTGGCACTCCTCTCTTTCTCCACCTCTCCACTTTTCTCCCTACCTCTTCTCTTTATCATTCCCTTTTCCTGTCCTGCTCCTTCCTCTAATCCTGTCTCTAAATCTTTCCTGTCTTCTGTCCCTCTCTCCTCTCTGTAATTCTTCCCTTTGCCGTCCTCCGTCCTCTCATCCTGTCACAAACTTTCATGTCTTCTCTCTCTTTTCTTTGTCTAACTTTCCTGTCTATTTCCCTCTGTTCTCTTTAATGTTCTCCTGCTCTCCTCTCCCTCAGTGTGGATAGTGACCTGGGTCTGCTGCTCTGGGGGAGAGAGGGAAGCTGGACAGAGGTCGAGAGAGACGAGGCCCAGGAGGAGAGGACAGGCAGCCCTTTAGAGCGCACCTTCAGTTTCCTACGCAAGATGGCCGGCAACCGCAAGGTAGGAGAGGCCTACTTTCTGCAGGAGAGTCAATCGTATTTTATTGACATTGATTCATATGAAGGGGAGACCAATAGAGGAGAAACAGTGTAGAGGATCGGGATTCCATCCCTCGCAGACATGGGATCACATATGTGCCATTGGTGGCGGCTTTAACCGTCCGACCAACCCACAGCACACAATATCTAAAACCCATTATACAGTACCAGTCAAAAGTTTGGACACCTACTCATTCCAGGGTTTTTCTTTATTTTTACTACTTTCTACATTGTATAATGACAGTGAAGACATCAAAACTATGAAATAACACACATGGAATCATGTCGTAACCAAAAAAGTGTTAAATAAATCAAAATATATTTTATATTTGAGATTCTTCAAAGTAGCCACCCTTTGCCTTGATGACAGCTTTGCACAATCTTGGCATTCTCTCAACCAGCTTCATGAGGTAGTCACCTGGAATGCATTTCAATTAACAGGTGTGCCTTCTTAAAAGTTAATTTGTGGAATTTCTGTCCTTCTTAATGCGTTTGAGCCAGTCAGTTGTGTTGTGACAAGGTAGGGGTGGTATACAGAAGATAGCCCTATTTGGTAAAAGACCAAGTCCATATTATGGCAAGAACAGCTCAAATAAGCAAAGAGAAAAGACAGTCCATCATTACCTTAAGACATGAAGGTCAGTCAATCCGGAACATTTCAAGAACTTTGAAAGTTTCTTGAAGTGCAGTCACAAAAACCATCAAGCAATATGATGAAACTGGCTCTCATGAGGACCACCAATGGAAAGGAAGACCCAGAGTTACCTCTACTGCAGAGGTTAAGTTCATTAGAGTTAACTGCACCTCAGAAATTGCAGCCAAAATATATGCTTCGCAGAATTCAAGTAACAGACACATCTCAACATCAACTGTTCAGAGGAGACTACGTGAATCAGGCCTTCATGGTCGAATTGCTGCAAAGGAACCACTACTAAAGGACACCAATAATAAGAAGAGACTTGCTTGGGCCTAGAAACACGAGCAATGGACACTAGACCAGTGGAAATCTGTCCTTTGGTCTTGAGTCCAAATTTGAGATTTTTGGTTCCAACTGCCGTGTCTTTGTGAGAACGGATGATCCGTTCATGTGTGGCTCCCACCGTGAAGGATGGAGGAGGAGGTGTGATGGTGTGGGGCTGCTTTGCTGGTGACACTGTCTGTGATTTATTTAGAATTCAAGGCACACTTAACCAGCATGGCTACCACAGCATTCTACAGCGATACGCCATCCCATCTGGTTTGCGCTTAGTGGGACTATCAGTTATTTTTCAAAAGGACAATGACCCAAAACACACCTCCAGGCTGTGTAAGGGCTTTTTGACCAAGGAGAGTGATGGAGTGCTGCATCAGATGACCTGGCCTCCACAATCACCCGACCTCAACCCATTTGAGATGGTTTGGGATGAGTTGGACCGCAGAGTGAAGGAAAAGCAGCCAACATGAGCTCAGCATATGTGGGAACTCCTTCAAGACTGTTGGAAAAACATTCCTCATGAAGCTGATTGAGAGAATGCCAAGAGTGTGCAAAGCTGTCATCAAGGCAAAGGGTGGCTATTTGAAGAATATAAAATATATTTTGATTTGTTTAACACTTTTTTTGGTTGCTACATGATTCCATATGTGTTATGTCATAGTTTTGATGTCTTCACTATTATTCTACAATGTAGAAAATAGTAAAAATAAAGAAAAACCCTTCAATGTGTAGGTGTGTCCAGATTTTTTACTGGTACTGTACATCTAAAGTCTCTTCCTAATAGGGTAATATCGTTATGACAACGACACTATGTGGTAGTGCTGATCATATTGAATGGTGGGCCCGTAGACTTGCTACCAAAGTAATGGTAGAGGAGACAGTGAGTCAGAAAGAATTGACCTTTGAACAAGGTGTGTTGACTCATGGCTTAAATGGAAAGGAAAGCAATAAACATACCACATGTCATTTAAATATGTTTACATATATTTTAGTTTGGTGTCATTTGTTAATGACAACGGAATAATTTTGTCCCATAAGTAGTCATTAGTTGTGATAACTGAATAATTTTGTATAGTGTAGTCAACCTATTGGCTTAGAGACCTAGGCGGTTGTGTACTTATGGCACAACAGAGTGGATCCTCGCTGGACAGAGTGGATACTTCTTGATTATTGGCTTTTTTTGGTTACAGTGGACTTTGTCCATGGTCTTTATAACTATGTAGTATACTGTGAAAGGGACTGATCATTCACTTGCAGTGACTGACCGCTTACATTGAGTAATAACAATACCAGCAAAACATCACAATGGAAACAATGTTTTTTACGGATTGGCACTCAAATAATTTCAATGGTCTTGTTTGTTACATAATTCAATACGTATGTTGATACGTTCTTGTGTTTCATAGCCCTGAAATTCCCTGAGATATTACTTGTACTTGACTATGGACTGTACTATTGGGAGTTGTATGTACCAGTTATGTCCAGCAGAGGGCAGAGTAAATCTATTTCCTTGTGAGCTCAGTAGAGCTTTGCAGTCAGCTTTTCTCTCCCTCCCTCACTGTCAACCCTCCTGCTACTAGAACACAACAAGTAGCTGCACATTGTCCAAATCTGGTAGAGGACAGCTAGGTGTCCGTCACACAGTCAGCCATAGCCGTCGAGGTCATGATATCATAATTTTTTGTCACTAGTGCATTAAGCAGCCCGACAATGCTGAGTCAACCATCAGAGCTTGTACAATCCATAAACTGAAAAGACAATGACATTTAACACTAACAGTCTGACTAATTTAGCGTGACTCAAACTTGCTCTTCCCTGTATCAGACAGTGAGTTCACTTGGACTTTAAACATCCTGTGCACACTCATACATAGGCACACACTAATAATCTATCACACACAAACACGTCCAACTCACTTACACCCACACACACACACTGTCATGGAAGAGTGTTCCAGGGAATTTATGACAATGTTCCAGCATAATCTGACTAGATGCCATGAGAACATACCATTGGCAACACACTGTAACACATGTCCCATGGGAGTCTGGGTAAAAAATGTAACTATGCCTCGACCCCGGAGAATGTTGTATACACTTTATCTACTTTTTAAACAAAGTAGCCTACGAATACTATCCACGTCAGGGGGTATAGATAAATAAGAGTATTATATGGAGCCTAGCCAATGGTGAGCCAATGGACAGTTGTGATTTATATTTTACAGGCTGGTTTCTGTCTGACATGCCTAGTTATCATAACAGTCTGCTTACCCAGTCTGCATGGTTACAGGCTACAGCAGGCGAGCCCTGTCTTCAAGGCTGATTCTGTGTAACATTGTGATTATGTGTAAAAGACAGGGTCAAGCCAATCAAACAAACTGCCTATGTATGTTTAAAAGACTGGTTATTTCTTACAGATTCTGACGTCTAACATTTAGGTCAGGAATCAGGGGCCTGATCAACTGAGCACTGAAACATGACATCACCACAAGCTTGTGATAGAAAACTGACAAGCCTGGAGGGACTTTTTAAATAGGGCGGGACTGAGATCTGTGTGTGTGTGTGTGTGTGTGTGTGTGTGTTAGGGCTGTCCCCGACCCAAATAAATATTGTTAGACCGAGAGTCGTCTTTTCTTTCAACATTTTAAAATGTGATTTTCCATATATAGACACACCCTATGTGTTTTTAATAAAATCAACTATATGTACTGAGCATGTCTAATGCTTGAAGCATGCTGTTTGATTAAATAATTAAAACATACAAATGACTCAAGAGGGAGCCAGAAATCAAGATAGCCTAACCAGAAGAAAAAAAAACTGTTCCAGACCCCCCTCCTCTCGCTGCTGCTGTCCTTCACAGATTCTGCCGTTATGCGCCTGAAGTTGCTGGTAATAGGCTACACCAGGGGTCGGCAACTTTTTCCAATTTTCTACTGATCTGCATGCCAGTTATGATTTTCATATACACATTTTTTAGTTTCAATTGAATTTATAATAGTAGTTTTTAATTTATATCTCAATCACTGTCATGTGGTTTTTAATTGTATCTAAATGAAAATGATACCAATCTTAACTTTCATTGCCATTGCCAACTATGTAAAAATAGCCTACAGTGCCTTCGGAAAGTATTCAGACCCCTTGACTTTTTCCATATTTTGTTACGTTACAGCCTTATTCTAAAATGTATAAAAAAAATATAAAAAAAAGCCTCAGGAATCTACAGACAATTCCCCATAATGAAAAAGTGAAAACAGGTTTTTAGAATTGTTTTTGCACATTTATAAAAAATAAAAAACAGATACCTTATTTACATAAGTATTCAGACCCTTTGCTATGAGACTCGAAATTGAGCTCCAGTGCATCCTGTTTCCATTGATCATCCTTGATGTTTCTACAACTTGATTGGAGTCCACCTGTGGTAAATTAAAATGATTGGACATGATTTGGAAAGGCACACACCTGTCTATATAAGGTCCCACAGTTGACCATGCATGTCAGAGCAAAAACCAAGCCATGAGGTCAAAGAAATTGTCTGTTTGCTCCAAGATAGGATTGTGTCACGGCACAGATCTGGGGAAGGGTACCAAAACATTTCTGCAGCATTGAATGTCCCCAAGAACACAGTGGCCTCCATCATTCTTGAATGGAAGAAGTTTGGAATCACCAAGACTCTTCATAGAGCTGGCCGCCCGGCCAAACTGAGCAATCTGGGGAGAAGGGCCTTGGTGTCAGGGAGGTGACCAAGAACCCGATGGTCACTCTGACAGAGCTCTAGAGATCTTCTGTGGAGATGGGAGAACCTTCCAGAAGGACAACCATCTCTGCAGCACTCCACCAATCAGGCCTTTATGGTAGTGGCCAGACAGAAGCCACTCCTCAGTAAAAGGCACATGACTGCCCTCTTGGAGTTTGCCAAAACGTCTAAAGACTCTCGGACCATGAGTAACAAGATTCTCTGGTCTGATGAAACCAAGATTTAACTCTTTGGCCTGAATACCAAGCGTCACGTCTAGAGGAAACCTGGCACCATCCCTACAGTGAAGCATGGTGGTGGCAGCATCATGCTGTGGGGATGTTTTTCAGCGGCAGGGACTGGGAGACTAGTCAGGATCGAGGGAAAGATGAATGGAGCAAAGTACAGAGAGATACTTTATGAAAACCTGCTGTAGAGCGCTCAGGACCTCAGACTGGGGTGAAGGTTCCCCTTCCAGCAAGACAACGACCCTAAGCACACAGCCAAGACAACGCAGGAGTGGCTTCGGGACAAGTCTCTGAATGTCCTTGTGTGGCCCAGCCAGAGCCCGGACTTGAACTCAATCGAGCATCTCTGGAGAGACCTGAAAATAGCTGTGCAGCAACGCTCCCCATCCAACCTGACAGAGCTTGAGAGGATCTGCAGAGAAGAATGTGAGAAACTCCCCAAATACAGGTGTGCCAAGCTTGTAGCGTCATACCCAAGAAGACTCGAAGCTGTAATCGCTGCCAAAGGTGCTTCAACAAGTAAAGAGTCTGAAGACTTATGTAAATGTAATATTTCCGATTTTTAATACATTTGCAAAAATGTAAAGAATCCTATTTTTGCTTTGTCATTATGGGGTATAGTGTGTAGATTGATGGAAAAAAATGATTTAATCAATTTTAGAATAAGGCTGTAACGTAACAAAATGTGGAAAAAGTCAAGGATTCTGAATACACTGTACATAAAGCCAACAAATACAAACATTGCAGCCTGCAGGTAGAAAATATTCTGATAAAAATAAATGTCCTATAAATCACATTGGCTACACAAGGCCTGTCTGCAACGAACTTGAAACATTGTATCAACTGTGTCCAGCCTGAAGCTTGTGCTAGCAAACTTGCAACATTGCATAAAATATTCTGAGGCCTCAGTTTCCTGCGCCAGTGAGCTTGGGACAGACACAGCTGTAGGCTATTTGTGCAAGGGGTGAGAAGTAATCAATTATTTTATGATGTTTCCATGGGATCAGAGCATTACATTTTTCCCTTTCATGCGTAGTGGTTTCAAATACATTGAGGAACTTTTGTCATTCTCAATGGATTCTAAAAACAGACATTGTTTACTTACAGTTTGAGGTGAAGACAAATCTACTTTGAGAAGCTCCACAGCTCATTAGTGGTGGTGAGTTAAGACAATCAGAAATACTATCAGACATCCCCAAATGGGCACGTTTATAGGCCTACATTTGTGCGCGGGCCAGGTAGCCTAGTCCTATTTCAATATGCGTATTCAGGTGCGCTTCCTTAACATTTGATAGGCGCGCTCCAAACAAAAGACAATGAATAAATTGACATTACTCGTAAATGGAATGAAATAATCCAAAACTTGTTTCTCACAAGTGTAGCATAGGTTGTTAGCTCTGTAAACAACCTGTCCACTTCGACAATGAGAACGGTAAACGACTGTAATAATAGTAATAATAATATATTGAATGTATTAACAGAAAATACCGTAACCAAACAAACATTGTAGATTAGAAATTATGGAATTAACGGTAAATGTAGGCTACTACTGTTGATATATGTAATGGGGAATTGATAGACACTAACAATAAAATACCAAACAATTCACACAATTATGTTATGATACAATGAAACCTCACGAAATGGCGGGAGAGAGCGCATTCTGGAGAGAGACATGCCTTGTGCATCTTAGCCACACTTCCCTTCTTCTTGGACCGTGGCATCCCCGCGGCCTCCTCAATGGATTAGTCCACTAAGATGGGTGCAAATCAGACGGTGTCTCGTGTGCCATGAAAAATATATATTTGCGACTGCTAGACTAAAAAAATATATTGGGCGACCAACGGCCTATCGACCAGTCGACTAAATGGGGTCAGTCCTAGTGTGTATGTGTTTGTTTTTTGGCATAGTATTATGAAGGAATGTGAACAGAAGTTCACAATGTGCAAGTGTGAATGTAAGTACATTTTAATGTTGCAATGTTTGCATATTAATTGAATGTGTGTGTGTGTGTACAATATTTTTCAACTGCTTCAACTCTCTTCATGACTTCCTGATTTCTATTAATATGGGTTTTGAAGAGAACCATAAAGCCTTAATGTTTTACTCCGGCATCTGTCTGCTCCCTTAGTGGGGAAAGCTACAAACCAGACTTAAACTGAAATGAAACCTGCCTCACAGATTTTCATTAAACACTCTATAACAAACGGAGGAGTCCTGTAAGCATGCTCCAATTAGCCGGCCTAGATAATTTCAAGTTAAAACTAAGTTGTAGGCTATAAAAAGTGGTTGAAACTAGTTGCAGTGACTTCATTATGACGTATTTCGTGACATCCTGGCCAGGTTGTATAGCTTATTATCAATAAAAGTCACAATCTGTTTCAAAGGACAGCCTCTGGCCTCTGATTCAGGAAGACTTCCACACTAAACTTTGTCACCTCTGACCTCCACTTCAGTTGATCCTCCACAAGTGGCAGTTGTGGCGGTAACACCGAACAGGGACCTAGAGGTCCCACGAAAGTCAACTAATAAACTATTTATAAGCACTACATAGATATTGTTTGAAGACATAAATACTCATGGATCAGTCAGTCAAATAAATAAATAACTGTTAGCCACACTTACCCTAGTTTCCCATTCCCTCAGTTGCATTACAGTATTTGAGTAAAAGTATTTTAAAACGTTTCGAAATTGAAAACCAAAATGTGTGTTTCTTATTGGACAAATCCAGGTAATCCCTCCTCAGTTTAGTTTCTTCTGTTTAGTGCCTAATAAACACAACCCAGTCTTTCCTGTAGGCCCCTAAGACTTCATAATCACACCCACTTTAGTACAGCAGTAGCCATTCAATGAAAAGTATTTGAAAAGCATTGGTAGCACGGCACCAGGGTGTACAGATCTGCTAGCTTTTATAGGGTGTGTCTTGAGTGTTTTTGTTTTAAGAGCTAGCCAATATCTGGAACATGCTAATCAAAGCCACTGATTACTTAAATTGAGTGTCAGCTAATTAAGCCTAATTTGGAGTCAGATTGTGACACCTGCGTGACTGGTTTTGGAGAACCGCTTTAATGTGTGTGTGGTGTGTGTGCATTCATGCATGTGTGCTTTGTACAAGTATCTTGTTGTTGTTAAGGAACTAAGCAGGGGCCATCATTTCATGGTGGTCTAATAAGCTAAATACACGCACGCACACAGACGCACGCACACATTAACATACAGGATGTAATGCAACTAAGGGCATTACCAACTGCTCCTGTACAACCAATAATATCATAATACTGTTCAGTAGCTGGCGATGTTTGTTTGAGTTTGACATCTCTAGTAGATGTTCCTTTGTAATGTGATAGGTGTTCACAGTTTATTTCCTTTGTGCTGAAATGTTAAGAGGTCGACCGTAGGGAGCAGAAATCTATTGAAGACCGATGTAGCACACACATCTGTACAACATTTGTTAGGGCTTGAGTGTTTTTATTTTTTATCTTCGCTCTTCGTGTGTGTTCATGCGCAAGTGCCTTCAGGAAGTAATCATACCCCTTGACTTATTCCACATTTTTTTGTTACAGCCTGAATTCAAAATTGATTAAATATTTTTTATTTTCTCACACACCTACACACAATACCCCATAGTGCCAGTGAAAACCATGTTTTTATAAATGTTTGCACATTTATTGAAAATGAAATACAGAAATATCTCATTTACATAAGGATTCACACCCCTGAGTCAATACATGTTAGAATCACCTTTGGCAGCGATTACAGCTGTACGTTTTTCTGGGTAAGTCTCTAAGAGCTCTGCACACCTGGATTGTACAATATTTGCACATTATTATTTAAACAATTCTTCAAGCTCTGTCAAGTTGGTTGTTGATCATTGCTAGACATCCATTTTCAAGTCTTGCCATAGATTTTAAAGCAGATTTATGTCAAAACTGTAACTAGGCCACTCAGGAACATTCAATGTCGTCTTCGTAAGCAACTTGTGTATATTTTGCCTTGTGTTTTAGGTTATTGTCCTGCTGGAAGGTGAATTTGTCTCCCAGTTGACAAAACCAGGTTTTCCTCTAGGACACGTGTCAAACTCATTCCACCGAGTGCTGAGTGTCTGCAGGTTTTTGCACCTCCCTTGTACTTGATTGATCAAGTAAGGTCACTAATCAAGTTTTTTTGCAGACAGGCCTTGTGTAGCCAATGTCACCTGGTTGTCTAGGTCTTAATTGAAAGGAAAAACAAAAAACCTGCAGACACTAGGCCCTCAATGGAATGAGTTTGACACTCCTGCTCTAGGATTTTGCCTGTGCTTAGCTCTACCGTTTCCTTTTATCCTAAAGAAACTCCCTAGTCCTTGCCGATGACAAGCATACCCATAACATGATGCAGCCACCACCAAGCTTGAAAATATGAAGAGTGGTAGTCAGTGACGTGTTGGATTTGCCCCAAACATAACACTTTGTATTCAGGACATAAAGTTAATTTCTTTGCCACATCTTTTGCAGTTTTACTTTAGTGCCTTATTGCAAAGAATATGCATGTTTTGGAATATTGTTTATTCTGTACAGGCTTCCTTTTCACTCTGTCATTTGGGTTATTATTGTGGAGTAACTACAATGTTGTTGATTCATCGTCAGTTTTCTCCTATCACAGCCTTTAAACACTGTAACTGTTTTAAAGTCACCATTGGCCTCATGGTGAAATCCCTTAGCGGTTTCTTTCCTCTTCAGCAACTGCGTTAGGAAGGATGCCTGTAGCTTTGTAGTGACTGGGTGTATTGATACACCATCCAAAGTGTAATTAATATCTTCACCATGCTCAAAGAGATATTCAATGTCTGCTTAATTTACCAATAGGTGCCCTTCTTTGCGAGGCATTGGAAAACCTCCCTGGTCGTTGTGGTTGAATCTGTTTGAAATGTACTGCTCGACTGCGGGACCTTCCAGATAATTGTATGTGTGGGATACAGATATAAAGTAGTCTTTCAGAAATTGTTAAACACTTATTGCACACAGTGAGTCCATGCATCTTATTATGTGACTTGTTAAGCATATTTTTACTCCTGAACTTATTTAGTCTTGCCATAAAAGGGGTTGAATACTTATTGACTCAAGACATTTCAGCTTTTCATTTGTAATTAATTTGTTTAAAAAATCTAAACATTATTCAATATTGACACAAAATCTCAATGTAATCTATTTTAAATTCAGGCTGTAACACAACAAATTGAGGAAAAAGTCAAGGTGTGAATAATTTCTGAAGGCACTGTGTGTGTGTGTCTTTGCGCAACCATGTGTCCATACATCTGTGTGTTTTTGAGAAAGTATTGTGTATGAATTCACTATAGGTGAGTATGCAATGTGTGGGTATGTCACAATGTGTGTGTCAAAGAGCAAGTCAGTGCACCAAATACTCGATCTGATGTTTTGTAGGTACGGTCGTCCACCACTCTGCCCCCTCCTCTCTCCTGTAGCCTCCCTCTCCTATCCTCTGTTCTGTCATATTTCTGGATTGCAACAGAGAACAAATGTAAGGCTAATTCAAACAAGCTACTCACAATACCAGTGCTCTCTCCTGTTGCTACATTATCACACTATGAAACACATTCAAACAAACACACCTATGTGGTTATTTTGTCCTGGTCTCCCTGTGCTGGGCTGAATGACAGGGTTTGTGGGTAAAGGTTCTCAGCATCTGGTCATTATCTCACCGGAGCAGGAGCATATCTGTCCATGGAGACACCTACGCGGTGCTGACTCAGAATACAAACAAACTTGCATTGGTTCTCACACACAGTCACACAGGCACACACACATTTCTCCACAAAGCGGTCTGGCTCAGCAGCGAAGCGGTAACCCACAGCAACGCTCTGGTCTCATGCCGACCAAAATTTACCAGAGCTGTGGAGGGAGAGGACTGATAGAGGCAGCACAGTCAAACGTGTCACTCTGTCAGTGTCTGCCACCGCCCCGTAACATCTCCTTTAAAATCAAGAGGACCCTTTCACTCCCACGCAGACTCCCTAAGATAAAGCCTTTTAAAAGGTGACAGTACAGAGCCCGTGGGTGAGTGGTAACACTCCCGTCTCTTGACACATGTATGTGTATAACCCTGACGACTGGGGTTCAATCCCTGCGTCCTTCAAGAGGCTGACATACACTGAGTATACAAAAGATTAAGAATACCTGTTCTTTCCATGACGTAGACTATCCAGGTGAAAGCTATGATCCCTTATTGATGTCACTTGTTAAATCCTCTTCAATCAGTGTAGATGAAGGAGAGGAGACAGGTTAAAGAAGGATTTTTAAGCCTTGAGACATTAATTGTGTATGTGTGCCATTCAGAGGGTGAATGGGCAGGACAAAATACTTAAGTGACTTTGAATGGGGTAGTAGGTGCCAGGCGCACCGGTTTGTGTCAAGAACTGCAACGCTGCTGGGTTTTTCACGCTCAACAGTTTCCTGTGTTTATCAAGAATGGTCCACTACCCAAAAGACATCCAGCTAACTCTTTTTAATTTTTTTTTTTACAAATAATCCTGACCATAACAACCAAAGTATCACGTCTTCATCTCATCATGAAAAGTACGTCTGTACTTGTTTGTAACAGAGACCAACCAGAAAATTGTCATTAAGATGTTTTTTTTTAAGAGTTCCAAAGAGGTTCTTCGGCTGTATCCATAGGATAATATTTTTTGGTGTCAGGTAGAACCCTTTTAGATTCCATGTAGAACCACCTGTGGAAAGAGTTCAAGATGGAACCCAAAATAGTTTTACCTGGAACCAAAAGGGGTCTCCTATGGGGACAGCCCAATAACCCTTTTAGGTTCTAGATTGCACTTTTAAAAAATGTTTTTATTGTAGGCAGCACCCGTTACTAGGCTGTTACCATTCTCCTGGCAGTTATAAACTTTGCGAGGCTTGTCACTTCGCCCATCTCTTCGCATAGCCCACCACTAACGGTAGCTAACTCTGTTCCGTACGTATGTGAGCAACCGTGGCATTCAAACGAGGCTGCAATGAAAACTAATGGGACTGTAGTGACTGTGTTGGCATCAAAATCCGGGGTGTGAACTAAGTTTCAATTCGGGGTTGATGGTATTGGAGAAAAGTTGAAAAAAGTGATTTTTTTTAGCGCCTCCCTAAAAACCCTATTCAAATTTGACACAAACCTTCAAATAGGTATGTAATGAGACATTATATAAACTCTTTATAGTGTTTTATTAAAATTTTAGAGGTGATAAATTGGACAAATTGGGTGAAAAAAGCCAGTTCCCCACAAGACATAGCTCCCCCTTTCACTATGACGCAGTAGCTTTCGCTTCCCCACCCGCCATTTTTAAAAAGACCGGCGGAGCTCCATTGCTTTCTTCAATCATGCAGAGACGGGCAGCATGAAGGTCTCGTCATTGATTTTGCTGGAAAGGGGAAAAATTGTGCTTTACAATGGTATTAATATTACAGTTGACCTGGAAGTATTACGTTTTTGGGCGCTAAAATAAGGTCAAATGTACGGAACAGGGGGATGTACAAAAGTGTGTTAGCTACCTTTTTAAGCATTTACTGTTTTCTAAACCACAACTGGATGGATCCATAAATAATTACTGTGGGAATGAATGTCACTGAATGATGAAAATATTGGAATAAAGTGGGCTAATGCAGTTGAAGGCATGCATCAAATTGTTGCTTACTGAAACTGCCAAAGTAACCTAATCGTTATAATACATTTTAAGCAATAGCCTACCCGCAGTGGTCAACGATATGACAATTTCAGCACAGTTTTGATTGGGACAGCGCCTTCACGCTACTTTGAGACAAGCATGGGGATTAGTCTTGATGAATCAATGTCAGATTTTTGTTTTCACTGAGTCTCGGTTGGTTATTGGTTATAAGCTACATTAGGCTGTGGAAATGTTAGCTAAGTTGAGGTGAGTGCATGCTCATGATCGTCTTGTCTAGTTAACTCATTTATTAGCACTGATCAGAAAATCTTGCCAGCATGTTATGTAGCTTAACAATGAAATGTTTTGCTCTTCACTCTCAGTTGCTTAGTAGCCTAGGCCTACTCTTGACCAAAAGCCTGTGACTTGTCTGATCAATCAATGTGATTTTGTTTCTCTGTATATTTGGTTGATTGGTCTCTCGCTGGGCAAATAAGTGGCGGTGGTAGACCTATAGCTCATCTATTTGTTTGCTCGTCTGTCACTGATAAGAAACATTTAGTATGCAATAATTTAGCCTAAATCAGGTGTAGGGCTATTATTTTGCTCGATGGTGTACATGCAACTCTAAAAGCCAGTGGATGTTGTAAAATATGAACACGAAACACATGCTTTTGAAAATATTGATTTTCTATCGGTATCATGATGAAGATACTCTTAATGTAAGACCCTATGTCTGCTCCATAACTAAGTGGAGTAGGAAAGCGATAATATGTAGATTAAAAAAGCATGGGCTTGGGCTCTGTTTTCAAAATATCTATTTTTTTGTTATATGACAGTGGTTCCACGTTCCCGTGACATAAGTTGTGTGGGAAAAATATGTTCTTTCTATTTTATTCTGTTAAATTCTTACTATAAAATGTGTTGACTTTGATCAGGGTAAGTGTGTATTGTCTGTTTTTTTAAATTAACAAAATATCAAACTATTGATTTTAATTTGCATTTGGACCTGCCTAAACAAATTAAAAATGGATTTCTTTGTGATGGTATATGTTCAATAAATGTACTAAAACAGACGCTCACCCACATCGACCCATGCCTTCTCCCACTCCTAAACTTGCTGGCATGTGTATGGGAGGTATACAACACTTATCCAGGCAAGAATGTGGTAAAAATTGGACTGTAAGGATTACCTGATAAAAATATATATATACAGTGGGGAGAACAAGTATTTGATACACTGCCAATGTTGCAGGTTTTCCTACTTACAAAGCATGTAGAGGTCTGTAATTTTTATCATAGGTACACTTCAACTGTGAGAGACGGAATCTAAAACAAAAATCCAGAAAATCACATTGTATGATTTTTAAGTAATTAATTTGCATTTTATTGCATGACATAAGTATTTGATACATCAGAAAAGCAGAACTTAATATTTGGTACAGAAACCTTTGTTTGCAATTACAGAGATCATACATTTCCTGTAGGTCTTGACCAGGTTTGCACACACTGCAGCAGGGATTTTGGCCCACTCCTCCATACAGACCTTCTCCAGATCCTTCAGGTTTCGGGGGCTGTCGCTGGGCAATACGGACTTTCAGCTCCCTCCAAATATGTTCTATTGGGTTCAGGTCTGGAGACTGGCTAGGCCACTCCAGGACCTTGAGATGCTTCTTACGGAGACACTCCTTAGTTGCCCTGGCTGTGTGTTTCGGGTCGTTGTCATGCTGGAAGACCCAGCCACGACCCATCTTCAATGCTCTTACTGAGGGAAGGAGGTTGTTGGCCAAGATCTCGCGATACATGGCCCCATCCATCCTCCCCTCAATACGGTGCAGTCGTCCTGTCCCCTTTGCAGGAAAGCATCCCCAAAGAATGATGTTTCCACCTCCATGCTTCACGGTTGGGATGGTGTTCTTGGGGTTGTACTCATCCTTCTTCCTCCAAACACAGCGAGTGGAGTTTAGACCAAAAAGCTCTATTTTTGTCTCATCAGACCACATGACCTTCTCCCATTCCTCCTCTGGATCATCCAGATGGTCATTGGCAAACTTCAGACGGGCCTGGACATGCGCTGGCTTGAGCAGGGGGACCTTGCGTGCGCTGCAGGATTTTAATCCATGACGGCGTAGTGTGTTACTAATGGTTTTCTTTGAGACTGTGGTCCCAGCTCTCTTCAGGTCATTGACCAGGTCCTGCCGTGTAGTTCTGGGCTGATCCCTCACCTTCCTCATGATCATTGATGCCCCACGAGGTGAGATCTTGCATGGAGCCCCTGACTGAGGGTGATTGACCGTCATCTTGAACTTCTTCCATTTTCTAATAATTGCACCAACAGTTGTTGCCTTCTCACCAAGCTGCTTGCCTATTGTCCTGTAGCCCATCCCAGCCTTGTGCAGCTCTACAATTTTATCCCTGATGTCCTTACACCGCTCTCTGTTCTTGGCCATTGTGGAGAGGTTGGAGTCTGTTTGATTGAGTGTGTGGACAGGTGTCTTTTATACAGGTAACGAGTTCAAACAGGTGCAGTTAATACAGGTAATGAGTGGAGAACAGGAGGGCTTCTTAAAGAAAAACGAACAGGTCTGTGAGAGCCGGAATTCTTACTGGTTGGTAGGTGATCAAATACTTATGTCATGCAATAAAATGCAAATGAATTACTTAAAAATCATACAATGTGATTTTCTGGATTTTTGTTTTAGATTCCGTCTCTCACAGTTGAAGTGTACCTATGATAAAAATTACAGACCTCTACATGCTTTGTAAGTAGGAAAATTATTGTTCTCCCCACTGTATATATATGATGTATTTTTTTATATGCAACATACCGTGAATCCAATGTGAAAGAAGTAAAAGAGAGAGTGCTAAAACTGCTGTGTGGAAGGCCGCCCACAGAACAATCTGTCCTCTTTAACTCCCACCCTTCTAATGGGCGGTTATATTTATCAGTTGCCTGGAGAGAGATTGGGAGAGCGATACAGTTAGATTTAAAGAGCCGAGAAAATTTACATTTTAGTCATTTAGCAGACGCTCTTATCCAGAGCGACTTAGTTAGTGAGTGCATACATTTTTTCATACTGGCCCCCCGTGGGAATCGAACCCACAACCCTGGCGTTGCAAGCGCCATGCTCTACCAACTGAGCTACAGAGGAGGCCTCTATGGCGCGAGAGAGCGAGCGATGCCATGAGATGGAGACAGTTGAGAGAACTGAAAGAGGGAATGAATTCGAAAAGTAAATGTTAACAAGAAAAGTGCTTCCTCACCTTTTTGAAAGGTATTGTATAAAAGCTATAACAGACTGAAGTCCTGATTCATCAATAGCCCTATTGGTAATTTTAAAAACACTTCTCAAACAAATTTGTAGCGCCAGTCAGTCACACTCCCTTTGTTCGTTGCGTGTTAGCTAATAGCTACTCAAGTCCAGTTTGAACAATAAACTAATTATACTTCCCCCAACCATATGAGTGCTGGATCGTGTTCATTAGGTCATGCAACAGAAAATGTTTTAAAACCAAATGCAATATTTGCAAAGGAAAATGTTTTAAAACCAAATGCAATATTTCTTATTGGGCAAGTCCAGGTACTCCCTCCCTGTTTCCGTCCGTTTTCTTTCATTTGGTTAATAAACATAACCCAGGCATGTAGAGTTGGCAACAGATGTTGAGGCAGCATTGCCATGAGACTGTAACCATTAGCCTCTCCTCAAAATGTCCCTCCATTTTGGCTACCACTCCCCACTCACCCAACTCACTTTACATTTCTTACAGCTTCAAAGTTTATGCTGTCATTTTCAGCCCACATTCCTCCATAGAAAATGTTTAAATGAGAATGACATGATCAAAACATGCTATTTTAATTTGAGATTGTTATCAACAATGCATTTACAACTCATATAACATGTCCATATGAATTGACAAGGCATTGATTATAGCATAGCCTATGTCTTCAGTTGTCTTGACCTCATTGGAAGTGGTCCCTCAGTGTAAGTTGGTCATGCATTTCTCTGCTTTTCCAAAGCTATTTAGCTATTACATGTGACATTGCTGTCATCTTATTTCAACACATTTGTGACTTTGATTTCTGGCTATTTATGGAATATTATTAGCCTATGCTTGTCCATTTATCTGGCATTGTGTGTGTGTGTGTGTGTGTGTGTGTGTGTGTGATCTATTATATTTATTTATGTATTTACATTTAGTGACCTCTCCCTCAATCTCCATAATACCAGAATTGTACCAGAAAGAGTTCAACACTTTTCTTGATTTACTTCCATCCATTTTTTTCTCTGTGCTAGCACAGCGCATTGAGTGGTACCACAGAATTAAGAGAAAGAGAGGCTGGTTCTGAAACTATGAAACCTCCTCCAGTAGGCGTGATTCCGGATAATCTGAAGTGCAAAAAAACTACTGAATTTCCTGTATGAGAAAGTCGCCTCTTGCGCAGCATCAGAGACCGAACCGTTGGACTAGGGATACAGAGAAGTTGTACGCTCTATTTTGTAAAGGTGTTATAGTTTGGCTATTACATTTACCCTAGCCATATAATCATAGAACTACTTTAGCATTAACCTCTCAGGGAAGAACAAAACAGGCAGATATTTGGAGTTGCTGCTTGACAGCCACAAGCGCTTTGCCTTTAAAAGGATTTATTATCGTACTGGAGAGGAAGGGACCCGATTCTCACCATGTCCAGAGTCGCAGATCTGTCAAAAATTCGACAAGAGAGAATGAGAGATATTAGTTTACGGGTGAGTAGATGTATTTGGAGGCTTGCTATTACTGATAACGTGTTACTGGCAAACTTCTGACAAGAAAAGTGAAATGCGCAAAAAGCAAGTGTTTCTAGAGCATCTGTACATACGACTAATAAAACGTAACTTGTAGATGTCATTTTAGAATGGGAGACATTATCTTACATTTGGTTATAATGATAACGTTTAGATTGCTATAATCATTGCAGAAACATGGAGGCTATTTTTCAGGAAGTTTGCGCAATATGGAGATACTTTACAAAAGCAAGCGGGGCGCTTGGCAATGATGCAGCCCGTATGGCAATGATGCAGCCTGTATGGCAATGATGCAGCCCGTATGGCAATGATGCAGCCCGTATGATGAGAACTGGTTTGGGTACGCTGGAAGCTTCTACTGTTCATCACCTTTTTCTGTTTGGGCATGATTCTCCAGGCACCCAGAGGTGTTGCCACATACTGGAAAGCCAACATAGTCACTGGAAGTAACAGTTTCCATATTTGCAGTTTTCCAAGTAGGCTATATCTAGGCCTATGAGACACAGCTAAAATAACTTATGTTTGTAAGTTTTACTATTTTGATTAGTGTAATATTTAATTAGTGTAAAATTTCTAATTGGAAGAAGCATCTGTCTTATCTGTACAGTATTCGTTTTTTTCAGAATGACATATGAACGTTATACACCATAGGCTACAACAACAAAACAACAGTGCAGCATGCTCTTATCGTGCCAGCCTGCAATATTAAAATATGACGTGTGTACCATTTTGCCTTCCTATTAGACTGATACAGCAGGTACTGATTCAATGAGTAAATATGCTCTACTGTACAGCACTGATCTAGGGTTGCATGTGTGGATGTTTGATTTGATCAAGATCCTGTGTGCAATAGCAATGTGTGTGCGTGTGCGCTGGTTTCAGGGAGTGAGGACTGAATGTGCCCTTATTTTTTTTTTAATGTAGTGATCTTGTGTGTAAGGGAGGACTATATGCATTTGCGCTCAGTGTGTGTTTGACTATAGCAATGGTTGCCATAGAAATGCCACTGTTGGTGTGATAGTATCTGCTTTCTCTGGCACAGTGGATGGCTGAGAACCTTGGCTTGCCAGCGCCATATAAACATCACTTTCCTGCATTGGGGTGTATGGGCGCGCATGTTGTGTGTATTTATTGAACGTGAACATAGTATTGGGGTCAGTGCCACCAAATCTATTGGACACTCATACACTACTACAAACTGGACAGTTAGAGGCTTTGCGTGGTCAACACAAATTCAGGAGACACCTATGCTTCAAGTAATTTTGCTGGTGTCCTCAGTTCAAATTACACATCGACTCCACTACACTAATCAGACCTGAGTTGAAATAGTATTTGTTTTCTCTCAAATACTTTGTTTCACAGAGCCTGCTTGGAGTGCCATATGGGTGGGGTTTGTACTTTCGGGAGTATTCTTTTGGTTTCTTTGCACCAGGCAAGGTCAAGCAATCAAGTATTTGAAGAAAAAAAACATCTGAACCCAGGTCTGTCCCTAATAAAGGCTGATAAACACTGCCCTAGTATATCAAAGTCAATATTGTTTTACTGAAACGCTTATTACAACCCCTGCTGTTGATGTTTTAAACCTTATTTGCTTTGTCTAGTCCCTAGCACTCCTACACACCCTTGTAATTTGAACCCTGATTAAATAGTAACGTTCCAGGTACAATTAGTGACCAGAGTAAAAACCTTCATCACTATGTGATTCCATATTTTATTATTTTGATCGGTATTGCTACCGGTATGTATGGTTGGTGGTTGTGTTGAACTTAACCAAACAAAATAGGAATACTTCCTACAGTACAGGAGTGAGGTGGGAGGGAGCTATTGCAGTCTATAGCACACAGGGGAAACTGTAGGCGTGAATGTGTTCGAACGAGAGGGCCGAGGGCGAAGGACAAAGCTCGAGAGTTAGAAATAAAGTGAGGGAGAAGGAGTGAGTGAGAAAGAGAGGGATGGATGGAGAAAGATGGTGTGTGTGAGATACAGAGAGAGAGGGAGGGAGAAATGGAGGATATGACTTCCCGTAGAGCGCAATGACCTGAGTTGTGTGTTCAGGTTGAGGGGATAAAGAAAATGTCACATCAGAATCTGATCCAGAGGCAGCCACTCTCTCTCTCTCACACACACTAGTCAATATTAGACTGACTCCCCGTGATCTTTTGTCCTGTATGGTATGTCGTTCAGGGAGACTAAACTTGAATCCACCTCAGGCTCTGATTTGCCCAGCATCACTCCAGAGGAAAGAAACCAGGTTACAGGGCCACCTCAATCCACACAGCAGTTACAGATCAGTCATTAATCTGGAGCATACGCACACACACACACATTTGATGTCACCGCACATACCAACACACAGGAAACATGGATATTTTAGGAAACACACATACACACTGTATAATAGAGGTGTGAAACATACTTTGTGTTGTGTGTGTATTTATCAGTGACTCGGTGAAGTAAACCGGTGGAATCCCGTGTCTTTCTCAGTGTTATATGTCCTGACACCTTTTAATGACAGCACAAACTAACTTCAGCTAAAACAGCGTTTTTAGGGAGGACGTCTAGATCTGCCTGTCTCTATCTCACCCCATCTATTCTTTCACTCCCTTATGTATTGCTCACTTTAGAACCTAAGCCAATTCTTGTCCAGAGTCGCAGATCTGTCAAAAATTCGACAAGAGAGAATGAGAGATATTAGTTTACGGGTGAGTAGATGTATTTGGAGGCTTGCTATTACTGATAACGTGTTACTGGCAAACTTCTGACAAGAAAAGTGAAATGCGCAAAAAGCAAGTGTTTCTAGAGCATCTGTACATACGACTAATAAAACGTAACTTGTAGATGTCATTTTAGAATGGGAGACATTATCTTACATTTGGTTATAATGATAACGTTCCAATTCTACAGCACTAGGCTGTATATTGAGAGAAGAGGAGCGTGCAAAAAGAGAGCGAGAGAGAGAAGGAAGTGTGCTTTTGCCTCTGATGCATCAGAAATGACTAATTCTAAACTTCGTTGGTATAGTTCTTGTTGTTTTCCTGTAAAAATGTTAGTGCTTTGCATAGCTGCATCAAAATAACATTTGACTTTGACCAGCAATTAGGGACAGTGCAGATGTAGAGGTTTTCGAAGTCAACCCTGAATTTCATGGGTCATCACTGAGGTGCTGATGCTAAAATGTAACGGTAGTATTGGCAAATGTTAACTTTTGGACATCACTATGCCAACTGCTGCTATTTTGAACGTGTCTCTCTTGCAAAATACATTTATCTCAATGGGACAAACCTATATAAATAAAGGTTAAATAAAAAAACTAAACTGTACAAGTAGTCTCTGGATGGATTCAGAGCAGTGTTTCTCAACTCCTGTCCCCGCAACCCACATTTTTGTTCCAACCAAGCCCTAACACACAATTCAACCTGATGTGATGAATCATCGACTCATTAAGTCTTGTTTTGTCAACCAGACAATTTATCAGGTGTGTTAGTGCTGTGTGGAAAATGAGATTGTGGAAAACACCATGGCGGTCATTGTCTAGACATTTACAACTTGGAAATATTATTATTATGACATGGCAAACTACAGAGTATTTGATTTTGTGGAATGTTATACAGTCAATCTGGCTAGCATGGGTTCCTGTTTTATTGTAAAGTTCATGTGATCATCACAAGGCGTCCTCCAATTTTCTTTTCAATAGCATCCTCCAACCGAGAAAAGAGACAGAAGGCAATGATAGAGAGAGTGGGAGGTAGTGAGTGAGAAGGTGGAGAAAGACAGTGAAAATGCAGACCCACATCTATTGTGTTTCATTATAGGTCTCTCTCATTCATATATATATATATATATATATATATATATATATATATATATATATATATATATATATATATATATATATATATATATATATATATGGATATATATATGGATGGATGGATGGATGGATAGATAGATAGATGTATGAATAACTTCCTCTGCTGGTCATCGCTGTCAGAAAATTCTAACTGGTTCTAAATGCTCTTACTTTTACAGTGACATTTTGGTTTTGAGACCTACCCATACATACTGATCTCACACACAATCAAGTCTCATGTAGTCCCTCTTTTGCCGCTGTTGCCCTAGCAACAGCTCACCCTGCACACTTTAGCCATTAAAGAGGAAGCCTCCTCTGTCTACTTCCTGTGCAGGATGGCAACAGACAAAAGGCTCTGACCTGTCCACCTTATGTCAACGGTGCCAGTGTATGTCATCAGTGCATTCTGTTTCTCTCCTTTTTCATTTCCTCCCAGAATAAGGAGAAAGAGCGCATGAGGGAGAGGGAGAAAGAGGCGCGGGAAAGGGAGGCGCGCTACAGCAACGGGCACCTCTTCACCTCCCTCACCGTGTCGGGGACCACCCTCTGTTCAGCGTGCAACAAGAGCATCACTGCCAAGGAGGCCCTCAGCTGCCCAAGTGAGTGGTGCTGCTGCTACTACTACTACTACTACTACTACTGCTACTACTACTACTACTACTACTACTACTACTACTACTACTACTACTACTACTACTACTACTACTACTACTACTACTACTACTACTACTACTACTGCTACTGCTACTGCTACTGCTACTACTACTGCTACTACTCCTACCACTACCACTACTGCTACTACTACTACTACTACCACTACCACTATTACCACTACACACACACAGCACCCATATATAGTGTCCCTTAACTGCCCCAGTAAGCCTTGCCTACACACCACATCCTTCAGATACAGGCCTCAGCTACACAAAAAGAATACCTCAGCAAACCACAAAGCACCTCAAAAACGTACCATACCCTGTACCTCTAAAACCCTAACATGCTTTAAAATAATGCAGCATAATTTATCAGAACATACATTGTCACATCACTGGCAGAATATCGGGGCACTACCAAAGGGAACAATCTACACAATCTATACCATTCCTTTACAACCAAATCAACCTGTTAACTCTCCAAACAAGCTACAACACAGTAATAAACTACAATGTGACTATGAATTCCGTTAAAGTAGTTAGATTATGGACATTGATCTACATGCAGTCAGATAATGGGTGAGAGTTGGAGATGGGGAGCTTCACACCAACTCAAAAACACCTGTCCACTGTCATCGTCACAGCCACATTGGCCTAGAAGGAGCTGCAGCCCAATGTGTTTTCATTATATTTGATTTAACTTACATTAGATTGTGGTGGAATACATTTGGTTTGGGTCTTATGCTTAGTATTACTTTTTTAAATATGTAAATAGTAGGAATACATTTTGCCACACAGTTCACACACACGTACAGACCCAGTCCTGCTCGTGTCACACACACCCACTCCCTTTCCTGTTATGCCGTGAGCCAGTGCACCTCCCCTACTTCACTTTTTCTGCTGTTAGCATTTCTTCACTGTCTTTCTCAACCAAACCTGATGCAGTTTTTCAGACAGAGGGTTGGTCACAGATAACAAACAGACCCTGTGTTGTGTCAGGATTGCATGCCCCTGTTCAGATAATAGTCCCGCTGTTGTCAGAACTGTGCAACCTGTGCTGGCCCTGCACCAGGCTCTGCTCTGATATCCCACTGCTAACGTAGCCAGGCGCTAACTCAGTTCCTTGCAGGCTCTTCCTATTTTGAAGGGGAGTTATAGGTCAAAGGTCACTTTTTTTGTTTTTTTCTTACAGCGTTCAAATTCCTAATACTCAATTATGAACTACGGAAATGAGTAAACGGTAATACTTAGGGGTTGGGAAGGATGTCCTGAATACCATGGATGCTAGAACACTCACCAGACTTTGTTTGACTTGATTTCACGGCACCAAATCAAACAGGTGATAGCAAAAACAGTCTTCACTCAAAATATTGTCTTAAAAGATATCTTTAAATTCATTTTTTACTGCAACAGGGAGTCAGGATTGCCTTCTTCAGTGTGTAAGCCTACTAAGTAAGCTTTAAGTCCAGATTTGGGTCAGACAAGTGTTAAGGGTGGGCGGTGGAGGAGCAGTGGAACTGAGTTAGAGGGTTCCAAAACACCCCTGGGTCTCCTCCCCTCCGCCAGTTGTCTGAACCCTAACTTCCTGTTCACAAACCCTGCACAGGAAGTCAAACTGATTTAAAACAATGGCCACAAACGAGGCAGGGGGGATAAGTGCAAGATGCAGGAGATGAAAAGAGATGTGGGAAGAGAGAGTGAGAAAGAGAGGGAGATGCTCACCATATATTCAAAGTGTCTCCATATTCGATAAAGGTTGACATATAAAATAGAGGGTCAAAATATAAATATAGGGTAGGGGGGACATTGAGAGTGAGAGCAGAGTGGGAGAGGAGAGAGAGAAAATAGTTGAGTGAGTCTCTTGTGTGTTCATTTTTCTCACAGCCTGCAGTGTCACCATCCACAACCGCTGTCGAGACACGTTGCCCAACTGTGCCAAAATGAAACAGAGGGTAAGAGATGATAATACTGAATAAATATATAGGAAAATATATTGGAAGTATATAGTTTTCATACAATTCCATACCATATAATATATACAATAAACATTAGACTTGTGCATTTCCATGACACA
This sequence comes from Coregonus clupeaformis, assembly GCF_020615455.1. Classification (NCBI taxonomy): domain Eukaryota; kingdom Metazoa; phylum Chordata; class Actinopteri; order Salmoniformes; family Salmonidae; genus Coregonus; species Coregonus clupeaformis. The sequence continues at coordinate 35,188,515 of NC_059199.1, forward strand.
TAAAATGAAGGGAATTGCACAAGAAATACACATTAATGAATTGTGTAATATATGGATATTTGCCTTTTGATATGCTGTCTGTATATTGCAACCTTATTCTACTACATATACAAGTATGTAATAATAAGTGGTATATGATATTAAACTGTACTGTATGTAACCACAGCAACAGAAGATGGCTCTCATGAGGAACAACTCAGCTCTGCAGAACGTGACCCTTCGTACTAAAAGTGAGTACATGCAAACACACACACGTGCGCACACACGCTACACACTTCGAATTCTTTATTACATACGCGAAGGAAAACTTATTTTTCACTATTGGACTAGAATGTAATAACAATGTCAGTTTTGCAATTGAGCAAGAGTTGTTATAGTTTCACTTTTAAACCCCTTAATTGCATCTGTGGAGACTCTTTTTTCACTGAGAGTTTTCCTTTTACGTTATTCCACTATATTTCTCCTCCTCTTCCCCTTCCTCCTCTATTCCCTCCTCTTCTTCCTTCCCCTCTTTCTCCTACTCCTCTTCCCCTCCTCCTCCTTTATCTACTCCTTGTTAGCCCCCATGATGAGGGAACGCCCCAGCTCAGCCATCTACCACTCTGACAACCTCCGCCAATCCCTGCTGGGCTCGCGCCGTGGACGCTCCGGCCTTTCCCTCTCCAAGAGCGTCTCCACCAATAACATTGCAGGGTGAGCCCCGCCACCGCCTGCTCATTGGCCAAAACAGAAAAAGGGGGATGGTACGAGGGAAACCACAGGCAATCTTGTCCTTGACATTAATAGTGGCATCATGCCTATATACAGTACCAGACAAAAGGTTGGACACACCTACTCATTCCAGGGATTTTCTTTATTTTTACTGTTTTCTACGTTGTAGAATAATAGTGAAGACATCAAAACTATGAAATAACACATATGGAATCATGTAGTAACCAAAAAAGTGTTAAATAAATCAAAATATATTTTATATTTGAGATTCTTCAAAGGAGCCACCCTTTGCCTTGATGACAGCTTTGCACACTCCTGGCATTCTCTCAACCAGCTTCAACAGGAATGCTTTTCCAACAGTCTTGAAGGAGTTCCCACATATGCTTAGCACTTGTTGGCTGCTTTTCCTTCACTCTGCCGTCCGACTCATCCCAAACCATCTCAATTGGGTTAAGGTTGGGGGATTGTGGAGGCCAGGTCATCTGATGCAGCACTCCATCACTCTCCTTCTTGGTAAAATAGCCCTTACACAGCCTGGAGGTGTGTTGAGTCATTGTCCTGTTGAAAAACAAATGATAGTCCCACTAAGCCCAAACCAGATGGGATGGAGTATCGCTGCAGAATGCTGTGGTTGCCATGCTGGTTAAGTGTGCCTTGAATTCTAAAAAGATCACAGACAGTGTCACCAGCAAAGCACCCCCACACCATAACACCTCCTCCTCCATGCTTTACGGTGGGAACTACACATGCGGAGATCATCCTTTCACCCACAGCGTCTCACAAAGACACGGCGGTTGGAACCAAAAATCTCAAATTTGGACTCCAGACCAAAGGACACATTTCCACCGGTCTAATGTCCATTGCTCGTGTTTCTTGGCCCAAGCAGGTCTCTTCTTATTATTGGTGTCCTTTAGTAGTGGTTTCTTTGCAGCAATTCGACCATGAAGGCCTGATTCACACAGTCCCCTCTGAACAGTTGATGTTGAGATGTGTCTGTGACTTGAACTCTGTGAAGCATTTATTTGGGCTACAATTTCTGAGGCTGGTAACTCTAATGAACTTATCCTCTGCAGCAGAGGTAAGGAAAAGCAGCCAACAAGTGCTAAGCATATGTGAGAACTCCTTCAATACTGTTGGAAAAGCATTCCAGGTGAAGCTGGTTGAGAGAATGCCAAGCTGTCGTCAAGGCAAAGGGTGGCTATTTGAAGAATCTCAAATATAAAATATGTTTTTATTTGTTTAACACTTTTTTTTGGTTACTACATTATTACATTTGTGTTCTTTCATAGTTTTGATGTCTTCACTATTATTCTACAATGTAGAAAATTTTAAAAATAAAGAAAAACCCTTGAATGAGTTGGTGTGTCCAAACTTTTGACTGGTACTATATATATATGTATGTATGTATATATGTATGTATGTATGTATGTATGTATGTATGTATGTATGTATGTATGTATGTGTTTATATTTTGTGTGTGTATATATGGTGTTTTATCAGTTTTGGTTTGGTCTTACAAGGTTCAGACATGTATAATAGCTATCAGCAGTTGATGATAGAGGAGCAATGGCAGTTTACGTTCTACTGAATGTGTGAACTAGCATGTTTACCTACACATGGCATATGCCTCATCTCTATGTGTATGTGTGTCTCAGGACATAAGCATGAATAGTAATATTCACAGTGGCTCATACATTGGTGCGTTTTGTGATTTTGTACCATTGTAATCGTGTGTGTCTGTGTATCCAAATGCATGGATGGGTGTGTGTGTGTGTGTGTGTGTGTGTTTTGTCTCTGCTTGTCCTCTGTGTGATTGTATCTATATCACCGTTTCTTTCTTTTTTGGTTTTCTGTGTACTCATACATATTTATGTGGATGGTTTCTGTGTGCGTGTGTGTATACCGTACCTGCATGTTTCTTGGTGCATGTGTATATATGTGTATTTGTATTTTTGTCCTGGTATGTATGTGTGTGTCCTCGTCCATGCTTCTGCATAGGAACCTGAATGATGACTCTCCCTTGGGGCTGCGCAGGATCCTGTCCCAGTCCACAGACTCGCTCAACTTCAGGAACAGAGCCATGTCCATGGAGTCGCTCAACGACGAGGGTAAGACACAGTGATGTGGTTGGGACTGACTGGGATTGAATGTGGGACATTTGTGCTCCGTATTTGCTACTGATCTTAAGCCTAGGCGCACAGATTGTGTAGCATATGCAAGTCTTTGGGTCTGGGACAAGGTTGCATCCATTACATAGGGAAAGCCTCAGGGATATTGGCAACTGTCATGTCCATGTCTACATTGAAAGTGTTGTAAGAAAAAAGGATTGATTGTCAGGAGAGACTTTAGAACTGTGAACATTTGAGGCATTGATGGTCTGTTTTAGTCCATTTGTTGTTTATGCTGGATGAATGTTGTTTTCCTCTCTCAGGGGAAGTGTATTACACCTCCATGCTGGAGGAAATGGAGATCGAGGGGCGGGATTTTGAGGCAGACTCATGGAGCATGGCGGTGGACTCAGGCTACCTGCAGACGCATCGCAAAGACATCATCAAGAGGCAGGATGTCATCTATGGTGAGAGCAGTGACATGCACTTGAAACTCTTTCCCTTTGTGGTGAAAAGGCCGTGGGCTGGGCAATGAAAAAGTGGCAACTGGAGGGGGCTACTTTTTTCAGATCATGGCCACAATCCACTACTGTTGTGCTTTGAGCAAGGTACTTAACCCCGACATAGCTCCAGGGGTGCAGTTGACCCTGTGCCTCCTCCCAAATTGTAATGTGTGTTCTACGTGTTTCTGGCAGGTTATGAACAGAGCAAAAAAATGAATTTTATTTCGCCTGATGGACAATCAAAGTTGTATTCTATTCTATACCCATGTTACATGATCGACTCTATCTTTGCGTTTCTGTTTTCCTCAGAGTTGATCCAGACAGAGCTGCACCATGTGCGGACGCTGCGCATCATGGAGCGGGTGTTCTGCCAGGGCATGCTGGAGGAGGTGCAGCTGGAGCCGGGCGTGGTGCACGCCATCTTCCCCTGCCTAGACCGTCTCACCGCCATACATGGCCGCTTCCTGACACAGCTGCTTACCCGGCGCAACCACAGCCTACAGCCTGGCAGCACCTACAACTTCACTATCCACCAGCTGGGAGATGTGCTGCTGGAACAGGTAGACAGACCTGGAAATTATACCCACTGCCTTATGTGATGTATACATTTACCATCCTAGTGGATCATTCATTCTTTGCAAGACCTGAGAAACTATCTGGCCTTGATGGTCATATGTAATCTTAACTACACTGTACAAACAGAGGAGTATGGGCCTCCCCTGGTTCCTCTCGAGGTTTCTTCCTTCTAGGGAGTTTATCCTAGCCACTCTGCTTTTGATTGGTCTTTGGGGTTTAGGCCGGGGTACTTTAAATGGATATGATTTGATTGATTGACGGATTGATTGTTTCTCTCAGTTCTCGGGCCAGTGTGCTGACGAGATGAGGAAGACCTACGCTGAGTTCTGCAGCCGCCACCTGAAGGCTGTCAAGCTGTACAAGGAGCTGCTGGCCAGAGACAAAAGGTTCCAGTACTTCATACGGGTAAGACAGAGGGAGAAAGAGAAAAACAAGAGAGGGAGAACAAGTGGTGACTTTATGCAATTTTTTACTTCTAAAACTATGTTTTTTGGAATGCTTTGGCAGTATTCACAGAATGTATGTAATGTCAATAAAAAACCTTGAATTGAGATTGAGAGAGGAGGGGGATAGAATGAACAAATGAGACTGAGGGAGAGCTTTTGTGTTTTTTTTATATTTTAATAAACCCACACATTTTGTCACCGCTACTAAGGTCTTACTTGTGATGATCATGCTATTTGGTAGTTTCATATTCCTTAGCAGAGAGAAAGAGTGAGCGAGGGGGCACAGAGAAATAAAAATAGGCCAATGGGAATGTGCGTGTTTGTGTACATGTACTTTTTCTATTGTAAATGGTGTGTTTTATCTCTCATTTAGATTTAAAGCTCTTCAAGCTAGTTTTGAAGTTGTATCATTCATATCAATTGATATCTCCAGAATTCCGGTAAAAAAAAATATTTGCACTTGATTGCATTACAAAACACTAATATGTGTTGTTTTCCATCCATCCTTCTCTGTTTGCCGCTTTTCCTGTTTTTTCTCACCCTTTTTGTCTTGTTCATATTCATGTCTTCCTTTCTTTCTCCTGCTCCTGCACTCTTATACCCTCTCTTTCACTCTCTTCTCTCCCCTCTCCTTTCCCTCTCTCACACTCTCGTGCTCACTTTCACACTAACGCTTTATTTATCTTTCTCTCTCTCTCTCCCTTCTGTCTCTTTCGTCTTTAATCTATCTTTCCCGCTCTCTGTTCAGCGGGTGTGTCGGGGTCACCTGTTGCGTCGCCATGGCGTCCAGGAGTGCATCCTGTTGGTCACTCAGCGCATCACCAAGTACCCCGTCCTCATCCAGCGTATCCTTGACAACACCAAGGGTGAGAACAAGACCCCGTTGATACTGCAACTGAAACCAGGGGCGAGTATTTGATCCCCTGCTGATTTTTGTACATTTGCCCACTGACAAAGAAATGATCAGTCTATAATTTAAATGGTAGGTTTATTTGAACAGTGAGAGACAGAATAACAACAACAAAAAATCCAGAAAAACGCATGTCAAAAATGTTATAAATTGATTTGCATTTTAATGAGGGAAATAAGTATTTGATCCCCTCTCAATCAGAAAGATTTCTGGCTCCCAGGTGTCTTTTATACAGGTAACAACCTGAGATTAGGAGCACACTCTTAAAGGGAGTGCTCCTAATCTCAGTTTGTTACCTGTATAAAAGACACCTGTCCACAGAAGCAATCAATCAATCAGATTCCAAACTCTTCACCATGGCCAAGACCAAAGAGCTCTCCAAGGATATCAGGGACAAGATTGTAGACCTACACAAGGCTGGAATGGGCTACAAGACCATCGCCAAGCAGCTTGGTGAGAAGGTGACAACAGTTGCTGCGATTATTCGCAAATGGAAGAAACATAAAATAACTGTCAATCTCCCTCGGCCTTGGGCTCCATGCAAGATCTCACCTTGTGGAGTTGCAATGATCATGAGAACGGTGAGGAATCACCCCAGAACTACATGGGAGGATCTTGTCAATGATCTCAAGGCAGCTGGGTCCATAGTCACCAAGAAAACAATTGGTAACACACTACGCCGTGAAGGACTGAAATCCTGCAGCGCCCGCAAGGTCCCCCTGCTCAAGAAAGCACATATACAGGCCCGTCTGAAGTTTGCCAATGAACATCTGAATGATTCAGAGGAGAACTGGGTGAAAGTGTTGTGGTTAGATGAGACTAAAATGGAGCTCTTTGGCATCAACTCAACTCGCTGTGTTTGGAGGAGGAGGAATGCTGCCTATGACCCCAGGATCACCATCCCCACCGTCAAACATGGAGGTGGAAACATTATGCTTTGGGGGTGTTTTTCTGCTAAGGGGACAGGACAACTTCACCGCATTAAAAGGACGATGGACGGGGCCATGTACCATCAAATCTTGGATGAGAACCTCCTTCCCTCAGCCAGGGCATTGAAAATGGGTCGTGGATGGGTATTCCAGCATGACAATGACCCAAAACACATGGCCAAGGCAACAAAGGAGTGGCTCAAGAAGAAGCACATTAAGGTCCTGGAGTGGCCTAGCCAGTCTCCAGACCTTAATCCCATAGAAAACCTGTGGAGGGAGCTGAAGGTTCGAGTTGCCAAACGTTAGCCTCGAAACCTTAATGACTTGGAGAAGATTTTCAAAGAGGAGTGGGACAAAATCCCTCCTGAGATGTGTGCAAACCTGGTGGCCAACTACAAGAAACGTCTGACCTCTGTGATTGCCAACAAGGGTTTTACCACCAAGTACTAAGTCATGTTTTACAGAGGGGTCAAATACTTATTTCCCTCATTTAAAATGCAAATCAATTTATAACATTTTTGACATGCGTTTTTCTGGATTGTTTTGTTGTTATTCTGTCTCTCACTGTTCAAATAAACCTACCATTAAAATTATAGACTGATCATGTCTTTATCAGTGGGCAAAGGTACAAAATCAGCAGGGGATCAAATACTTTTTTCCCTCACTGTATCAATCATGCTCACTTTAGAATAAAACATATATTGTTGGGGGAAGCTAAATGTAATGGGCCTCCCGAGTGGCGCAGTGCCACTAGAGATCCTGGTTCGAATCCAGGCTCTGTCGTAGCCGGCCGCGACCGGGAGACCCATTGGGCGGCGCACAATTGGCATAGCGTCGTCCAGGGTAGGGGAGGGAATGGCCGGCAGGGATGTAGCTCAGTTGGTAGAGCATGGCGTTTGCAACGCCAGGGTTGTGGGTTCGATTCCCACGGGGGGTATATAAAAAATTAAAATGTATGCACTCACTAACTGTAAGTCGCTCTGGATAAGAGCATCTGGTAAATGACTAAAATGTCAATGTAAATGTAATGTGGTGTATCAAAAAAGACAGATATCTCATTTATCCAAACTATGCCTTTTATATCATGAGACGAGGTCCTCAGAACTAACTAAAAGCGCAGAGTCTTTAAAGTCAATGACGGAGGATGGGAAAAAACAGCACTACTAATAATATGTCTAACCCCCTTATATCCCCCTCTCTTTCTCTCTCCCTTAACCAGACAATGAAGAGGAGGCCTCCTGTCTGACCCAGTCTCTGATTCAGATCAGGGAGCTACTCACCTCAGTGGACCAGCAGGTGCTTTACACATCTATTAATCCATTTATAGTTTTATTTACTCAGGTTATTACTGAGATGCACTAACACCTGTTAGTCAGACTGAAATAAAGGATGCCATTTTTACTTTATCTATAAACCCGACCTTTTACTATGTCCATGAGAAAGTGGCAATTACACAGTGCAGAAAGTGCATTGCACACTGACACTATTGTGAACCAGGGTTTTGTTCATTAGGGCAGGGGTTCCCAAACTTTTTAACTCTTGGGGGGGCCCCCCTTCCAGCATTGGGGAACATCCCGTTCCCCCCCCTGCACCACATCTATTTCTATGGGCACAAGCACTGTTCACACACGCATACACACACACACACATATATATATATATATATATATATATATATATATATATATACATATATACATATATATATATATACATATATATATACATATATATACATATATATATATATACATACACATCCTTTTTAAAATTATATTTCCCTTCATTACTTTCCAACCACACACCCCTCTTGTTGGTGGAGAGAAATTTGCAGGTTTAAAGCTTATTTCCAGCAATTATACACATTTTGTCATAGAGTGCAAAGAAAAGTGTTAAGATTTCCCTTCACTGGAACTAAGGGGCCTAGACCGAACCATGAAAAACAGCCCCAGACCATTATTCCTCCTCCACCAAACTTTACAGTTGGCACTATGCATTGGGGCAGGTAGCGTTCTCCTGGCATCCGCCAAACCCTGATTCGTCCTTCGGACTGCCAGATAGTGAAGCGTGATCCATCAATCCAGAAAACGCGTTTCCACTGCTCCAGAGTCCAATGGTGGCAAGCTTTACACCACTCCAGCCAACACTTGTTCAGAGACACAAAGACTACTCCATGGCTATTCTAAAAGTTGTAATAGAGGAGTCAAATATTGGAGCACCTGATACTAGCAATGATAGGGATTGTAATATTAAATAACATTTATAGTAAGTATAGTATTTTATAAAAGGATAAAACGATATAACAAGCAGAATAATACATCTTTAAATACAAATAATTAGAACATGGCTTTTTTGGCGGGAGGTTGTTGTTTTGGCGGATGGTTGTTGTGGTTGGTCCTGTATTCTCTCTGGCGTCCTTTCCCCCTTGCGGCAGATGTGGATGCGGGTGCGTTTGCACGCTCGGCCCATTTCTTCCGCAGTCAACCATGTGATGTGCATTTTTGTGTTTGAAAAGGTGCACCGTTAAGTGAGTGAGAGGGGAAATGGTTGCATATCCCAGAGCCGACCGGGGGTCTATGAGCAGGGGTAGTGAGAGAGAGCTTTCAATTTTGTGTAGATGAGGGATATACATTTTTAAATATAGTATACATCTAATCTAATTATTCATTGTCCTATCATGATGGAAAGATCCCCTAACCCTATAACCTGGACACCCACCTGAGCGACCCATACACCAAAGAGAAGTTCCCATCTCTTTTATGGACCTGCTGTGAATATGCAGCCTAAACAGAGAAATAAATGCGGTCAGAGACCTACTTGAGCAGCACCGCCCCTCAAGATTCTGAGCCTGCCTGGCAGGGTTGGTCCTACAAAGCCAGAGCCCCCTGATGGGAGAGCATAATATACAAGGAAATTCTCAAAGCTGCTAATGAGAACCTTGACGACCTTTTACCTAGCCGGTGGGGATTCCGGTGGGGTACGCCCACCCAGGTAGTGGCAGTGCTGGCAACACTGGCTGCAGTAACCCATGGGGAGGGGGTCACACTCGGACAATCAGAGAGGGGGTTTATCATTGTGGCACAAAATAATCAAAGGTCTGACCGCATGGAGATGCTTGGGAAAAATGGTTACAACAGGGGATCAGAGTGTTTGTGTCTCAGATGAAGAGGGTGGATCTGATCTCCATCACCTAGGACTTGACATAGATTAAGTAGATTAATCAAATTTCACATTGTTATCAATTTCTGCTCAATCTGAATGCTTTCTCAATCAGCTTTAACTGTATGTGCACTCGTAAATCAAGTTATTTCTCGAGTTGGGCTCTGGGATATAACAGCCGATTTGATTTTATGGTGGATTGTGGAGGAGGGGGGTTGAGTGTGTTGGAGTATGTGAGTATGTGCGTGTGTGCTTGTCTGGCATCTGTTGTGGGGATGTTGGGGGGGAGGGTATGGGATGGACCACGGGAATTATTTGCTAGGATAATAATTGCTTGTCAATGAATTAAATGTAATACAATGGCAATCCGGGTTATATGTTAGAATCCTACGCGTGAACTGCCGACATTATTACGCATATTAATTGATAATGATGGAAAATAGGATATGCATAATTAAAAAAAAAAATAGTTATATAGATATATATATATAGAGGTGAAAGCATTGGAAATGCTTTTGGCGGTTAATCTGCTTCTGTTTTGTGGGTGGCACTGTGTGCTGTTTTCGATGGATGGGTCCTGGCCTCTCGGGGCCTTAGGGATACCGAGGGACGTGGGTGGGATGCTGATCACTGGGATGACGGCTCAACTTGGGATGGGGAGGGGCTTTAGCGGGGGAATTAGTGGAGAACAATTGAAGGGTTACTCCGTAGCAATGCAAATATCACGGTACAGCTATATGGACACTCAATCATTACGCTATTTTTTATTGGTAAATTTACAAACATATATAATGATAAATAGACTTGAAACTTGTATCTCGTTATGGTGTATGGTGAAATAAGTATAGCCAGTTATAATTGTAATGGCTTAGCTGATAATAACAAAAGAAGAACAATATTTACATGGCTCAAAGAGAAGGAATATAATATCTATTGTATACAGGAAACTCATTCAACAATTCGAGATGAAGTAGCGTGGAAAAAGAATGGGGGGAATATACTTCTCCCATGGGCAAAGAAATTCAAAAGGGGTGATGATATTAATTAATAGTAATTTCGATCCGAATGTGCAAATTGTCCAAATAGATACGCAAGGTAGATGGATTATTTTAAATATGTTATTGGACCATAAACAGATATGGCTCATTAACCTTTACGGACCAAATAATGATGATCCACAATTCTTTGACAATATATATAATAAATCATCAAGCCTGCAAGCAACTCAAGACAATATTATTATGGTGGGGGATTATAATACTGTTTTAAATAGCTCAATGGACCGTAAAGGAAATCACACCACAAACAATCACCCACATGCTCTTAAGGAAATTGTGAATGTCATGGATACATTAGAACTAGTAGATATATGGAGGCTTAAATATACTGATCTAGTGAGATATACATGGCGGAGACTGAATCAAGCTAGTCGTCTTGACTTCTTTCTTATCTCATTCTCGTTGGCACCAAAAGTAAAAAAAAGTGTTGATAGGGGACAGAATGCGGTCGGACCATCATATAATAGGCATATACATTACTCTTACTGAATTTCCACGTGGGCGAGGATATTGGAAATGTAATCAAAGCCTATTGGATGATAATTTATTTATAATTAGAACAAAGGAATTTATAACTGACTTTTTCCAACATAACATAGGTACAGCGAATCCCCTTATTGTATGGGACACCTTTAAATGTGCCTTTAGAGGCCATGCAATTCAGTACTCATCTCGAAAACAAAAGCAATTTAGGTCAAGAGTTTATACTAAGAAAGGAAATAGAAAGTCTAACAGAACAGATAGATGGCAATAAAAACTGTAACATAGAGGCTCAGAATAAATGAGAGGAAAAACAAAAAGAAATGGAGAAACTTATTCAAGAAAGATCAAGTGTAATATATTATAAAAATAAAGCAAACTGGATGGAATATGGGGAAAAATGCACAAAATTCGTTTTTAATCTTCAAAAAGAACTTAAAGAAACTGGTTACAATTGACGGAGTCACCCATAATTCACCAAATGATACTCCTGAGTGGCGCAGTGGTCTAAGGCACTGCATCGCAGTGCTAACTGTGCCACTAGAGATCCTGGTTCGAATCCAGGCTCTGTCGCAGCCGGCCGCGACCGGGAGACTCATGGGCGGCGCACAATTGGCCCAGCGTCGTCCAGGGTAGGGGAGGTAATGGCCGGCAGGGATGTAGCTCAGTTGATAGAGCATGGCGTTTGCAACGCCAGGGTTGTGGGTTCGATTCCCACGGGGGGCCAGTATAAAAAATATATATATGTATTCACTAACTGTAAGTCGCTCTGGATAAGAGCGTCTGCTAAATGACTAAAAATGTTTTAAAAAATGTAAATGTAATGATATTTTGAAGGAAGAAACAAAGTACTTTAAGCATATGTTTTCTTTTCAGTCGCCTCCATCTCCTCTAACTGAAGCTAATTGTAGAGATTTTTTTTCTATTGATAATGTCAAATTAACAGCCACACAGAAAGACTCATGTGAAGGTGAAATTACAGAGGAGGAACTTCTGGATGCAATTAAAGACTTTAAGTCTGGGAAAACTCCAGGATTGGATGGCATACCAGTCGAGGTATACCAAACCTTTTTTGATATACTAAGAGGACCGTTATTAGCATGTTTTAACCACTCCTATGTAAATGGTAGATTATCTGACACTCAAGAAGAAGATCTCATTATTACTGAAACAGGATACAAGTGGAAAATATAAAGATCCAGTCCATTTACAAAATTGGAGGCCCCTTACACTTCAGTGTTGTGATGCAAAAATCCTAGCAAAATGTATAGTGCATAGAATTAAAAAGGTATTGTCGGATATTATTCATTCTAATCAGACAGGTTTTTTACATGGAAGATACATTGGAGATAATATAAGGCAAGTATTGGAAACAATAGAACATTATGGAAAATATGGGAAACCAGGCCTGCTATTCATAGCAGACTTCGAAAAGGCAATTGATAAAGTTCGACTGGGGTTTATATATAAATGCCTGGAGCATTTCAATTTTGGAGAATCCCTTATAAAATGGGTCAAAATCATGTATAGTAACCCTAGGTGTAAAATAGTAAATAATGGCTATTTCTCAGAAAGTTTTAAACTGTCAAGAGGAGTGAAACAAGGTTGTCCACTATCGGCATATCTATTTATTGTGGCCATCGAGATGTTAGCTATTAAAATCAGATCCAATAATAATATCAGAGGATTAGAAATACAGGGCTTAAAAACAAAGGTGTCATTGTACGCTGATGATTCATGTTTTCTTTTAAATCCACAACTAGAATCCCTCCACAGCCTCATAGAGGATCTAGATACATTTTCTAACCTCTCTGGATTACAACCAAATTATGACAAATGTACTATATTACGTATTGGATCACTAAAAAATACAATTTTTACATTACCATGTAGTTTATCAATAAAATGGTCTGATGGTGATGTGGATATACTCGGAATACATATCCCAAAGGAAATAAATGATCTCACTTCAATACATTTTAATAGAAAGTTAGCAAAAGTAGATAAGATCTTACTACCATGGAAAGGAAAATACCTGTCAATTTCTGGGAAAATCACCCTGATTAACTCTTTAGTATTATCCCAGTTTACCTATTTGCTTATGGTCTTGCCTACGCCTAGCGAACAGTTTTTTAAATTATATGAGAAAAAAATATTCAATTTAATTTGGAACGGCAAGCCAGACAAAATTAAAAGAGCATATTTATATAATGAATAAGAATTCGGAGGACAGAAATTATTAAATATTAAAGCATTAGACCTATCACTAAAAGCTTCAGTCATACAAAAGTTATACTTAAATCCAAACTGGTTCTCAAGCAAATTAGTAAGATTGTCTCACCCAATGTTCAAGAAAGGCCTTTTTCCCTTTATTCAGATTACAACCTCTCACTTTCAGTTATTTGAAAAGGAAATAATCTCCCAAATGTCACTATTTCTAAAGAAAGTAAGGAACTTGTCTGTCGGCCTTGCATTAAAGAACATAATTGGTTAAGGAAAACTGTGATAAATAAAAAAGTATATCAGTTTCACTTAAGGACCAAAGGATTGACAGCCGTCCCATATAGATTGCAAAATTGTTGGGAAGAGATCTTTGACGTACCGATCCCATGGCATAGTGTTTATGAACTGACACGCAAAACGACACCGGATTCAAAAATTTGAATCTTTCAATTTAAATTATTATATAAAATTCTTGCTACCAATAGAATGTTATTTATATGGGGGATACAATCTTCCCAGCTCTGCAGATTTTGCTGTGAAGAGACAGAATCATTAGATCATTTGTTTTGGTTCTGTCCATTTGTAGCTTGTTTTTTGGACACAGGTCCAGGAATGGCTAAAGGATTGCAATATTTACCTGGAACTAACCTTGCAGATAGCATTACTGGGTGATCTGAAAAGTCATAGTCAATCGATCAATAATATAATAATACTTTTAGCAAAAATGTTTATTTTTAATTCACAATCTGTAGAAGCAATGAGAATAGAAAGGTTCAGAACTTTTGTAAAACATCACAGTACGGTTGAAATATATATGGCAAATAGAAATCCTATATGGATGGTGTTAAGAGAGGTTGTATGTTGGGAGCTTTTGGGAAAGAGCACAGTTAGAAAGATATGGCATATAGAAGCAAACCGGATGGACATCATGAAAATGATCGGAGAGGTTGAGAGTAGAAGAAGTTCAGGAGCAAAAATTTTTTTTTTTATATATATATATGTATAATAGAATTATTGTCAAATGAACTCTGTCCATAAGGTGTAGATAGTAAATATAGACCGGAAGTAGAGGCCTGGGCATTGTTGTTCACTAATTTACTCCAAGTAGGAAAAGGATGGTGGGGTTGAAAAGTAATAAAGGGGAGTATATATATATATATATATATATATATATATATATATATTAGGGCTGTCAAATGATTAAAAATTTTAATCAAATTAATCAGAATTTTCAGTGGATTAATCATGATTAATCACTATTTGCAATTACACCTGAATCCTAACCATTTTTTTTCTGAAATGCATACGATGTCCCGCTCACGTGCAACAGACAGGAACTGTTCTTTTACAAGCCTCCGCAAAATGACGCTCCTCAGTTTTTAATATAGTCAGCGCAAAGACTTCAGTTCCCACGTGTCACTGATTAAATGTGCAGTTACTCCGAGGTAATTGTTGTTACTCACTGATGTCCAATGGTCTCCTGTCAGGGCGATATGATTTACTTGAGCCAAGACCTCTTTCCTTTTTTCTTTTTTCGTTTTCATAGAGCTCGTGGATTTTCTTCATAACTGTGGCTCTTGACGGTGGCTTATAGAATGAGTCTTGAGACGCCACTTGCAAAACATCAAGGAAACCTGAGTCTTCTACAATGCTAATGGGTCTACAATCCTTTGCAATCCATTTTGCTATTGTGTTGGTCAAATTATCTGAGGTTGATTTTGTTAATTGCCTGCAAACATTCAGCGTGGTCTGGCGCAAACCACTTGCTGAATCTGACGGCCCAGCAAACGCATGTTTGGCGTTGACATGGTACTTCAAGCTTGAACAGCTCCGGTGAAATTGAAACTCCTTCTTACAAATCTTGCAAATAACCTTGTACTTGTTAACTGTACCATCATCATTCTTTTTATATTTGAATCCGTCAATAGGCTCACCTTGCTCCATCTCGCCTCTAGCTCCCAACCACTTTCCTGACCTGAATAATTTGTCACACTGCGCATGCGTGAAATGCGTTAAAAAAATTGACGTAATTAACAGCAAACAACTAATTAACGTCGTTAACGCGCTATTTTTGACAGCCCTAATATATATATATATTTTTTTAAACATGGGGGATTGGAAGTGATGCAGACAATTACATTGATAGAAGATACAATCTATCTGCAATATTAAGCTGATCCATCCCCCCCAAAAAAAATAAATAAAAATAAAAATAAAAAAATACACTTGGCGTTGCGCATGGTGATCTTAGGCTTGTGTGCGGCTGCTCTGCCATAGAAATCCATTTCATGAAGCTCGCGATGAACAGTTCTTGTGCCGACGTTGCTTCCAGAGGCAGTTAGGAACTCGGTAGTGAGTGTTGCAACCGAGGACAGACTATTTATACGCACTATGTGCTTCAGAACTCGCCGGTCCCGTTCTGTGAGCTTGTGTGGCCTACCACTTCGCAGCTGAGCCGTTGTTGCTCCTAGATGTTTCCACTTCACAATAACAGCACTTACAGTTGACCGGGACAGCTCTAGCAGGGCAGAAATTTGACAAACTGACTTGTTGGAAAGATGGCATCCTATGACGGTGCCACGTTGAAAGTCACTGAGCTCTTCAGTAAGGCCATTCTACTGCCAATGTTTGTCTATGGAGATTGCATGGCTGTGTGCTCGATTTTATAGACCTGTCAGCAATGGGTGTGGCTGAAATAGCCGAATCCGCTAATTTAAAGGGGTGTCCACATACTTTTGTATATATAGTGTATGCACTGGTGCCATGACAATCAAGTAGGGGTGGGGCATGTTATCAAGATAACTCCAGTAAGGACTTTTACCCTTTGACATTGGGTTGGGGGGGGGTGTGACGGGGCATCTTTCCACAGGAAACACAACTTTTTGTAAATTATACAGGGGGAAGAGTTTGTGTGCTTATTTAAGTTTTCTTCCCCTTTCTTGGCTTTTCTCGAGTTTCTTAGAACCCTGCTAGTTGGGTGGTGGTGGTGATGATGATGGTTGCATGATGTTTAGACAGCTGCACTGGACAGTGAAATAATCCATGCCGGGTAAATGAAAACAAAGACAAGTAATAACAGGCCAGCCAGGGTCCAAAGCAAGTCCCTATAACACCAACAAATGGGGGCTAAAGTGAGAGCTGATCCCTTTCCAGTCACCACCATTCACAATGACATCAGCATTAATGGTGTGTTAGTTAAATGAAGTCTGCCATAGAATTAGGAATTATAATAATGTAATAGGATCTCTATGTTAACAGCCCTCTGATGTTCACTCGAGGAATGAGCCTCCATATTAATTACCCTATGCCGAATACAAAGCAAACACTAGGCTAACCCCTTAAATGGTTAAATTATGAGGATATATTATTGAAGCTTTTTCTTACAGTCAATGATCTCAAACACCATCTGGTAATTAAAGTAATGAAATAGCTTAGCCTAGTGTTTAATCTGTCCATACATATTTGGGTGTATGACCTCAGAGAATTGTATGTTTAGTTAGAAATGTGGCAATGTAAGGCCATTCTACTGCCAATGTTTGTGTATGGAGATTGCATGGCTGTGTGCTCGATTTTATACACTTGGCTGTCAGCCAGAGGTGTGGCTGAAATGGCCGAATCCACTAATTTGATGGGGTGGCCACATACTTTTGTGTATATATAGTGTATATTCTTTTATTTTAGAGGCGACCCCTCGCACCCCCCACAGTTTGGGAACCACTGCATTAGGGCATGGAAATGGATGATTCTCATTGAACAAGTCCAGGTAGTCCCTCCCTGTTTCAGTCCGTTTGCTTCCATTCATTGCCTATTGAACATGACCCTGCTGTCCAGGTGATGGAGCTTGAGCGGACCCAGAGGCTGCAGGAGATCCGGGCCAGGCTGGACCCACGGGCCGAGGCCAAGGTGAGGGACGGTGGCCTGTTCAGGGGAGGAGAGCTGCTCCGCAGGAGACTCATCCATGAGGGAATGCTGCTCTGGAAGACCCCTGGGTCCAGGCTCAAAGGTGTGTGTGGGTTGAAGGGTCTGTGTGTGTGTAGAGGCTGAGGACAGGCTCTTTGTAATGGCTTGAATGGAATGTATGTATCAACAGTATCAAACACATGGAAACCAGCCTCCACTAGCTTAATTTGTCACAGAAGTTTGTAGGGGATGGAACTATCCCCAAAACATGTTGCTTACCCATGTTTTAATGTTTAGATGTGCAGGTCCTGCTGATGACCGACATCCTAGTGTTCCTACAGGAGAAAGACCAGAGGTTCATCTTCCCTTGTCTAGTAAGTACACACACACAAGCATACACACACTCTCTCTCTCACTCACTCACTCACTCACACTGACTAATAATTTACATCAAACAAAAAACACTTGTGTGTGTGTATATAGAGAGACTTGTTTCGTCACAATTGAATATACTGTATGGGGAGGTCAGGGAATATAGCAACTCCCCTTCTTTCTCTCCTCTCCCTCGTTCTCTTTGCAGGACAAGTCTCCGGTCCTCTCCCTGCAGAACCTCATGATTAGGGAGATAGCCAATCAGGAGCGAGGGCTCTTCCTCATCAGTGACTCCTCCCCTCCGGAGATGTATGAGGTCCACGCTGCCTCGAAAGATGACAAGAACACCTGGATACGCCTCATACAACACACTGTCAGGAGGTAGACACAGACACACACACACACACAGACACACACACACAGACAGACACACACTGCTCATATAGTCAAAATATTTTCTGTCTCTGCAGTTGTCCTTCCAGGGAAGAGTTCCCACTCATAGAGACTGAAGACAAGGCCCTGCTGAGACGACTGAAAGGTCAGCAATGAACACACACACACCCAGTCATACAGATCTATATGTAACGTAGTGATGGCACGATTGCGCCGACAGACACGGCGGCCCTATTTCTAGCTCCTAGCCAACTTTGCAGAATTTCATTTACTTTATTTGCTCAGAACATTTATGGTATCATTTCCTATAATCGACAAGATCTTTTGGACCACAAATTTGACTTCCCAGACCTGAACCCTTTGTTTGGATTAGACAGAGCCGCTCCATTCATCCTGGGTGCTCTACCAAAAAGATGCTGCCAAGGAGAGGTAGGAGAGCTGTCGTTCTAGTCAGTCTCAGTAGGAGGCCAAACCACCCACCGCTTCCGAGTATATTACTTGCTAATGTACAGTCTCTGGACAATAAGTTTGATGAGCTCAGGGCGAGTATCTCCTTCCAGAAGGACACGAGATTGTAACATAATTTGTTTTACAGAGACATGGCTCTCCCCAGCTACACCTTCTCCGTCCATACAGTCTGTTGGCTTCTCCGTACATTGCGCAGACAGGAAGATAGAAAAAAGGAAAAGCAAAGGTGAAAAGCAAAGGTGGACATGTATGTTTCATGATTAATAACTCATGGAAACGGCTGATTTTTAATGGAATATCTACATAGGCGTACAGAAGCCCATTATCAGCAACCATCAGTCCAATGGCACGTTGTGTTTGCTAATCCAAGTTTATCATTTTAAAAGGCTAATTGATCATTAGAAAACCCTTTTGCAATTATGTTAGCACAGCTGAAAACTGTTGTGCTGATTAAAGAAGCAACTTTAATCAGAGACTAGTTGAGTATCAGGAGCATCAGCAATAGTAATTGTGGGTTCGATTAAAGGCTCAAAATGGCCAGAAACAAAGAACCTTCTTCTGAAACTCGTCAGTCTATTCTTGTTCTGAGAAATGAAGGCTATTCAATGCAAGAAATTGATCTCTTACAACGCTGTGTACTACTCCCTTCACAGAACAGCGCAAACTGGCTCTAACCAGAATAGAAAGAGGAGTGGGAGGCCCCGGTGCACAACTGAGCAAGAGGACACATACATTAGAGTGTCTAGTTTGAGAAACAGGCACC
Source organism: Coregonus clupeaformis (assembly GCF_020615455.1). Taxonomy (NCBI): domain Eukaryota; kingdom Metazoa; phylum Chordata; class Actinopteri; order Salmoniformes; family Salmonidae; genus Coregonus; species Coregonus clupeaformis. Next base: position 35,207,514 of record NC_059199.1, read on the forward strand.
TCACAGGTCCTCAACTCGCAGCTTCATTAAATAGTACCCGCAAAACACCAGTCTCAACGTCAACAGTGAAGAGGCGACTCCGGGATGCTGACCTTCTAGGCAGAGTTGCAAAGAAAAAGCCATATCTCAGACTGGCCAATAAAAAGAAAAGATTAAGATGGGCAAAAGAACAGACACTGGACAGAGGAAGATTGGAAAGAAGTGTTATGGACAGACAAATCGAAGTTTGAGGTGTTCAGATCACAAAGAAGAACATTTGTGAGATGCAGACCAAATTAAAAGATGCTGGAGGAGTGCTTGATGCCATCTGTCAAGCATGGTGGAGGCAATGTGATGCTCTGGGGGTGCTTTGGTGGTGGTAAAGTGTGAGATCTGTACAGGGTAAAAGGGATCTATCACTCCATTTTGCAACGCCATGCCATACCCTGTGGACGGTGCTTGATTGGAGCCAATTTCCTCCTACAACAGGACAATGACCCAAAGCACAGCTCCAAACTATGTAAGAACCATTTAGGGAAGAAGCAGTCAGCTGGTATTCTGTCTATAATGGAGTGGCCAGCACAGTCACCGGATCACAACCCTATTGAGCTGTTGTGGGAGCAGCTTGACCGTATGGTACGTAAGAAGTGCCCATCAAGCCAATCCAACTTGTGGGAGGTGCTTCAGGATGAATGGGGTGAAATCTCTTCAGATTATCTCAACAAATTGACAACTAGAATGCCAAAGGTCTGCAAGGCTGTAATTGCTGCAAATGGAGGATTCTTTGACGAAAGCAAAGTTTGAAGGACACAATTATTATTTAAATCATTGTTTCTAACCTTGTCAATGACTACATTTCCTGCTCATTTTGCTATATTTCCTATTCAAACTCATTTCATGTATGTTTTCATGGAAAACAAGGACATTTCTATGTGACCCCAAACTTTTGAACGGTAGTGTACCTCTCCATCAAATGCCGATTACCTCCCAAGAGAATTCTCATCGGTTATTGTCATGGCCGTTTATATCCCCCCTCAAGCCGACACCACGGTGGCACTCAAGGAACTATACGGGACTTTGAGCAAACTGGAAACCGCATATCCTGAGGCCGCATTTGTTGTAGCTGGGGACTTTAACAAAGGAAATCTAAAGAAAATTATCCCGTGGTAGGCCTGATTACCAAAAATGATGAGACCGCCTACAGGGAGGAGTCTAGAGCCCTGGCGGAGTGGTACCAGGAAAATAACCTCTCCCTCAACGTAAAAAACAACAACAAAGGAGCTGAATGTGGACTACAGGAGACAGAAGAGGGAGCACGCCCCCATCAACATCGACAGGGCCGCAATGGAGAGGGCCAAAAGCTTTGAGTTCCTTGGCGTGCACATCACTGAGGACCTGAAATGGTCCAACCACACAGACACCTTGCATGGCCCCCAAGACCCTCACAAACTTCTACAGAAGCACCATTGAGAGCATTCTGTCGGGCTGCATCACCGCCTGGTACAGAAACTGCACCTCCCTCAACCGCATGGCTGGCTCTCCAGAGGGTGGTGCGGTCAGCCGAACGCATCACCGGGGGCAAGCTGCCTGCCCTCCAGAACATTTACAGCACTCCGTGTCAAAGGAAGTCCAAGAAGATCATCAAGGACCTCAGCCACCCAAGTCACTGTCTTTTCACTCTACTACCATCTTGCAGACAGAGACGGTACATGTGCATCAAAGCCGGGACCGCGAGATTGAAGAACAGCTTCTATCTCCAGGCCATCAGACTGTTGAACAACCATCACTAGCCGTCTACCTGCTAATCAAGTGTTTCCACATAGGAACTCCATATTTCAATTATTCTCTACACTACCCTCTCTATCTCTCTTCCTTTCTACCACTCCATTGTTCTCTTTCTCTATCAATCCCTTTGACCATATCCATCCCTTCCTTTTTCTCTCTCCACCTCTCCCTTTCAATCTTTATCTCTCTCCCTTCCCTTTGCATTCCCCACCCCCCATCTTTCTTTCTCTCTACATGCTGCGTACAGTACAATGTGCAGTTCTCGCTCTGTGTGTAGGAGGATAAGTGTGAAGCCTGACTCCTACTCAGGCCCAGTGGAGGATCTCATCAAACTCTATCTATCCATCACAGCCTTTCTCTCTCTCATTTTCACTCTTGCTCTCTTTCTCTGTCACTCTCTCTCATTTTCTCTTTCTCTCGGACACAATCTTTCTTGCTCACTTGTACTCCTGCACTTCCCTCTCCCTTCATCCCCTTCTCTCGCTATCTCTTATAGCCAACATCCAACTGAACAATGTGTGAATAGGATTGCCCCCCACTGTTAAGTCAAGGTCTTAAGGAGAAGCATCATGTCAGCTTTTCCCTCTCTCCCCTTCCTCCTTCCCTCTTTCTCTCTCCCCTTCTCTCTACTCCATCTCTCTTTCCCCCCTCCATCCCTTCCTCCCCTCCATCTTCCTCTCTCCACCTTAATCTCTCCTTCCAGCGGATATCCAGCAGAAGGACCGGGAGGTGCTGGAGCTGCTCCAGGAGCGAGTCACCCTGTTCTCGGACCTGGCCGAGGTGACAGGGGGCCAGGAGGTCATGCTGCCAGGGGGCCCCAACTCCCGGAACCTGTTCCGGGCCGACATGCCCCAGGTGCCGCTCGGCGAGAGACTGCTCACCGATGCCATCGCAGAGGGTGAGGGGTTGGTGGTGGTGGTGGTGGGGGTGGGGGGAAGGGAGAGAGGGGGTGGGGGAGAAAAAGTGAAAAAGAGAGGTAGGGTAATAGACGGAGGGATGGAGAGCAAGTTTCTCAGTTTCAAGAAAATCAGCACAAAAGCAATAATGGCATTATAATACATTTAAGTGTCGCTATGCTCGTGCTTACATGGTGTGCTTCTTCATGCAATGACAGCAGTTGGAGCATGTCCATGTCACAACGAGTTCATTGCTGATGTTGGTTTTTGCTTGAGATGTAAGGTTTGCTCTCTCAGTGATGACATTTTGTGCTGATAATCGGCTCTTAGCATTGTCACTGGCTTGTTCTATCCAAATGGTGCCGTCCCTTCCTTTCTCCTGTCTCACTGTTTCGTTTCACTACAGTTTCATTTGGTGGTGGTGCGGGCACCTGCTCAGTGCGCACCGTTTTGGCTTTTTTGGCCTCTAAGGTGTAGGTTCAGACTGAGGCTCAGAATCAGAAGAAAAATCATCAGAGATGTCATGATAAATTTCTTCCCCACCATCTGAGTCTTTTCATCCAGATCTTGTAGCAGCGCTAACGCAGCATGTGCATCCATTCGTCTTGGTCTTCTTGCCGTTGTAAATTACGCACGCTCTCACTGTGTATGTACTCCAAGTAGGCCAGAGTAGACTGATAAAACTGCTTGGATTCGGTGGCCTGATATAGGGTAAATACCATTTTGAGATTATAATTAGAATAGATTAGTATAATAGAATGGCCCGCACTGTTCTTCATTCATAATTGGTGATTACATAATTAATCATTGTTCGCTTCCCCTCGCTCATCAACTCACCCTTTCTTCCCCATCATACTTTACTTGTTACATGTGTGAAATTAGTTTAGGTTCAGTTGAGGCAATTATTGGGGTGATTATCAACTGGGCATGGCACCTTCATGTCGGAAGAAGGAGCGGAGCAGGCCCTACTGTCGGGAGAAGGAGTGGCAATGGGGGAAAACCATTCAACAAATGACATGCCCCTTCTAAAACTGGTTATAACTCCAGTTCTGTTTGTGATATTAGATTCTAACAACCACAGTTTGTTATATAGACTATACCCCCAGCCGTTCCATGTATTTGATCTATTTCAGAGCTAGCACACCAGATTCAACTTGTCACTGATCATCAATCCCTTGAATAGGTTAATCAGGTGAGCGAGTTTAGAGCTACAACAAAATTGGGAAACGTGTGAGAAACAACGATTATTATAAGAAAAGTGTATGTTCTGACACTGTAACCTTTACAAAAGAAATGCTTTCGTTATAGGTTTCACATTGTTTTTATAAGACAATATATAAAAAACAACATGAAAATTACATCTATGAGTTTCCATGGTTAAAAAAGCAATAGGCTGGGCAGCACCTCCTACTGGACAGTTGATTTATCTACAGCTATCCCTTTGGTCCCCCGTCCAGGGTTTTAACCAAGCCCAGCCCTGCTTAGTTTTGATATTTGTCACTGACTACTACCAATGTGCTATCGAGAGAATCTTAACAGATAATTATTCTACTTCTTCTGCCATACAAGATTCTTGTTAATGTTCATAATTATTTTTGTATTAATCTTGTTAGTGTATTTGCTGCCATATGTATTACTTTGTTAGATTCTTCCATATATTTTCCATGTGGGTGGAGATTTGACTTTAGGACCAATGGAATGGTCTAAAATTTGAAAACTCTACCTACACTGTGTCATGGGTGAGCTGAAATGAATGCACCATACATTTTGTTAAGGCACTGATGTTGTATTGTATGTCTTTGTGTCTCCCAGTGGATAGGCTGAGTGAGTTACTGCTGGGCTCCACCTTTGAAGTGCCTCTGCCCTGCAGTTTCAACAGTCACCCGAACCACACGGGAGCACTAGTGATCAGTGAGTGACTCCTCTGTGCCATTGATTGACAAGGCTTACAGTAGTCTAGTCTCCATAGCACTGTGAGCAATGACCATTGAGTGACCATTGTTTGTTTGTAGATGGTCAGGAGGTGGTTCTCAATGGAATGCACAGGTGCCCAGCAGCAAAGGTGAGGTCTTAATAATAATAATAATAATAATAATAATAATAATAATAATAATAATAATAGCATGGTCATTTACTGTGGTCGACCAGGCTTAGAACCAAGGTCTCCCATGCGACACAAGAATGTGTTAGCTTGTTTAGCTAAAGCCAAGTCCTTAGCTTGGGAAGCTAACAGAATTCTTCAGGTCCCAAGCTAAATTACTCATTGTAACAGTAACAGCAGCGTATGTGATGAGTCAAAAGAGTTAGTGCAAAAAGGGTCAATGCAGATAGTTAATTAGTTAACCAATAGCTACCCAGACTAACTATTTGGCAGTCTTATGGCTTGGGGGGTAGAAGCTGTTCAGGGTCCTGTTAGTTCCAGACTTGGTGCATCGGTACCGCTTGCCGTGCTGTAGCAGAGAGAACAGTCTATGAAAATGTTTTGGGCCTTCCTCTGACACCGCCTGGTATAGAGGTTCTGGATGGCAGGGAGCTCGGCCCAGTGATGTACTGGGCTGAACGCACTACCCTCTGTAGCGCCTTGCGGTCGGATGCCAAGCAGTTGACATACCAAGCGGTGATGCAGCCAGTCAAGATGCTCTCAATGGTGCAGCTGTAGGACTTTTTGAAGATCTAAGGGCCCATGCCAAATCTTTTCAGCCTCCTGAGGGGGAAGAGGCGTCAAGCCCTGCAAGGGCATGCTACTTTAAAAGATGTCTAGTCATTATTAGCCTGGTTCTGTATGGAATGCAGGTACATTATGGGACTCAGGTCATTATTGGTGCGACCAAATCATGTGCCGATGCCATCAACTGAAGAAGTTAGTAGCACTAGTGCCACCAGTTGATAAAGTTAGTCTAGAGCCCTGGCCCAAGTGAAAACGTTTGGGAACAAAAATTGTCCATGTAGTCCCTCTCTGTTTCAGTCCAATTTCTGTTTGGTGCCTAATGAACATGACCAAGGCTTTATGTTTGAAGTTTCAAGTGAAGGCTTCCGTTATCCGAGTCTTCCGCTCTCTGAGTTATTATAGCTTGACAGCTCTGTTTCAAACAGTGCCTTGGAGTATCCATGGCAACATCCATTTTTCCAATCACCATTCTTTTCTGAAGCCTGTTTGACAACTCTATTCTGAAATGTTGTGACAATAACATGAATGTTTCACAATGAAACCCTACTGGTTTACTTCGAAATATTCATCAAAGTTGAAAAGTACACTGAACAAAAATATAAACGCACCATGTAAAATGCTGAAATAAAAGATCCCAGAAAGGTTCCATTTGCACAAAAAGCTTATTTCTCTCAAATGTTGTGCACAATGTTGTTTACATCCTTGTTAGTGAGCATTTCTCCTTTGCCAAGATAATCCATCCACCTGACAGGTGTGGCATATCAAGAAACTGATTAAACAGCATGATCATTACACAGCTGCACCTTGTGCTGGGGACAATAAAAGGCCACTATAAAATTTGCAGTTTTGTCACACAACACAATGCCACAGATGTCTCAAGTTTTGAGGGAGCGTGCAATTGGCATGCTGACTGCAGGAATGTCCTCCCAGAGCTGTTTCCAGATAATTTAATTTAATGTTCTGAAACAAAGCTGAAAATGTCCTAGTTCTTCCATGGCCTGCATACTCACAAGACATGCCCCCCATTAAGCATGTTTGGGATGCTCTGGATCGACGTGTACGACGGCGTGTTCCAGTTCCCGCCAATATCCAGCAACTTCGCACAGCCATTGAAGATGAGTGGGACAACACTCCACAGGCCATAATCAACAGCCTGATCAACTCTATGCGAAGGAGATGTCGCGCTGCATGAGGCAAATGGTCACACCAGATACTGACTGGTTTTCTGATCCACACCCCTACTTTAAAAAAATAAAAAGTTATCTGTGACCAACAGATGCATATCTGTTTTCCCAGTCATGTGAAATCCATAGATTAGGCCCTAATGAATTTATTTTAATTAACTGATTTCCTTATATGAACTGTAACTCTGTGAAATCTTTAAAAATGTTGCGTTTTATATTTTTGTTCAGTATAGTTTGTTACCAAACATTTTTCACCTCCACCAAAGGAATGGAATTTCTATTGTGATAAGAAGCAATTCTATAATACAATCAAACAGTGAGTAATTTGCTTCATTTAATGGCATTTGGAATCTCAAAAGACAGAAACCAAGTGATATGTCACGCCCTGACCTCAGAGATCACCTGTATTCTCTGTTTGGTTTGGTCAGGGTGTGATTTGGATAGAATCTAGGTTATTTTATTTCTATATTGGCTGGGTGTGGTTCCCTATCAGAGGCAGCTGTCGATCGTTGTCTCTGATTGGGGATCATATTTAGGCAGCCATTCTGCCTACCTATGTTGTGGGATCTTGTTTCTGTTTGGCTTGTTGGATGTTTAGCCTCTTGAACTTCACATTCTGTTGGATTTTGTTATTTTGTCGGTGTTTATAATAATAAATGACTATGTACGCATACCACGCTGCACCTTGGTCCGATCCTTTATACAACAAGCGTGACATGATATGAGGATCATACAGATATTTTTGTTTAAAGTATTATGTTTGCATGAAATTCTTATCAGTTTAGCTCTGTGGCATTAATTGGAGTTTCATTGATTTTATTTATTCTTACACCAATTCATCTGGTATTGCTTTCTGACATGTTGTGAATAAACAATAGTTTCAACATGTTTAAGTGTATAATATTTCAAATTTCCCAGGACTGGAATGGGAATCAGGCTGGAGATAGGCCCCCAACTGAGGTACAGTAGTAAATGCTCACTGAATCAACACTGTCTCATAATGAACTACTGTCACTATCTGTACATGGCTAACTATTGTATTCACTGATGGTGTGTGTGTTTTTCAGGAAGTGTATCAGAGGCTGGTCAACCTTAGTGCCCAACTTCATGCCCTCCAGGTCAGTGGATGCATCTCTTTGTACCAGACCTTAGTCAAATATTCTTTATTATTTTCCTTCCATTATCTCATAGTTAACAAAATGCATGTATTTTCTATTGTGGCATCTATAAATGTATCCAGATTTTTTTGGGGGTTGAATTTATATAGGATGAGCCATGACTAGAATACAGTATATACATATCAAGTGGATGAAACTGTATGTAAACACTATTAAAGTGACCAGTGTTCAATGACTCTATGTACATAGAGCAGTAGTCTCTGAGGTGCAGGGTAGAGTACCGGGTGGTAGCCGGCTAGAACACTAAGGTTTAGGGCAGGGGACTGGGCGGAGGCCGGCTAGTGGTGACTGTTTAACCTCTTTAGGATCACACCCTTTTTTTCAATTTTCGCCTAAAATGACATACCCAAATGTAACTGCCTGTAGCTCAGGACCTGAAGCAAGGATATGCATATTCCTAATACCATTTGAAAGGAAACACTTTGAAGGTTGTGGAAAGGTGAAATTAATGTAGGAGAATATAACACATTAGATCTGGTAAAAGATAATACAATTATTTTTTTTATCATCTTAGAAATGGCTACATTTGAATATAAAAATGGATTTTATCAAAAAAACTATGCTACAGTCATGCTAATCACATTAGCGAACGTTGGCTCAACCGTCCCGTATACGCGACACCAATCCCGTAGAGGTTAACAGTCTGATGGCCTGGAGATAGAAGCTGTTTCTCAAACCCCTGTCACATGGACCAGTCTCCTCATATCTCCCTTCATTCACTTCTAATTTACTCTTACTCTCTTTTTCCTCTCCCAGGGCACTGTGATCAAGCAGGACTCCATCCTGGAGCTCTGCCTGCGTTCCGATGGCCCGCCAGTCGATGCCCCAACCACGCCCACCGGACGGGTGTGGCGCTCCCTGTCACGTGACGCAGGCATGGCCGAGGCCAGCACAGGGGCGGCCATTGGGGAGCTGGCCCTGCTCCAGAGGCAGCACAGCCTCCTGCAGGAGGAGCTGGGTAGACTGCGGGGGGCCGAGGGCCGCCTGAGGGATAGCGAAAAGGCCCGAACCCAGCTGGAGAGGCAGGTCCGCGACATGAAGGCCCACAGTGCCACCATGGTGGACAGCGTGGGAACTGCAGGCTCAGAGCAGGTAGAGCTACTCTCTGGCACTGTGGGTAGTTGCACTTAGCTTAACTATAGGGGGGTGCACCTATTCTTAGCCAGGTTATTGTTGTAGATGAGAATCTGATAATGGGAATATGCTCTCAATCAACTGAGTTGAGCTAATATAGGTTATACATTAGAAATAAAGTGTCAATAGGTGTCACAATTGATTTGGTTTGTCGTTCCACTTAACACTTGTCATCTTGCCTAGGCTCCACCCCTTCGTAGAGCAAGTGAAACTAACGCAGACACCCAATTGGCCAGCCAGCAGTCAATCGCGCATTCGGAGGGGCATCAGGATGTCAGTGATGTGGAGGTGGAGGTGACGTCAGATGAGGAGGAGGCCAAAGCGTCACCGCGCTCAGAGAGTCCCCGAGGTGTGTAAATCTTCCGTTAGGCATGTCTCTTGATGTAATAAGATGAGTTTTGGGCAACCCTTCCCCCGCTTTTGTTCCATGCTGGCTGAAGACCTAGCTAGCCAGTTGCTAGCTAACACCAGACACAGATGAAAGTGCAAACCTATAAGTATCTATGCCTTAGATGAATAGGAGAAACCTCTAATTTGCTGACACACTGCAGTAAAGTTTTGGCACCAGGGGCCGGTTGCACCAGCCTGTGTAAAAAGGTTGGTCTTAAATGCTAGGTCGGGCGTAGCTGCGTCCGACGTTGTGATCAGAATTTACACCTGTTGCACCAACCAAAAATAAGACTATTTGTAGCTAAATCCAGCGTAATGCGCATTCATGAGATTAGAAGATTCGTAGTGACGGTTGCTAGGCAGCGCTCATTGCTTAGCTACAATTCTAACAGCTAAGTTGAATAGCACCGCTACAAACAGGAAGGAAAACTCAACCTGGAAGTAGTAAAGTAAATGAGGAGAGTGGGGAGCTTGGCTGCAGGTCAGTGGAAGAGGTGCGCAAGAAATGGAAAGATCTCATGACAAGCGCAAGAAAAGATGCAGGTGAAGTCTTTAGTAAGGCCATTCTACTGCCAATGTTTGTCTATGGAGATTGCATGGCTGTGTGCTCAATTTGATACACCTGTCAATTTTATACACCGGGTGTGGCTGAAATAGCCGAATCCACTAATTTGAAGGATGTCCACATTCTTTTGCATATATAGTGTATGTGATCGTATACAAATGTAAGCAAGGTTTTAAATGATTGTTTTAGTCAAATATTATACCTGTTTGGGCTACTTGCAGTAAATTTTCAGTTTACAAATTATTTGTAATTATATTCTGGCCCCCTGACCATCCGCTCAATAAGAAATTGGCCCACGGCTGAATCTAGTTGATGATCCCTGGCCTAGACCTGTTGGCTACATTTGATTGATGATTTGATTCCGGAAGAGTCAACCTCTGATGTCGTCTGGACCAGCAGGTTCCCTATGGTTTTCCATGACCCTGTGCCCTGGCTCAATCATGGGATGGGGCAGCCTCTACTCCACGCAGATATTATGCAGTACCACTGTGGCAGCGATAACAGTTCAGGTCCTCTCTGGTGCTATTCTTATCTCTCCATGTAGGCAGTGGAACCTAGTGGGAGTACAATGCAATAAGACTGCGGTAACGCAACACTGTGTCCTATTATTCGGTATCATCTTATGTTATTTGCTGCATGTCATAGCCTAATGAAAAAGTAAGCTACTAACCTGTGCTTCAGCACCCCTATGTAGCGCTCAATAAGGCACCTCGCCTAGGCATGAACATTGTTGTACTCCCGCTCCTAGTCTGTCTGTGTGCCAACACTAGTGTCATCAGCCACCTTTTTAGTGTCCCCCAGCAGGATGCCACAATATCTAACCTCTTCAAACTCCCACTGGTGTGCGCTCTCTCGTAGGATCTGAATTTAAAATGGATTACATTTAGATGATTTGTCACTGTCCTACACATAATACCCCATAATGTCAAAGTGAAATTGTTTTTAAAAATGTTTACAAATTAATTACAAATGAAAAGCTGAAATGTCTTGAGTCAATAAGTATTCAACCCCTTTGTTATGGCTAATGCATATATAACTTTCTATGATATAGTGCTCAAGGAATGACATTCCATGAGAGAAACATTAGCCTAGGGGTTGACAGCCGCTTCAAATGTACCATTGAATATTCATCAACAAACACATGATACCCACATTGAGGACTTGTATGTAGGGAGGGAACTGGACAACTGTACATGTCAATCAATGTCTGGGTGATGATGAGTTAATGGTTTGCTGTTTGTGTAAATGTAGCTACAGTGCCTTCAGAAAGTATTCACACCCCTGTATTTAAAATGGAGTACATTTAGATTTGTTGTCAATGGCACACAATACACCATAATGTCAAAGTGGAATTATGTTTTTTGAAGTTTGTACAAACTAATCTTGAGTCAATAAGTATTCAACCTCTTTGTTATGGTAAGCCTAAATAAGTTCAGGAGTAAGAATGTGCTTATCAAGTCACATAAGTGTAGTCCCCTGTAGCTCAGTTGGTAGAGCATGGCGCTTGCAACGCCAGGGTTATGGGTTCGTTTCCCACGGGGGGCCAGTATGAAAATGTATGCACTCACTAACTGTAAGTCGCTCTGGATAAGAGCGTCTGCTAAATGACTAAAATGTAAATAAGTTGCATGGGCTCGCTCTGTGTGCAATAAGTGTTTAACATGATTTTTGAATGACTTCTGTAAGGTCCCTCAGTTGAGCAGTGAATTTCAAACACAGATTCAACCACAAAGACCAGGGAGGTTTTCCAATGCCTCACAAAGAAGGGCACCTATTAGTAGATTGGGAGAAAAAAAGAAGAAGCAGACATTGAATATTCATTTGAGCATGGTGAAGTTATTAATGAGACATACTCATGTAAATTTAATTATAGAAAATGATCATCCATTTTGAATTCAGGCTGTAACACAACAAAATGTAGAATAAGTCAAGGGGTATGAATACTTTCTGAAGGCACTGTAGGTACTCATGGTCAGAAGGGGCCTGTATCTGGACATGAGTACCGTCAATGTATCCGATGATGCTCGTCATTGCCATGATCACCAGCAACTGTAGCAGTGGTTTCGACAAGCAGAGTTTCAGCGGCACTTGTTGTAGCAGATGGTGCATTCTTTTTAAACCAATTTCTAATATCCATTTTGACGGTAGCCAGGTCTACTGATCACTGAGGCACACTTGTGTTTACCGAACACTCCACCCACTATTAATTTGAAATGGCGGTAAAAAGAGACATGGCTTCATGATGCATTTATGATGGGTCTAAAACAGTCAATCATAATTACTTGAGCCATATTTAACATACAAATATTTTGGGGGGTCATTTAAATGTTAAATGGGCTAAATATCATATAATAGTCTTATAGCAAAAAAAAAAAAAAATACTTATAATTTAGATACTGTACATTTCATTCAACCATGCATTTTATTTGGAGGGGCCAGGAGGTATTCTATGGTAGGGTGGGCCAGGCTCCCTAAGGCCCGCCTGTAACGCCGGCCCTGCTGTAGATCCTTTAGTTTTTCTAAACATTTGCTTTAGTGTTGTTCATGTCAGGGCTTTCAGTACAGAGCCATTCTGTTAAAACAGCAAAAAGCTGCAATATACGAAATATAAATAAATTATAACATTCCCAATAGGGGATATCCCCACTGCAGTATCATTATACAGAGATGTGCTTTATCAGAGATGAGCTCACCTCTGTCCTCTCAATAATGCTAATGCAAGCCCACACACAGTTTTATATAACATATCTATTTTGTGATGAGGCACAAACTCTCTTTCTGGCACACACACACACCATCGCTGCCCTTCTCACCTCATGTTCTCTCTGTGTGCATGTGCGCATGCGAACACCTCATATCTCTCAGCTTCTGTCAGTGTTAGGTGTGTGGGTGGAGATGTCTTTCCAGGGCTAGTACTCAGCTCACTCATTCTACTCCCTGATGAGAAATTACAGTGCTGGTGTCTCTCTCTATGTATGTATGTGTGTATGTGTGTATGTGTGTATGTGTGTATGTGTGTGTGTGTATGTGTGTATATGTGTATATATATGTATATGTATGTGTGTGTATGTGTGTATATATATATATATATATATATATATGTATGTATATATATGTATATGTATGTATAGCTGAAATTAAGAGATAGGCTAGCATCCAAGATTACATATGCCAAAAAGCGTATAAACGTATGTGCCAGGAAAGGCACGCACTACACTAATGATCTGCAGCCCAACGTAACAAAAGAGAGTACAGTACCCTCCAGGTTTGCATGAAAATAACCACTATTCTAAAGAATCTGTGATGAACAACTATCTATGGCAATTATAATAAATTGTTTTAATTGGCTAATTGTGTCTCTTTACTCAGATCTTCAGGACATTCCAGAGGAGAGCGAAGCTACAGCAGAACCACCACGAGAGCCTGACGTGTCACACTGCTAATGACCCTCCAGAAACAAAGACTGGGCCCCACCTCCCCTACTCTCAAAAATAGGCCGAAGAGAACAAGAGAACTGAACTTGAAATAGTCTTCCTCTTTTTACACTAAAAAGGAAGTATCATTAATTTTCAAATATAGATCTATATGTTTGTTCTGTGGCTTTTGCTTTACAGTACACGACCAGTGGCAATATGTGACTTTACGTTATATTCTTTCGTATTTCTCGCTTGGGATTATTTGGATTTGTACTGCTCCCTTTTGGAATCGATGCTGGACCAATGAGGACCTATTAGAGTGGCATGAATAACAGGAAGGGAGTTATGCAATGATATTCCAAAGAAGAATATGCAAGAAATGGACAGCAAATATAAAAGCAGTAAATGGATAACAAACCTGATGGGTTTTGTCTATTTAATTGAATGGGATACTGCATGAATGATATTGGTTGGGTAGCTGCTTCTGTGCATTAGGATGTTGGATGCGGACGTGTATAGATAGCAGTTTGTGCTGAGAGACACACATACAAAAATATGACACGCAGATACAAACATGCACAAACACACAGTCATACACGCTCACACACACACACACTTGAGTCCTTTACATTTCCATAATTAGGATGATCTAATTCTCAATGCTGTTTATGATGCTAATGATTTGTTTATTTATTCTTCCTTCCTTATTTAAGCAGGTAAGTTAAGACCTCAAGCATTAGTGACTGTATAAGAAGTAGAGGTAGCACTGTATTTTACTCTCCCCTAATTATCATGTTTTTACTTAGAAACCACATGGTAACAGCATAATGACATAATTATTATTCCAAAATGACTTACTGGTTTGTGGGTTCATTTCCTGTAGGGATCACATACATATACTATACTTTAAATGTATTTGCTTTTGTGGCACACACATATTACTTGGGGATTCTTCGTCACAAATATAGGAAAGTGACAATTGTTAACAATTAATTTCAAGTAATTATCAGAAAGAATTATGCAGTTACTAAGTAGATACCTGGCAATAAGGGAGAATGAAATAAAGTTTGACCTAAATGGACGAAAATAGTCCAATCACTATATGGCTCACTACAGGTGCAACCACATATAAGCAGTGTAGTTTACAAGTTTAACTCCAGTGGACTTAGCTGACTATATATATATATATATATATATATATTTTTTAAAAGCTTTCAATATTGCTTTGGTTTTCGTCTGTACAAACAAAAGGACAAGACATTGGAAGATGGAACTAGGACAATGCGCCATGTTATTCATTTTGAGATGCCTTGAGGGATATGGGAAATCAAGTTTTTGCCAAGATGGTAATATAAAATGGAGTCTTCTCTATTAAGGACTAAACCAATGACTTTGGGGACTGTTATTGAGCAACGAACAGCCGAGCAACCGTTATATTTGCCCTTACATTGTTTTGAAACTAAAATGCTTTAATTAACACTTTCTTTATTGTTGTACTTTCTTGTCAACTGTTCATTTGACTCATGTACCATATTCTGCTGTCTTAAATAGTGTGTATAAATCTGGCTGAAAATGACAAGGGCAATGATTTTGTGTCTGTCTTTGTTTGACGAGGAAACTACTGTATTCAATTGTGGTTTACCGAAAACCATACTAAAGATATGTTAGTTTCGCCTCCATTTGTTTTAATATCGAAATTAGTGTCAAAAGTCATATTTATGTATCAATTACCTATCCACTCGTTTTGACAAGTTCTTACTATAACTTGTGCTGGTGTAAAGGTCATATTGAAAGGGATCTTCCTGATTTGTGCTCTTACTACAGATAGTTGTGCTCCACCTCACTTGGGCCCTCTGTCAAAACAACAGATGGTGTAGTAATGAAATACTTATTTACACAATTTATCATCCTCCTGACACAAACTGTTATTAAGGTAAGTTTGTTGGCATTATGCCTATCCTAATTGGAAGTATGCCTAGGTAAAGGTTTGCGACATTTGTCATAACCTCTCATGTATGTCATTATTATGACAGTGTTAGGTATACCTTGTGATGAAAAGGTCCAAAGAAGTGTTATCAACAGTAGCTCTTACCTGAATCATTACCACTGCATGCTGGTAATTGAATCTCTCTGCTTTAAACTGACACATTGTACAGACAATCAAAAGCATGGATACCAAAGCTTATCATATCAGACTGATGATGATCCCCATAGTATGTCAACCAATTCGGTGGTAAAAAGCAGCTGTCTTTTAGGAGGGACTGAGCTCAAGTATCCCACTGTCTCATACTCTATATCTACTGTAGGCTGACACCGCTTCCCCAAATACCTCCCCCTAAACCGCTCATGATGGCTTGATGCCTCTACCGAAACATCAGGTCAAATCTATCAAACCCCAATACACTTAACTCTCTTCTCCATCTCTCTTTTCTCTTTAACCTTTTTAACTTCCTCTATACAATTTTGTATTCATTCCCTCTCCCATCTGTCTCCATCTCTGACCCTCTTACTCTCCTTTTCTCCTACACTCTATGCCTCTGTCTAGAAACAGCCCCTAGCCCCTACTCACCTGTCCAGTTGTCTCACATCTCCATGAGGAGTTGTTTCCGGACAGGTTCTATCACTCTCTTTGTTTCTCTTTCTCCCTTCCTCCCTTCCACAGTCTAAACCTGGACACAATGTTGACCAAGTGACATGTATGCACTCCCTTCTCCCATCGCTAACCGTCTCACTCTCTTGTCCACTACCTCTCTCTTTCTCTCTAGCTGTGTATATAGATGGATATATATATATATATATATATATATACACAGTGGGGAGAACAAGTATTTGATACACTGCCGATTTTGCAGGTTTTCCTACTTACAAAGCATGTAGAGGTCTGTCATTTTTATCATAGGTACACTTCAACTGTGAGAGACAGAATCTAAAACACAAATCCAGAAAATCACATTGTATGATTTTTAAGTAATTAATTTGCATTTTATTGCATGACATAAGTATTTGATCACCTACCAACCAGTAAGAATTCCGGCTCTCACAGACCTGTTAGTTTTTATTTAAGAAGCCCTCCTGTTCTCCACTCATTACCTGTATTAACTGCACCTGTTTGAACTCATTACCTGTATAAAAGACACCTGTCCACACACTCAATCAAACAGACTCCAACCTCTCCACAATGGCCAAGACCAGAGAGCTGTGTAAGGACATCAGGGATAAAATTGTAGACCTGCACAAGGCTGGGATGGGCTACAGGACAATAGGCAAGCAGCTTGGTGAGAAGGCAACAACTGTTGGCGCAATTATTAGAAAATTGAAGAAGTTCAAGATGACGGTCAATCACCCTCTGTCTGGGGCTCCATGCAAGATCTCACCTTGTGGTGCATCAATGATCATGAGGAAGGTGAGGGATCAGCCCAGAACTACACGGCAGGACCTGGTCAATAACCTGAAGAGAGCTGGGACCACAGTCTCAAAGAAAACCATTAGTAACACACTACGCCGTCATGGATTAAAATCCTGCAGCACACGCAAGGTCCCCCTGCTCAAGCCAGCGCATGTCCAGGCCCATCTGAAGTTTGCCAATGACCATCTGGATGATCCAGAGGAGGAATGGGAGAAGGTCATGTGGTCTGATGAGACAAAAATTGAGCTTTTTGGTCTAAACTCCACTCGCCGTGTTTGGAGGAAGAAGAAGGATGAGTACAACCTCAAGAACACCATCCCAACTGTGAAGCATGGAGGTGGAAACATCATTCTTTGGGGATGCTTTTCTGCAAAGGGGACAGGACGACTGCACCGTATTGAGGGGAGGATGGATGGGGCCATGTATTGCGAGATCTTGGCCAACAACCTCCTTCCCTCAGTAAGAGCATTGAAGATGGGTCGTCGCTGGGTCTTCCAGCATGACAACGACCCGAAACACACAGCCAGGGCAACTAAGGAGTGGCTCCGAAATAAGCATCTCAAGGTCCTGGAGTGGCCTAGCCAGTCTCCAGACCTGAACCCAATAGAAAATCTTTGGAGGGAGCTGAAAGTCCGTATTGCCCAGCAACAGCCCCGAAACCTGAAGGATCTGGAGAAGGTCTGTATGGAGGAGTGGGCCAAAATCCCTGCTGCAGTGTGTGCAAACCTGGTCAAGACCTACAGGAAACTTATGATCTCTGTAATTGCAAACAAAGGTTTCTGTACCAAATATTAAGTTATGCTTTTCTGATGTATCAAATACTTATGTCATGCAATAAAATGCAAATGAATTACTTAAAAATCATACAATGTGATTTTCTGGATTTTTGTTTTAGATTCCGTCTCTCACAGTTGAAGTGTACCTATGATAAAAAATTACAGACCTCTACATGCTTTGTAAGTAGGAAAACCTGCAAAATCGGCAGTGTATCAAATACTTGTTATCCCCACTGTATATTTCTTTGTTTCTCTCTATCCCTCCCTCCCTAATCCTGGGGACAATGTCAGCCAAGTAACATGTATAAATATCCCCATTGGGGGACATAGCTGGCATAGTGGTCGCCCCTCTACGCCCCGCCTGCACTCCATTTATCATTGGAATTTCCCAACGTTGGGGATGCCATGGCACTGTAAGCCCAGACAAGCTCCGGTGGTCCGGGAGAGTAGCAAGGGGGAGTGGGGTTACTGGGAAGCTGTACTGTGGCCCATTCTTCAAGAGATCTCCCTCCCTTTCCCCCCACGTCTCTGTCTTTTATTTTCCTCTTGCGCTTAAATAATCACCTGATTTATAGTATTCGTCATGTTTTAGGTCACAGTACAACCAAACTGTCTTAAATTGTTCTTACATTTAACATTTTGCAAGTGTGGTAACTATTAGAAGGGTACATAAAACCTTGGATCTGACCTCCAGATTTAGCCTCCAAAACTAAGGCCTATTTTCAATCAGGTCAAGCGTTAACCGGCGATAGCCGACACCCGCATAGCTGATGTTTTGGTGGCGTTTGAGGTGTAACTAAGTTGGAGCTGGAAAATCGGTGAGCAGCTGCTCTTGATCATTGTCAGGAAGCCACACTCATCCCACTCACGTTAGAAGTTCAGAACAAGAAAGTGTAGGCTATATAGAAATAATGACGCTCAAATTGAAAATCATTCAACAAAATAATGAGGATTTCTACCAGCTTGATCGAGGTGTAGATTTAATCTCACATTCCAGTGTTCGAACTTCGACTGCATGAGATTTATTTTTAATGCGACTCCGTGCAGAAAATGGCAATGTCCGCTTTAGGTATAATGCCAGGAGCTGCTTGTGGATTTGACATGCGGATGTCGGCTAAAGCGGATCTGATTGAATCGGGCCCTAAGTGTTGTTGGCTTTTCCACCTTGATCTAACCCCTGAACCTCTGACCTTTAACCTAACATTAGCTAACCTTAACTAACCTAACGTAAAATTGCTAGGCGTCTCTCTTTCAGTCACTCTGTATCTTTGGCTGTCAAGTTTCTGTTTAAGAGCATTGGAGTTTGCACTAGTGGTGTCAGACATGAGCAGGTGTTGCTGAACTGTTATAAAAGAGTTATGAAGTAGTATAAGTTTATGACCTCAATATTTACTATGCCATGATTCTTTAGAATAAGCTGTTGAGATGAAGTCCTTTCTCCTTGTTAGCATGTCTAGCATTTCATGTCTAAATGATCTCAAAGTGTCTAAAATTGTCTAACTCAATAAAGTTACTTTTTAAGATGATTTGGACATGAAATGCAGAATATGCTTATATCAGGGACATTGACTTTTTGGACAAAAATGATACAAAATGTAGCGTTTGGAGACAGTGGCCAGGTAAAAACCAAAGGATAGAGTGCTGCCTTGCCTTGTCGATAGACTCCTTATAGGGTAACAAACCCAATATGTAATTTGGATGAATACTAAAGCCAGGTACTACTCTGTTTGGTGGTTTTGTTGCCAAGGTTATTTCACTGAAGCTAATATTTTCAACATTTTAAGGGGTGCCCAGAGCTATGATATAGGGGTTTCCTGATTTGTTATGGGAGTGCCCACTCCCCACACTACCCTGCACCCATAGACACCTCTGTAATTCGAACCCTGTGCATGCGTGTATGGAAGACAGAAATAGAACTGTTTCTTTTGTTTTATGACCGCATCTGCCTAATCCTCTATGCCCCACTCTGATTGTCCTTCTATCTATTTCTCTCTCCCACCACCTCACTTTTTATTACGAAAAGCCCACACAGCAGGAAACGTACAATATACGGTTGAAGTCGGAAGTTTACATACACCTTAGCCAAATACATTTAAACTCAGTTTTTCACAATTCCTGACAAACAATCCTAGTAAAAATTCCCTGTCTTAGGTCAGTTAGGATCACCACTTTATTTTAAGAATGTGAAATGTCAGAATAATAGTAGAGAGAATGATTTATTTCAGCTTTTATTTATTTCATCACATTCCCAGTGGGTCAGAAGTTTACATACACTCAATTAGTATTTGGTAGCATTGCCTTTAAATTGTTTAACTTGGGTCAAACGTTTCGGGTAGCCTTCCACAAGTGAATTTTGGCCCATTCCTCCTGACAGAGCTGGTGTAACTGAGTCAGGTTTGTAGGCCTCCTTGCTTGCACACGCTTTTTCAGTTCTGCCCACACATTTTCTGTAGGATTGAGGTCAGGGCTTTGTGATGGCCACTCCAATACCTTGACTTTGTTGTCCTTAAGCCATTTTAACACAACTTTGGAAGTATGCTTGGGGTCATTGTCCATTTGGAAGGCACATTTGCGACCAAGCTTTAACTTCCTGACTGATGTCTTGAGATGTTACTTCAATATATCAACATAATTTTCCTTCCTCATGATGCCATCTATTTTGTGAAGTGCACCAGTCCCTCCTGCAGAAAAGCACCCCCACAGCATGATGCTGGCACCTCCGTGCTTCACGGTTGGGATGGTGTTCTTCGGCTTGCAAGCATCCGCCTTTTTCCTCCAAACATAACGATGGTCATTATGGCCAAACAATTCAATTTTTGTTTCATCAGACCAGAGGACATTTCTCCAAAAAGTACGATCTTTGTCCCCATGTGCAGTTGCAAACTGTAGTCTGGCTTTTTTATAGCGGTTTTGGAGCAGTGGCTTCTCCTTGCTGAGCGGCCTTTCAGGTTATGTTGATATAGGACTCCTTTTACTGTGGATATAGATACTTTTGTACCTGTTTCCTCCAGCATCTTCACAAGGTCTTTTGCTGCTGTTCTGGGATTGATTTGCACTTTTACGTACCAAAGTACGTTCATCTCTAGGAGACAGAACGCATATCCTTCCTGAGCAGTATGACGGCTGCGTGGTCCCATGGTGTTTATACTTGCGTACTATTGTTTGTACAGATGAACGTAGTACCTTCAGGCGTTTGGAAATTGCTCCCAAGGATGAACCAGACTTGTGGAGGTCTACAATTTTTTTTCTGAGGTCTTGGCTGATTTCTTTTGATTTTCCCATGATGTCAAGCAAAGAGGCACTGAGTTTGAAGGTAGGCCTTGAAATACATCCACAGGTACACCTTCAATAGACTCAAATGATGTCAGTTAGCCTTTCAGAAGCTTCTAAAGCCATGACATCATTTTCTGGAATTTTCCAAGCTGTTTAAAGGCACAGTCAACATAGTGTATGTAAACTTCTGACCCACTGGAATTGTGATACAGTGAATTATAAGTGAAATAATCTGTCTGTAAACAATTGTTGGAAGAATTACTTGTCATGCACAAAGTAGATGTCCTAACCGACTTGCCAAAAGTCCCCAAACCTGACCTTTACCATTAGGGGAACAACGCAACATCAAGTTAAGTTCATCCTAATTTGCTTTATTATGGAGAGGAAGGATCAGTAGATCACTTTGAAGAACAGAGCTTTAAAGGATTGAATTGGTTGGAGCCAGAAGGCTAAAGTGGGAGGGACATGTTTGTGGGTGTGGCCATCTACACTTGGGGATATATATGTTCTCTTTCCATCCATGAGTTTGGTCTCTCCTCTACTCTTTCTCCCTCACTCCCTCTCTCTGTCTGTCCTGTTCCACTGAGTTGACAGGACTTGGCTGTCCTGCACCCTTTATCTCCCCCCCCCTTCCTATATCTTCGAGGTCAAAAAGCCCCAAAAACCTTCGTAAAAATGGAGGCAGTCAAGAAGAAGATGCTTATGTTGAAGCTGGATAAGGAGAATGCTCTGGACGCAGCAGAACAAGCCGATACCGACAAGAAGGCAGCCGAGGAGAGGAGCAAGCAGGTGGGCCAACAACATTACAGAGAGTGAGAGGGGGCCCTCTATCATGGATGGGGACATGGGCACCTATAGGCTGCTACTACTACCCCAGGGAGCAAAACTGGTTGCAATGACGTCATTCTGTCATTTTTTGTACGTCATGGTCAGGTTGTATATTTATTGTACAAGGATGTTTTTTCAGACGTATTTTTAGTGACCAGAAAAAGACGTGTGGGTGTGTCATGAATTGCATCCTAGTCCCTATATATTGCACTACTTTTGACCTGAACCCTGTTTGTATTGTCTGTACAAGTGGAAATCCAATTAACCATCAGAAAATGTCATTATGACGTCCCATGCCAACTTTTGCCCACTGGGACAGGGATGGGGAGTGGAAGTCTTGAAAGGTGAAATGGCTTATATGTTTCCATGATGTGGCTGTGTTATTGGAAATGGTCAGGGGTAGTCATCTGCTTAGATATAACTTGGTTGCAACCCCTAGGCCTGTCATTGTTAAAAGTTAGAGTTAAAAAATAATTGTTCAAACAGATGTGAAATGTTAAACCAATATTGCAATATACTAGTTAGTGAAAGAGTCATCTCACCTGCTTTTCTAGATGTGTTTGTAACAGATGTGTGTGTGTATATATATATATATATATATATATATATATTTTATGTAAGGGTTTTCTTTTACATTCCAGTGATTTGATTTAATTATTCTTGAAAATGAGGTATTAAGTTCATGACATTACTATAAATACTAGAGGTTAGGATATGGTTAAGAATAGGACCGAGTTAACTAGACTTAACAACTGAATCCAAAGTGACACCTGTCCAGGAAAAAAAAGACAACTGGAAAATTCAAAACCATGCCAAGACAACTTGATAGAAATGTTAGACCATATTTCTCTCATTAGCAAGGCCAGACAGGCTGTCCGTCAAGGCTGGAGTGGTTTAACTAGTGATCTCTCCACTGAGAAATTGCAAAGGGCTATACACTAGGATCCTTTCACTGAGTGATTGTTAGGGGATGTTACCATCCAGAGGGAGTATTTATATCTAGATGGCGTTGAAGTGGAACCACGCCAGGCCTGTCATCAGGCTTTAGGTTACTTGTGACAGGAGGACAGGTGAGGCGGCTGCAGAGATGGGTTCAAATAGTACTTTTTTTTTTGCTTGCCTGGTGCAATGGAGCCAATGGAAAAGTCCCAAAAGTGCAAAACCGGCCCATTTGCCGCCCCAGAAAAGCTCAATCAAACACTCAAAGTATTTGAAAGAAGAAAAATACTATTTGAACCCAGGCCTGGGTGACAGTCAAGATGCCTTGATGAACGGCAATGGACAAGGTTATGAGGCTATCAGTTAACAAATACTATTTTCACACTAATGAGCCGAGCTTTACTGTGCTGGCCTGGTTATGTATCCACCATAGTTGCTTGAACCGTGCTGGAAAGGTCAAGGTGAAAAGAAAATGTCAGGGTCAGCCCAGTACGATTCAGGTCTGCACCATAGTGTGAAAAGTGTGCAAATCTCTCTCTTTCTCTCTCTCTCTCTCTCTCTCTCAGCACGAGGATGAGTTGCTGCAGATGCAAAAGAAGCTGAAGGGAACTGAGGATGAGCTGGACAAATACTCTGAGGCCTTGAAGGATGCCCAGGAGAAGTTGGAGGTTGCGGACAAGAAGGCTGCAGATGTAAGTGTGTTGTGTTCTTCCTAGGTCTTACATTAAGTATTACGAGGACAATAAAATAGCTGACCCTGGACCAGTGGTTAGGTGCAACTTCTACCAACTCAGCTCCAGATAAGTAAACTTTCCTGAGACCTAAAGACTTGTGTTAGCTCCAAGAACTGATGCCTAGGCTATTTGTTACGTGGGTTAACATGGTCTTAAGTAGCAGGGACAATCCTGGTTTGACACCAGGCCGGTCACATTGGTGCCATGACATAGATGCTGGGGTTGCTTTGGAAATTATGATAAGTTCGAAGAGGTGTTGTGGAATTGGTCCAGTGATCATCATCAACAGAAGAGGGTGTAGAATAGGTCTAGCCAGATGCCTTAGTAAGTCCCAAAGTTATAACAGGCTACAGATACGAGCTTTGAACCTGGAGCAATGCAGGTTCTGTGCAGGTACCCATTAAACATTTAGTAAGCTTGAAGGCACCAAAAGCCTCATACCTGCTTATATTACATACTGTATGACAAAGCAAACACACTTGTGCTCTTAAAACACAATCTGCTGTTACAGGGTTAGACAGGTTTATATATTTTATTTTACCCGTTAAGTTGACTGAGAACACATTCTCATTTACAGGGGAGAGGAATGAGCCAATTGGAAGCTGGGGAAAACTAAGTGGCCATGGTATGAGGGCTAGATTGGGAATTTAGCCAAGACACAGGGGTTAATACCCCTACTCTTACGAGAAGTGCCATAGGATCTTTAGTGACCACAGAGAGTTAGGACACCTGTTTAACGTCCCATCCGAAAGACGGCACCCTGCACAGGGCAATGTCCCCAATCACTGCTCTGGGGCATTGTGATATTTTATTTTAGACCAGAGGAAAGAGTGCCTCCTACTGGCCCTCCAACACCACTTCCAGCAGCATCTGGTCTCTCATCCAGGGACCAACCAGGACCAACCCTGCTTAGCTTCAGAGGCAAGCCAGCAGTTGGATGCAGGGTGGTATGCTGACCACAGGAGGTTAAACCTGGTGCCTGGTGTCTCCCCTCCCTCCCATTCTTCTCATTCCCTCTGATCACCCATCCACAGCTGTTTCATCCCCCTATTGTGACCATTATGTCATCCAGTCAAGCTATGACTATCACACTAACCATGCTACCATTTTAGGGACAATAACCATCGATATATTCACTAGGGGACCAGGCTTTTGTTCCAGCCCAGCACTAACACACCTGATTTAACTAATCAATAAGCCCTTGAGTTGAATCAGGAGTGCTAGTGCTAAGCTAAAACAAAGCTTGCACACCCTGTGGGTCCAAAGGAATAGGATTGAAGAACACTGGATCTAGTTGCTGTTATGTTACTAGCGATAGAAAGACAAGACACTAACCATCTCCAAAGTCATCAGACTTTTTGAGCAACAGATAATATAACCATTCCGATTTTCTGAACAACACATGACATTTGGATTCACGAGCCATAGTGCCTTTACCCATACATTGCCAAAGAGGACCTGTTTTAGTTCGGTCAAGGAGTATGTGAAAACCACAAAGCCATGCCTGTTTCTGGGATGATCATTTAGTGTCAGTTTTTGACTGACACTTTTAGTCCTCTTTAGTAGCAGTTCATTTCGAGCAGTAAACCGCTGGAGTTAGGGGTTAACTCTAGTGCTAGGAAGCTTACATATAATTCAAGGGTTTGGTTTTCATGCTCATTTTGGATAGTGCACACATGCTTTACTATCTGAACGCTCCCCAAAGAATGGAATAGAATATAATAGACCTTTATTGTCCATTTGCACAGATATTGTTATTTTTGCTGTGACAGTACCCAACAGACACACCACACACAAACACGACAGGCTGGGAGCAGCACAGGGTCAGCCACAGAGCGCCGCCCCTGGAGAAGTTTGGGGGTTAAGGGCTTTGCTCAAGGGCACAGTTGCTGTAGATGGCATTTTAGTTATTGAGGCCAGCAATCCTCCGGTTGCCAGCTCACTTTTTCCAGTCAGCACTGGGATTTGAACCGGCAAACTTCCCATTACCAACCTGCCTCTCTAACCTTGAGGCTATCACAGCCAAGATATATATATATATATATATATATATATATATATATATATATATATATATATATATATATATATATATATATATATATATATATATATATATATATATATATATATATAAAATAACAAACAGCAGCTGCCATCATAATCGTTTGCCTCAATAGGGAGAGTGCATGGAGTGACCATGTTGAAATACCAGAGGGGCTTAGGTGTGTGTGTTGCAGTAAATAGGTAGTGTGGTGCCTTGGAGTGATGATCACCCAATGACTCGTATGGTTTACAACCAGCCAAGGTCATTACGGGTGTTATGTGCTCGTCTGGTCAGTCTGCCCTACACTGTCTGTACAGTTATGTGGCAAAATCATGTGACTGTGTGTGTGTGAGCTTACACATTACGAGTTTCAAGTCGTTTAGTGGTCTGAAAGGGGAAAGATGGGGCATAACAGAAATACTAGAGGGGGATGTACAGCTGCCTCATAGGAGAAGACAATGGGACAAACGTACTAAATGCAAAAAACATTAAACTTTATATATACACTCACCTCCGTATGTATTTGGATAGTGAAGCTACATTTTTACTCAAGCATTTTGATTTGAGTTCAAATGTTTCATATGAGGCGACAGTACAGAATGTCACCTTTTATTTTTGGGTATTTTCATACATTTACCTTATAGAAATGAAAGCACTTTATATATCTAGTCCCCCAATTTGAAGACGCGATAAGTATTTGGACAAATTTCACTCATACTGTATTAAAGTAGTCAAAAGTGTAGTATTTGGTCACATATTCCTAGCACACAATGTCTACATCAAGCTTGTGACTCTACAAACTTGATGGATTTGCAGTTTGTTTTGGTTGTGTTTCAGATTGTTTTGCCCAAAATTAACTGAATGGTGAATAATGTATTATGTAATTTTTGAGTAAATTCTATTGTAAATAAGAATAGAAGATGTTTCTGAACACTTCTACATTAATGCGGATGCTACCTTGATTACGGATAATCATGAATGAATCAAGAATTATGAATAATGACGATCATACCCCCAAAATCATGAATAAAGATCATACCCCCCAAAAAATGCTAACCTCCCATGTTATTGGTAATGGTGAGAAGTTAGCATGTTTTGTTGTAGCCTCTGAACGGCATCTCACTCGAAATTATTCATGATTCATTCATGATTTTTCTTAATCATGGAATTATTAGGATTCATTTAGAAGTGTTCAGAAACACTCCAGTCATCACTCACCATTCAGTAACTATTGGGCAAAGCATAACACAACCAAAACAAACTGCAAGTGCATCCAAAACGTTTTGTGATGTCACGAGAGGCTGTGTCCTGGAGGGACGTTACATCCCCCTGAGGTGGCTGCAAACCCAGACAGCTATGGCTCCATCTGCTGGTATGGTCGGGAACTCCACCCCTCTATGGCCAATCTTCCCACGCAGCTGAAACAAATGAGGGGCTGATGAGCTGAAGGTTTGGGAAGGGAAGAGACACAGTCTCCAACCTGGGCTCTCTGGAGAACAAGAGTGCTGCACGTCCACTTCCATGAGGAATATAAGGATTTGGAGATACTTACCTTTGGGAAATACTCACCTTTGGATATATGCACCTGTGGAAATACGTGAGAGACATTTGGAAGGACTTTTTTGCTGGGTTGGCCACTAGCTGCAACGTGGACTACAGTAAGGCTGGGGAAAAGTTATCTGAGCGAGTGAGAATTATGATTTTGGATGTGGAAGAGACATCCCTGAACTGTTAACCCTTAAAGAGCCACAAGAGAACAGAATTTTGTTATATTTTTGTTAATTTCCCAAGACCTATAATAAAATCCTTGTTTTGTTTGAACCTTGTCTCCTTGCACTACTTGAGCAATCCCGCTGAAAGCTGTGTAGCCTCTCGTGACGTCACAGATGGTGGAGAATACGGGCACGCTCAAGCGTTAATAGTGCATGTCAGAGGAGGATACCGAAGGTTTGATCACCCAGTTTTCCAAGTTGGCCGTAGGGCTCCCACCGACTGAAATGGAGGACATATTGAAAGCCCTTGTTGCTGGCCAGCAAGCCCAGATGCAAGCAAACGTGGCTCTCTTGGAGGAGCAAAAGAAAGCCAACCTTCTGAAGGCAGAGGAATTGCAGTTGCAGAGACAGAGGGTTGTCCAAAATACCCGCCCAATAAAGGCAAGTGACTTTATATCTAAGATGGGAGCTACCGATGACATTGAGGCATACCTGCATGCATTTGAGGCCACGGCCACTAGGGAAGCCTGGCCCAAGCAACAGTGGGTTGGTCTGTTAGCCCCCTTTCTAACCGGGGAATCGCTGAATGCTGTCCGGGACCTGGGCCCTGACCAGGTTACTGAGTATGATGCCCTGAAGTCTGAGATCCTCAGCAGATATGGACTCACAAAGTTTGGTATGGCCCAGCGCTTTCACAGCTGGACCTTCCAACCAGACCAACCTCCTCGGGCGCAGATGCATGAACTTGTCCGAATCGCAAGGAAATGGCTGGATCCGCAGAGGAATACAGCAGCGGCGGTGGTGGAGGCCGTTGTGGTGGATCGTTACCTACGCGCCCTGCCTTATGAGGCAAAACGGTTCATCAGTCAACAGGCCTTGACCACGGCTGATCTGACCGTGGAAGCTGTGGAAAAGTACCAGGCCACAGCGGAGATGCTGAATGCTTCCCGAAAAAGACCCCAGGAGTGCGGCCCCACCACAAATGGGAAGAACCCGTCCAAAGGACCCCAAGGTCTCGAACCCAGCCACGTCAGGACTTATCCCGGCTCAGGGGGGAGCCAGAAACCAGGCGGGTCCAAGAAGAGTACACCAGGAGGGGGAAACTTCGACAGTGTTACCGGTGTGGGGAGATGGGACATATCTCCTGGCAGTGTGGGAAACCAGCCGATGAACCTATGCCCACTGCGGAGTCCTCCAGCTCAGCACCCACACACCGTTTTGCCTCGCTCTTGGGAGTCGTAGATGGCGGCCCAGATCGACCCCCCACCTGCCCGGTAACTGTGAATCACCATGATGTGGAGGCCTTACTGGATTCTGGTAGCCGGGCCACCCTGGTGCGTAAGGATTTGGTGGGCCCAACGTGTTTGACCCCGGGGAAAGTCCTCCCAGTTTCCTGTGTCCATGGGGACACCAGAGAATACCCCATTACTGAACTTACAATGACCAGCACACGGGGAACCATACACACGACGGCGGGGGTGGTTGATTCCCTCCCCGTCCCTGTCCTAATTGGACGAGACTGCCCAGCCTTTTACCCACTCTGGAGAGAGTCTCAGGAGAGGATAACCCAGTACCTCGGAAACGGAGAGGCAAGACTCATCCTGGGAAGGCTCCGGTGCAATCCTCCGAGTTACTCACTCCCGCCCGGGCTCTGATAGGGATGGCAGGTGCCCAGACCGACACAGAGACGGAGCTACAGAATCTGGACAAAGAACTGTCTGGTCTGAAGGGGACCGCTGAGAGGTATCGTTTGTTAAAGCAACAGTTAGACATGAAGACAGAAGAGTTAGATATCCTCCAGGCTAAACTCCAACAGAGCTCCTTCCCTAAGCAACAGGAGGAGCTGGAGAGGCTGCGCAGGACCATCGAGGAGTGTGAGGAGACCCTGCGCAGGAGTAAGGAGGTCCAGAAGAAGGCAGAGGAGAAGTACAAGGTGTTGGAGAACAAGATGAAGAATGCGGAGGCAGAGAGAGAGAAGGAACTGAAAGCTGCTCAACAGAAGCTAAACTCTGCTAAAACCAAGGCTGATGCGTTCAGTAAGAAACTCAAGGAGAGACAACAGGAGGCTGAGTCCCTGGTCCTAGAGTTGGAGGAGTTGAAGAGAGAGCAGTCTGGCAAGCACCACGGCAATGCGGACGCCCTCTCCCGGCGTGATGCCTTCTTCGCTGCCTTTACCCCGACGAGGACGTCGGTCCCGAGGAGGGGGATGTGTGATGTCACGAGAGGCTGTGTCCTGGAGGGACGTTACATCCCCCTGAGGTGGCTGCAAACCCAGACAGCTATGGCTCCATCTGCTGGTATGGTCGGGAACTCCACCCCCTCTATGGCCAATCTTCCCACGCAGCTGAAACAAATGAGGGGCTGATGAGCTGAAGGTTTGGGAAGGGAAGAGACACAGTCTCCAACCTGGGCTCTCTGGAGAACAAGAGTGCTGCACGTCCACTTCCATGAGGAATATAAGGATTTGGAGATACTTACCTTTGGGAAATACTCACCTTTGGATATATGCACCTGTGGAAATACGTGAGAGACATTTGGAAGGACTTTTTGCTGGGTTGGCCACTAGCTGCAACGTGGACTACAGTAAGGCTGGGGAAAAGTTATCTGAGCGAGTGAGAATTATGATTTTGGATGTGGAAGAGACATCCCTGAACTGTTAACCCTTAAAGAGCCACAAGAGAACAGAATTTTGTTATATTTTTGTTAATTTCCCAAGACCTATAATAAAATCCTTGTTTTGTTTGAACCTTGTCTCCTTGCACTACTTGAGCAATCCCGCTGAAAGCTGTGTAGCCTCTCGTGACGTCACAGTTTGTAGAGTCACAAGCTTAATATAGTCATTACGTGCAAGAAATATGGCACCAAATACTATGCTTTTGGCTACTTTGATACATAAGTGAATTTGTCCAAATACCTATGATTTCTTCACATGGGTGGGACCAGATATATAAAGTGCTTTCATTTCGAAACGGTAAAACAGATATGTATGAAAATCCATCAAATAAAAGGTGACATTCTGTACTGTCGCCTCATGAAACATTTGATCTGAAATCCAAAATGCTGGAGTATAGAGCCAAATGTACAGTTTTTGCTTCACTGTCCATACGAAGGGGAGTGTACTTTTGCCTGGCTACCCAGACTCCTTGCTCTGGCCAAACGCTACACCACACCCACGGACGTTAGTTTTTTCTCCGCAATGAGTCTGGATCTGAGTACCTACACCAAATGCGAACACATTTGGGGCAGTCTGATTGTTCCAGAAACCGATAGGTTGGGCCAGAGCCAGAACACACGTGGGTAAAGCAGCGGTTTGAAAATTAGCCATTGCCGTTGATACTCTGATTGGTTAGAGACGATCCAATCGCTAATGACTTTGTTTTGTACAACTCCCCTCGTGCCCCTCATCACCAGAAATGACTGCAATGATGGCATCCTCAGACTAAATAAAGTATGTAGCGAACGACAGAGCAGCAGAAGAATTTAGCTTGCACTGTCAGGCTAAGTGTACTATACCCTTTCATCCTATTACTTCTCTTCTTAATATTGATTTACCCTTTTTTTCCTACCTTCTACCTATCTTAATAACATGTATTTCTATATTAGGTGGGCCCCCACCTTCTTTCCCCTCTAGCTGGTTATGTCCTAAATATCTCCCCCAGAATAGACTAATTGTTTCATAGAGACAACTAGATCAACGTGAAGCAATAGTGTCAAAGATATTAGTGAAGGGCATTTATCCCTGCAGTGTAACCAGATCTCTCCAAACAGTGCTCTGCTGTGTGTGTGTGTGTTTGACTATCTGTGTGCTTTTTTTTCTGTGCTCCTTTTGCGTGTGCAATGTGTATGGTTGTCTGTGTGTGTGTGTCCTTTCCAGTGTCATTGAGTCTCCGAGGAGTCAGACAGAGTTCTAAACTGTTGGGACAGACCTCTCTTTGACTTAAGTGGCCTGTCTGCCTCTCTCCACATGCTCGGGATTAGCATCATAATAAACCACGCTAAAGGACAGTTTTATGACTGCCTGAGTGTGCCTAGCTCCTTATGCTCTTGTACTAAATCACAGGCACCCAGCTTTCAGCAAGAGGGTAAAGAGCAACTCAATCTTCACACATTAAGGAGCTCTCAAAGCTCCGCTCTTTCAGCAGCGCTACTTAGCCAGCAGCTAACGGCTAAAAACAAATGTGCATTCAACTCCTGCTGAAGGCATAGTTTAGCATCCAGTTTTTTCCCCACCTTTCTCTGTCAAAACACAAATCATTCTTCACATTGTTTACTTTTCATGTCTTAATTTCAGTCTTCAGAAAAAAAATCCTGAAATAGCCTTTTTGTTTGCCAATTTTTGGCAACCCTAGGTCTAGGAAATGTAGCCTAAATGTTTCCTAGACCCTTAAAATGGTCCACACACTGAAACAGATGTGAAGAATGCACAACAGTGCCTCTTCCCCCCCAGGAGGTTAAAAAGATTTGGCATGGGCCCTCAAATCCTCAAAAAGTTATACAGCTGCACCATTGAGAGAATCTTGACTGGCTGCATCACTGCTCGTTATGGCAACTGCACCGCCCTCGCTACAGAGGGTGGTACGGACAGCCCAGTACATCACTAGCTCCGAGCTCCCTGCCATCCAGGACCTCTATATCAGGAAGGCCTGGAAAATTGTTAAAGACTCCAGCCACAAACTATTTTCTCTGCTTCCGCACGGCAAGCGGTACTGAAGCATCAAGTCTGACACCAACAGCTCCTGAACAGTTTCTATCCCCAAGCCATAAGACTGCTAAATAGCTAACAAAATGGCTACATGGACTATCTGCATTGACCCTTCTATAATTTTGGGGGGTCTCTATGCATACACACACACACACACACACTTAATTTGCTCACACACACAACATGCACACCAGTGGCCGTTTAACGCCGGGCCGTTTAAGATCAGGGAGGACGATTTGTTTTTCTATGAACATGGCCTTATTTCTATTACAGCATATTGGATGACTGTCATTCATATTCCATTCGCCCAGCACAATGTAATATCGATAGGTTTAGGCTACTACATGATACTCGAATTTGACCTATACCCATCATGAGGTTGCTACAGCAAGCAGTTTAGCAGTTCCACCCCAGTGGCAATAAATGCATAAAACCGAAAGCTTACCTTCACTTGGAAGAGTTGCAGTGTAGGATAACCTTAGCCAGCTAGCTAACATAAATAGCATTCCTCAGGTTGTTGAGTAGGCTAAATTAGCTGCATTAGCTAGCTAAGTAAGTGAAAGGTAAACTAGGAAGAAGAAGAAAATACAATGAAATATAGCTAGCTCTCTCTGCTGCTTCTCCTTAGTTTTTTAATAAATTAATTTGTTCAAAACTGTTCAACTATTGTCTTTCTCTCTCTTTGAGTCAACTACTCACCACACTTTATGCACTGCAGTGCTAGCTAGCTGTAGCTTATGCTTTCAGTACTAGATTAATTATCTGATCCTTTGATTGGATGGACGACATGTCAGTTCATGCTGCAAGAGCTCTGATAGGCTGGATGATGTCCTCCGGAAGTTGTCATAATTACTGTATAAGTCTATGGAAGGGGGTGAGAACCATGAGCCTCCTAGGTTTTGTATTGTACCCAGAGGAGGACGGAAGATAGCTGTCCTCCGGCTACACCATGGCACTACCCTACAGAGTGCTTTTGAGGCTACTGTAGACCTTCATTGCAAAACAGTGTGTTTTAATCAGTTATTTGGTAACGTGAATATATTTAGTAAAGTTTTATCTAAAAATTATAACTTTTAATGTTTCACTATTTTACATTTTCATTTAATTCACTGAGTAGGATGGTCCTCCCCTTCCTCCTCTGGGGAGCCTCCACAGACGCACACACATACATACTGACTACACACACGCACTCGCATACAATCATCATACACACTGCTGCTACTCTGTTTATCATATATTCTGATGCCTAGTCACCTTACCCCTATACATATCTGTAAGGGTTGGTGCGAGGTGTGACCCAGGTGCGGTGCAGGTTAGACAGTAGGCAGAGATGGTGAAACAAGGAACTTTACTGATGGTCCTGAAGCCAGGATACAAAATAACGGATTTTACACGAAAAAGAAAGGCGGAGCAAATAAGACTCCAAAAAACAGGCAGAATACGAAATACTAACTATGATTGAAATAATAAATAAACAGGGAGAACACTTCTCACGTACCTGTCCATACGACCCGCGATCAGACACTGATTAGTACTGCTTGGCATAGTGAAACTAACAGAGAAAACTGAGCAAGGGAACACGGGGAAGTGAGGGCATAAGTACACAGGTGAATCAGAGAGACAAACGGCATGTCTTGGTACTCGTAATGCCCACTGGGTGTGTTAAACGCCGTCTTCCACTCGTCCCCCTCCCGAATCCTCACCAGGTTGTAGGCATTAAGTAAGTCCAGCTTGGTGAAGATCCGGGCTCCCTGTAACGACTCGGATTCCGTCGTCATCAGGGGGAGTGGGTAGCGGTTCTTAACGATGATGTCGTTGAGCGCCCGGTTATCAATGCACGGCCGCTGCTCACCGTCCTTTTTCCCACGAAGAAGAAGCCTGTGCCCGCGGGTGAGGTAGAGGGACGGATGTGACCCTCGTCGATATACTCCCTCGTGGCCAGCATCTCCGGCCGGGACAAGGAAAACAATCGCCCTTGTGTGGGCATGGCGCCTGGCAGGAGATCGATAGCACCGTCGTATGGCCTAAGAGGAGGTAGGCCCTTGGCACGCCTCTTACTAAACACCTACCCCAGATCACAATACGCCCGGGGAACGCCTGCCAGGTCTGGGCCGGTGACGGAGTCTGTAGCCGCCGTCCTCCCGATGGCAACCGCCGCTAGGGCGGTAGGCGGTTCGGAGTGCGGGACCTGGGGAAGAGGTGAGGACTAGTAGGTGGTCTGGGACGGTGGTTTGGGCTGATGAGTGGTTGGTGGAGACCGGAACAGGACGGGGGCAGCGCCTCCCTCCAGGATGAGCCGCCCCTTGGACCAGTCTATCCAGGGTTTGTGGGCAACCAGCCAGGGGTGCCCGAGGACGAGGGGACACTCAGGAGAGTCCACAATTAAAAATTGGATATCCTCCCATAGCCCCCCCGCCGCCCGGACACGCACGGGAACAGTGCGCCGAGTGATGAAGCCCGACCCCAACGGCTGGCCGTCCAGGCCCATGACCGGAACCGGCTCGGAGAGGGAGAGTAACGGAACGCTCCACCCTTGGGCCTGCCCCGCGTCCATCAGGTTTCCCCAGAATCCACCAGTGCATGCGCCCGACGCGCAGCGCGGGCCCACTGAACCCTGAAGGGGAGAAGAGTCTCTGGAGTTGGGGTTTCGGTTCCGGCTCGCTAGCACCCCTCCCAATACTAGCGAGCCCTCCCATTTCCCGGCTTCTCCGGGCATGATTCACAGTGGTGACCTGTCTGGTCGCAGTACAGGCAACATCCCTGGCGCAGACCCCTCTGCCTCTCCATCCTGGACAAGCGCGCCGCACCCAGCTGCTTAGCCTCCTCCTGAGGCGTCTCCTCCCTGAATCGGCGGAAAGCCTCCGGGCTGATAGGGGGACGCGGAGGCGCGCCTTGCATCATGCCTCTCTCGTGCTCCCTCTCACGACGCCGATTGTCTACCCGCACCAAGAGGTTGACGAGGCTGTCCAGTCACTCAGGCAGCTCCCTGAAGGAGAGTTCGTCCTTCATCCCCTCCGATAGCCCCTGAGCATAAAGGACGACCAGGGCGGCCTCCTCCCATCCTGCCTCTCGAGCCCGGGTCCGGAACTCCACGGAGTAGTCCGCTACCGAACGGTCACCCTGCTGACAGGCCGTGAGCCGCCTCCCGGCCTCATGCCCCGACACCACCAGAGAGGTGTCGAACACCTTGCGTAGCTCCCGGGTGAACAGATAGGAATCGGAGCACACCAGAGTTTGGCTCTCCCACTCCGCGGTAGCCCAGGAAAGGGCCCGACCCGTCAAGAGTGATAATGTAGGCCACCCGGCCCTGCTCCATCGGGAAGGAGGAGGGTTGTAGGCTGAATATCAGGGAACACTGGGTGAGGAATTCCCTGCAGCCCTCTGGACGTCCGTCGTACCTCTCCGGAGGTGGTAGGTAGGGTTCCCGCAATGTCGCAGGCGAGACTGGAGACGCCGCTGCCGCGGCTTCTGTTCCGCCGGCTGCCGGTGCTGGTCGGGTGTCCACCCGGCTCTGCACGGCGATCGTCAGCTGATGATCTTCTGCGGTCGTGCTGGTTCAGCATGGCTCCCTGCGTTGCCAATGTGCTATGATACTGTGCTGCCTCCGCTTGGTCCATAGTTGCTCAGTTTTCTGTAAGGGTTGGTGTGAGGTGTGACCCAGGTGCGGTGCAGGTTAGACAGTAGGCAGAGATGGTGAAACAAGGAACTTTACTGATGGTCCCAAAGCCAGGATACAAAATAACGGACTTTACACGAAAAAGAAAGGCGGAGCAAATAAGACTCCAAAAAACAGGCAGACAACCAAAAATATGAAATACTAACTATGACTGAAATAATAAACAGGGAGAACACTTCTCACGTACCTGTCCATACGTCACTCGATCAGACACTGATCAGTACTGCTTGGCATAGTGAAACTCGCAGAGAAAACTGAGCAAGGGAACACAGGGAAGTGAGGGCATAAATACACAGGTGAATCAGATAGACACAGGTGACACCAATAGGAAGATGATTAGTCCCAACTGTGAGTGAGGAGGTGCCTAAGGTTGTCGGAGGATGACACCTAGTGGGTCACTCCGGAACTGCAACCCCTTCCTGTAACACATATCTAATCATACCACTCCAGTATCCCTGCACATTGTAAATATGGTATTGGCACTGACCCTGGAACTGACCCTGTATATAGCTTACTTACTTTTTTGTTCCACTTGACTTTTTAAAATGTATTTACTTATTTTATAGTACTACTGATATTGATTACTGGATTGTTGGGAAAGAGCAAGCAGGAAATGCATTTCACTGTACTTGTGCATGTGACAATTAAACTTGAAATGTGAAAATAGACTTACAGTTACAAACTTAGTTATACATCTAATTAGACCTACTCATACAATTAACATTTCACAGTTATGTAAATTGATAGGGATACTCTGGCCATAGCAATGCAGAATCACTGACCACATTTACATGCACACCAAATATTCAGTTATTTTTCGGGATACTGAAATATTCTGTGTTTGAGTTGACTCATATAAACATCATATCCCGTTTACAATAACCCGAAAAAGCTTGTATCCAGGTTATG
This sequence comes from Coregonus clupeaformis, assembly GCF_020615455.1. Lineage (NCBI taxonomy): Eukaryota > Metazoa > Chordata > Actinopteri > Salmoniformes > Salmonidae > Coregonus > Coregonus clupeaformis. Next base: position 35,243,711 of record NC_059199.1, read on the forward strand.
AGATCCCCGGATAAGATGCTTAGGATATGCTGATCTAAGATGGGATACTGTGGCATGTAAAAGTCTTGTCCCGTTTACTGTTGTTTTTCGCGGTCTGCGCAGGCTCACTTTCACATATTATGGGCGTTGTGGTGATTATGTTTTCATCTGCTTGTCAATCAAATCACTTCAAAAAGTAATCTACCGGCACAGTTCGATCCACCATAATAATTCCATAATAAATTAGCCTACTATAATTAATTTACTATCATTTAAATTAAGTTTCTGCTTATTATTTTCGTAAATTTGGTAGGTCATTATAATTTCCGACATTTCGTAGGCCATTTGTTTGTCAACTATAGTTTGATACATGCAGATTCTCTTCTGTCATAACGTGTTGCCCCTAAAGACTAAATAATGTAGAATAATGTCTGACATCGATAGAAGGAACGCATTAGTAATCTAGTTAACACTGGCAAAGTTGTCTGTTTCGTTTAGGGACCGGGAAGAAAATGCAATAACTCCAAAACAGTGGAAAGGTTGTTCCTGTGCAAAATGTCCAAATGCCATGAGTTTGACCGGTTTTAAGGAAATTAAAAGCTGATGAAACGACGAAACACGCTTCCGATAAGACTTCAGCTCGTCTTGGTTGCATATGTTATGTGGTTGAAATACTGTCTGCTTGCATAACGTTGTCAAAAAATATACATTACACATGCATTCGTATTTTCTCAAGAGATGCTGAAAGAAAGAAATAATATTTATCCACTCCTGTTACCGAGCCAAAATTAACATTTGTTGTATAATTTCACTGCAAGAAATGAATAATTATGTAGGAGATAATATTATATGCTACATGTGAGAGGTTATAGGCCTACAGTACAGTCAGTGTCCATATTTCAGTTACTATTCCATTTAACCCATATTAATTTAAATTAGGAATATTCTGTTTAATCATGGATACAGGGATACTCATTAGCGGGATATCAAAGGTGCATGTAAACAGTTTATCCCGAATAAGCCCATAAACGGGATATGAGCTACTATTCGAAATGCAGGTAAACGTGGTCAATGTGCAGACACACTCAGTCAATGTCTAAAGATGGCTCACAGTGCCAATCATGTGGTCTGGGGCGACACTTGGTGTCACAACTGGAAGTACAAGTGGACAATCAATCCACCTACTGAGACCATTCACATGAGGGAACGACAAGATCGTGTTCGTTAGGCACCAAACGGAAGAAAGCAAGGAGGGACTAACTGGAGTTGACCAATAAGAAACGCTTTTTTTCTTTTTCTGTTGGAAAATGTTTTAAATTGCGTGCCCTAATAAACACAATCCCGGTAGTGAGAGACAGGAAAGGAGGGCCATGAAATGCAACATGATGACTACAGCAGGAATTCTCAATACTCTGCATCTCAAGGCCTGTTTGAAACACAGCTACCTTCACAGCTCTGTTCATTCACTGAAATAGAAGAGTTCAATTCCATTCAAAACACTTTCTTTATCGCACAAGGAAATATTATTTTGGGCATAATTGAAATATTAGCCATGCCTGCTGTTTTCATTAAAACGTCTGTCTTTTAACCCATCTATAAACCAACATTTAACAAGACAAGGTGCATTTTCTTGTTTTATATCACACTGAATTTACTGATGGTTCACAAGTAGTGACTTGATTTGTGTGTGTGTGTGTTCTGGTGCATGTCTCAGCATCCTCTAGTTGTTGTGCAACATGAAGGAATGAAGAAGCCGTCATATTCGGTGTCTGGAGGCTTCAGGTACAATGTGATGACAAGCAAACAAATGTACACATACCAAGCACATAGTCACACACGATGAACAAGTAGGCATACAATACAAAATAGCATGTAGATAGAAGACATACACACACACATATAGACACACACTTACACCGTTCACAAATATGTACTAAATCGTGATGTATAGATGACATTCTCAGGCAGGTGAAAATTGCATTCCACATACTTTAGACAGTAGACAGGGTATAGAGACAGTGTGACATAGTTTACAGCTCACATACAGATTGATGGCTGAGACAAATATGTCAGAAGTTCACACATAACAAAATCAATTTAGATAAAAGACTGGGGCAATAATCATACACGCACACTATGTGCTGCCTTAAATGGTTGGTTTCTCTTAATGAAAGCTGAAGTTTCGACAATATACCCACCTACATGGACTTTCTCATTCGTTACCTCCGGAGTGGCTTGGAATGCGAATGATTTATACATGTTACGTCACTTCACCTGGTCAGGACATGTGTAACCAAGGAGTGCCTTCCTGTCGAAGAGATATCCTGCTCAATGCGCTGACGGGATCATTTTTACTTTTCCTCTGAGGACCAACTAGTGTTCTACGGGCAGACTGTATCCGCATTCCAGTTTATTGTCTTCGCCAGACATTTGGGTGTGGAGCAAGCCGGAAGTGGGTTGAAAAGGAAAGAGCTGAACCAAGCGGGCAGGGCATAGTGATTTTGAGACAGGGGAGGGAGAGACCGGACAGCAAATCCCTTGTCAAGGCAATTTAGAATTCATTCGTTTGAATGAGCTTAAATTATAACCGCGTGCAATTGAAATAATTCGCCCCATTTTCCACAGCGGAAGCCAATGAATTAGGACTGCTTGCCACGTCTGTAGAAAAATAACATATTTGCTGCTTCCTGGCTAATGATAGCTGCAGAAACTATTTAAACCATCCAACAGGATTACGCTACTTTGAAAACACGAATTTTCGACGAAATTAGGTTAGACCAGTGTCAATTGTAAGTGCGTTATTGAGTGTCCCTGCTGTTTGGAGGAAGAACGCATATTCCCACGCCACTAGCCTACAACAATCAACGTTTGACCATTTTGGCAGGGCGTTGCTGCTTTTTTTTCTCTCGTTCTGGAGCACTCGTACTGGAGTAGAAGTTCTAAGAAACTTTTTAAAGAAGGGGGAAAAAACTAACTAGGCCTAGCCCACTCTCACAAACACAAGAAAATGTCTGGAAACAACAGCATCGACGCGGTTAAGCGAAAGATAAAAGTTTTACAGCAACAGGCAGATGAAGCCGAAGAGCGAGCTGAACTTCTTCAGAGACAGGTCGAGGTGGAGAAAACATCAAGAGAACAGGTAAAATGATATTTTAGGATCATCCATAGAAGTTCCCTTATTTTTTTATTCTCGGCATTTCGACAAGATTCGATCTACGACGTGCGCAGATAGGCTACATTGTTTCTTTTTTTTAAAGTACACTGGGACTGGGTCGTCATTCATGCAATTAACATTTTACACCTCCGCCCTACAAGGAGCCTATTGACATGGGACTTTTCGTAGCAGGTTTGGGCAGTGGTACCCAACCGTTTTCTGTTACTGTACCACCAACAACATTTTACTCTGCCGGAGTACCCCTGAAGTATCCTCTCGTGTATTTTACCAGTAGATTTATGGGATCATGAGTCTTAGGGCAAGTCATAGTACCGCTGGTTGGGAGCCACAGAGTTAGGAGAGCATTTTCGCTAAACCTTTTCCTAACCTTAACCTAATTCTCCCTACCTGCTACGAAAACATAATTTCCGGTCGTAGCTGTATCGAAGTGAAGTGTTTTTATGGAATCTCCTATTGACATTGACACATCAAATGGGGTGTGTATTATTGAATAGCATTACGAAGGAATTGTTAGTGGAAGGTTTTGAGCAATATGGGTGGGGACTTTTCGACCAAATGATTGAAGTCATTGAGGGACTGGAACTTAAAGTAACTGTCTGGATATGACCTGTAATTGATTACAATATGGGTGAAATAGTTTTTCTTCCAAAAATTGTAATTATGTTTGTTAAAAGCAGCTTTTCTGTGTTGGAATGGTATGGGCATATACATATCATTCAAAATATTAACACAATTAGACTGCTAATTGCTAAATGATGACATCCTCTGTCTGAGGAAATAGCAAGCATTTAATTTTTTACTTTCTGTTTGAGATATAAGTTCGAAGTAGGGATTTTGAAGTGTTTTTCCAATTTATGCTTTGGCCACATACGAGTATCGGCTGAGTCATCAACGTTATTTGGGTATGAGTTAAAGGAAAGTTAGATTTTCACAGGACATGTACATTAAGCCAAATATACTGAGGGGATTTGATAAGTGAACCGGGTTAGTGTTAATTGCATTCGTTTTGAAACTGGGCTGCCTCCTGGACTTGTGCTAGGTGCCCAGTTTTGGCCGATGGCGAGGTCTGCTCAAAACAAATGTGACGTAGGTTAAGCACGTGGAGTAATGAGTAGGATTCTGTTTTCAAATGCAAAAGTGATTGCTTTTGATAAAATGGCTTTATCTGCCTTCCCAATGAAAACTAGTTTGAAAACGCAAACATATATTTTCAGTGTTTCCCCTATATGCATTTAGCAGAGGCACGCCACTAAAAAAGTAAACTCAGCAAAAAAAGAAACGTCCTCTCACTGTCAACTGCGTTTATTTTCAGCAAACTTAACATGTGTAAATATTTGTATGAACATAAGATTCAACAACTGAGACATAAACTGAACAAGTTCCACAGATGTGACTAACAGAAATTGAATAATGTGTCCCTGAACAACGGGGGGGGGTCAAAAGTAACAGTCAGTATCTGGTGTAGCCACCAGCTGCATTAAATACTGCAGTGCATCTCCTCATGGACTGCACCAGATTTGCCAGTTCTTGCTGTGAGATGTTACCCCACTCTTCCACCAAGGCACCTGCAAGTTCCCGGACATTTCTGAGGGGAATGGCCCTAGTCCTCACTCTCCGATCCAACAGGTCCCAGACGTGCTCAATGGGATTGAGATCCGGGCTCTTCGCTGGCCATGGCAGAACACTGACATTCCTGTCTTGCAGGAAATCGCACACAGAACGAGCAGTATGGCTGGTGGCATTATCATGCTGGAGGGTCATGTCAGGATGAGCCTGCAGGAAGGGTACCACATGAGGGAGGAGGATGTCTTCCCTGTAATTCACAGCGTTGAGATTGCCAGCAATGACAACAAGCTCAGTCCGATGATGCTGTGACACCACCCCAGACCACGACGGACCCTCTACCTCCAAATCGATTCCGCTCCAGAGTACAGGCCTCGGTGTAACGCTCATTCCTTCGATAAACGCGAATCCGACCATCACCCCTGGTGAGACAAAACCGCGACTCGTCAATGAAGAGTACTTTTTGCCAGTCCTGTGTGGTCCAGCGACGGTGGGTTTGTGCCCATAGGCGACATTGTTGCCGGTGATGTCTGGTGAGGACCTGCCTTACAACAGGCCTACAAGCCCTCAGTCCAGCCTCTCTCAGCCTATTGCGGACAGTCTGAGCATTGATGGAGGGATTGTGCGTTCCTGGTGTAACTCTGGCAGTTGTTGCATCCTGTACCTGTCCAGCAGGTGTGATGTTCGGATGTACCGATCCTGTGCAGGTGTTGTTACACATGGTCTGCCACTGCGAGGACGATCAGCTGTCCGCCCTGTCTCCCTGTAGCGCTGTCTTAGGCGTCTCACAGTACGGACATTGCAATTTATTGCCCTGGCCACATCTGCAGTCCTCATGCCTCCTTGCAGCATGTCTAAGGCACGTTCACGCAGATGAGCAGGGACCCTGGGCATCTTTCTTTTGGTGTTTTTCAGAGTCAGTAGCTTCTTTTAGTGTTCTAAGTTTTCATAACTGTGACCTTAATTGCCATCTGTAAGCTGTTAGTGTCTTAACGACCGTTCCACAGGTGCATGTTCATTTAATTGTTTATGGTTCATTGAGCAAGCATGGGAAACAGTGTTTAAACCCTTTACAATGAAGATCTGTGAAGTTATTTGGATTTTTACAAATTATCTTTGAAAGACAGGGACCTGAAAAGGGGACGTTTCTTTTTTTGCCTAGTTCATATATATATTTTGCGTGGTGATGCCAGGTTTCCTCTAGATGTGACGCTTGGCATTCAGGCCAAAGAGTTCAATCTTGGTTTCATCAGACCAGAGAATCTTGTTTCTCATGGTCTGAGAGTCCTTTTGGTGCCTTTTGGCAAACTTCAAGTGAGCTGTCATGTGCCTTTTTACTGAGGAATGGCTTCCGTCTGGCTACTCTACCATAAAGGCCTGACTGGTGGAGTGCTGCAGAGATGGTTGTCCTTCTGGAAGGTTCCCCCATCCTCACAGAGGAACTCTGGAGCTCTGTCAGAGTGACCATCAGGTTCTTGGTCACCTCTCTGACCAAGGTCCTTCTCCCCCGATTGCTCAGTTTGGCTGGGCGGCCAGCTCTAGGAAGAGTCTTGGTGGTTCCAAACGTCTTCCATTTAAGAAGGGAGGCCACTGTGATATCATGTTGCGATTGACCAATCAAAGCTCATAATAGCTTCCAGCCCCTACTGGATTGGCTCACCTAGCATGCTTGCTAGGACCGGCATAAGGGCGACGCTAGCATGGCTATCCGAATGATCGTGTTCAGTGGATAAGTACTGTCTCTCTCATTCGCAATGTGTTCTGTCCCTCCCTTCCTCTCTGTGTCTGTCTGCCGGCCCCACAGGCTTGCCCTGGCAATTACCAGCTGAACGTTAATTCTGTTCGATTTGAAACCAGGCTACCTCCCGGGCGTGAGCCAGGTGCCCCGCTCTGTCCAACAGCGAAGTCGGCTCAAAACAAAAGTGAATTATTTAAGCATGTGTAGTAATAAGTAGGATTCTGTATTTTCACATGCAAAAGTGATTTGATAACGCTTTATCTGCCTCCCCAATAAAAACTAGTTTGAAAATTCTAACATTTATTTTATGGAAAACCTGGGCCAGCGTAATAGAACTCCCTCACTGATAACACGCAGCTGTAGGCACAATTGATTGTGGTCATTGTAGTTAATTGCCACATTTTCTCCTCTTAACTACTACAAATATTGACCTGTTGAAAACTACACCTTCCTACATCGTCCCACAGTTCATGATTGATAGAGAAACGGTGCGTTGAGCTCACAGAAAAAAAACGAACAAAATGCAATTGAAATAATTGAACCGACGTCGGTCAATTTAGTTATTTAAAACCCCCAAATATACCTGAATTTGGCTAATCGCTCAGCACTAGTTAAACCGTGATTTGTAATGAATATCCTTATGTACCATTAAGAAGGAAATTGATCCACCTCACATTACACATAAAGCGTGGTAGGCCTACAGTTCTAGAGGAGAGGATCCCTTTAGCTTGACATGGCTATTCAGTGCCAGATTCTGTCATTTAGCCACTGTAGGCTACTTCCACCTTTCGCGTGTCAATGTTTCCGTCTCTCTCGTCTGTCCGTCTATGGCTATCTATTTTCTCCTGTTATCTGCCTTTTCTCCTATGTATACCTGGGTACACTGGCAAATTGTTATAGCTGCTCTAGAGACATCTTCAATGGTGGTTAACCATGGATAAAACTAACAAACAATTGGTAGGATAAAATAAATGCAGATTCCCCCCCAAAGTCACAGATGTTGCATAGTTGCAATGTTGTTACACTGAACATAACCAGTGTACTGGATGGATGTGTGTGTGTTGAGAAAATCAAGGTGAATAAATGGCCATCTGACTGGAACATTGTGTCTAGCCTCCTACATGATGCAATGTTAAGTGCTTTGAGCACTAGAAAAAGCACTATAGAAAGCCTATCTATCGTGGCATATATAGTACATCATTGTTTGTAGGTTCTAAGAGGGGTTGGGGTCAATTCCATTTCAATTTGAGAAGTATATTGACATTTGGCCTAACTCTTTCTCTTCTCCCCCTCCCTGATACAGGCTGAGGCTGAAGTTGCTTCCCTGAACAGGCGTATCCAGCTGGTTGAGGAGGAGTTGGACAGGGCCCAGGAGAGACTGGCCACCGCTCTGCAGAAACTGGAGGAGGCAGAGAAGGCTGCAGACGAAAGTGAGAGGTCAGTGGGACACACCCACAGCGCACATGAACAAAGAGGGGAAAAGAGGCCCCCACACTAATTCTCCAAACGCCACAGTTTAAAGGGATACTTAGTGATTTTGGCAATGAGGCCCTTTATCTACTTCCCTAGAGACAGCTGAACTAGTGGATACCATTTTTATATCTGTGTCCAGTATGAAGGAAATTAGAAGTAGTTTCGCTAGCCAATGCTAACTAGCGTTAGCGCAATGAGTGGAAGTCTATGGGTATCTGTTAGCATGCTACAACATTTATTTAGTCTTGCCCGCGTTAAGTACGAGTTATAAACGAACCAGGGCTTTCTGTAAGGCAGCAAGCTCAGATTGCAGCTCTAACATAGCCTGGTCAACTGTTGGAAATGGCATACAGTACCTAAGTGTCATCTGCATAAACTTATATACACTTGTACATGTGTGAAATAGGACAAATATAAGCACCCACCAACATTATTATTATAAAAGGCCTTATGCAGCAATGGAAGCATAACTTTTTAACATGAAGTAAGACAATATCTTGAAAAGAGGGGTCTTGGCCTCAGTCATTATGGTCTAAACCAGGGATGGGCAACATTGATGGGGGTGGGGGCACAAAAAATCGGAAGGGCCGCAGTGGCTCGTGGGTGTGCGTCACCCCCCCCGCGAGCAAAACAGTAAGTTGAGACCCTGACTGAGTTTTCTTAGCTTTTTTTTTGTTATGAGATTGGTCCGCGGGCTGCCAGTTGCCCATCCCTGTTCTACACCTCATTAGTTTGTCTTTGTTATTGGACAGGAAGTGAAAGCACATGGGCGCAACGATGGCACAGACAAAAGGGGAAACGCATCTGTTTAGATCTTCCCCTCAAATATGATGATGAGAGGAAGTCCAGTGGCGGGAAGTGGAAGAAGATGGAGCTAGATTAAACTTGGCCGACATTCTGCTAATTTTGTCATTGATTAAACTTTCTGTTACAAAAAAGTTACGGAGTGCGCTAAGTTTGCATTAGTTTTAAAAAATGTTGTTTAGGAGTGCAAGGGCGAAATGAGTTATTGCACACGTGTACTTCAGACAAGGCGTTCCCTAACGGAAATATGCAAATACATGCTACAACGCACCAATAGGATCTCGCTAACTTGTGCTTGGCTCTTCCCTCCTCCTTGCTTGTTCTGCCCACTGTGCTTCAGTTGCTCCTGATGCCAATTGATGAATCTTGGGTTAGTTACCAGTATCTTTGATGATAGTGTGTGTAGTCTCCCGAGTGGCGCAGTGGTCTAAGGCACTGCATCGCAGTGCTAGCTGTGCCACTAGAGATCCTGGTTCGAATACAGGCTCTGTCGTAGCCGGCCGCGACCGGGAGACCCATGGGGCGGCGCAGAATTGGCCCAGCGTCGTCCAGGGTAGGGCAGGGATGTAGCTCAGTTGGTAGAGCATGGCGTTTGCAACGCCAGGGTTGTGGGTTAAATTCCCACGGGGGGCCAGTATGAAAAATAAAAAAATTATGTATGCACTCACTAACTGTAAGTCGCTCTGGATAAGAGCGTCTGCTAAATGACTAAAATGTAATGTAAAATGTTTGGCCTCGCTATCTCCACATGAGTCAATGGCCCAGTCACTAATGTTAATTGATTGGATGTGTCTTTCTCTGATGCTCCCTCCCTGAGTGTGTGTGAAATGTAGAGTCACATGCTGCTGACAGTGTGCAATGATAAGAGTGTGTTTAGTTTGACAAATATCCAAAGTCTAATATCGAGAATTGGTTTATTAACACAAAATGGTACGCTGTTATGATAGGATACATATAATGTACGTTTCAATACCAAATGATACAATACATCTAACGTGTGTGTGTGTTGGTTCCAGGGGCATGAAGGTGATTGAGAACAGGGCCCTGAAGGATGAGGAGAAGATGGAGCTACAGGAGATCCAGCTGAAGGAGGCCAAGCACATTGCTGAGGAGGCTGACCGCAAGTACGAGGAGGTGAGGATATCGCACGGACACACACACGGCAGACTTCACACACACACTGCAGGGTCCTCCTCAGAATGAATAGAATTTCCTGCTGTGCCTGAACTATCCTCGGATAGTTGAGCAACATTGCTGAGGAAAGGTAATAATGTATGTGTGTTGAAATTGGTGCGATCATGTACATACACAATGCTTCAGTACTGCCTCATATGCACGCACACGGACACAATGAGGTAACGTCCTCATCCTCAACATCGAGACACAGAAGTGGACATAATCGCATACATTTCTTCTCACGCAAGGCTGTAAGCTCACTAGTACAGTTTTGGCCAAGATGTACCCAATTTATAGCCACCATGGGCGTCTCTCCTCATACTTCACCTGGACACCATCTGCGGCAATCTTGTGAGCAATTGTTTCCGTCTGCCCTCTTGTGCAACTGGCAGCAAATAATTCTGTGTGTGCATCTACAGGTGGCTCGTAAGCTGCTGATCATCGAGGGGGATCACGAGCGCACAGAGGAGAGGGCAGAGCTTGCTGAGGCGTAAGTGGCCGTCCACATGATTGAACTGCACAATAGTAAAACACACACGTATACACAACTACACTAGTGGTACGTTAACAACACTTATTCCACACGGCGAAAGATGATTCTGTCAAATAATTTAGTTATACTGACATTTTCCCCCAAGGGAATGTAGACATCTATTGCACATAGAATACGGTATAAAATGTTACATGTACAGCATTGTAGCTCTGTCATAAACATACTCTTGTCACAACTACACAATGCAGAATGCGAACATACATTGTGACGTCTCATTTGGATTATATTTGAACTATATTTGAACAATTCCCAGTCTACATCATCACTATGCCAGGGTCAAATGCATTGTTAGGGGTTCAAGCAGCAAAGCTAGGCCACACCCTCTCATGCAATGCCATGTCAATTGGCCACATGGTGACGCTATAACAAGCGATAGAAGATGCAAACATTTAAAGGTCATGCCCCTCATCCCGTTTTGAGCTAATATGGGTAGCATCTCAAACAACATGGCTGCTACTGACCAATAAACATTCAAGTGGTCTTGGCCTGGCACATAAATGCATATAAATCAGACACAATATTCGTATTGTAACATCTTGATAGACATGTTCCAAACACTGTCAAGACTCAATGTAAGCACATTTAAATTGACCATAGTGGCGCTATAACGGGCACTTATTTATTTCTCTTGATCTGTTTTGACTATCTTGATTGCTCTTGATCTGATTAAATTTGGCGCACTCAGGGATGAGTCTAGCTAACCTGTAGAGTATGGTTATCTTTGGCTGCATGGTGGCACTGTTGGACAGGAAAAACCTTAATGCATGTTCATTGGCTTATAGCGGCCATATTGTGTGAGCGAGAGTCTTGGAAAACATAGCGTTTTAAAGATGTGCATCCATAGATGCTATATACCAAGTTTGGAGTCGAGCGGTTCTGGAGAAGACGTTTAAAGTAGTCAACGTTATTACAAATGGTCCAAAATTCATCATCAAAAACATTTTGCTTGATCTGTTTGATGTTGTGTTCTGATATTTGGCAAGCGTGGTAAAAACTACAGAAGTAGCAAATCCTATGGCAATCTGTCCAATTTGTCCTGATGGTGGTACTGTGAGGCCATAGCTTGAACCCCGCCATGGCTGCTTGAAACTATATTTGTTTGCACTTTTGGGACTGTTCCATTGTATCGGACCAACAAAATCAAGCGCAGCTCATGTTTTTTAAAGTATTTGATACGGTTCTGCATTATACCATCCCACTGCCGGTATCATCCCAAATCTGCCCCATCCTCACTGTTCCCACGGCCATGAGAATAAACTTGTGTGTTTGCATAACAATGGTTCTGTATCCTAATGAATAAATGCCCTCCTCCCCCATCTGTCCGTCTCTGCATGTTTCTGTGGGTCCAACCTAAATTCCACGCATGACCCCCCCCCACAATACGCCCCCGCTCCGCATGTATGTGACTCCGCACCCTCCCTGCACTAACAGCAAAGCCAGGGCCCTGGAGGAGGAGCTGAGGGGTTTCGACCAATCGCTGAAGTCCCTACAGGCCTCTGAAGACCAGGTAGTGTGTGTTTGTGTGTCTGTGGAGTGAATTCAGTGCCTTCAGAAAGTATTCATACTCCTCGACTTATTCCACATTTTGTTGTCTTACAGCCTGAATTCAAAATTGAATAAATATATTTTTTTTCTCACCCATCTACACACAGTACCCCATAATGACAAAGAGAAAATATGCTTTTAGAAATGTTTGCATATTTAATTTACATAAGTATTCACACCCCTGAGTCAATACATGTTAGAATCACATTTGGTAGAGATTACGGCTGTGAGTCTTTGCACACCTGGATTGTACAATATTTGCACATTATTATAAATTCTTCAAGCTCTGTCAAGTTGGTTGTTGATCATTGCTAGACAGCCATTTTCAAGTCTTGCCATAGATTTTCAAACAGATTAAGTCAAAGCTGTAACTAGAACACAATGTCGTCTTGGTAAGCAACTGCAGTGTATATTTGCCTTTTTGTTTTAGGTTGTCCTGCTGAAAGGTGAATTTGCTCCCAGTGTCTGTTGGAAAGCAGACTGAACCAGGTTCTTTCCTTCAGGATTTTGCCTTTGCTTAGCTCTATTCTGTTTATTTTTTATCTTAAACGCTCCCTAGTCCTTGCTGATGACAAGCATACCCATCACCATGCTTGAAAATATGAAAGGTGGTACTCTGTGATGTTGTTTTCTCCAAACGTAACGCTTTGTATTCAGGACATAAAGTAAAAAATGTTGCAGTTTACTCCAATAACGCAAACAGGATGCATGTTTTGGAATATTTTTGTAAAAGCTTTCTTTTTCATTTAGGTTAGTATTGTGGAGTAACTACAATGTTGTTGATCAAATCCTCAGTTTTCCCCTATCACAACCATTAAACTCTGACTGTTTTGATGTCACCATTGGCCTCATGGTGAAATCTCTGAGCGGTTTCCTTCCTCTCCAGCAACTGAGTTAGGAAGGCGCCTGTATCTTTGTAGTGACTGGGTGTATTGAAACACCATCCAAAGTGTAAGTAATAATTTCACCATGCTCAAAAGGATAGTCTGCTTTTTGTTCTTTTTTTTTACCCATCTACCAATAGGTGCCTTTTGCGAGGCATTGGAAAACCTCCCTGGTCTTTGGTTGAATCTGTTTTGAAATTCACTGCTCGAATGAGGGACCTTACAGATAATTGTATGTGTGTGGTACAAAGATGAGGTAGTCCTTCAAAAATCATGTCAAACACTATTATTGCACACAGTGAGTCCATGCAACTTGTGACATGTTAAGCACATTTTTAGTCCTGAACTTATTTAGGCTTGCCATAACAAAGGGGTACTTATTAACTCAAGACATTTCAGCTTTTCATTTTTAATTAATTTGTACACATTTCTACAAACACAATTCCACTTTGACATGGGTTATTGTGTGTAGGCCAGTGACACAATCTCAATTTAAACCATTTTAAATTCAGGCTGTAACACAACAAAATGTGAAAATCAAGGGGTGTGAATACTTTCTGAAGGCACTGTGTTGTTCAAATGCCTATACTTCAGTGTGAGTGTGTATACTGAAAATGAGGTGTGTGTGTGTATAGGGTGTCTACCCACTCTGCCCACAGTGGCTGAAAACACTATTTGGTGATGACATTTCACTTCCTTATGTTATAAAATACATTTTACCAAGACAAATATGATTATTCATGTTTGAATCATTCAGTGGGGTCTTTCTGTAACATATCATTAACATTTATATCCAATAAGTCAGATTTCGTAACCTAATACATCTGATAATAATCACAGAGCTCTGTTGACATAGCATTCAGGTTTCTCTTAACTTTTGAGGATTCTACATTTTGGTTGTCATCTTCAGTTGTTTCTGCGGGTCGCAAAACTAGCATGACACAAGCTGAATTAAATGTAAAAGGCTTTGAAAATAATAAGCTCAGTGCTCCGTTGACATTTCAGAGATCCGCTTGTTTTTGTGAGAAATCTTCTAAAAACAGGAATTTCTAATTAATATGAAAAGCGTCTACTAAAATATGAAAATGATACATGTCATGTCTCAATCTATATCCATCTTAGCTCTGTTTTATGTCCTGCTGATTCGAGAAGAAAGATGAGTTTAACGGGGAAAGTGAGCCTGTCAGGTAGTCTGTAGCCTTAGTTCTTGCACAGAATCCAGCCTACCTGACGCAATGCTATTTTCCTGATTTGTATTTATTTATTATTAACTCCAATAACTTATGATAGAGACATGAGGTTTGGACCATTTGTTTTTTTCTTAGCGGATTATCTACACAATTAACATTATTTTACCCATTGGTAAAAATCATGTGTTTTTGATTGGACACCCTACTGTTTATGTGTGTTTGGGGAATGTGCCTATACTTCATGGTGTGTAAGAGAGAAAAAAGTGTATGAGAGTGTGTTCATGCTCAACTGACTAGATGTGCTCTAGTGTAATATACCATTGGTAGAAAATCAGTCTTGAGATTTATGGATATAGGAACTATTTATAGTTAAAAGATCTCAATAGGTGGACATGGAAAGTATTTTCTGTGTGTGAGTGAGGAGGAGAAAGAAGTAATCAGAATCGTGGCCTCAGGACAAACGGGTGGTCCTCTTTGGATGACTCCAGGACTCTAACCTCTCCTTCTTTTCAGTATCTGCATTCTCTCCTTGACTCGCGCTTGCCTCCATTTCCCTTCCCTACTCTTTTTCTCAACCTGTGTTTGCATGAAATCCAGTGTGCGTGTTAAGGAAGTGACATCCTACTGCTCTAAAGTCGATGGGAGAGTTCGCGTTGTGTTTAGTAGGATGGAAAATGGGTGATGCTATGTGAACTCATCCAGTAAGAAACACTTTGCTACGGTGTGCCCTACTGAACACAATTAAGAATTGACTCATGAGAACTCGAGCATGCACAACTCACTATTTTCAATGCCCTTATAAGGACATCTCCAGCCTAACGCATGCCGTTCTAACGACAGTGAACATTGCTCGTATAGCTTGTCTTTGGTTAAGGATGTTCTACTGATTTCCTGTTGTGACGTGGGCTCACTTTAATATGGAGATATGGTAGTGTCAAGGGTCTGTAACCGCTGCGGTTTGTGGTTAGCCTCATCTCTGCCGTTTCTCTGTCATAAGGCACTCATTCTTTGTGTTTCCTAATCATCTACTCCACACTCCTCCCAACTCCATTTGTCATCTCTCACCATCAATTATCTTAAACCGTATTGCCAATGTTTTCACACTGCTACTCTTTCCTTCCTCTTTTCACTGCTCCACCCTCTGCCCTCGTCGCCTACTGTGTCATCTCTCCTTGTCTTCTCGTTCTCTTGAAACAAACTCAATGGCGACCTCCCCTCAAATCCAGTAAATGTGCTGAGCTGGAGGAGGAGCTGAAAAATGTCACCAATAACCTTAAGTCCCTGGAGGCCCAGGCGGAGAAGGTAGTGTGTCTGTGTGTTGGTATTTTACATGGTTGTATGAACCTCAGATTAAACCAGCATGTTACCTGTGTGGGCATGTTTTTTTGTGACTGTATACATCTCTGAGGAAGCGATTTTTGTAAGTATTTTGTGTTAATTTATTTGCCTTTGCAGTTGGTGTGTACTGTATACTGTACCTGTTTATCTGTGTGCAGCATTTGTATTTGAGAGTACAGCTGCTGTATTCACCCTTAACAAGGGTTCTGTATTGACTCTGCCTTGAACAACATTGGCAGTGTGTGTGTGTAGTCCATATCCAGATACCTCAGGCACTTACCCTTGGGTTAATTGGTCTGTGTAGTTAATTTCCCTTTGGCGTTTACCACCATTCCAGTCTTGAATACCCCCTACCTCTCCCAGACAACCATTCTTGTCATCAATGCCCTTTACTGCCTATGTTTATAATTTCTAGAAAGGTCACACTTGCATGAGGCATTGAGTTCCTTCAATCTCCATATTTCTGATTGGACCGAAGGCCTGCATGGACAAACACCCCCATACTAAGTTAAGGGTTTGTCTAATATAACATAGAGAACAAAATGTTACTCTTAATGGCTCTCATTACATTGAAGAGGCAATGGTGCCATAATGACTTGTTCCTTTGCACCACATTTGTAATCGGTATCCTTCAATGACACTGCAGTGGAATACAGATGAAAACTTCCTCCAGGGCTATGTTCATTAGGCACCAAACAGAAAAGACTAAAACAGGAGAGGCTACCAGGACTCGTTTTCTGTTGCAAAACGATTTGACGTTTTCCATTGCGTGACCTAATGAACACAACCCAGGTTTATGATTGTTCCCTGTACATTCCTACATATGCATGTCCAGATCTGCTCAGAGCAGATGCACTGTAAACATCCCTGCAAGCAAAGTTGCTTTAGTGTTGTTTTAAAGTTGCTTTAATGGTTAGATCAGTGGTATTCTACTTCCATCTTTTATGGACAGTAGTGTTCTCGTATTCCTCCATTTGTTTCACCAGTGGCAGATTTAGTCCCGGGAAACCAGTGGCCAGTCCTATGGGGAAAATGTTTCAGAACTTTGTCAATAGAAATGTTTTGCATAAGAATGCTTCAAATGACTGTATCTACAGTTTTTTGTTTGTTGGTACATTTCTATTTACAACATCCTGAACGTTTCACTCTACACAACACTCATCGGATATGTATTTTCTTTCTAGCCAATCAGTGATTGGGCAATTGAGACACTTTGATCCAACCGTATTCAAGGCCCCACCCAGAATTGAAATCTCAGCAAGAATTCTGGGATCTCTAGAGCTGTAGATAGATGGATGAATTAAGTTAACCACTGAAGGAGCCAAGTCACACGTGCTGTTGACTTCACAGGGATTGCCCTTGATATTGAACTAATTTGGCATGCATTATAATGGCATGTTCTTAGGAATCCTTCTATTGCAGCATTGACACACTGTTTTTTACATGAGATTGAGGTCATGTCAGTTTATTTTTTGGTGTGTGCATGCTCTGCTTTAAACTGACAATCCTCTATTTTCTACTACAGTATTCCCAGAAGGAGGACAAGTATGAGGAAGAGATCAAGATCCTGACCGACAAGCTCAAAGAGGTAAGTGGATAACCTGTAGAGCAGTGATCATCAACTAGATTCAGACGCGAGCTTATTATTATTATTATTATTATTATTATTATTATATGTTTAAATTGTTGAAGTTTTTATTTAGCGGCTGGTCGGGGCCAGAAAATAATTACAAATAATTTGTAGTTTGCAAATTGACCGCAAGAAGCCCTAAGATGTAAAATTTGACTAAAACATAATATTTTCAAACCTTGCTTTACATTTGTATATGATCACATTCGGTGAGCTCCAAGTATTGGGACAGTGACCCACGCACAAATATCATACCCCCTAAAATGCTAACCTCCACTGTTTTTGCAAAGGTGAGAGGTTAGTAGTGCGTCTAACCTTCTCACTCATTATTATTATTATTATTCACGATTTATTCAGGACTATCCATAATCATGGTAGCATCCACATTAATGTAAAAGTGTTTAGAAATGTATTCTATTCTTATTTACAATAAAAGTGACTCCAAAATGACACTACATTATTTACCATTCATTTCTATTGGGCACAAAATTATCTGAAACACAACCAAAACAAATGGCAAATGCATCCAAGTTTGTAGAGTCACAAGCTTGATGTAATCATTGCGTGCTGGGAATATGGGACATATAAGTGAATTTGTCCCAATACTTTGGTCCCCCAAAATGTGGGGACTATGTACAAAAAGTGATGTGATTTCTAAATGGTTCACCAGATATGAATAAAAAATACCCTCAAATTAAAGATGATGGTCTGCACTTTAATATCATAGTCATTGTATCATTTCAGAGCCAAAACAATTCACTGTCCCAATACTTTTGGAGCTCACTGTATATCTCTATGCGAGGGAATACTTTGGAACAGATTTCCAAAATTAAAATCACTTGGAGCTGCGTGTGTTTTTACTATCTTATGTCCCAACAATAAAATAATATATTGCGACGCCAGTTGGGGAACCCTGACTTAGAGAATGAAAAAAGCCTCCTTAGTTCGGTAGATATAATTGCAGATGGTTGACACTTTCACAAGCGAAATTCAGGGAAGGCCATCTTTTGTTTGTTTTTGTCTGACATCTGTGTTGACATGTCCCTGAAATGTCCCCTTGTAGTATCTTGTGTGGCGTCTGGGGTGTTTTTTTTTTTTCCTTTTGTTTTTTTTCCAAGGTTTCGTCTGAGATATGTTTGATAGTATTTAATTGATGTTTTTTTTTTGTTTCCGATCTGTTTGTCTGGATGTCTCCTTTGTATTTTTCTTTGTCTTGCTCATTGCATTTGTTTGGTCTAGTCACCTTTTTGTTTATTCACAAAGTGAGGTTAGTTTGGTTCAATTCCTTTTGTAGTCTCTCCAAGTTAACATATTTAATCTAGGTCATCTAGGTTTTAGTAGTTTCTTGATTGATTGCTTTGTTTTGACTTTTCTTAGGCTGAGACTCGTGCTGAGTTTGCTGAGAGGTCTGTGGCCAAGCTGGAAAAGACCATAGATGATCTGGAAGGTAGGATCCAGCCGCTTTGCCTTAAAACTCCTGTATTTCCCAATGCACCGTCTACGGAAAAAGTCCTGTTCTGGCTTAATCAGACTATTATTTTAGCATACATCACTTTCCCTTTGGCTGTTTCCCTCGCTCTCTCCTTATCTTCTCTTTGCCTCCTTTTCTTCTTCCTCTTTTTCCCTTCACTCTTTGGCCTCTCCGTGAACAGATGAGCTATATGCACAGAAACTCAAGTACAAGGCCATTAGCGAGGAGTTGGACCACGCCCTCAATGACATGACCTCCATGTAAATACGGGCTCGCTGTGTGTGTGGTTGGCGTGCAGGGACTGTGGAGTTTGACTGAGTAAATCTAATATTCCCCTAACACTGCACTGAAGTCAGGGGGTCAGGAAAAACACCAGACTCTATAACACATCCCCTAACATCCATGTAATGTGTTAATGTTTCTAAAGAGATGGCCGACCGTGACCAAACTACAACATGCAAAAGCAAAGCTTGAGTCATGCAACAAAAACTGCCAACCAACACTGGATTTATACTTTTAAAAAAAAATTGTGATTGGAAAAATATCTAAGTGTGATATGAGTGGTGTGACATTAAAAGGTGGTTCATGAAGTCTAATAACCGAATAACTGAATGCTTGCAATTTTACCTGTCAAGAGTCGGTGATACCCAATGGCTACTAATCGTCACAATGTAATGATTCTCAGAATCTGTAGTCACGGTTTCTCAACCCCTCTGTGTTTTCAGATAAATGTCGGGAAGCTCACTTGCTCACTCCCCTGTTGTGGTTTCAAGAATTTCGTCTCAGTCCTCCTGATGAACATCCATTTCGGTGGCGCGGTTCTCTCTCTCGCCCTCCCTCTCCCTTCCTGCCCCCCCCCTGTCAATCTTCACTCATTCCTTACGTGGTTGTTAAATCTGTTCCCTTTAGTGCTTTTCTTTTCACTCTTATTGTCCTGTTTCTTTTCCCCCACTTTCTCTCGCCATTTCTCTATCCCTCCACGCACGCACCCTCCCTCACCTCACTCTCTCCACCCTCCTTTTGGGCAACAGTAATTGTTGTTTCTTTGGGTCACTGTCTGCACTGTGCTCAAGCCTGCACACTTCTTTGAATTTTTTTTTCTCTCCTTTCTTTTCACCATATTGTCTTGTCCATTGTTTCACCCTGTTCTCTACATGTGATTCTCTATAAATGTTGAACAAAGGGAGGAGGAAAAACCTGTCTACTGTCTCCTTTTCCTATATTTTTTTTGGCCTAGGGTAGCTTCAAAGTGACATCACAAACACCAAATGGTTTCTGGTGCTCTTACCATGTTAATTGTTTTTCCACAAATAGTCATGGTAGAAATTGTACATTTATCTGATTTTAAAGAGCAGAGGTGTTGGCAGTAGTGATGGTGCCTCCACATTGGGGTTTAGGCTAGCACTAGCAATAAGAACACAATGCCTTTTTTAAGGGCAAAGCACAAGGTTTCATTAAACATTTGCTCATTTACTCTTATCTAGAGCCACTCGCAACAAGTTCATTCAAACAAGATATCAAATAATGGATAGGTTTTGTTTACACATACAACTAGATATGCCACGAGTGCACTTTAGCAGTTTACAATACAAAAAACTGAATAGCAGTGCAGCTTACATGATATATGAACATGATTTAAAAAATAAACTCATTCATAAAATAATTTCAATGTGAACATCTACCCCATCTAGTGTCTGTTTTACAGCCTAACTAATGTTCGGTTTGGGCTTGTTCTGTGTTGCATCTGATCTCCTGTAGTTGCCCGTCTTGTCCTTGATCCGGGTCATCTTGGAGCGACGGGGCGAGTGGGTTCGCAAAATGCTGTGATTTCACGCAATTTATAAAATGGTCAGATAGATATAGGTCGGGCACTGATGTTGGGCGATTAGGCCTGGCTCGCATTTGGCGTTACAATTCATTCCAAAGGTGTTCGATGGGGTTGAGGTCAGGGCTCTGTGCAAGCCAGTCAAGTCCTTCCACACCGATCTCGCTTTGAGGACAGACCATTTTGACACGCTTCAGCACTCAGCGGTCCTGTTCTGTGAGCTTGTGTGGCCTACCACTTTGCGGCTGAGCCGCTGTTGCACCTAGACGTTTACTCAAGTGTTTTCCTTTTATTTTGGCAATTATCAACAAAAAACAAATGTACATGGGAAATAATACACAAAGAAAACAAGCAACAAGGGCTAATGTGTGTGACACGGTGGGAGCTTTAATTGTTTGTCTTATATTATGACAGGCCAGGACATTATCTGCAGCAAGATCTACTGTCTACGTTTTACTTGCTGACATATCGTAGCCACTAGCCAGAGTTGCTGAAAATGACACCACTACTGTAACTGAGACAGTGAGACTTGCGTGATACGAAGTTGATAGTCCTATTGTAGTCAATGTTACCTGCTACATCGGCGCGTGCGTAAAGCGTAGCAGCAACGTACAATTTACGTTTTGGAGTCTATTTTTCTCGGGTCCATGCACGTAAACACCATACAAAGTGCCTGAAATAGTTTTTTTGTGTCAAAGGATTTATACCATTCACTCAGCTTCATAGTATGAAAATGTAATAGAAACATGAATAATAGTAGTAGGCTACATCAATACAATAGCAGTAGGCCTACCTGTATGAAAAACAAATATATAAACGGAACTGTAGTCTTCCTAGTTCATAATTGGAGGTAGGTTGTAATCCTATAGTATCAATGGTTTTTAGAAACTTTTACACATTCAAACCAGCTGACGAATGGAAAGGCAGTTGCAGATTGTCTTCCTTGTATTAACTTTTGAGGCAGAGGATGCTGTAGGGTAGACCCCTCCCCTTATGTTCTGATTTGACAGGACAAAGATGTCAAAATGGATGTGTGTTTGTTCTGCCCTGCAAAGTACAGACAGCTAGCCAACTACTGTTCAATTGTTGATTTAATGAATGAGGTTAATTAATTGACTGTAGATGGTTGTATAATTTTTATTCAACTTTCATTTTTGATGTCATGAGAAATATGGTTGTCATATTGGACCCAAAGTCAATAGATTCCTGGCAGTAGATACCGAGTGCTACTGATTCCGCATCTGTTTACATCTCTGGTGTGGCAGGTAAAATTACTGCGCTCACGTCCTGTTCACATCCTGTTTGCCCACGCATAATCCCGGTGTAGCTCCTCTGGAACACCCCCTCCTGAAAAAAGCACTTGAAATCGCACTTATGTTTAAAAGCCTACTGAGGCATGAAATGCAATAGTTGGAACATATCGACCATGTCCTTTGTGTACAACGTCTGGTGTAGCCTACAAACTTCAAGGGCGTTCATCGCAGATCAAGGAGGGGGCAGCAGCTGAGCACTGAGGAGCAAAAAATCAGGTTTCCAGAAAATCAGCAGGCACTCTGAAGATTATATAGATTTCAATTAGATTAGAAAAACTTGAATCAGATTTGAATATGACCACATATTCCTGATATAGTGATTGGAAAAAATATATTGTATTTGAAGTAAATTCACTTCAACTTAAGGATGCAGTGGTTGAATATTCTGGAATATTTTTCTTGCTTGAGGAAAAACATTACTCCAAGAGACTGCTCTTCTATCAACTTTTCCCAGTGATTCTATCCTAGGCCGTGTTCAACTGGGCAAATTGTGGAATGTTCAGATTGAAACATTATGTAGAACAAACATTCCTCTGACATGTAGAATAGGGGACACGTCAGCTCTGTTCATGACATTTCTTTCTGCAACGTTCCACAATTACTTTAAAGGCACAACACACCCTACATAAATAGAGCGACAGAGCTTCGTATACATTCCGTTCCAAAATTTGCATCATTTTCTAAAGTGTGTAGCGGCCTTTTACTGGTCGTATAGCATCCACTTGTTTTGTAGCCTTTGAGTCTCCATGTTGCTCAGGTATTCCCTTCCTCAGTGTACACATTCCTTTTCCATATGCACTTTACACTTTCTTCCTACATTGTGCTTTAGTGGGCTTCCAACGAGTGGCCACTCTCTTCAAATATTCCTTAGGGCTGGGCGATACAGCATAAAAAAGATTTAGTATTTTTCTTTTAACTTCTGAGCGATTCACAATATATCTGGATTGATCTGGACTGTTTTCTGTAATTAAGCTTTGTACAATTTAAAAGTCAAATGCATTGCATTTCAAACGGTCAGCAATAATGTAATGAATTCAGGGCTTGTGAGATTATACCAAGGCTAAATATCAGCCTTCCTCAACCATAAGAAACACACATTATTATTTTATCAAAATAGTTTAGGCTGGGCCTCCCGAGTGGCAGATACGGGTTCGATCCCGGGCTGTGTCGCAGCCGGCCGCGACCGGGAGACCCATGAGGCGGCGCACAATTGGCCCAGCGTCGTCCAGGTTAGGGGAGGGTTTGGCCGGCAGGTATGTCCTTGTCCCGTCGCACTCTAGCGCCAGTTGTATGGTGTTTCCACCGACACATTGGAGCGGCTGGCTTCTGGGTTAAGCGAGCAGTGTGTCAAGAAGCAGTGTGGCTTGGCAGGGTCGTGTTTCGGAGGACGTATGGCTCTCGACCTTGCCCTCTCCCGAGTCCGTACGGGAGTTGCAGCGATGGGACAAGACTGTAACTACCAATTTGGATGGGGACAAAAAGGGGATATATAGCGAACTTGGATTGATTTGCTAGCTAACAAGGTAGAACAGTTTAATTATGAACACACCCTTCTGTCTGTCTCCAACTGTTTGAACAGCATGATAGCCTGTCCACTATGTTCAGATGTTGAAATCAAGTGTCCTACCATATTTCTCAGCTGTGTAGTACTAGGGCAAAAAAACGAGACATTCAGCCCTTGGAGTCCCCAGGACCGAGTTTGGGAAACGCTGCCTTAGTGGCTAATTTAGTTAGTCTGCCCTCTTGTGGCAATTTTTTCCTCATCTTCCCACTACTCCATGCTCAGGTAATGTGACCTTTTCTGTACTCTTTGCTTATTTAGTATTTTTTGTTTAGTAGTATTATTCATTCTGTTTACTACCCTCTACTACTTTGCCTTTTCACATCCACTTGATTGATTGTCTTACTGTCTACACTTTATAGCGGTGTTGCTCAATGTGTATCCTGGGGACCAACTGTTAATGCTGGGTTTTGGATACTTATTATACTGCATTTACACAGGCAGCCCAATTTATATTGTTGACCAATCATATAAGCTCTGAAAAAAGATTTGATGTGTAAAGATCAAAAGCCCAAATAGTGGAAAAATATCAGAATTGGGCTGTCTTTTGTGGTCCTCTGTAGCTCAGCTGGTAGAGCACGGCGCTTGTAACGCCAAGGTAGTGGGTTCGATCCCCGGGACCACCCATACACAAAAAAAAAAATAAAAAAAATGTATGCACGCATGACTGTAAGTCGCTTTGGATAAAAGCGTCTGCTAAATGGCATATTATTATTATTATTATTATTATTATTATTATTATTATTATTATTATTATTATAAATGCGGCCTTTGTATATCGGTTTGGTTCATGAAAGCAAGTTAAGCCACTGAATAGGGTTTCAAAGCTATCGGTAATTTACCAAAGTTACTGGACTCTTAAGTAAATTTGGTAATTAACAGATAATCTATGGTAATTCTGGTGATTTATACTTGAATACATTTTCAAAAATGTAATCGTTTATAAATTTTTATCTGTGTCCGAGTTTCTAGTGAATAGACCATATGGTTTAAGAGAAAATAGCTGAATTAAGAAGAAAGCATCTAATCAACAATGGCATTATTTCAATTAACTCTGCAACTCTTCCAACTTTATAAAAGTAATCTTATTTGATTATTTTATATATTTTACGTGTGATAAGGCCACACAGACCGAGATAATTAGACACATGAAAATCTGAGGAACTCAAAGACCACCAAGTTGTCATCTGATAAAATAAAATTGAAAAGTTATCAACATTCTGGTAATTTACTGGTAAACTTAGAAATGTTCCAGTAATATACCTTCCCTTTGCAACCCTATCACTGAAGATTGCCCATTTTAGAAATGTCATGTTATATTTTTAGAGGGTAACATTACCCAAACCCTGAGTCATATTGGGCAAAATCATATTCGCAATGAGAAACCGTTGCGACGGTTAGCAAATCGGCTGAAGTAATTATTGGGGTTAAAGTCAGTTGTCATAAACTGACAACGGCTGAATATGGCAGTGTTCTGTAGCCCTTATGACAGAGAGCTCCATTAAAGTGGTACCTAGGGATTCTTGCCGTGTTCCCCTGCGAATCCAGACGAAGTGTAAATTATGAATCTATCTCCCTCTCCAGAGAGACTGGCCAATGCCAAGGAGGAGAACCTCAAGATCCATGCCACCCTGGACCAGACCCTGCAGGACCTCAACAGCTTCTGAGAACACCCCCCCCCTCTCTCTCTTTGTCTCTCCTTTCTACCCACTCTGCTGCCGTGGTGTCAAGGTAGGAAAAAGCACCACTGGGGGTTGTGATGCTGGAGTGTGCCAAAACCACTATTTACTATGACACCTTTATTCTCAACAGCTTTGATTGTTAAACTTTCAGTATTCTTCAATGTGACATCTTGCGGAAGCGCTTGCCTTTATCCATTGGAATGGTCTTTAATAGGGGAACTCTGTCATACTTGTGTGGTCTACTATGCCATCTTCTCCTTGCTTGAATGGGGCTAGCATGACAGCCTTTAAGGATTCCTTGCCAAGTAAACAAGAACATGGTCAGTCCACTCACCTATAGAATAGCCCATTTTAGTTTCCAACCATAGAAAATGGAGGAACTGGGCACATGATTTTTGCCAGCCATTTACTACACTTCTGACTTCTGACCTGTCCTGCTGTTGTATACCCTGGACTGGTTCTATTTTGTTCTCTAGCACCTTCCCCTAATGCCTAAACCCTCAAAGTTCACAGATCTGAAAGAGCT